>NC_139646.1:9116917-9237615 GCF_964638095.1 Poromitra crassiceps
CACCCTGATAGATGACGCTCTGAGGCCTACCAGTAGGTCACAGCCCAGTGGTTGAGAAACATTAAAATACCTAATTTCCCCTCCAAAATCAGATGGACTCCTCTACAAAATCATCCCAATCATTCTAGAAATATTATTTTCTTTCAAATAGAGCTAACCTGGTGAAAATCTGTATTTTTTCATATCGCAATATATATCGCATGGGCGGGGAATATCGCAATGTCAGTTTTTTCCAATATCGTGCAGCCCTAGCTCACACCACTATTCTCTTCCAACTATCATCTGATAAGGTCAGAACGCTATTTCCTCCCACTTCACAGTTTTTGTCTTTTTCTTTTTTTATGTTACATGATGCAGTTTTAATGGTAAAGTACCCCTAATATTCTTAAGACAACTGACTCTATACTTGTACAGTTGTATCCTGACCGATGGGGCTGTTCTTTTCTGATGCTCCAAACCACATGCTTCCATTTAAGGTATTTTATTCTAATTGAGTGTCAAAACCTTACTTAAAAAGACTACTAATTACAAAAGCATCAATTTTCGTTACGAATCCGAACTGGTTCATCCTCCAATTCTCTCTTCCCTCTCTCGTTCTCTCCCCCCTCTCTCTCTCTCTGACTCTCTCCCTCTCTCTTTTCTCTCTCTCTCTCTCTCACACTGTCACTCTGCTTGCACTAAGCAAGCAGGAAGCTGCTGCCTGCCTGTCACAGACGTGCAGGCGGTGACGCTGTGGCTTTTAAGGGGAGTGATCTCAACTTGTGGTGAATCCTGTTAATATGGGCATAAACACGCCTATCGGGGTTTGCGCTGAGATGACGTGAAGCGCAGCAGCCCGACACGCCCACAATTAGGGCTTTGCGCAGCGTTATTCCAGCGCAAAACGGGCGCTAACGCAAAATGACCGCCGTTGGGAAGATAGGGCCCTTAGTTATGGCTGAAGACTGTTTTCCATTATCTCACAGACATTATCCTACCTCCCCCCCCATCACTTTAAAGGACTTGATATTTTGCACTTTATCATTTGTGATTGTTTTTCTGTATTGCGTTGTCTTCTACTATTGATGTGATCGCTGCACTGCATACATTACTTGCACTAAGTCAAATTCCTCGTTTGTAATCTGATTACTTACTGTGGCTGTTAAAATGAATCTTGAATAATTGACACCTCTGGAAACAATTACTGGTTTGTTGCCCCATGATGAGGAGCTCCGATCAGTTTGAGTGAAGTGCACATACTTCACCAAATTGCATTTGAGTCCAAGAATAAATGCTGCATTTGGCTCTGGTAGCCTACCCCCTTAATGTGTGAATTATACCTGACGCATCCGCGAGGACCGCGAGTGTCCGTGACATCACACCAGCAGACACGACCCCAAGGTTGGGAACCACTTGATTGGCCCTTCACACAGACAGACTCACGGAAAATGTAAATGCCATGCCAAAGCAGAAACGCCTGCTTTGGCATGGGGCAGCCAATGCCCAGTACAATTATTTATGCCCAGTACAATTAGTGCTAAAATGTGGGATAGATGGCGTTACCCTATCGTCAGCAGCGCGCAATTACTTAGCGCTAAGAGCTTTGAATAGGACCTCTTACGCGCAAATACCTCTCTACGCTGGGCGCTCTGCACGGAGATCGGCTGTGCTCCCAGCGCAGAGAGGTATTTGCGGAGTGGAAAGTGGAATTCCGTCATTAAGCACAGCCTTGCCACGCCAAGACATCAAATTATGCTGCTAAAATTGTTTATTAGCAGATAATTCAGTGAGGCAATCAACTATAACTCACTGAGAAACTTTTATCACATCGCAAAGAGGGAAATTAATTGAGAACACTTGTGGGACAATGGACATAGGCTATTTACCTTCATAACCTGAACGGTCATTGCACCACAGACAATCTGTCAATAAGCTCCCTCTGTCCTCGCACGAGTGAGTACACTCTATTAAGCATGGAGAGAATTACAGCATATTGCATGCCTCGGCGAGGCAACCTTGCGCAAACAACCATTGAGAGATGGGAATCGGATTGGTTTTGATTGACGTAATGCCCAGCCTTGCCTGGCCACGCCTGTGAATAATTCTGGTAGTTAAGACTGCCCAAATCCCATTTGCGCAGGCATTTTGGGGCGCAGATGATTTTTGGGAGAATTGGCACGGCTCTAATTTGCGCTTGCGACAGGTGCCGTGAACGTTTCCACATGCCCGCCGAGAATTGCATCCCCAACATATTTCGGGGCTGTTTTAACTTAGAAAATCAGGGAGGTCACGTCTACCAGACAATTATATCACTTTGAAACAGTTGCATTTCTATATAAATCATTACAAATAGCTCCCGTGAGGTGGGGATGTTTTTTTTTGCGGAATGCATCTTAAGGCATGCGCAAACAGTGCGCAAAGCGCTATTTAGGGATAGCGCCTGTCGGAAGATAGAGGCCTTATTGTCACCAACAATTTTAGCATTTGCACTTTTCAAGGAGAAAATATTGAATCGTAATTAGAAGAATTAGAGAATTATCGGGTTCCTATACAGGAATAAAGCTTGTTTTTCATTTCATTCGAGGAAAGCTATTGTTCAATCATTGATACTGTCTGTTCTCGATTATGGTGACATTGTTTATATGCATGCTTCATCTTCCATCCTGAAGCTACTTGATGCCGTTTATCACAATGCCTTATGTTTTGTAACAGGTGATGGTTTTCTCACGCACCACTGTACATTGTATGAAAAGGTAGGCTGGCCATCCCTGACAACACGCAGAGAACTACATTATCTGACTTTCATTTATAAAGCACTACTCAGGGAGCTCCCATCATATCTATCTTCACTCATTCCTCCCAATAACATAAATTACCAAACACGTTCACAGTCCCACATCCGTCTGTTTGTTCCACGTGTAAGGACTGAACAAGGAAAAACTGCATTCTCTTTCTATGCCCCTGGAATATGCTCCAGAACAATCTGAAACTGGATCATTTAATCTCTCTCGAGTCATTTAAACAACTCTTAAAGGGTACTCTACAGGAGAAATGCTCTTGTTTTATTTAAAATGTGTTTTACTATTTTCTTTTTATCTTTATTCTTATTGCTGCTCCATCTTGTCTGTCTGCAACTGAAACTTCTTGTATGTGTTCTATGTAATCAGGGCACTCTTGAAAATGAGAGCTTGCTCTCAAGAGATTTCCCTGTATAAATAAATGCAAAATAGAATAAAATAAATAGTCAACATGCCTCTATGCTTCTTCAACACATTGACAGCATGGCAAGAGATTTAAGAATGATTGTGGATTTTAGCTCTGCATTTCACACCACCATACCAGAGCTCCTGTAGGCCAGACTTCCCCAGCTGTGCACGCCTAACCCCATCTGTTGGTGGATCACTGATTTCCTGACAGGAAACAGCAGGTGAACCTGAGCAAGCACACATCACACAAACTGAACCTCAGTGCTGGCTGGCACACTACAGAGCTGTGTGCTCCTCCCCCTGCTGCCTCTACACCAATGGCTCCACCTCCAAGGACCCACCTGTAAAGCTCCTCAACTCTGCTAACGTCATGACACCGGTCAAACACACGTGATGCTCATACAGACATGTCGTGCAGTTGGTGTGTTGGTGAAACCACAAACCTGGACCTCTGGGGTGTCATTTAACAAACTGTGCGTAGGAAGGATTCCTACTAAAAGAATGACTAACCTATCCAGTGACTGCGTGCACACCTGCATGCAATTTCCCTGTTCAACTGATAATCAGGCTCATTTATATGCGTTATGTGGTAATCGGCATTGACCATTTTTGGGGGGTGAACTGTGATTGATAACGGGGCAATTGCCTGCAGCAGGTGTGCTTTTGTCTCGAACTTCAGTGGCTCAACAGTCACCACAGTGGCTCAACAGTCACAGTGGCTCAACAGTCACCACGGTGGAGCCATTCAATCTCCCAGGACTTCAAGTGGGAGGAAAACATCTCCATGCTCCATCACCAAAAAGGCACAGCAGAGCAGACGAGGTACGTCCTGCAACAGCTCAAGAAATACAATGACAATGATGGTCCAATTTTACATGAACATCATGTCCTCTTCTCTCATCTTGTCCATGTCCTCTTCTCTTCCGCCATAACTGTCTTGTCAGGTCAGACACCATATGAGACAGGACCAGACGACTGCAACACGTCGTCTGGGCAGTGGAGGAGATCACCAGTCAGAGGAGGCACTAGTACCAGGACTCATACCCCACCGGCCTCGCACCCACAGACACGTCCAACTGTGTCTGTAGCAATGCCTAAACAAGCCGGAAGTACCGCTGCCGGAAATTGAGGGTGATGGGGGGGAGGAGGGGGGTGGGGGAGGGGGGGGAGAGGCGCTCTGGCAGAGGGGTCGAACCTAGCGTAGAACGCGTTGAGTTCGTCCGGTAGGGTGGGTGACGTGCTGGGGTTCTGTCGTTTCGCCTCTTTGAAGTCTGTGGCAGCATGCAGTCCTCTCCACAGGTGTCTGGGGTTGTTGGTGTCCAATTTTGACTCCAGCTGCCTTCCATAATCTCTCCGTGCTATTTTTATAGCGGTCCGGAGGGCATATTGTGCCTGCTTGTATTGCTCTGGTGTGCCAGAGCTGAAGGCAGTGGTCCTGGCGTGAAGGGCAGCCCTGACGTCGCTGTTGACCCAGGGCTTTTAGTCAGTTCTTATGTACTAAATTCTGTTCTGGCTGTATGTAAACCTATTTATACACTCTTCCAACTTGTGTACTCTACAAGTTATTTTTCCTTGCAATGTTCAATAGACTCAGAAACCCCTATTTGCTTGATCTGTATAGATCTGTCTCTCCCCCACCCCCATTACTGACTCCCAAAGCTTCCCATCAGGGCAATGAGTCATGTTCCAAAAGTGAACTATCTTCATACTGTAGAGAAGAGAAACCTGCTTTTTATGCAATCAAATTAAACTTTTACCTTCAGGGAAGTGTCACAGATACCGATTACAAAGAAAAACTTCTATAAGAAATCCTTTGTCCTAGATGCTGTCAAGGCAATGAATAAAACGTGTCCACTTGTCCACGCTGTGTAGTGTGAATGTGTTCAGTTCTCTTGGTGTTGCATGATTGCTGTACAGTTGTCCAGGTCTTTTCCCCCCCCATCAAGTTTAAGCCTACTGTATAACTCCATCACCTGAGGTGAGTGGTGGGTGGCAATGGGCCAGATGACAGTCAGCCTGGCTGATAATTGACTTGGTGGTTTTGACAGCTCAATTCAACACAGCTGTCCATGATTTATGTAGCCCAGTAAACTGTAAATCCTTGTCCTTCTTTGTCTCCTTTTTCAATTTGTTTTAAAACACACTTCATCACAATTCCATGTCCATGGTGTCTGTACCTCTCCTGTATGGTCATCTGGCTGTCTTCTGCCTGGATAACACATCATGATCTGCCTCATTTCCTCCTTTTTTCCTGGTAACACTCACAGCTACAGGATTGACATTCTCTCACATGATGAGCTGCTGGTGGCAAAGAGGTGTCTCGTTCACCTCTTTTAGTTTAGCAATGTCACTAACAGCTTATTGTCTGTCAGGAACTTGTAGGACTCTAACCCACACAGATTTGTCAAAACACTCGATGGCTTTCAATTCAATTCAATTATGAAGTTATGATATAACTAAAGTTCGGGAACAAGGCAAACGCCACAACCAAACACTCATCAATCAGTACAATCTCGTCCCACCTGGATTCAATCATTCGCTCCACCTACATATACGCCCCAAACCAAGATCCTTTCTCGCTCTCGTCTGAGGCCAAACTCATCCCTCCCACCCAACCCCTTCATCTTCCATCTCAGCTTAGGAACCACTGGGGATAAGATGGAGCCATGAAGACCATGAAGAGCATCCATCGCCGAGGCAGTTCCCCCATCCAGAGTCTCATTCCCCGGTTCCCTGAGACACCTGCTCATACTTCCATTCAAGTCATCCCTTCATCCCATCCCACCCCTTCACCCCTCATCCCTTCATCCCTTCCCCTCATCCCTTCATCCCATCCCTTCATCTCATCCCCTCATCCCTTCATCCCTCCGACCCCTTCTCATAAACCATCAATCCATTGTGGTGTGGTCGTGTGTAAATTTGTATTTGGCTTCACAGCTTTGTTTGAGCACATAAAAGTCACAATACATCCTACAAACACCATTATACGATACACACAACTAGAGATGCTGCGATCCGATCATGTGATCGGATATCGGCGCGATATCAGCCAAAAAACATGGATCGGATCGGATCGGATTCCAGCGAAAATGACCGATCCAAGGCTCCGATATAAGCACTCCATTCCATGACTCCGCTCCAGGATTTCTATCCAGCATGCAGCACACTCAGGCCGCGTTGAGCCTAGGATGGCCAGGGCCAAAACGTTGTCTTGCTTCAACATACATCGCATCGCATAAACCATTTCCACCCGCAGGTTTGAGGAGTAGCTAGCATAAACGTCAGATAAATACTCTCTATAGGCTAACGTTACCCACTGAGGTAGCTAACATGGCTAATTAGCTAGCTAACAGCAGCTATCTTTCTCCTCTAACTAACGTTATTGACACGTTAGTTGACTGAGGGAACGGCGCTGTACAGCAGGTCGTTATCAAAACGTATTGCACTGAAGAGAAGTACACTTAGATAATGACGAAAGACTCCTCCAATCTGGCAGTGGAAATGTATGCACAAACTTTGTGTGTAACTTTGCGAGACTCAACCGAATGAATGACTGATGAGTCTCGCGTTGAGCCTAGGATGGCCAGGGCTTAGATCTGCGTGAGCACGACCCGTCGTAATTTGTCCAATTCAAGGTACATTAAAACGTTGTCTTGCTTCAACATACATCGCATCGCATAAACCATTTCCACCCGCAGGTTTGAGGAGTAGCTAGCATAAACGTCAGATAAATACTCTCTATAGGGTAACGTTACCCACTGAGGCAGCTAACATGGCTAATTAGCTAGCTAACGCCAGCTATCTTTCTCCTCTAAACTTTAACGTTAACGACACGGAGTTGACTGAGCGAACGGCGCTGTACAGCAGGTCGTTATCAAAACGTATTGCACTGAAGAGAAGTACACTTAGATAATGACGAAAGACTCCTCCAATCTGGCAGTGGAAATGTATGCTCAAACTTTGTGTGTAACTTTGCGAGACGAGTCTCGCGTTGAGCCTAGGATGACCAGGGCTTAGATCTGCGTGAGCACGACCCGTCGTAATTTGTCCAATTCAAGGTACATTAAAACGTTGTCTTGCTTCAACATACATCGCATCGCATAAACCATTTCCACCCGCAGATTTGAGGAGTAGCTAGCATAAACGTCAGAAAAATACTCTCTATAGGCTAACGTTACCCACTGAGGCAGCTAACATGGCTAATGAGCTAGCTAACGCCAGCTATCTTTCTCCTCTAAACTTTAACGTTAACGACACGGAGTTGACTGCGCGAACGGCGCTGTACAGCAGGTCGTTATCAAAACGTATTGCACTTAAGAGAAGTAACATTAGAAAATGACAAAAGACTCCTCCAATCTGGCAGTGGAAATGTATGCACAAACGTTGTGTCTGAGAGACAGAAACAGGGAAAGGGCTGTGTGTGTGTGTGTGTGTGTGAGAGAGAGAGAGAGAGAGAGAGAGACAGGGAGGGCTGTGTGTGTATGTGTCCTGTGTGAGACAGAGTGGGGGTGTATGTGTGAGGAAACAATAATTATTTGTGTCCAGTGTTCACCCATTACAAAATAAGTGTGTATTTGATTGTTATGTTTTAGTTTTACACCAAATTAATTAGATGAACTAAATCGTTTACATACTATATTACCAAAGCACACGCATACATACATAACCCTAAAAATGTTTGTTGCCTGCCAGCTATCAGACAGCATCGAGAGGCTTAAATATGTGCTGTATCGGTATCGGATCGAAATCGGTATCGAATCGGGTATCGAAATTTGATCGGAATCGGATCGGTTTTGAGGCTAAAATATCGGAATCGGATCGGTATTGAAAAATCTCGATCGCAGCATCTCTACACACAACAACAGAATATATATGTAGCTATACTGTATAGCTACAACAGACTTGTGTACAGTACAGACAGCAATAATGGACATGGCATTGGCTCCAATGTGAATGATTTTTATGAATTTAGGAGACTTGGCATGATTTTTTTTAAATATATCTTTTGTTTGTTTTTGTGCTTAAATGTTCTTGGTTGCTGCAGGGACTCTATAGCGTCTTCCTGAGGGCAGTTGTGTGAATTCTGTAAAGAGGGGATGAACAGCATCAGACAGACACCTGTCTCACCCATGTCTTATAAATACATCCCAGTTGTTCCTGCTCTCTCCCAATCATTTTACTCGCCATGTTTGTAATTCGGGACAGTCAATTTGTGTTCTTAGCCCAGATTCCCATACAGTACCATGTACACATATCAAAAGTCAAAGCCCATTCTATAAGACTTCTGTAGACAGTCTCTAAAATGGCTTTTGCTTTTTTTTGTATGAATCCAATTTCCTGATTAGATACAAATGCTGCATTGCTATTCTGTGTTGGTTGTGGAACTTAAATTGCAGTCAAAACTGTTCTTAAATATTTAAACTCCTCTACTGTTTCAACAGGCTGCTCATTAATCAAGACAGGTGGAAAATCATTGTGGTGACTCGCAATAACCTTAGTCTTTTTCCCATTAATAAAAAAGGGCACTGTCTTCACACCATTTCCCAATATGATGGAAATATATAGACTGATTAGCTGTGTCCCCTGTCTGCATAAGACCAACTAACACCATATCATCAGCATATGTATAAATTGGCAGATTCCATTCATAATGTGCATTTCATTAGTGTATAAAGAAAATAAAACACAAGAAAGCACACAACCTTGAGGTGCTCCTGACCTGTGTTCAGGATAACTATTTCAGAAGTGATACAACTGCAGCTCACTCTCTGTGGTCAATCTTTTCAATCTGGACAGACTGCTTTTCAGCATCATTGAAGATCCTTGATGGAATGCTCTGGGTTTCAGTGAGCCATTATGGTGGTGTAGAAGTACATCGCTGAGGCCAAAGCTGTTATCATTAACAACATGTTTCATCAAAATACCACAGCACTCGGGCTGAAGACATCAGCACTTTCACATCATTGTATGCCTTATCTCGCTGAGGGCCAAAAACCCATTCTCAGTCCAACATTCAACGGCTGTAAAATGGCCGACAAAGTAGGTAGTTAATGGCCTATATACGTTACCGTCTCAGAAGGCATTTCAGTTCTGTCATGTTTGCTGGTGGGCCAACGTTGATAGTACTGTAGCAACTCACACTGCAATTACAATGATGCTGTCTTTGGTTTGCTTGTATATCCTTGATGGGTCAGTCTGGTATAATATTCAACACAGTGGTAAAAATCATACGCGTAGACAGTTGCATCATGTCCCTGCAGAAATGTTGACATACAGATCTAGCATTTCATTTCTTTGCCTATTTGGCCGTCAGACTGGCGGCGTCACGCCGGCATCAGGAAGGTATTTCACCTTGAGAGAGAGACCAAAGATAAGTAGGGCCAGAGCTGCTGTATCCCTTTGAGATGTCTCTGGAGGTTATGCCAAAACCTCTTGAAACAATACCTTTCAAGGGGTGTGATGAAACCGGCAACACACAAACTCTCCTCATCTACATTAGTAGGGAAAATTAACTTTTCTCACTTGACATTTTTAGTCAGCTTCTTCAGGTTGCACGCCATTCAGTTGGTTGTGTTGCTTTTTTCCAATAAGACCTTTTGACTTTTGACCTTTGAATTTTTCTATCTACCTTTGAAAGGAGAGAGATTACAGGATTATTATTTTTTTTACATACATTGTTAAATATGTGTACTCTCACAAGGGATGTGACCTAAAAAAGTTTAAAATGCATTTAATTTCAGCTCAACTTTAAGTGCAAGTGATAGAAGGTGGAAATGGTGCTACCTTCTTGAGATTTAGATCTATTGGATAATAGTAGTAAATGAGAGTAGAGGGACAATTTGAATGCAGGGGAACCAAAAAGGTATCGGTTTGTGAATGGAAGGGTGAATATGAATGACGTGGTCTTCCTGATTAAACTTATGCTAAGCTTCATATATGTTTGGTTTGTCCATGTATAACAGTAACATTTAACAACAACAACAACAACAACACTGTACATTTGTGTTACTTTCATCTTCAGACAGATGACTTTGGCACATAACCCAGCATGCCCAGAATGAGGCTGTCTGTACAATATGAGGAGGCTGTGTTGACTCAATATTTCTCCAAAATCACATTATAGCTCAGTGTAGTGGATTAGAATCACCTTTATTTTCTCCTGATGCCACAGTTAATTAATTCTTGCCCATTCACCAATATGGGAAGGCCATTAATTGTAAACATGATATTTTTGGAGAGGTAATTGTCCATAGCTGATTAGCTGTAAATGAATGCTTTATTTGGGTGAGTGAATCTGGGTGATGTCAAAAACAATCCCTCATGGATAATTTTACTCATGGAAAAGAACAAACAGTGTTTGCAGTGATTTGACGTTGCTGAAACAAAAGAAGAGCATGTACAAATGGGCAAATACGGATTTACATAATAGTGCCCTTTTGCCCCGCTTCTAGGGTCCCCACTGCCAGTGTATTATGGCTCAATTCCACCACATTTAACAGCCCTGCACAGCTCGTCCCCACTCGGCTCTAATCGTTTCGGCTCGATGGACGTTTTGCTTCCACCGCGGATCATCTGCCCCCACCCACCCCCGCCCCCGCATATCTGTCCTTCGCTTATAGCCGGAGTAGGCTATAACATAACGTTACAATTAAATCCATCCACAGAACTTTTAAACTGTTTATGAAATACTGGTGCCTCTAAATGACCTACAGTGTACATGGGCGAATGTGACAATCAGCCAGGAGAATGGATATCACTTTGTAGTTAGTCAAACTCAGGCATGCGCTGCGCGCGGACGGAAGAGGCGCAACAGAGTGAAGCCTGCCCTGTACCCCGCGGCCTCTCACCAGGCAAGACCGCGGCTTCACCAAACACCCGCTGCGGCCTAGCGGAGCGCTGCAGCTCAACTAACTACAGGAGCTTGCTGAGCAGCGGACTTTTTTCACTCTGAAAACAATTGAAACCACCGCCACGACTTTATTTCACCAGAGGCGAAGGCAGCAACACAAAGACTGATGGAAATAACATAACAGAAGAGAATGTAAGCCCACTAAACTGGTATGCAGCGCATTGACAGTCAGTAGATAGAGTAAACACGATTCTGCCTGGCCAATCAGTCGTCTACAATGTTTTCACGTCACCGTATGAACCCGGGTTGACACAATAGAACCTCGACGAAGCAGGTACGAAAAGTAGCACGACTCGACCCCAATACAACCCGGGCTGGGACAGTTTAAACCGGTGGGATGAGACAATTTATCGAGTCGAGCAGGCAGCTAAGACTTAACACTCTCTCTCTCTCTCTCTCTCTCTCTCTCTCTCTCTCTCTCTCTCTCTCTCTCTTCAACTGATGCTGCCTCTTCCTCTGCTCCACAAACTGCTGGCTACCACACTTTTGAGATAAGCTTTTACTGTAGCCTACATCCTAAATGTAAAACGTCAAGAGGTTGGCACTAGCTGATCATACAGTAGAGTAGGTTGTCCACACACATTACAGTATTGCTTGCTATTGATATTGCATATTTATTTATTTATTGAGTGGATCAGTAAGGATATAGTTGAAAATGGGTCATGTTTCTGGAGAGAACACTTGACTTTATGGTGGATAGGCTTGGAATCAAGGGGTTGGAATGAAAAGAACGGGTTGCAGATGTAGGAGGCTGTGCTAACTTGAAGCTGTCCTTGTTAGAAGAGTCAGAGAAATGATGATGATTACTGCAGTTGGGACCTTCGTTGTATATCCTCCCCTCGCTCAATATTTCCAGTCTCTCTCTCAACTCTGATCCAATGAAGGTAAAATGCCACCCATATAAAAATATAATATAAAATATTTTGTATTATAATAATTAAAACATATATTCATCTGATCATTTATCATATCTAGAAGTATTATCAGATTTGGGTTCGGGTAGACTCAGCCCTCAGTCTTAATCCGTTTCACTCCTGTAAGACTGAGAATATTACTATTTAAATCTTTGCATAACGTTAGGTGGCGCTGTTGGAAGCCTTGCATCGGAGAACCAATCATGAGTGTTGTGGGCGGGCCTGCTTTCTGGGGGCAGATCTCATGCAGAACCGGTGTCTCGCAAAACATCGTCGCATTTGCGGAGAAACATATTAATCACGTAGAAACAAACATAATTAAAGGATGGGTTTACCGATGGGGAATATGAATATATATTAATTCTTAAAAAATCTTAAATTTCGAATCCGTTGAAATTTTTGAAATTGCTTGTTCACAGCCAGAGAAAAAAAAAATGAAAAAAAAAAAAAAAATTGGGCCAGGTGACGCGTTTCGCGTCGAAACGCGTCACCTGGCCCATTTTTTTTTTTTTTTTTTTTTTTTTTCCATTTTTTTTTTCTCTGGCTGTGAACAAGCAATTTCAAAAATTTCAACGGATTCGAAATTTAAGATTTTTTAAGAATTAATATATATTCATATTCCCCATCGGTAAACCCATCCTTTAATAGTTAATAGGACGTGTTTCATCCGGCCCCGGCGGCTAGAGGTCTTTCCCCCAGCGATAAACCCGACTCCCGAGGCTAACGTTACAGAGCCTGCTGGCTGCTGATGACTTCACACAAGTTCACAGTATCAAGCGGACCACTTCCGGGTAGGAAAAATGATTGTAAAATAAACCACAGCTATAAATTTTGTTTGGAGCATATCAGGAGCCGAGACTAGGGTTCGGGAGACAACATCTCATCAAAGGGGGGGGGGGATCCGACATGCACAGGGTGAATAGTCCGTGGAAGAGATGCCTTCCCCTGCAGTTATCTACCCAGTATTTGCAAAACAAAATCACTGAAGTGAAAGACTCTCTGGTCTGCTCAAATGAGAGGTGTGTGCTAATTAACTGTAGGTTAATTGTTCTGAAAGCCAGCCCCTAGTGTACGTTATGTGGTTCGTCACATGACTCTATTGCTATGCCTAACCTTGTCAAGATCTCTCTCTGACTGTTTATGGAAAAAGTTTGCCTACTAGTTACTTAGCAACAGACTTTGTACACTATTGTGACTGCCATTGAAAATTGCAGTTGCCAATTCTATTTGTGTCTCTGTATGCCACAGAGACTATGGCACTTAGGCTATTTTGCTAACTTAAATTCATGTTGAATTAGCAACATGATAAAGGTTAAAAAAAAATCTCCTTATGAGTGTTAATAGGTCACAGTGTATATTCAGCTTGTGGCAGAACATTTTACGCTGAGACCAAATTATCATCAATTCTATTTCCACACATCATCCATAATGCAGCGGGAAGGGAAACGTCACACTCTGGTGATTGCAGTCAAAGCTCCATGAGAAAAGGCATGAAGTTTCCATGGGGAATTTGATATGAAATCATGTTAGAATGAGTTGAATGAAAGGGCTTCGGTCTGCATGTCAAAACATTGTTGATTGTACTTGTGGGCTGCTAAAGACAAAGTTGATTTTTGTATTATGTTTATGAATGTATTGTCACAGTTTGTAGTTTACAAAAATACTGACTATTCTGGTAAAGATCATGCAGTTATTTATGGTGAATTGTTGTAGTCAGTTTGCCGCGGGTATTAACACAACCAGCAGGGGTGCTCTATAGACACTTGATCTGACTTTGCAGCAAAACAATTTTAAAATCAAATGGAAAGCATTGAAAGCTAATTTAACCAAATTGTTGTGGATGCTTCATGGGGACATTATTAGTATTATTGTGTGTTCAAACCAAGGGAGTGCAGTAGCCGTTCTGTATGTTGCAGGCTAAAATGTGATGTTTTTGACAAACAAGGCTATATGAAGGCTAAGAACTGCTGAAGAGATAAATCTAACTGTTAAAGGATGTGTGATACTGTAGGTGGTGGATAGGTACTGTGTGGAACATAGAGCAATATTATACCATGTCACCTAATGAGAATCACTGAGGGATACTGTATGTGTGTTGTTTTACACTATTTGCGCTGTGTCATGGGTCTATGTTGGCTTGTGTGTAATACATCACATCAGAGTGAGATTATATCAGGATGTTATGGTCTTGACAAACTTAATAGGTTTAGCTTGCAGGGTCATTGTAATGTTTTTTTTCCTTTCAAGCAGCTTTACAAAACCTCCCACACAATGCGTCCCCATGTGGTAGGATCAGACACCTCCGGCTTTAGCTTCAAATATTTTATTCTATTTTTATGCTGTTTTTCACTGCTTTGTCATTTTACATGTGAGAATAAACTAGAACGACCGCAACGCGGACTTATGCCTCCTAGTAGGGTCATCTGTGGCACTTCCGTGACCGTGGAGAGCGAAGGTCCGTTTCTCAATGGATTTGTCATCTAGGAGAGTTAATAAACAAATTTAGCCGGGGTGTATTTTTAAAAAAGGCGGGGAAAATATTTGAGAGACCAAAATCCAAAATGGCTGCTGTGGAAATGAACTTTTTAATGCTTTGACCTACAATGATGCACAATACATGGTTTCAGAGCTTATTCTGGTCAAGGAATACATATTTGGTGTTTATATAATGATTTGACCTATTTTTGACCTTCAAATCCAAGATGGCTGCCAATTTTGAGGCAGTTTTTTCAAAATCGTCATAGAGCCTTCATATTAGGCTTGAATGACAGGTCTTCTCATGATGAGTTGAATAATATACAGTATAAGTACACAGAAGTAATCTCTGAGGTCAATAAAGTCAATGTTTGTGTGTAAACAACAGTTGCTGATTTGCGGTTTCCCATTAAATAGGGTAGGCTACTGAGAATATGGTGTCCAGTTCATCCCATCACATTTTCATAATGAACCAAAAACAATTTTGCACTATAGCCTAACATAAAATAATATTCTGTATGCAAAGCTAGCAAGGTTAGTTGCTTGAGCTGAATTTAAAGGTCAACTCAAAACAAACAATGAAATTAACTTTGAAATTAAAACTGAATCCTAGGCTACTAAATTTCATCAGCACACAGTAAAGGAAACTTGTCTTTGAACTCAGCTGACTGTCTAGTCCTAATCCCTGTTGTGCAATGTCCCTTTTCAGTCAAGTTTTAGTTTTTGTTAAGAGTATGGACTTTTAATCTTGACCTTGTTGGTAGGCAACGGCCCTTTTTCAGTCAAGCATTTTCAGATTAGCTCAGTCAGTCTGTGAAGCAGTCAGTGTCAGCACTTGCGCGAGCTCGCTTTTTCTCTAACTAATGTTAACATTACACACTTTAAGACACTTTGTTTGAGGATATCAACGTTATTCACTAGTCTAAAGATAGTTCTACCATCAAGAACATATAAAACAAAAGCAAAAACAATTTTTATTTGCAGAAGTCATCATTGATATTTGGTGTTAGCTAACGTTAGGTAACGTTATTATTTTTAGCTAAAGTTAATGTTATCTGTCTCCACACTTCTGTCAACTGACATATGCATTTGCTTTTGAAAATAAACAGCCTGGCTTGCTTAAGCATAACTGAAGATTAAATAGAAATATAACATGACGAATGCATGTACCGATTGGTTGGCCCATCTTCCCAGGAGGTGGTGGTGTAAACATCATCAAATTTATCAAGTCCTGACCAGTCTTGGGCTTTTAATTGTAAGCTGTCCCATTTGCCTTGATTTATTGTATCGGTGGGCTTGCTAGGCTTGT
The DNA here is from genome assembly GCF_964638095.1 of Poromitra crassiceps. Lineage (NCBI taxonomy): Eukaryota > Metazoa > Chordata > Actinopteri > Beryciformes > Melamphaidae > Poromitra > Poromitra crassiceps. The sequence continues at coordinate 9,132,710 of NC_139646.1, forward strand.
CACATTTTAGGACACATTCATAGGACATTGTGTGCTTTGTCTTTCATTGGGAGGGAAAGCAACTCGCTATTATATTACTGTTATATTATATTGCTGTTATACGCTGTTTATTTTCAAAAGCAAATGCATATGTCAGTTGACAGAAGTGTGGAGACAGATAACATTAACTTAAGCTAAAAATAATAACGTTACCTAACGTTAGCTAACACCAAATATCAATGATGACTTCTGCAAATAAAAATAGTTTTTGCTTTTGTTTTATATGTTCTTGATGGTAGAACTATCTTTAGACTAGTGAATAACGTTGATATCCTCAAACAAAGTTTTCTTTTTTTTTATATTTCCCCCCCCCGATTTTTTATCCCATTTTTATCCCCCATTAGTGCTAACGTAATTTCTTTATCCTGGTTGCTACTCCACCCTCTGCCGATCTGGGGAGAGCCGAAACTGGCTCCATGCTTCCTCCGAGACATGGGCAGTTAGCCAGCCGCTTCTTTTCACCTGACAGGGGAAGCTTCACCGGTAGGACATAGCACGTGGGAGGTTCACACTATTCCAACCAGTTCCCCTCCCTCTGAACAGGCGCCCTTAACGACCAGAGGAGGAACCACATTAGCAACCAGGATATTGCATGTTTTTGGTGAAGGGGGTTCCTATATGAAGGAAACCCCCGGGAGGCACGGGGAGAACATGCAAACTCCACACAGAAAGGCCCTTTTGACGACCCCACCCAGGCGGTGGGCACTCGAGGACATGCGGACGGGCACGCATTCCTTCAGCGTTCACATCGTCCCAGGTGGGAATCGAACCCACGACCTTCGAACTGTGAGGCGATAGTGCTTACCACTACACCACCGTACCTCCTTTTATATCCTCAAACAAAGTGTCTTAAAGTGTGTAATGTTAACATTAGTTAGAGAAAAAGCGAGCTCGCGCAAGTGCTGACACTGACTGCTTCACAGACTGACTGAGCTAATCTGAAAATGCTTGACTGAAAAAGGGCCATTGCCTACCAACAAGGTCAAGATTAAAAGTCCATACTCTTAACACATTGACTGCCAGACGTTTTTCTTTGCTGTAGATAGCTTCTGCCAAGCCGTTTTTTGAGGATTATGGCTCATTTTATAAGAGCCGAGGATTCGTTTCAGCTTGGAGTTTGTGAACATACAATATCTCAAAAGTACTAATAGAATGTGTACTTTCTCTGTCTAAAAGAGTTAGTTTGTAGAGTTAGTAGTTATGTAAGCATTAGCAGTTGAATACAGCATGGTTTTAGCGTGAAAAAGAATATTCAGAGATAAACGGCTTTTTGTGAAATTGGATGGAACGGTCACTTTAACCATTCATTTTTGGCTCTCTCTCTCTCTCTCTCCCTCCCCCTCTCGCTCTCTCTCTCTCTCTCCCTCCCTCTCGCTCTCCCTCCCTCTCTCTCTCTCTCTCTCTCTCTCTCTCTCTCTCTCTCTCTCCCTCCCTCTCGAGTTGCTTCAACTCCGCCCTCCGTGGGCGGACAAGCTTGTCACCAGTCAGTGCTTTGCTGCTCTCCTGTGCCTGCTGCATGTCTGGGCCGCTGTTTGAGGAAGTCGGGAGGGACTCGCTCGTTTGGAGTTTTGGTTGAGAGAAGCTTTTGCGATTCTGGTCATATTTATGCTGCGTGTTTCAAAGTGTGTTCCTGCACCTGTAATCTATCACCCGATCATAGTAGATCGGCTGAATCTATTATGTAAATTTGCAATCCCGCATCGCCAGCAATCAGCGCGAAAAGGAGAATGGCTGGGCTGAGAATGGCTTGACAAGTTAAAAAAATGCTTTCCTTCCTCTAGCAAGGAGAGCACTGTTGCCACTTAGTGGGTCGGTGGAATGGGTTGTAAACGTTCGGTGGCTCCAATAATTATATAAGAGATGTAAAAGGCTTAGATGCACAACCCACCGTCAAAAAAAAAAAATCGATGCCAAAAACGTGTAAACACGTTGTTGGCAGGGAACAGCTGGATTCTGAAAACGTGTTCATACGTTGTTGGCAGTGAATGAGTTAACAAAAACTAAAACTTCACTGAAAAGGGACATTGCACAACAGGGATTAGGACTAGACAGTCAGCTGAGTTCAAGACAAGTTTCCTTTACTGTGTGCTGATGAAATTTAGTAGCCAAAGATTCAGTTTTAATTTCAAAGTTAATTTCATTGTTTGTTTTGAGTTGACCTTTAAATTCAGCTCAAGCAACTAACCTTGCTAGCTTTGCATACAGAATATTATTTTATGTTAGGCTATAGTGCAAAATTGTTTTTGGTTCATTATGAAAATGTGATGGGATGAACTGGACACCATATTCTCAGTAGCCTACCCTATTTAATGGGAAACTGCAAATCAGCAACTGTTGTTTACACACAAACATTGACTTTAATGACCTCAGAGATTACTTCTGTGTACTTATACTGTATATTATTCAACTCATCATGAGAAGACCTGTCATTCAAGCCTAATATGAAGGCTCTATGACGATTTTGAAAAAACTGCCTTTTAGAGCTCAAAATTGGCAGCCATCTTGGATTTGAAGGTCAAAAATAGGTCAAATCATTATATAAACACCAAATATGTATTCCTTGACCAGAATAAGCTCTGAAACCATGTATTGTGCATCATTGTAGGTCAAAGCATTAAAAAGTTCATTTCCACAGCAGCCATTTTGGATTTTGGTCTCTCAAATATTTTCCCCGCCTTTTTTAAAAATACACCCCGGCTAAATTTGTTTATTAACCCTCCTAGATGACAAATCCATTGAGAAACGGACCTTCGCTCTCCACGGTCACGGAAGTGCCACAGATGACCCTACTATCCGCCATTAGTTCATTCTTGAGTCCAAGTGGATGTTGGAGCCAAATAGGAAGAAATTGCATCAAGGCGTTTCTGTGCAGAATTGGATATTTGAGCCAAATGTGAAGAAATTTAGTCAATGTGTTACTGAGATATGGCGTTACCGAGCTTGAAAATGGCATTTGTTAGGTCACTGTGACCTTGACCTTTGACCTTTGATAACCAAAATGGAATCAGTTCATCCTTGAGCCTAAGTGAATGTTTAAGGCGAATCTGATGAAATTCCATCCAGGCGTTCCTCAGATATGGCGTTAACAAGCTTGAAAATGGCGTTCGAGAGGTCACAGTGACCTTGACCTTTGACCTTTGACCACCAAAATCAAATCAGATCATCCTTGAGCCTAAGTGAATGTTTAAGGCGAATCTGATGAAATTCCGTCCAGGCGTTCCTCAGATATCGCGTTAACAAGCTTGAAAATGGCGTTCGAGAGGTCACAGTGACCTTGACCTTTGACCTTTGACCACCAAAATCTAATCAGATCATCCTTGAGCCTAAGTGAAGGTTTAAGGCGAATCTGATGAAATTCCGTCCAGGCGTTCCTCAGATATCGCGTTAACAAGCTTGAAAATGGCGTTCGAGAGGTCACAGTGACCTTGACCTTTGACCTTTGACCACCAAAATCTAATCAGATCATCCTTGAGCCTAAGTGAATGTTTAAGGCGAATCTGATGAAATTCCGTCCAGGCGTTCCTCAGATATCGCGTTAACAAGCTTGAAAATGGCGTTCGAGAGGTCACAGTGACCTTGACCTTTGACCACCAAAATCTAATCAGATCATCCTTGAGCCTAAGTGAATGTTTAAGGCGAATCTGATGAAATTCCGTCCAGGCGTTCCTCAGATATCGCGTTAACAAGCTTGAAAATGGCGTTCGAGAGGTCACAGTGACCTTGACCTTTGACCTTTGACCACCAAAATCTAATCAGATCATCCTTGAGCCTAAGTGAATGTTTAAGGCGAATCTGATGAAATTCCGTCCAGGCGTTCCTCAGATATCGCGTTAACAAGCTTGAAAATGGCGTTCGAGAGGTCACAGTGACCTTGACCTTTGACCTTTGACCACCAAAATCTAATCAGATCATCCTTGAGCCTAAGTGAATGTTTAAGGCGAATCTGATTAAATTCCGTCCATGCGTTCCTCAGATATCGCGTTAACAAGCTTGAAAATGGCGTTCGAGAGGTCACAGTGACCTTGACCTTTGACCTTTGACCACCAAAATCTAATCAGATCATCCTTGAGCCTAAGTGAATATTTAAGGCGAATCTGATGAAATTCCGTCCAGGCGTTCCTCAGATATCGCGTTAACAAGCTTGAAAATGGCGTTCGAGAGGTCACAGTGACCTTGACCTTTGACCACCAAAATCTAATCAGATCATCCTTGAGCCTAAGTGAATGTTTAAGGCGAATCTGATGAAATTCCGTCCAGGCGTTCCTCAGATATCGCGTTAACAAGCTTGAAAATGGCGTTCGAGAGGTCACAGTGACCTTGACCTTTGACCTTTGACCACCAAAATCTAATCAGATCATCCTTGAGCCTAAGTGAATGTTTAAGGCGAATCTGATGAAATTCCGTCCAGGCGTTCCTCAGATATCGCGTTAACAAGCTTGAAAATGGCGTTCGAGAGGTCATAGTGACCTTGACCTTTGACCTTTGACCACCAAAATCTAATCAGATCATCCTTGAGCCTAAGTGAATGTTTAAGGCGAATCTGATGAAATTCCGTCAAGGCGTTCCTCAGATATGGCGTTAACAAACATCCGTACGGACGGCCGGCCGTACGTACGTACGTACGGACGGACAACCCGGATCCATAATGCCTTCGGCCTGGCTTCGCCGGTGGAGGCATAATGAAAACTAGTGCAATACCCATGGTGAATGGGGGGGGATGGGTGGATACATACATACATACATACAGTACATACATACATACATGCATACATACAGCACCCTAAAGCACTCAATGATGATGGCATAAGTGATGGCATTGGTGACATGCAAGTGCAGTCTCCCCATTCATCAGTGATGTCATCAGTTAAATCATTATTGACCAAAATAATGTTATGATGTTCCCTCCCTCCCTTTCTCCTAATTTCCCTAAAGCACTTGATGATGTTGTCATTAGTGATGGCATTGGTGACATGCAAGTACAGTCCCATGGGTCCATTGTTTTTGTCCCACTGATGATGTCACAATGTCTATGACATCATCAGTGATGTCATCAGTTAAATCATTGACCAAAATCATCTTATGACATTCCCTACCTCCTTTTCTCCACATTCCCCTAAAGCATTCGATGATGATGTCATCAGTGATGGCATTGGTGACATGCAAGTACAGTCTGCCCATTCACTCCCCCCCCCCCCCCCCCCCCCGCATGGGTACATTGTTTATGTCCCACAGATGACATCACAATGTCAAAATGATGTCAAAATCGCTGTACAGTAGCTCTATACAGTCAGACATACAGAAACTGATGAGATGACATCAATGACTGTGCACAGTCGACATACATATATACAGACAGACAGACAGACACTTACAGTACATACATACAAACACTCCTGGAATTATCACTCACTGATGACATCACAATGATTGTGTGCAGACATACAGACACTCCTGGAATTATTAGATAGATAGATAGATAGATAGATAGATAGATAGATAGATAGATAGATAGATAGATAGATAGATAGATAGATGTTGATTTCTTGTCATTCCTCTCCTACAGGTGTGGGCCTGTGTGGAAGGCTATCCAAAATCTGTGTAGCACATATTTGACTATGCTTGTCTTTTTTTCTTTTCTTTTTTACTTTGCCGAGTGTGTTTGGCTTCCTTCCTTCTACCCTCCTTCCTCCTGTCCTGTTGACTGAGTAATAAATCATGCAGTGCAGTTGAACGAGTTGGGAGCATGCTCACATGGTCTCTGTGACCTAGAAATACCAGCAGCTTTCCTCTCCACATGGTTGGCTCTTTGACAGAACTCCTTCAGGTCAGCCCTTAACTTCGCGCCTCTCTCTCGGTGTCCCTTCCACTGAGCAGAGCTCCAAACACTATATTAAAATTCAAGAAGTTATGCTCATGTACGGAGGATGGAGGGGCACCCAGGGACAGCGCAAACAATCATGATGGGGCAAAGAACACGTCGATTTTTTTATGATATTGGTTCGTGGAATAAATTGCATAATAAATGTTGGACCATAGCCACACCCATTTCTCATTTGGGTAACACTGTATTATAACTGCACACTATAGCATTAGTTAGAGTTAGGCTTATTAGTAAATACTTAATTCATAATTTATAAAGCATTGTTCATACATGCTACTGTTTGTTAGCAGTAGCCTATGTTCAGTAGTGTAATTTGTTCGCATGCGGCCTGTTAATATGTTGGATTCATTTATTGCCACATGCTAGCTGGCATATTGTTTCTCATAGTATGATTGTTTTGGCTGAAAGAAATTATATGAGCTGATGAGGTTCAAAATCTAAAAATCAATCTTACAACTAAGACAGACGGTATACAGGTATACTGTATAGCATGATAGTATAGCTGTGGTAGCATGAGTTGGGATACACTGTTCTCAGCTGTATAATCGTTTGCTGATACAAATCAGGTTCTCAACTGCTAAGCAGGGCGTTTCATGCAGCAGGGTCAGCTGACCCATTGTTATTGAGACCAGTAGTATGTTTAGAAATTATTGACTAATGTTGGGAACCACAGATAGACCTACGGTAGGGATGGGCATTTCTAGCAAAAACACTATTCGAAATTCGCTGGCCAAAGTCGACTTAATCGAAATTCGAAAATAAAAAAAAAATGTAAAAAAAAAAAAAAAATGTAAAAACTTTTTTTTTTTTTTGTGTGTGAAATGTTGCATTGTCTCCCCTGATTCTAAGTATAGTCGAATCGCTTGGTTTGAGCAAGTAAAACAATTTTTATAAGCATTTTAAGCAAGGTTTATGGAAAAATGAATGGCGGATGAAATCCCATGAAGAGGGAGAAGTTGCTTATAAAAATTGTTTTACTTGCTCAAACCAAGCGATTCGACTATACTTAGAATCAGGGGAGACAATGCAACATTTCACTCACCAATTTTTTTTTTTTTTTTTTTTTCAATAAACGAATTTTGACTTTCAATAATAAAAGTCGACCTTGATAATAACAACGATTATTCGAAAATTCGAAATTCGATGCCCATCCCTAACCTATGGCCCATCAAAGATCTTGTATCGGTCATAAACGTACTGTATTGATGGAGTCTCTATGGGACTGATGCGGCCAGATGACGGAGAGAACAGTTCTTTCTGCTCCATTGTGTGACTCTAGAATCCAGCCTCACATTGATCCTGTCAGCCTCGCACAGATTAACCACATGGCCCTATGCCAACATTCAATGACCCCATAATCCCAGTCTCACCCATCCTCTCACTGCAGCACAGCCTGACCCCCAGTTTCTGCACAATTACCTTCTCACCACAGGCAATAGCAGTCCGCCACGTGCAAGTGTCCAGTTGTTATGCCGGGTTTTGCACCCCCGCTGCCAAATGCATCCCTATCTCATGGGAGCATATTGTAATGATTTATACAGAAAAATAACTGTTTAAAAATGATATAATTGTTGGGTAGATGTGACCTCCTTGTTTTGGAGTTAAAACGGTCCCAAAATATGGTAGGGATGCAATACTCGCGGGGGAGCGTAACTCAATACAACAACGGGTGCAAGCGCCAAGGCATTTATGCATGGCACAAACGGGATTTGGGCGGTGTTAACCACCAGAATTATTCACAGGTGTGGCCTGGCAATGCCTGGGCGTTACATCAATCAAACCAATCAGATTCCCGTCTTGCAGTCCATGTAATACAGTTTTCTTGAGGCATACTGTATGTTGACTGTATATATTATCAAAACGCAGAACAAGCCAGCACACGAGATGTCCTTTTTTATCATTTAATTTACCTCAGTCCGGGGTAGGTACAGCCCAAACAAGTTTCGGCCCTAGGCCTTCATCAGTGTCCTGGGGGGGGGGGGTAGGTGTATGTGTGTGTGTGTGTGTGTGTGTGTGTGTGTGTGTGTGTGTGTGTGTGTGTGTGTGTGTGTGTGCGCGCCCGCGCGCGCGCGCTCACTCGCGTGGGTGTTCAGAAGTTCATCTGAACTTTCTCCTTTCCCCAACTTTTTTACATTCTTCCATAAACTGAGCTGACGACAGACTGATTTTGCTGCACATAAATTGTGACTGCATCCACAGTACCTAACAAATCAGCAGCAAACTAAAAATGCGAAAACGAGGCAGAGCAGCTAAGTGAAAAACAGTCACCTCATGCAAAAATTGGGCTGTGCAACTAAGTGAAAAACAGACAGTCACCTCAGGCAGCTGTGACAAAATGCCACAAATTGATATGTCACATAGCCTACTGTAGCTGGTATTGCAGTTGGGGGGGGTGGGGCTAGGGATAAGGAGTGATAGCTAGGGATAGGAAGTTCATATAGAGTCGGGATTTGAGGGGTGGATAAGGGGATGTGAGCAGTTGAATAAGAGGCAAGGAAGGGGGAGGGGTTTGGGGGCCGCGATAGGACGGTCATAGAGAGGGGTGGGTACGGGGAGTGGCTATATGAGGCATGTGGGTTGTGGGAGGGTTGCAAGGAAGGGGCGGGGCTAGGGAAAAGACAACTAGGGATAGGAGAGGGGTGGGTAGGGGGAGTGGCCACAGGGATGTGGGTGGTGGGAGCGGGCGTGGTGCAAGCCTGAATGGCCACACCACCTCACTGTGCGCTTTAAAGGTATTTTGCTCTTGTTTCATCCCAGTCCACCACTGACGCACACATACAGTATACAGTATTCACATACTGTGCAGTATGTATGTACTAGTATATACATACTGTATACACATACATACTGTATACATACAGTTCAATATAAAGGATTTTTCTTGTTTTGATATGTAATTTCAAAAAGGGGGGGAAACAATTGTCTTTACAAAATTTTCCGAATCGAGTTACTTCCTTGTTTCCAGGAACACAAGGCTCCCGCTGTAGAGCGCATGCGCGCATCTTGCCTCCGGGACGCAGGCAGCAAACTGCTTAGTCCCAGGAGAGGCCTTTGGAGGGCGGTGTGTGACCAATAGAGGTGACATTCTCCCTGTTACAAGTCACTCTAGCATCCTCAATGACTAAAAAGCTGTTATATTAAGGTGAAAAAGTTTAATAGAATATGTATGAGTTTTATAATTGTTATCAAATTATTTGCTCACGCTGCAACTGCACAACCTGACTCTTCAAATTATTCCTCAAAGCTTAACCAGTTAGCTATCCATTTTCATTACATTGATTTCCCCTTTTCCTCAACTATGATTAGCATTTCAGACATCTCCGATTGCCGCAAGGACTCTTGATTTGGTTGAAGTGGCTGTGAAAACAGCCTTGTCTATGCTTTATATTATGGCATGTTGCCAGGGCATCTCTCCATCTGCTGAGGAGAAACACTGGGCAAACATTTCCCTGGTTGTGAAAGCTCAGCTGGCCAGCTGAGCGATGGATGATGCATCAGAGAGAATGACTTAAACAGTGGGACACCTGGATGTTGTGGTGTGTTGTTTTTATGGTGGCCCTGAGGTGAAAAAACCAACAAACAGATTCAGATTTAGAAAACAAAACAAATAAGAAATCAAGCACATTTCAGAAAACAAAACGCACAAAATCAGAAAGGACAAACTACAACTTAGAAAACAAAACAACAAATAAGAGATGAGGAGATACTAGGAGAGTCACCTTTCCGGGGGCTCCCACTTGATATCCCCCAGGGAGCGACATATTAAATACCCTGTAATATTTACATTAGGTGGTTTGTGGATGGTGCCGCCTGTCTGTAGATTTATGACACGCCGCCTGATGTCTTTTACTGTAGTCACCATTTATGAGTTGGTACTGTACATCATTATTTTTATTTCATTTCATTTATTGAGTTTAAAATTACAGGGACAGCGCACATTAATAAACATTTCTGTAAAGGTGCCAGTTTAGCCAGCTTGGCTAATTTTCAACCGTAGTCCCATCGGCAGGTATGATGGTGAGAACTGCAAATACATAAAATACATTATAACAGGAACAGCAGACACTGTAGCTACCTGTAGTGCCGCACACTTCATAAAATCAATAGAAATCACATGAAATAACAGGGGATAATAACAATACAAAACATAAAACAAAGCATAAATCGCATACTTGATTGTCACTCAACAAAGATTTTAAGTAGACTTTAAAAGAACGATAAGTGACACAATCTCTGCGCAGTGATGGGAGACTGTTCCATGTGTGAGCTGCTCTCACTGAAAACGCTGCCTTTACATCTGGATAGGTCAATAGGGCTTCTGTACGAATGCTTGCCCTGGATTATGGCAAAACCAAAAGGTATTCTTACATCTTGTTTTGTGGTAATTAAAAATAATCGAGGAAAACATGAAAAAGTGGTTTTCTGAGAGGCAGCCAGCATTAACTCATATCATATTACATGCAGTGTAATGAGATTTTGTTAAAACAAAATTGTAAAACTCAATTTATACAAGTCCTCATAACGCAAAAAAACTGTTACACTTTACAGTACATGTAGTGTTGTGCATAAGGTATTCTGTAGTTTCATAAACTATAAAGTGTGTACTGTAAGCTCATTTCTCAGACATCAGGTAAAAGAAGTAAAAAAATAATAATAATAAATAAACACTGGACTAAAAAACGATATAAAACAAGACGTTTCAGTGTTCATCCAAATACCATCATCAGTTGTTTGGATGAACACCGAAAAGGTCTTGTTTTATATCATTTTTTTAGTCCAGTGTTTTTAAAAATAAAATTCTAAAACTATAATTACAGTGCATTATATTATGTAAGATAATGTTATGCATTATGAATGCAGCATTCATGATGAGACTGAATTCACCCCCTTTGCATTTTGCACATACAAGTTGTATGTCTTTTGTAACACATTTATGAGCCTGTTTGTCTGAGAAGATTATCCTGTATCTAAGTGGAAATGTTTAGACATTTATGTGACTCTAAATACTGTGGATCATTTGGGAACCACATTTTGGCCACATTTATCACATTAGCCAGAGGTACAAATCTAACTAACAGTCCATCTCAATACAGTCAATACAGTACAGTACAATACAGTAGGTTTTGGTTAATTCTTTACCAAATTACTGGAGCCAAATTACGACTTGTTAGTGCCACATATGACACACAGCAGCCTGAACCTTGCATTTGGGGTCGTAGCCTTTGATTGACAGGTGACAGAAGCATGGTCGGTACAGGGAATTGATTTGACGGTTGGAACTTTGTGGATACGGGAAAATTTGATTGACAGAAATCGGTTCAGAATTGGGGATTGCAGAGGAGTTTAATGACGGAGTTCTGTTCAGATAGGTCTACACATTCGGGATTACACTGCTGTGGCTCTCTCCCTCCCTTCCTCCCTCCTCTCTCTCTCACACACACACACACACACACACACACACACACACACTACAGTTAGCTGTCACCATTACACAATGCCAATTGCCAAATGCAAAAAAGTACAACGTTCCCAGTGCACGCACACATTCTTATCATTTCAGCCTTCAAAAAATCTTTGGGGATGTATTTTTTCCATCCTGGGTCCAGTCTTGGAGGGTTGGCAGCCCTACAGTATCTGGACACTTTGATTTTTGGCTGGTGTGAAAACGAACCGAAACAGCTGAAAAATGAAAAAATATCATTTTCACTTCTGGTCCAAACAAACGACCTATAGGTGTACAAACCACATCTTAGTTCTAGGGCTGGGACGGATCACGGATAATCCGTGACCCGTACGGATCAGCCCCCACGGTTCGGCACACGGTTCGGAAACGTCTTGGTCTCGTCTTGGTCCCCCCCCCCCCCCCCCCCCTTTCGTTTCATTTAACGTTTAACGTTAGTGTATGAGAACGCCTGCAGCGCAGCCAGACACAGACAGGCATCATCATGGCAAGCACAAGTGAGCTTCCTCATCCCTTCGCTCTCTCTCTGAAGGCTGTGGCTAGTGGCTACTAAAAACAGCAAACTTATTTCAACACCTCTGAAAAAGCACAGGAATGCGAGCAGCATGTTGCGCGCTGCACAAGATAGCACGAGCCACAACACGCACACACACACACACACACACACACACACGCGCGCGCACACGTTTCACGAACACATTATCACCGGACGGTGAAATGTTGCCTTGGACGCATAACAACAAAACAACACGTGGGGCCACCGAGTAGCATAACGTAGCATCAACGTTATGTTTCCAGACTCACCCGGTCTGGTCTGTACCCGTGTCATGTGACTACGTTAGCAAGCAACAGGCAGGAAGTTAGGCGCAGTGCCACCTAAAACAGGAAGTTGGGTTGTTTTGCCTTCAAAGCATAAATTGTGTCATGAGAAAAAAATATTTTTTGAGCTGTGCAGGGCAACAAATGGTTAGAGAAGTATAATAGTATTAAAAATTCAAATCGAAAAAATCTAATTTTGAGAGAAAAAATCTGATATAGCCTATTTATTTATTTTTTGCTGATCCGAAAAATCCGTGATCCGTGGCTCAAAATCCGTCACGCGATCCGATCCGTGGGTTTTCTGATCCGTCCCAGCCCTACTTAGTTCAGTTACATAAATCTGATTGAATAATATTGAATATATGTACTCTCTCCCTCTGTGTCTCGCTCTCTCTCTCTCTCTGACTGCAGACAGATGTTGCATCATTCCTACATTTAAATTTCAGAAGAGTCCTGTCCAATTCCTTGCTGCTTTACTTCATTATTGTCTTCCTCACTTCACTTCCCAGCCCAATTAACCCCCTTAGCTGAGAACACCCGAGCATAGAGACAGGTGAGAAGACACGAGCATAGAGACAGCTGAGAAGACACGAGCATAGAGACAGCTGAGAACACCCGAGCATAGAGACAGCTGAGAACACACGAGCATAGAGACAGCTGAGAGCACACGAGCATAGAGACAGCTGAGAGCACACGAGCATAGAGACAGCTGAGAGCACATGAGCATAGAGACAGCTGAGAGCACACGAGCATAGAGACAGGTGAGAACACATGAGCATAGAGACAGCTGAGAGCACACGAGCATAGAGACAGGTGAGAACACACGACCATAGAGACAGCTGAGAACACACGAGCATAGAGACAGGTGAGAACACACGACCATAAAGACAGCTGAGAACACACGAGCATAGAGACAGGGGAGAACACACGAGCATAGAGACAGCTGAGAGCACACGAGCATAGAGACAGCTGAGAACACACGAGCATAGAGACAGGTGAGAACACACGAGCATACAGGTGAGAACACACGAACATAGAGACAGGTGAGAACACACGAGCATACAGGTGAGAACACACGAACATAGAGACAGGTGAGAACACACGAGCATACAGGTGAGAACACACAAGCATACAGGTGAGAACACACGAACATAGACAGGTGAGAACACACGAGCATAGAGACAGGTGAGAACACACGAGGATAGAGACAGGTGAGAACACACGAGCATACAGGTGAGAACACACGAACATAGACAGGTAAGAACACACGAGCATAGAGACAGGTAAGAACACACGAGCATACAGGTGAGAACACACGAACATAGACAGGTGAGAACACACGAGCATAGAGACAGGTGAGAACACACGAGGATAGAGACAGGTGAGAACACACGAGCATACAGGTGAGAACACAAGCATAGAGACAGGCAGAGACAGGCATAGAGACAGGCATAGAGACAGGCATAGAGACAGGCATAGAGACAGGCAGAGACAGGCATAGAGACAGGCATAGAGACAGGCATAGAGACAGGCAGAGACAGGCATAGAGACAGTCACTCTCCAGTGCAAACAAACTCACTTATACTCTCCCTTTTCCCCTTTCCATGCTGTGCATGTGCACACTTTCTCCTCACACATATTTATCTGTTCAGTCCTGCCCACCTCCAACTCCTCTCACGGCCACATTTGATGTTTTTCTTACATTTGACCAATATCAGATGATTTGTAGCACAGCGCACTGTGCTAAGCTGGAGTTTTTGCTCAATATTCTTTCAGGGGGTTAGAACCTGATCAAGCTTATGTGAAGGGATAATCCTCTTGGGTAAAATCTCATATGGAGCAAGGTGGTGATAGCAAACAACTTGGTGGCTCCGTCGCTGTAGAGGAGCCTCGACTTCAGAAGCCAGCTTTTCCTCTAGAATGGGCACAGTCTGCCTGCCACCCTAGCGGTGCAAACCCACCAGCTCCGAAAGCACCACCAGGCATAAATTCAGCTCGATGCAGGAGCCTGCCCGTACACACCGCGGTGGTGGTCACAACTTGAAGGCTACCTGTAACAGTCACTGGCCGAGATGTGACTCTCCCACTCTCAGATGTGTCTATGTGTCTGTACCTCGACACTCTCTCCATCACATGAATCACCTGCACCATGACTCCCTCTGCCAGCAATCACCAGGAATCATCTGCAGCTGTGTGAAGGACAATATACAGTAAGTGTGTGTGCTTCAATCTCTGTTTGCTGAATCATGAACTCACTTCACACTAGGGCTGTTGAAACGAATTTTGATATTCGAATATTATTCGAATTTAATAATTATGAACGAAATTCGATTATTATTATTTTTTAAAAACGAATATTTAATTTTTTAATTTTTTAATTTTTTAATTTTTTTTTTTTTTAGAACACTAGAACAGTGACAAGTTCTGACAACATACTTGAAGAAAAGAATGTTAACTGAAGTTGACTGTTGAAGCTGCTATACTGATGTAAACCTACCTGTAGCTCTTAAAATGTATGTTCATTCATTGTTAACTGAAGTTGACTGTTGAAGCTGCTATACTGAATGTAAACATGTAGCTCTTAAGTGCAATACGTGACTGATTTTTTTTTGTTTATGGCTCATTGTTGTTTTGGCAAAGTTTACTTATTTGTTTATTGATAAGGAGCTCAAACAAAGGCTGTGTCTTTTTTTATTATCAATTATTTTATCCAAAAACCCTTTTTTTTTTTTTTTTTTTTTTTTTCAATTAAAAATTAATTTTTTTTTTTTTTTTTTTTTTTTTTTTTACCTTTATTTATACAGGGGGAGTCTCACTGAGAGCAATGCTCTCTTTTTCAGGAGTGCCCTGTTCACATTCACACACACATTCATACCTAGAAGCTGACCAGTACAACCACAGTCTGATCTGCTGGCCACTGATCAGCTCCACTGGAGCAGATGGGGTTAAGGGCCTTGCTCAAGGGCACCTCAGTGGTGGTAATGAGGGAGGGGCAAGCGCTGCCTTTTCACTTTCCCCACCCAGATTTATCCTGCCGGTCCCGGGGATTGAACCGACGACCTTCCGGTCACAAGCTCGCTTCTCTAACCATTGGGCCACCACTGCCCCAATTAAAATATTCGAATATAATTCGAATATTAAAATGTATAAAGCACTGAAATTCGAATTTGATTATAGAGGGAGATTGACAGCCCTACTTCACACTGAGGCAAACACCACGGGCGCTCGTCCTCTCCTGTGTGGAGAGTTTTTTCTCTGCTGTATAAGTCAGAGACTCTTAGTGATGTTGCCTCTTTGTGTAAGTGTGATTTTGGTTATAGTTTATTTATCCTGCCGTGTGCCTGAGTCGGCCAAGTATATTTAGTTTATTCCCCGCCCTGTTTTGGCAGTTGCTTCTGCTTTTTGTATTTTTGCTCTATAAGTCCAGTAAAGGGACATAACAATATGACTTCGTCCCTGGCTTGACACAAACGCTCGCAGCACGCGCAAAAAATAGATCCAATGACGAAACGTGCGCTGCGGGTTATGAGAGCTGTCTGTTCGGACAGGGCTGATTCTGTCTCTGTCAGATTTCCATCTGCTTTGATGGACAGAAAATTCAACCCAGGTGAACCTATTCTGGGAAGACAGATTCATCATACCAGAGGCACTTGTTTTGGAAAATTATAACGGTGAACACAATGGTACGACATAGACAAAAAATGGGAACATCAGTAGTATAACGTTGGGATAACGATATAGGTTTTTCCAGGTCAGTTTCTAATACTATAGTCAGTTTCTTATTTTTTCTATGAAGTGGCACGGCTATGAGCAAAACCTTACTTTCCTGTACTTCTGCCTCACTCACCATGTAGACATTCCAAAACAAACCAATGGATAATCTGTCAATAATTCTGTCTGTTTTCTGATGGATCAGTATGGCCGCCGCCGCCCAAGGCAGCACCTTATGATTTTTTATGTTTTCAGTCGTGCAGCTCGCGCTTGGCCAGCTGAATGGACTGACTTCCCTGATGCCACTGGAGGGATTCAACAGGGAAGTATTAGTTAGAACTGGAGGATGGTCTGCATCACTACTGCATCTCTGGACAGAATGGAAAGTGTGTCTGGTGTTATGGTCCGAAACCTCGGGGTGGGAGATACTGGGTGGGGAGGGCACTGCAGGGTGGAGGTGGAGGCTGCCACTTGGTATTAAGTCAGGAGACCTGCAGTAGACAGAGTGCGTTTACATGCACACCAATAAACTGATAACTGTGAGTAATCAGTTTATGGCAATAATCTGATTTCTGCGTTTACATGCACTTTAATAATCCGACAATAGAAAAAACCCGGGTTTACATGATTCAGTCAATTAGTCAGATTTCTCTCCAGAAGGCGGCGGTAATTCAACTTTTTACATGCAACTTGTACATGCACAGATGTATAAACCCACAAGAAACCTGATACGCTGTATACATGCACTCAAAAGACAGGTTATTGGCCAAAAACCTAGGTATGTTTATCGGTTTATTCATAACCCGATAACGGCCATAAACGGATAAAGCTTATCGGTTTATGCTGTTTACATGACCATTTGAATAATCAGGTAACTCCAGAAATCCACTAATAAACTGTTTATTGTTTGCATGTAAACGCACTCACTGGTACAGTACCTGACGTCACACCACTTCCTGACTCAGCTGGATCTGGGGGTGGGAGATAGTTGTTTTTGTATCAGTATCAGAAACTGTTGTCCATGCATGTGCGAACCACTGACCTAAATAATATGGACAAACCCATCCACTACTTTTTGGACTCACGTTTTGCAGCAAAGTGTTGTCTGTCGCCATCTTGGGGTCCTTGCACAGCTCATGTGAGACGGGGCCGGGGGTTTCCCAGAGCCACAACTCCACCTGCTATTGGTCCGTGATCGGCAAGCTGCGTGATCACTGGACAGGTGATCTGTCAATTACCCCCTTTTCTATCATCTATTTTACTCCAAACAGGTGTGTTATATAAAAAACAATACCCCCACAGTTCTTATGAAAAGGTGAAATTAGCCATATTGACCAAAACTGTGTTTTGCCCCATACTGGAAAGATGTTTAATCCTGTTACAAATCATGCATTTTAACATGGGGTGAACACCTACTGCACCCAGCCCCAAGTGGCCCTTCGAGGAACTACAGCTTTCAGGACTACTTCCGTGTCTTCATAGGAAAACCCTAGAGTTTGCCCACTGGTGTGGACAGATTAATTATTGGGCCTATGTATTCTGCACATAAAAGCCACGTGTTTAGGCTATTGCTGAATACTCTGTTTTTGCCATTTGTCTGACCTGCATAATGTTGAGATGCTCACTTATCATTGTTTGCAAGTCCAAGTCAAGTCAATCAGCTGAGTCCAAATCAAGTCTAAAGTCTCTTATGGATGAGAGTTCTATCATCTGCTGGATGTCATCCGCTCTACTTATAGAACACTGCATATAACGCATTCAAATCATGTGCTGTGTATCCTCATCATCCTTTATATTAGCAGTATCAGGATTGATCAGTTGACATATTATTAGTAATGTTAATGCACAAAGAAATCAAAATAAAATACAATGAAATAAAGATTGTTCACAAGTCCCAAATCCCATGTCCAAGTCTCAAACCTTTGAGTCGTGTGTGTGTGTGTGT
Organism: Poromitra crassiceps; assembly: GCF_964638095.1. Taxonomy (NCBI): domain Eukaryota; kingdom Metazoa; phylum Chordata; class Actinopteri; order Beryciformes; family Melamphaidae; genus Poromitra; species Poromitra crassiceps. The sequence goes on from NC_139646.1 coordinate 9,150,566, forward strand.
GTGTGTGTGTGTGTGTGTGTTTGCGTGCGTGTGTGTGTGTGTGTGTGTGTGTGTGTGTGTGTGTGTGTGTGTGAGAGACAAAGCAGTTACGTGTGTGTGTGTGTGTGTGTGTGTGTGTGTGTGTGTGTGTGTAAAAGCTATTACAATGTATCACAATGTAGCAATGTGTGTGTGTGTGTGTGTGTGTGTGTGTGTGTGTGTGTGTGTGTGTGTGTGTGTGTGTGTGTGTGTGTGCGTGCGCGCTCGCGTGCGACGTGCGTGCATAAAAAATTGCGCGCGACGTGCGTGCATAAAAAATCATAAGGTGTTGCCTTGGGCGGCGGCGGCCATACTGATCCATCAGAAAACAGACGCGCGTGCGTGCGCGCGTGCGTGCGCGCGTGCGTGCGCGCGTGCGTGCGCGCGTGTGCAAACAGTTACATGTATCAATGTCAGGACTAAAAAGTGACATGTCAATCAACCTTTTCCACTGTGGGTCTGCCTAAATCATTTCCTTTCATTATAACTTGTATGGGTCTGTTTTAAAGAGTCACTCATTTTTAATTGCCTTGTATTTTATTAAACTACTATTTTATTTGACACTATGTTTTAGTATGTTTTATTATAAGTGTACGGACATGTGTCATAGGATGGCGTGTAACTGAATGTTCATAATAATTAAGTTAGCCTCCACTTAGTTTCTGCGGGGAAACTATCCATGAAATAGACAAGAGACCTCAAGAGATGCTTCCTTCGCAGAAGATTAGCACATTATCTGGATGGAGATGTGCATGACTGAAGCAAATTGCAAAGAGGGTATCGTGGAAACTGCAAACGGTGAAATGGTTGTAGTGTAGTCTCATCAATGTTTATGGTGTTGTAGATGGGAACAATGCCATTCATTACTATACTAGGTGTAATAGGGTGTGGACAGAAGTGATACGCACTGCTTTGTTCCAGTCAGCTGACTCAGCCTCCCACTCTTGCCTTGCTAGCATCTGCCATAACATGTTAAGGAATCTCCCACAATTATTAGTGTCACGCTTCAACTGGTCTGGTTGTATGATCAGGAAACTTTTTTATACTATGATGAAAAATTAGACAATGGAAAAGACTGTGGAACTAAATTGCTCTAAAAATGGCCTATTCCAACAATAAAATGTGATTAAAAAAATTATCCAGCAATGCAGTTTTCTTCAATTTTTTGTGGAAATCAAACCCACGTCATCACAGAAGCTTCCTACTGTAGGTGACTTAGCAGTTAATTTACCAGTGAACATCAAACACACAAATGTCAGTAGTAACTCCAAATAGGTTAAAAGCAAGAGTGGATAAGCATCATGCCATCAGCTGAGCATGTTCTCCAGCACCTAGAAACCACAGAATCCCTCTCCCTTATAAGGCAATTATCCAGCAAACAGCAGACACTGCACTCCACACATCCACACAACAGCATCAATACAACACAGTTCAAACAGCAGACACTGCACTCCACACATCCACACAACAGCATCAATACAACACAGTTCAAACAGCAGACACTGCACTCCACACATCCACACAACAGCATCAATACAACACAGTTCAAACAGCAGACACTGCACTCCACACATCCACACAACAGCATCAATACAACACAGTTCAAACAGCAGACACTGCACTCCACACATCCACACAACAGCATCAATACAACACAGTTCAAACAGCAGACACTGCGCTCCACACATCCACACAACAGCATCAATACAACACAGTTCAGAAACAAGTGCCACCCACATAGTCCAAAGAAAACACCATAAATTGTCAAATTCAGACACTTTTCAGTGAAAGACAAACGGGCACTGCAAAATTTTTGTGGCGCTAAATTTTAACCATATCTTTTTTACTTGCCACACGAAGACGGACATGAGGTCACAGTGACCATGAACTTTGACCACCACAATATAACAGTTCATCTTTGAGTCCAAGTGGACATTTGAGCCAAATTTGAAGGAATTCCGTCAAGGCGTTCCTGAGATATCGGGTTAACGATCATGATAATGGCAGTCATGAGGTCATAGTGACCTTGAACTTTGACCTTTGACCACCAAAATCTAATCGGTTCATCCTTGAGTCCAAGTGGATGTTTGAGTCAAATTCGAGGAAATTCCATCAAGGCGTTCATCGCGTTAACGAGCATGGAAATGGCGTTTGTGAGGTCACAGCGACCTTGAACTTTGAGCTTTGACCACCAAAATCTAATAATTTCATTTTTGAGTCCAAGTGGACATTTGAGGCAAATTTGATGCAATTCCGTAAAGGCGTTCCTGAGATATCACGTTAACGAACATCGGACGGACGGACTGACAGACAGATGGACGGACAACCCGAAAACATAATGCCTCTGCCAGCTATCGCCAGCGGAGGCATAAAAATGTAACCGGGTCTTCATTCTTATGTCAATTATACACCTGTAAAGTTTTGTGACTGCATTTTGTACGGTTTTGACGTGTTCACAAAATCTGTCCACAGACAGACATATAAAAACCTGGCAAAGTACTCAAGACCGATTCTGTGGTGGTTCTCACTATAATACGTGTGTGTGTGTGTGTGTGTGTGTGTGTGTGTGTGTGTGTGTGTGTGTGTGTGTGTCACGCACGCACGCACGCACACGCACACACACACACACACACACACACACACACACACACACACACACACACACACACACACACATTATTATTATTATTATTCAATGATAAAGAATACTGAAAACCCTCCCTATAATTACAAACATATCAGTGGTAATTAGAGCTGGGTATTGGTTCAAATTTCGATTCCGATTCGATCAATTTCAATATTGATTTGGTTAGTGATACCAAAACGTGTTTTTTGAGCTGTACCCTGAATTACATGTCTGTCCAGTTATGTAACACAGGGGTTCCCAACCAGCCAAGTAGATACATGGGGAAAAAAAGTTGCAGACCTGTTGTCAATTTTAATGGTTTTAGTTACACATATATTTACTCACCAGGTGGTGACAAAGGGTAAATAACAGCCTTTTCATCTGTCAATAAAGACACTTTCACAATTATGCACAGTGATTTGATTTCAGCCTATATAATTTCTAAAAGTAGATATTAATGATCAAACATTTCCATTCATGTAGCCTACAGTATTTATGTTTTTGTTTCAACTACAAACATAAATAAACGTCAACTTGAAACTATGTTTCAACTACCACACACAGCATAATAGTTTAGCCTGTTTATTAAAAAAAAGAAAAAGAAAAAAAAAGAAAAACAAATCGATCTCTGGACATATGAATCGATAATCGAGGATTAAAATAAAAATCGATTAAAAATCGGAGAATCGATTTTTTGAACCCAGCCCTAGTGGTAATTCCTTAGAAATCGCAGGCAGATGTTTGTATCTCTTCATAATAGCTTGCACATGAACATTTTAATAACAAATGAGTGTGATTAATGTTCATCCATGAATTATTGAGAAGTTGTGAGAAATATCCCCAACGTGTATTCCAGTGTGTAGGCCTATCAGAAGATGATGGATTTTATTAGTAAACAATCTCTAAAAACAGACACAGAAAGAGGGGAGGAGAAGAGAGACTGCTGGTGGGGAGAGGAAGAAATTAAGCAGCAAATAACAAGCATTTTCATGAGGGAAGTTGGCATTTTTTCCCTGCAATTTTTTAAGCCTTCATGTGGAGGGAAAGAAATTGTGGCTATAGGCTGGGAACCGTAAAGAGAAAAATGTGGCAGATCCAACTTGCATTTTCTTTGAGATTTTACACAACCTGCTTCAACCCAGATGGAGTATGTGCGCTGTTGCTTAATTGGAGTGAATGAAACTGTGTTTAAAAACACCAAAGTGCTGTGGTTGCACAGTGCTGAGTATATGTACAGTAACTATTGAGAATTGCTGAACTTTAAAAAAATAAAGCCTACAATATCTGACTCCCACTGCCTCCCCAGAACTGAAATACACACTCGTCATTTTCTACCATCTTCATTATCGTCATCTCTTTGTAACTTTGTGTATGTTGTTATTTATTTTACTTTTTCCCTAGCTCCTGCAGTGTCTTTGAGTAAAGCGCTTACAAATGCATGATGATGATGATGATGATGATGATTTACACTTTAACGTGTAAGTGTTGACTTACATGGTATAGAATATCAGCTGGTTACTTCCTGGTACAATATGTGGAAGTAAAATGCTCGTTTGAATTCTATAGCGCTCAAAAGTCACATGACGTTCTGTACATCTCCCAGTCCAGAAGAGAATTCCCCATTCATTTTCCCCATAGACATTTAGAAAAAAATCTGTATACGTATAACATGTTTTAAGCCAAGAAACAAGCCAACCAGCAGCGTCCTGAATCGTGAGTGACCATAAAACATTTTACAGCAAAAACAACAAATAAAAAGAGAGAAAAAAATTAGAAAATTGAATCCCCCCCAGATTAACTCTGATGAGTGAAGAAACATGGTTTCCAAGAAAGAACGATGAATGCAGTATATAGACATTTTAAGTGGTCAGTTGATAATGAACTGCACATTTCTAGTTTCCAGGAAACTGCAATAAGCTCTGCCATTGGTGCCGACCATTTCAGTCGGTGTGAAGGGAAATCCCTTTCCGATCCCTGCGTGTAGCTCTCAAATGCTTCGCCACTGTAAAACAACAACAATGCAAGCTAGCAACTTACATGCTGAAAATAGCAGGTTTTGACGAAGATCTGGATTGTGCAATGACGCAGGCCTACATGGTACTTTCGGTGGATGGTTGTACGGATAACATAGCCTTTTTTTCCAGACCAGAGTGAGAGTAAGAGGAGCCAGACTTGCTCCTGTGCTGGTAATGCGTGGAACGGAGATAGTCTGGCAAGCGAGACTATATATATAATTACATAATAGGAAATTAGACAAAGAGGGTATTTTTGGTACCAACTCCCAGATTGAACCCCTCTAATAATTACAACATAATGTCATGCTTCCTTTCTAAGAAATTACTAAGAAATTGCAGACCCGTGAGCTGAAGCGATAACTTTATTTACAGCCAACTATACAGTACAGTTCACTGGAACAGTACTGTAAAAAAAACTGTTACTTTCAATGGCATTTCCATGCCATACAATACTGTATGTTAGACTTGGATAGAAAAAGCAGGCAGAGGTGAAGTCAGGCATTGGTGGGAAGATGGAGAGACAGGTGACCTGATTAATTTTACCCTCCTAAAATCTGTCTCCTGTGTCATTCCTGTGTAGACTGTGAAGCCAGGTGAGAGTTCAAAGGAATCAAGGCTGAGTCAGCACAGAACGATATGTAAATACGTGTGTTAATAATTTCATATCGCTGTACCTGGACGATGTTTAAGTTCAGAAAGGAAAATTAATTGAATAGAGCTAAGAATAAATATGCAAGTCAGTCAGTGAACTACAACCTGGATAAAAGAAATGCTGCAGTACTGTAGGACACCGTGAAACTCCTGAGCTGTAAATAATGCCTAAAAACCCCTCGTGACACTGAGTCATGGTCTACTCTCGGTAGCTGTTACTCAAAATATTTCAGAGACATTTTCCATTTAGAACGGTGTAATTGATATTCAAATGTTTTTTTTATCACAATAAACAAAGCCATTCCACAGCACAACATTATCAGTATAGCTGACAGAACCATTTGAGATAATACACTTTATGTACAGTTGCTGATTACATGGAGTCAAACCAAGGGTAACAATGTGTTTCACTGAATGCATAATCCAAAAGCACTTTCAAGAACAAAGAAGTTGTTTTATTAAAGGGATAGTTCACATTTTTGAAAGTCTAGCCCTATTTTGCTACTTACCAATGATTTGGTTGATCAATTTGTATCTCTCTCTCTCTCTCTCTCTCTCTCTACTGTCCTTACCGGGATTCAAACCATAAACCTTTGCAGCAAGACAAACAGGCAAAAAAACCTTCTCCCCCCACTCCAGGGGGCACAACCAATCCTCTTTACCCAGCACATTGCTCAACTGACATCACTGATGACATCACTGGTGACATCGCAGTTGCTCTCACAGACCGACTCTCACTCATGACAAGAAATCGACTTGAACCATGATGAGCGTGTGAAGCTAAACAGCATAAGTTTGGTGACACCGGAAAAAAAGTGTGCCCGCCTCCACTCTAGAAATGTTTGTGCGAAGTGCGCAGATTTCTAGTATTGATTAATAAGGAAAGAGACAGGTGGAGGGGGAGAGAGCAGGTGGAGGGGGAGAGAGCAGGTGGAGGGGAAGAGAGCAGCCAGCCAGCCTGCCTGTCAGCAGCGTCGTGTGGCAGGTAGGAGTGCCAGAGATGAATGAGGAGCTGACAGCTTACAAATGAACCTGGTTTGAAATGCCGGACATGACTGGTGTTTGTTGGGATCGGCTGAGGATCAGTGATGTGCCGTGCATGACTTGCCTATCCTGCCTGAACTATAATGTCACTAGTCATTTATTACATTCAAAAATATGCATCCTAACATAATCATCTGGTGATGTTTGGCTGACCATTTGCCGGACTTCTTTGTTTGTAATGTGCTGAGTGTAAGAGATGCCCTAAGAGTCGTCTGTAGCATCTCATCTCCATACTCTGTATTCTCTGCTGCAGTTCTGCTGTGAGGGTCCATGATTCACACGTGTATACTAGAGGAGTATTGAGATGACAAGTGAGTGCAGACTTTGATGTCTGAGATGATGCCATTGTTGTTGTTAGTCATCAGCTTTGTTTTTTCTGTGTTGATTTCCATTCCGTAGGCTCGGGAGGTGGTGTCAAGCCTTTGGACTAGTAGGCTGGCAAGTTCTTTTTCTTCTGCTAGCCCATCAATGTCATCAGCAAAACAGAGGTTGGTGATCATTCTGCCTCCTATGCTGACAGTTCCCTCATGGTCACTGATGATGTCATAGGTGAAGTCTGCAATGTGCGGATTCTACTTTTCTCTCACTACGGATCACTCAGTGATGCAAAGTTGAGTAAATGTGCACTGAGTGAGCACTCCATAATGTGATCGGTGATGCTGACTCGAGCAATTGTGATGTCATCAGTGAGTGATGTCATCAATGATGTGAAGTTGGGCAATTGTGTGCTGCGCATGGCAATAGGGCAGACTGTAATTGCACTTAATGACATCTTGATGCCTGCTATGTCATGTTTATGACATGTTTATGTTGTTGTCTAGGTTAATGTAAAGTTGTCATAATGAAGACATTGACAGGTTATAATGTCTTGGTTAATGTCAAGTTGTCATGACGAAGACATCTCAAACAATGTCAACATTTCAAATTTATTAGAAGGATAAACCCCTTGAGATGAACCATCTCGTTTTCGAGGGGGTCCTTAACAATGACATCATTTACAGAATGACACTTGATGACAACAGTCACATACATTCATAACGCCGCCGCTGTCAGTGTCATGTCAGTCTTATGCACAACCCTTCAAAGAAAGTGTTACCAAAGCAAAAATCCTTTGTAGCACTTTCTCAATTTCTCAGTTTTGAAGTAGAGGGCACATCAGGGTGTTCAATGATCAATCAAGCAACTAAGTAATAATAATATACTAGAACTGGGTTCCTTAAAAAGGTGCAAGTAGGATGTAATTGTTTTATACTTAAATTAATGCTTTTTAAAGAGGTTTTGACAGAACAGATTTTCCATGTTTTATAATATGTTTTATCATTTAAAACCATTCCTAAACAATTGTGATGTTTTTGTCAAGCATACTTAAAGTCTGATACCATGGCAACCTTTATCATCCCAACATTAATAGTTGGAAGAGATGGAAACAGTAAAGGAGCCAATTGACTGAGCCATTAATTAATACAAGTCTCAGAGCCACTGAAGATCTCTAATTAATTATGTAATCGACCTTTTGTCAGCTGCTGCTGCTGCTGCTGCTACATAAACACCCAATTCAAATCGAAGAGAGAAATGGAATAATTAAGTTTGTAGAACTTTTACGGAAATTCAAGTGAAGATTGTTTGGAATAGCAGGTGTCCCTCATGAAGTCAAAACAAAAACAAAGATTAAGATTAATTATGTTGTCAGCAAGGTGCTAATCAAATCGATTTTAACATTTCAATTTAATTGGATTTCTCTGATAGCAGTGGCATAGGGTACTCAACTGAGGAAATGTTTAAATGTGACATTTATTTATTTTTATTTCAAGTGTACGCTAAGATCAAAAATTACATTCTCTAATTCAACATAGCCTTACATTTTATAAATGAATATCCAATAGATTCAGACAGAGAGAGAATTTCTGAATGTTTGAGTGCAGCCTTGTTTGTGCAACTGCTCATGTGAGAAGGTCAAACAAGCATAGAACACACAGCCTTTTTACAAGTTCTGACCCACTTGTCATGGTATTCATTTAAACAATGGGCATGGATGGATTACCATCTCATTTGACTGTCTTTAAAATGCCAAATCTTCATTCATACATCTTTATCAATTTGGCATATTACTTTCTAAATGCCTTTCTCAATTTGTACTGTATGCATGTTTTTAAATGTCTTCTATAGTGTCTGTTTTGTTGCTCTCAGGCTGACACTTCTCTTTACTCTTGAAAGAGTTGCTCATTCTTTATCTCCTCTGTTTTCCTGAAGAGTATCTGCATTCCACAAAGCTGCCGACTGATATTGCTGACCCTCCTCCACTGCTTTCTAAACTGCCTTCTTTCTTGGATCACTCTATCAATCTCCTGCTGTCACCTGGACATTGCTGGTGCTGAAACCGCTTTTGTTTTCTTCTTATAAACCTTTCAATCTCCTAACCCTAAATAAAATACTTCATGTTGCCTATCTTCTTCTCAGCTGTTCCTTTAAGTCTATCAAGCATTATCAACAGCTTCTCCATCACTCCGTTCAGCAGCCCTCGGCTATTTCACTCAGTGGTATGGCACAAAGCGCAGTCAACGGTGCATGGTGCGGGCTCCATAAGCTTCGTGACTGACGTTTGGTAATTTCGTGGCCAGCAGCGCACGGCACTCCTCTGGCTGGTGCAGCGCACGGCACTCCTCTGGCTCGTGCAGCAGCGCACGGCACTCCTATGGCTGGTGCAGTGAGAGGAATTAAGGGGAATACATTAATTGTCATTGGGTGTGGTAGGGAGGGGGTGGCATCATCATTCATGACCAGTGTTGGGAACAACTAGTAATCTAACTACTTTTTCAAATTAAATAATGCATTTACAATTACTGAAATTGAAATGGGCTCATTACTCGTTACTTTATGTGATAATAGCAGACAAAATAGTTCCAACGTAAGTTCAAGCCAGGAAGACTATAATATGCATTTTACACTTCCTTAATTCACTTTTTATATCTCCACTCTTCACTCTACTCACAAGCTCATAATAAGCTGTCAATTTCCGGGTTTCAATTGATTAATCAGCTGGTTGCCGCCTAGTCTCTTTTAACCAATAGCATAGTGTCACATCACTGCTCTCATCACCTCTCACCCCACACATCTCCAGTGTAAGCCTATCACATTGCTTCACACCCCCGTTGTAAGCCAATCGCTTGGAGGCGGTTTCCTTAAAGTCCCTGGAAACCAAAATCCACAAAAACTATGTTATTTAGGGTCTTATGTTAGTAATTGTCTGCCTCCGAAATTATTATACATTACTTTCAACCCAAAGCCTTAAAATCGACACTTTTCTACAAGATTCTACAAGGTACTTCCTCATTGAAGAGAGCAGTGCGCGAGGTGCTAAAATGCAGGAGCTTATGACGTCATAAGCTCTATATAACCTTTGTACACGCGCGCAACCCGCCCTACTGTGTGTGTGTGTGTGTGAGTAACCTCGCGTCACCAGGCTGTGTCGAGCGCTATGCTGCTCTCTCTCTCTCTCACTAGTCCCGAGAGAGAGAGAGAGAGAGAGAGAGCGAGAGAGAGAGAGAGAGAGAGAGAGAGAGAGAGAGAGGCATAGCGCACACACAGCACACAAACAGCACACAAAAGTGGGAGGGAGACAGAGAGCGAGCGCTGTGGGGGCAAAGAACGGACGGAGGTCTCTTCTCCTCTCAGCAACGCGCAAACGCGCAAACACACACACACACACACACACACACACACACACTCTCTCTTTCTCTCTCTCTTTCCTCTCTCCGAGAGAGAGAGACAGAGAGAAATTTCCCTGCTGCAGACGGGACACGCCCACACAGTCCGCGGGAGAAAATACACTAAAAAATAATTGATTCTCATGAGTTTTGCCACGACTGTCAAACCTAAATTTACATACTTTGCAACGTTCATCATCGTTCAAATTTGGCTGGTGGCTTATTAACATAGGGTCCTGTGATGTAATGAACTCAAAATGCTAAATAATAATAAAATATTTCTGGTTTCCAGGGACTTTAAATATGCTTTTTTCTGTCTCATTCAGCCTCTCAACACTGCTGCTGTCAGTCTCACACCCTCCTCATTTTTAATGATAGACATTAAAAATATGAATCAGGGTCAGGGTTAGGGTTAAACCCTGAGCTAGCTGAGCACATCCAGTAGGGCGAGCCGAATCTGTAGCCCGAGTAAAATCCGTAATGGCACTGAGATCAAGACTGACTAATCTTGAACATGCAGTGTCAGCTGCTAGGAGATCATGTGACCATGATAGGGGAAATCTCTGTGTGTGACAAGCATACTGTATACAGTATCCCTAAGAAATGGGTAAATAGTTCTAGCTGTAATTGCTAAAAACAAGGAGGGTGGTGCTTCATTTAGAACTCTCTATTTTTGCATCAAAATGCACCACAGGGACGCATTTTGCTGTTGCCATTTTTAAATTTTTCTCTCAGTGGAGGGTGCCCCAGAGACAGAGGATAATTCTGAATACCATATTATTAAAGCTCTCTAGTGTGTGACTTTTGTAGTGCAGAGCCTTTGTCTCTGTCAGAGCACTGACCTCTGCTCCCTAGTCTTCCTGTGGTGGCCTTGATGCCAAAGTCTCCTGCCAAAGTCTCCTGTCTCAATGACACAGCTGTCTCTGGTTTACTCATCACCAGCTGGCACACATTGTCCTCTATCTCTCTCCTGTAGGCCTGCATGCAGGGCGGACGTATCTCTGCATCCATAACTCGTAGAGACTCACGGATGGCGGCGTTGGATTCGGGGTGAAAAGAATACATACTAGTCTTTTAGAGGCATCGTGATCTGACCTTCCGTTTCCCAGAAAATGTCAACATTTCTTTGATTGGATAAAAATTTGGTGTCAACCTCTCACTATCCAGTTCCAGAGTTACGGTAAAATATAAAATAAATACTAATGTAAATGAACTCTTCATTATTTATTTATTTATTTTATATATATTTTTATTTCTTATGTAGGCTACATGATTGGTCCAATGTGAAAATGCTTGTGTGTGTCTGGATTTCACCTGCACATGCATCCTGGAGGAGCAGACAATAATAGTGGGCTTACGCATTGCCGGCTTGCACCGTGATAAGAAGTGGGTCCCAGCTTGTCATCATCACGCAATTGTTTGCACTCCCGCATAGCATAATGCCAGGATTTAAGGTGGCCACGCCTGATTGTAGCTGGCCACACGCAAATCTGCACCACAGCGCAGTCTGAAGTGCAAATTGACACCTGCGAGGGGTGGAAAATAGCAGATGACGGCCCGGCCAGTCGCATACGATAGGGCCCATAGAGTTAGAGATTTACTAAGTATTACAAGGGGAGTGAGCATGGACCAGAAGAAGTCACATGCATGTGTATTCTCACATAAATTGGTTTAGCTTTGATTTTGAGCCAGAAAAACCCTGCTGGCGTCTCTCTACCGCCCTTCCTCCTGTGTCCTCTCCTCACTCCCATAGCTATTTTATTCCCGTCTCCCGTCACTAATTCCCACTTCCACATGTATTTTCTTTCTGCCATCTTGACCTTCTCTGTCCTCTCTGCGCTGACTGTCCTGTCTGTCCCCACCTGACCCTTGGTTGTCTGAGGCTTTGTGAACTTTGAATGTACAAGCTGAGATGAATTGGCACAAAACGGACCGTCCCCACTTTCAATTCCTCCTGTCCTATCTGTCTCTGCTGCAAAATTGACCTTTTACTACTCTAATCATCTTTGAATCCCCAGAAAGTTTTCTTAATCTTCTCACTTCTCGAGCCCTGTCCACCCGCTCATCGCTTGCTATGCTGAAGACTTTGTCACCTACTTAAGATTAAAAGGCCTATATTCTATATTCATATATTCCTACGCTCTTCAAGCTACCTACTGCCTTTGACACTGTCAACAATATGTTCCTCACCAACTTTACCATGCCCCCCTCCTGGGCTCAGTCCTAGGCTCCTTCCTCTCTCTTCCTTTCTCTCTGTACACTGGATTGTTTAACCCTATCATAACATTGCGTCTTACTTTCTCTCTGTACACTGGACTGTTTGGCCGTATCATAACATCACACAACTTATACAATCTATATGCAAAGGACACTAACCTAATTGTTGCTTCCTATCCTATTGCTTTGCTTATATCTCCAACTGTGCAAGATATGGCTGCACCAACTGGGTCCAGACTCCAGATGAAAGCTAAGCTGGGGCTGGGTGGGATCACGAAAATGTATGTATACTGTGTGTGTATGTATATGTATATGTATATATATATATGTATATATATATATATATATATATATATATATAATCTTTCTCTCCTTAATCTAAATTTTCCTATAAACTGGTTTTCACGGAATTGTCAGTCCTACTCTGCTTTTCCCCCCACTGTCCATAGCAAACACTGCAACAGGAAGTGAGCTGGGGTTAAATTTAGAATGTTTTTGTTGTCAAATTAAAACCGTAGTGCAGTGGTTCCCAACCACTGGTGCCGGTGTTGTACCAAGAATTGATTTGCTGCCAGAAACTGATTTCGCTCCGCGGGACCGGGCACAGCGCTACCTCTACCCACCCTGTGAGCGCCATGGCCGGCCCCAGACACCCAGGGCACCGACCCAGCCTACCTACCCGGCCCAGCTCGCACCTTCTCCGGGGAGACCACCTCCGGGGCAGACCCCCGTCCAGGACCCGGCACACTAGCCGAACCTGCGCACGCCACACTTTAAGCACCCCTCCCAAGGCTACACACAGACTCCCGCCCCGCCAGACCCTCGTTCCCCTGGTAATCCAATTCAAAACGCAAATCACTTTTTGGCACAGGGCGGTCTTCCCCGGAGAATGTGGGGTCACAGGGTGGGTAGAGGCAGCGCTGTGTGCGGTCCCACGGAGCGAAATCAGTTTCTGGAAGCAAATCACTTTTTGGCACAACACCGGTGCCACCAGCCAGGCAGCAAAGCTGCGAGGAAACAGCAGGGAGAAGGGAAAGAGAGATAGGGGGGGAGGGAGAGAGATGGGAGGAGGGGGAGAGAGAGAAAGAGAGGGTGGGAGAGAAAGACTCGACATGGTCTGTCTTGAGAAATGTCTCTTGAGTGTTTCTTCAGAAGAGGTGGGGGAGATAAAATGAGATCTGATTAACAGAATACAGTATATGTGACTAAGCAGACATATAAAAAAAAAAGCTTTCAAGTTGGCATACTGTACGATGCAAACGACGGTGGGCTGAAAAGCATGTTTGACTCAACATCTCGGCATTCTGGATAACTTGCTTCTATTTCCAACATGATCCTCATGTCTCCCCCTCCCATCACTCCTCGGTGATGGGGCAGCCTTGTCTCGCAAGTTCATGCGAGGAGAATACTCGCCGTGTGTAATATCCAATGTGACCGATGCGCTATGTGTAGCCCTCTGCCCCTGGGAACCCCTGCCGTAGCACATCCTTCCTACATTTAGCTCTTATGCTCTTATTCGCTCCACTGTCATTCTACGGTCTTCACCCAGGATTTATCTGGGATTTCTCATCTAGATTCCTTCACTGGGAATAACATTGGGTATGTAGGACATTAAATATGCAGAAATATGTGTCGTAACGCTTAATAATTTGTCCAAAGTGATCATAAACAAAATAAATGTTTTACTCTGTCCTACAGCAATTACCCAACCTCTCCACACAGCCTCAGCTGCTGAAGCTACATTACCTGGATGGACAGTAATCAAGGAAATCAACTGTGTTCACTATATATATATATATATATATATATATATATAATATACATTTTCGTGATCCCACCCACATGTATGTGTGTATATATACTGTAGATATATATATATATATATATCTATATATTAGGGATGTTCATCAATTATCGAAAATCGATAATCGATCGTTAAGGATTGGAATCGATCCTGTGGCATTTGGATCGATTTTTTAATTATTATTATTATTATTTTTATTTATTTTTTTTATTTTTTTTTTGGACTAGGTTTGGGTGGAATTCGTTCCTCCTCGCCCCACTCCATTGCACAGCCGACTAACGTGAGGTGGAGCTTCATATAGTCTCTAGTTTTCTGGCTGGGCACGGGCCTTTGTGCCAACAAAACTGTTTTAAACATGAGAAATTCACACCGGCATGCGCCGGGGACAGCAGTGTTGGAGAGGAGACACATTGAAATAAAGAGTTCATTGAGGAGAACACGTTGTCTTTCGTATTTTCTGCCATAGGCATTCATTTTGTTAAAAAAAAAAAAAAAAAAAAAAAAAAAAAATTAAAATATTGAAAATTTTCTAAGTATTAATAAAATCGATAATCGATAATTGATCGTTAATTCTCACCGATTATCGATTTTGGAACATTTTCAAAATGAACATCCCTACTATATATATATATAGATATATATATATATATATAATAAAAAGCATACCGAAATATTGGCAAAAATCTGGGAATTAACTTGAATTAAATTTAAATTAAATTAAATGCAGAGGGAGACTCACGGTACATGTCATCAATAAAGCTCACGAGTTTTCTAGCCAGAAGCCATTTTAAATGTGCCATAGAGGGAAACAAACTTTTACTGCAACTGAGGAGCTTAACTCCTCTTAAGAGGATGAATGATTAATTCTGTCAACAGTAGAATATTTCTGTATGCAATCGAAGTCAAACGAAACACAATCCACCCTGTCATTTTTGCTATGTGGCTGAATGTCAGAAAGAAAGAAAGAAAGAAAGAAAAGAAGTCAAATCAGGCAAAGGGAAGAGGAGCCATGTGTGTGCCTGTGTAAAGGGAAGAGGAGCCATGTGTGTGCCTGTGTAAGGAAGCTTGCTGCAGTAAGAAACAGGGCAGGCCATCAATATGACACATTGGCCATATAGTGGCCAGAGTGAAGCATTAATAATTAATTGACCTCCACCCCCTTATTTTCCATTTCCCTCCTCTGTAGCTGAGCTGATGCCATGTCAATACTAGAGACTAGAACATACCATTGATCAAGTCGGTGTCCACCCGCTATGCCGACCACCCGCAATGCCGACCTTAGGTTTAAATACTGGGCCGATTTTCATGAAACTTTGTGGAAGGGTGTAGCATGGGTCAACGAATTTTGGAGCAGACCCACCACTGGCAAAGAGCTCAAACTCCTCATCATCCCCAAACATCTCCGCTGTTCCTCCAGGTAGTCCACCTCTTCCTCTGCACCTCTTCTCCCAAATGTGCAAGGTTGCACTTGCACATTTGCATATCATAGAAGACTGGACTACTGGCCTTGGCAGAGGCATGGACTCTGTGCCATTCTAGTTGTCCATTTGATACTTTTTGGCATTGCTCACACATTTCCTTGTTTATACTGGCTACTTCTGCCGCATTCATGTCCTATTGGAAAAACTTAAATGTTTTCTTCCCAGTCAGCAGTTTGTATTCACGGTAAATCTGATATAACATGAATGCAGCATGAGAGTAACTGACAATGAAGCCACAGTGCAAGCAATTTCCCTATACGGGCCGCACCGCCTCTATACATTTTAAATGAGGAGCAGCTAACCGCTTGCGTGGAGCATGATGGGATAGCTGTCGGCGCGGGGCGGGAGGGTAGGTCAGGTCGGTGGAAACAGTTGAAGTCGGTGAACTTTAACTCTGGTCAGATTTGAGCAAAAGACCCGGTAAATTATCCTTCTTGCCAAATAAAAGCAAACATATCAATATCTCCGTAGATACTGAGGCACAGCATGTACAGAGCTCTATGGTGACGACGAAATATTTGATCAGAAACAATCGGCATGACAAAAAGTAGGAGTGTGAGGTGTGTGGTGATGGTGATTTGTATCACCACTAGGGCATTCACCGACTAGTCGACTAGTAAAACCACTAGTCGACACTGTGCTTAGTAGTCGACTAGTCATCATTCTTGGTTTTCCCTCTTTCAACAGTGCAGTGTTAATAATGCAGTACAGCAGATATGCCACTGGGGGGCGCTGTCACGCTGTGGGTACCTTGCGACCATTTGCGACCCTTCCAATCGACGAAGAAGAACGAGTGCAACAATAACAAACTGCATTTTCGGCACAAGATGTCTTTTTCCCTTCTTCCAGGGATGTCTCTAGTTTCGGTTTCACTTGTTTGCTCAGATTTTCTGCTACCACGATGCGTGCGCAACTGCAGTGACATAACCCTGTGAGTCCGCTCCAAATTAGTCTATTGTCTGAGTACACAGAAAGCAATTATACCTACGAACAACTCCAAGTGGTAGATTGTTTGTATTTTCATCATGACTGAAACATAATTGTACTGATATGAGATACATGTACTGTATGGATGTGGAATTTTTCAAATCACATTCAAGATAATGGTGTGGGATGAATAGCCGTACCCCATTCCCAATACGCTGTCAGTCAACTTTTCATAAACAGTTTGGATACATGATGCAATGGGATGCAATCTAAATCTGTAAATCAAACCAAAAGCCATGTGCTCAGTCTCAGTGGCAGCAGAAAGATTAAATATGCATTAGATAAAGAGAGATTGGCTCAGTCAGACATGTCTTTGCCCTCATGGGTTCTAATCAAAACCAGTCAGGGCCTTATGTATCTTTTATCCTTATAGCTATTCCATACATGCTTTGATCACAGGACTACATGTAGCTCAAATGGGAAGGTCAGTGTAGTGGCTGGCAGATGCATTGTGTAGCCACTGCTTCACAAGTCCTTCAGTAGCCATTGGGAGCAAAGAGCTGGAGCCTGGTTTCTGCTGTTGCTATTCACCTTATGTAGCCACGCCCATTTGACCCGGTTGTGTGGTCGTGTGACGACTTCCGGCAAAAAAAACAAAAAAAACAACATGGCTGGCTGCTCCAATATCATCTAACTCTGAATTAACTAATAATTTAGCAAATTGTATGTAACATACCAAATAAAAGCAAACGGCAATGTCTAAGAAGGCAATGCCATGTAACTGGCTCGTTAATTCTCGCATTCCAGGGAATTACGTTAACGTCTGCGGGTCTTATAGACGTAAGTGGCTCGAGCGCTCGGAGGAGAGAAAACAATCTGAAGCTTTCTTTGTTGGAGTGGATACTCGCTTACTTGCTGTGTACCGAGCTCAAAGTAGTAGGCTACGTACTTTGTTTTACCCCCTGCACTGTCCACTACAAAAACAACTCTCTTCTTCTGACATTCTTCAGTATTTGGCACCGTGACCGCCGGAAGTGTTAACACGACCCGGAAAAATTTGGCCCACCCCCGCATCTGAACATAAGGTGAATAGCTCACTGTGCAAAGCTCTTGCACTTCAAGGGCAATCACTACAGTAACTACACCAACGTAACAGGGGCATGTCATTTGATGGTGATGGAAAATTCCTTCCACAAAGTTTCCTTTGAACTGCCTTGGTTGTTCAGCAACAAAAAATAATAAGTAGGCTAACCCAGTAACTGGACTGGTAAATGGACTGCATTTATATAGCGCTTTTATCCAAAGCGCTTTACAATGTGCCTACATTCACCCATTCACACACCGAAGGCGGCCAGCTGCCACGCAGGGTGCTAGCACAGCCATCGGGAGCAATTTGGGGTTCAGTGTCTTGCCCAAGGACACTTCGACATGCGGACTAGAGGAGCCGGGGATCGAACCACCAACCTTCTCATTAGTGGACGACCGGCTCTACCTCCTGAGCCACAGTAACCCTGTGTAAATTAAAACATAAATACTTTAATACTGAACAGTATGAGCAGAGGACAGAAAAGGCAAGGACCTCCAAATTGTACGTTTAAACGATATTTTTAGAGTGGAGTCCTCTTCCGGAAGTGCCCTACAAAAAAAAGTGCATTCGCTGTATAAAGATAAGGCTTCAAAGATGGATGAATGAAACGCTTCAGAAGCAGCTGCAGGCCCGTGCAGGGAAGTGCTGCTTTGTGGGGGTGGTGGTGGTGGGGGAAGGGGGGAATGACAGCGGGCTGCCCGGAGCCCCGCAGGACAGATGGAACTAATAAGGCGTGTACGTGTGTGTGTTTGTTTGTGTGTGTCTGATACTGTCGTTGACAGTGGCTTTGCTTGTCTTGTAACATGGGAGTATTGTGGATGTCTTACATACGCAATCTTGAAGGTGCCTGTCTGAGATGTTGCGCCATCAGGAGAAATGGGGAAAACTGTATTCCTCGTAATGCAAAGAGGCAACACCAGAATTCACAGAATGAAGTAAAGCAGACAGCAAAGAAAGAAAAAAAAGTCTAGCCACAGAATAGTAACACTGTGTGAATACAGGAAATGTGTTTTTTCCATTTCCACTGTTTAAAGGCACTAGATTTGCTATTTAATTTTTTTTAATTTGTTATTGATCTGCCTTTAATTTTAGTGTGTACAGTATGCATGTACAGTATGTATGTATGTATGTCTTTATATCTATCCTCTCTTTTTTATATATATTTCCTCCCTGACAGGGGAAGCTTCACCGGTAGGACATAGCACGTGGGAGGATCACAGTATTCCAACAAGTTCCCCTCCCTCCGAACAGGCAGAGGAGGCACCATTTCAGCGACCAGGATATTGCATGTTTTTGGTGAGGGGTTCCTATATGAAGGAAATCCCCATGGGGCACGGGGAGAACATGCAAACTCCACACAGAAAAGCCCTTTTGACGATGTAATAGTGCTGAAGGAGCACTCGCTGTGATCTGACAACAAAAGAAAACCATTAACCGTGTCTTTTTGTGAGGCATCTATGCTATGCTATGTTATGCTATGCTACGCTATTAAGGTTGGACCCTAGCGCAGGACACAGACAGGCGAGCAGACAGGATACGAATAAACAAGGATTTATTCAAGGGACAGGGGGTGCTGGGATGGAGAGCCAGGCTGGCGACTGGCAGAGGAAGCAGAGGGAGAGCGGGGGCTGAACGGGTGGGAAGGGGGGGATCCAGAAGGTAGCTGGCAGCTAACGGAAGATGCGGGGGAAGCAGAGGGAAGCTGGGGCTGAACCAGAGAGAGAGAGTGGGCGTTATGGAGAGCGAGATCCGGAGAGAGAATGGGGTGTAGAGGTTTAGTTTAGTTTACCATTTAGGATACCATAGCTGCAGAAAATGCTACAGCTATTCTTACTGGGGTCCGACACATAAAATTCAGGGGCGTAGATATAGGCAGTGCAGGCAGTGCGGTTGCACTGGGGCCCATGGGGTAGAGGGGCCCTTGGAGAGAGCAGGTTCTCCAACAACGTATTGGGCAGAGAAAGGGCCCTTGCAAATGACTCAGGGTGCTTTCACACTGGGGAGCCGGGAGTGGAACCGAGCACACTTGTCCCCAAATAGACCTCAGGTGTGGTTCGTTTCATGAGTCTGAATGTTGCGTTCCGTGCCCAGGCGCGGAACAGCGTACCGTGCATGACAGGGCCCACTTCAAAAGGTCAACTCTCAAACTGTAAACGGTTTTGAAGTCATTCATCTAGTTTGACAGTTATTGAGAGTTGATTTGAGTTAATGAGTTATTCATTTGAGTTAGTGTGGACCAGTGATGTCACTGGTCCACACTTTAACACTCAATAACTGTCAAATTAAATGACAGACTTCAAAACAGTTTACAGTTTTCTGATATACTACTGATGTTCTAATGATACAAAGCTGGGTGAAAATGGGCAGAGTGTTCCTTTAACATGGGCAATATAATTATAGGTCGACTATTTGCTCCAGAAAATAATAATTTCCTGTTTTTGGTTAGTGGTATTTTGGCTCTTTTGGACGTAGGGAATTAGTGAAGCTTAAGTTTATAATATGACAGATGACTGGGGCAACTGAATCTTTTGAGAATTGGAGAAGATTCCCTTGAAGTCTGTCCTGCCTTGTTTATACTCACCCTGTCAAATTTAAATTTACAATTTTTATCCTTCATAATTTCATTTTTTATTAATAGGTATTAGGTAATATGTCTGGCAAGTTATTCCTTAATTTATACTTTCCCTATAAAATAATTACTGGAAGTGCACTCAGAGAGTGCAAACCTCCACCAAGGCCAATACTCCAGTCTGATAGTATATGCAGAAGCCTGTGTGAGATGTGTGGGTAATGAATTCCATATTGTAACCCCCTGTACAGAGAAGGCTGTTTGTCCATGGGAGGTTTTGCGATAAGGCACTTTTGCAATTCCCTGCAACAGCACCCCTAGTGGTTGTGCCAAAAGCCCCCAGAGGTTTCACCATATCACCGTGAGCACAAGGAGCCTGATTATTAATACAATTATTATTATGGATACGTTATAAATGTTAGCTTCATTCACTTCCATTCACTGAGCCTCCCCTGAAACTGTTTGGAGCCCCTGGGGAGGCCCGCCTCCCACAAGAAATCACATAAAAGCAAGTCTATAAAAAAAAATGAATATGTGATCTAAGATTCTGTTAGGCTAAGCACTTTAGGCAAGCCGATCCAAAGCCCAGAGGCTCTGATGACAAAAGCCTTTAGTCTGAAAGTATGACTCTGGCTCATGACAGTTCAGCGGTTGGTGATGTAGGCTATAGCTTGGGGCCAGACTTAACTGTGCTTTAAAAGGGATCACTACTTTCTTAAAATCACTTCTCGCTCTTGGTGTGAAATTCGTGAAGGGATACTGCATCTGCATTGTCATTAGGGTTAGGTTAGGCTTTCGTTCCATCTTTGGTCTGATACGTCCTTAAAACAGCTGATCAGTGAAGATATGCAATTGGAATGATAACACAAGAGACTTTTGGTTGATGCAAAAAAAAGTGAACAGAGCGTTTGGAGATTTATGTCAGCGCTGGAAAGGTTTACATTTGAGGGGGCTCACCTGTGAATTTCTTACATAGACTATTAGACAGAGATGTTAAATCACTGTGGTATTTTGACGAGTTGTCTTCTTCAGACAACTCAGGCAAGGTCAATGTGAAAGTTAATTTCCAGAAAGATGCTGCGGACTGCGGAGGCGGCTGCAACAGCGTCGACTGAAAGAACAAGCACTTAGTGTTGCAGTCACGCGTGTTTGCAGCTCACATCCACCTCATCTGTTAGCTAATGGTTATCTGTCCCCCTGTTGACCAGAGAGACTGACGCATGACAGACTGCAGCTTCTGTGAGCAGATCTGGTGACATGTGATGGCCATGTAATCCAGTCAGTCAACCCGTTTCCATCAACCCAACAATCAGTAGTGTCACAGACGTCTCCAGTATTCAGAATGACCTCTGTCGTCGTCGTCGCACACGGTCACCCCTGACAACCATATCATCACGTGCCAAGAGGAGGTGGCTGGAGGTGTGATTTTAACCATTATCAATCAGCCGCATCAACTGGGAGACAACCAAGCAGTTACTTCTCCAAACACCTCTTGCATGGTCATGGACACAGTGTCTCCACTAGATGTTCACTAGATACAGTAGCAATCCTTCAAGGTGATCACTTTATTGTTTGTTCATGAACTGACCTCTCTGCTCTCTCTCATTCAAGATGCGTACACTATTTTCTGAACCTGTCTGGACCGTGCTGACAGCTTATTTATTCCTGACAGACGTGGATGAATGGTGTTTGTCTTGAGAAGAAACAGAAATATCATGAATACAGAAACAGCCTTGGCAGCGATTCTGCAGATGGCGGACATGGGCAAGACACGGCAAATTCTTGGCCACAGCAGTATTTTTGCCGTTAAATACACTCTGTAAACTTGCGAATGATTTGTAGGGAAAATACACTCTTGGATAGTTTTGCACTGTTTATATCCTCAGTATGTGATGTTCAGTGGGTTCTGGGAGTTATTTTGTGATGAAGTGCTGTATAGTTTACCTTTTTGTTGTACCCACTTTCCCTCAACCTGCCTCGTCTGCCTACTTCAGTTAGCGAGGTCCTGCATTTCTCTGAATCACTTTCAACAGCACCTAGAGAATGGCTGTGAACTCGTTGCCTTCACCTGTTGGCTGTACGTGACCGGAGTTGGCTCCATATTGGGTGTCAGAAAATCCGTGGATACATTTTCTCAAATATTTGAACCAGTGGTAAATTGTTCTTCCTCTTCTCCAGTAATCACAAATTGAAAAGGAGGAAGACATGAATGGTTAAGAAATTGTCATTTTCTCTTCATGGATGGATGGATTTCTACCTGTATTTGTTAAAACACACACACACACACACACACACACACACACACACACACACACACACACTTTCAGCTGCCATTTTCCTGTCTTTCATCCTCTCATTTGTAATATTTGAAAATAAGTCATAATTTCCTCTAACAGGAAGGAGTTATCAGATATTTTACCAATCAATAGTTGAAACTGGGGAAATTAGAAAGCCTCACTGCAATGGCTACATAGTATTAAAGAGAGCACCAAAGACAGTGACTCACCTCCATTGTCAAATTAAGAAAACAAGCTGATTAGCTAACATGCTTCTGAGATGTGTTGTGTTTGTTGTACCTATCCACATGTAGGCTACATTTGTGATATCTCATTCGTTTTAATTTAAATCTATTTTTTTTACATTTCTGAACATAAACTGGCAAAATCATCATGTTGCCTAGGCTATAAAATCACTTCATCAGAGTGGGATGGATAATTTTTTTAATTTAGTTTTTGCTTTAAATGCTTTAATATTTTTTTCTACTTACTTGTTTTACTTATTTTACTTTTTCTGTATTTGCCAGTTTTCTCTTCCTGTAAACCATTATTATTGTACATTTACTGGCATTTCATTACATTTCATTATTATTGTTTTGCACCTTGCACCTTCCCCTTTCAAAAATACTATACAAGTAGTTTATTACGGAGCCTGCTGGCAAACTATTGGTCCATAGTCTTGTCTCTTGCATTTTCACAGACTTCAGACTGATTACTTGCCGATGTTTAAAAGATAACAAAATAAACTGGCCCAAGCTGGAGCAGTTTCCTATTATATCTCATGTCATGCTGTATGGCTCGCTCCTTCAGTGAGGGATTGTGAAAGGGAGAGATAGGCTACTGCAAACCAGCCATTGTTGGTATTAGGGATGGGCATTTCTAGCAAAAACACTATTCGAAATTCGCTGGCCAAATTCGAATTTAATTCGAATTTCGAAAATAAATAAAAAAATGTAAAAAAAAAAAAAAATTTTTTTTTTTTTTTTTTTTTTTGTGAGTGAAATGTTGCATTGTCTCCCCTGATTCTAAGTCTACGGCTTTATTAATTAATATAAAAAGCTTCTGCTGTGGATTTTTAGCTCAAACAAGCATTGCACCACTGAAGTAAAGAACATGTTACATGACATTGACATTTTCGAAAATAAAAAACAGTTTTGACAATCATGAGTGGTTCATTAAATATTTAGTAGGCTCAGGTCTGAGTGCCAAAGGGGTGCCAAAGTCACCCCCTCTCCCTCTTCATGGGATTTCATCTGCCATTAATTTTTCCATAAACCTTGCTTAAAATGCTTATAAAAATTGTTTTACTTGCTCAAACCAAGCGATTTGACTATACTTAGAATCAGGGGAGACAATGCAACATTTCACTCAAAAAAAAAAAAAAAAAAAAAAAATTCGAATTTCGAATTTCAATAATAAAAGTCGACCTTGATAATAACAACGATTATTCGAAAATTCGAAATTCGATGCCCATCCCTAGTTGGTATGTGTTGACTGTTTCTCCAGAAACCATAATGTGCATTGTGAGGACAGGCTTAGTGCACTCTAGTCAGTGAGTCCATCGGTAGAAAACTACGCATTTGAGTCTGATTTCCCTCTGGGTGGGGAAAGTGAAAAAAGCAATGCTTACCCTCCCTCGTTACCACCACTGCAGGTGCCCTTGAGCAAGGCCCTTAAAGGAGAATGTATTTATTTTTACAACCAGGACCTTATTCTCATCTCATTGTATGTTAAACAAGTCACCCAGAACAGAAATGTCTGAAATCGATGCAGTATTGAGCTAGAACGCGCCGCGCAACGGCCTGGAACAGAGGCTGATTCTATATAGGGCATGTGGGAACCGGGCATGTACGTCCTGTAAAAATCGTATTTTCTGCCACGCAGTGGCTCATATCCTTATTATATGATAAAGAGCGCCTCTTGACTTCCATCTCCCTGCTGATCCCAGATTAGGACTGTGTGTGGGACCTGAGTATCACGAGAGTCTCACAACAGACAAGAGTAACAGCATGGCTGGATATTTACCTGATTTCGAGGAAGATGCATTTGAATTGGGTGGCCGCCCCTACAGGTATTTATTTGAGCTGGACTAACAAACTGAAGAGCAGGGGTAACGGGAGCTTCTATCTCTACCAATGTGACAGACAGCAGGCAGATAGAGGTGAACACGCTGCTGCAAGGTCAATACAGCGTTCATTTTCTCTCTCTTTTACAATAACAATCTGAGCCTGTGTCCGGTGCAAAAACAAGCTTGTTTAGTGGACGTACTGTACGTGCAGGCTGCGAGGCACAAGGGGCATACTGTATACAGTAGGTGGGCAAAGCGACTGAAGCGATCTTGCTGAATACTGCACTGATTTCAAAAATGTCTGCAAACATGAGTCATAGTCATACAAACAGATATGAAAGTAGGTTGGAAAATACCCAAATTCTCCTTTTACCCCAACTGCTGGAGCTGATCATGACACAGTCTGATCTGGCCAACAGCTTGGCTGGTCAGCTTGTGTGTGTGTGTGTGTGTGTGTGTGTGTGTGTGTGTGTGTGTGTGTGTGTGTGTGTGTGTGCGTGCGTGCGTGCGTGCGTGCGTGCGTGCGTGCGTGCGTGCGTGCGTGCGTGCGTGCGAGAGTGAACAGGGCACTCCTGAAAAAGTGAGCATTGCTCTCAGTGGAAACCTAAATAAAGGTGTTTAAAAAAAAACAGTGCTTGCTGCAGCATTGCTGTCCTTAAGTAAACTTGTAAATCTTAGGAAACATTTGGTTGAAGTTTGTGCTGTTTGTTTGGTTATCAGTTTGTGAGGCCAGTCGCACTTGGGATTCCTCTCACGAGTCACGAGTGTGCTTATCAACATTTCTCACCACGACTTCTCTGAGAACTCAGAGATAAGGCTTCACTATTTCTCCAGCTCATTAATCAGATCTAGGCAGCTTCTCTCCCTCTCCGTGCGCGCACACGGGAAGCACGTACTCAGGGAGAGCGAGAGAGGACACAGTGTAAATAGCATCTGCACACGGGAAGCACGTACTCAGGGAGAGCGAGAGAGGAGCCAGTGTAAATAGCATGTGCAAGTTGCTTTCTTACGGTGTTACTAATCAGTTAATCCTGATGACTGTCATTCATCTGTGGCTATCATTTAGATTAGGCATGCAGCATTTCTCCATACAGTAGCTGGGAAGTGAATGTTGGGTAAAGTATACATAGCCTATAAATACAAAATACCATGCAGATTTCCCTCCTCTCCATGCACGCCATCAAACGCAATGATGATGAGACTGCAGAAAACATCTGAACTAGAGAAAATATGATGTGCTGAAATGACAGGCGGACTCCAGCTTGGCACTGGTACCGTTTGGTACCAGATGGTGAATGTGACAGTGTCTCTGTGTGGCTTGCACCTCGTGTCAGCTCTGATGACGCTCGGGGTTGACAAGTCCCCAAAGTTTCTCAGCATAGCTGTGACATCCTGTGTCTGTGGGGAATTTGTCACGGGTGATTGCCTTAGCGGCCGCACTAAGAGACATCGCTGCCCTCCCCTATTGCCGCCCCAAAGCTTCCTTTGATGCAAATAGTCACTGAGCACTTGAAGGAAATCCATTTCTCGCTCGCAGGCCCCATACTGACACATCTCTCGAAGAGACTTGTTCTTCCCACGAGAGGCTCAGCTCAGTGGGAAGAGAGGAATACTACAGAGACAGACATAACCTTCTTCCTCTGCACAGCTTTTCTGCAGCCAGAGGATCATGTCAACATAAACTATTACAGCTTTTATCTGATTTTTATTTATGTATTTATGTATTTATGTATTTATGTATGTACAGTATTTATTTATTTATTTATTATACCAGAGTGTATACAAATATATGCATACATCACTGTTAACTAGGGTTCAACTGAAAAGGCTCTTCTCATTTAAAACCTCATAATCCTTCTGAAAATAATCTCTAAATAGTGTCTGCAGTTGATGAATGATGATGATGATGATTTACCCTGAAAATGTGGTCCTACAAGATCATGCAAGTGTTTGAAAAAGCTGTTACTCTGAAGCATTTGAGCTTTGAATCAAACATCAACAACAATAACAATGATTTAGCCCACCAATGTATTATGGGAAATGTGGCAGCCAAAGTCTCAAAGATGCAGTGTTCTCCACATTTCTGATCGACACAGAGAATTAAATCAATTAAAATCAATCAGTATTAGTCCCGGTAGTTAAGTTTCTGTTGTTACCTCTGCCAAGGGAGGTTATGTTTTCAGTGTTGTCTTTCTGTCTGTCTGTGTTTGTCAGCAGGATTACGGAAAAACGACTGACCCGAGACTTCGTGTAGCAATAGCACGAACCTTGGCGGAGGTCTGCACTCTCCGGGTGCCCTTCTACTGTAGTTGTTGTTATCATCTGTTGAACATGGCTATTTATGGCTTATTTGAGAAGAAATTTAAAATCCCCACATGCAGGATTTCATAATTACTATTATTTGTTAAAAACTCATTCAGATTATATTTTCAATCCCAGCCTCTTGTAATTGGAGAACATTAAAATGTAATTGAAATGAGTCCTCTAGTCTGTGGGGGCCTTTTCACAGTTTTAATCATAACAAAAAATCTCTGGCATTTTCTAAGCCTTACAGCCTGATTGTGTGTGGGTGAGGATACGTGTAGTAGATGCATTAATTATGACCTCCTGAGGCCTTGTCTGGTTGATCTCCATCTGTGGCCTCGCTGTGACACCTGCCGGGCCCTCCGGCAGGTGTCACAGGTGTGGCAGTAACTGCCATGAGCCATTTCTACCTGGGACCTACTGTAACTGCCAATTTGTCCTGTACAGCGTAAATTGAGTTCCCCCCCTCACTCATTAGACAGGCAGTGTTGCTCTTGCTACACCTCTATGCTGGATGTATCGCACTTCACACATTGTGCTGTGTTTTTTTCAGTGGTGTGCACTGTGCAGCATGACTCACTGTGCTGTTAGAAGTGGACGGCTTAATGGAGCTATGTTAGAAGCTGAGAAAAGCAACCAAGCTGATTTTGCTGTGGAATTAAGGGTACCTTTCATGTGTGGTGGTGTTTGCTATGCTGGTTAAGTTTGCGTTCCCAAGTAATCCGACTATTGGCCATTACAGTTAAGGTCTTATTCGTGTTTAGCTGTTTACATGAACCTTGCCAGCGGTGTATCCCTATGTTGTGATGAGTAACCAAAATATTCCTGTCCATAAAACAGTCTGCCAGGGTAAAATAAAAAATAAAAACGTGAAAAACTTAGCAGTTTGACTTAGCAGTAGGTTACTTCTAATACAGGGTAAAGGAACTATGATCCAAATAGTAATATCGTAATACAAAGTTTGCACAGCACAGCATATTTATCAACAGTAAGATGTTTGTGGCACAGTAACCCATTTTTTTTTCAGAGTTAGCAATGCATCTTACCTGTGTTATTCATAATCAGTAGGCTATGCGTTTAACCGGGTTATTCTAACGGTTAGAACCCATTTATGATGTTATAATGCATGCATTGACCAAGAATCAGGACAAGAATAGAATTCCCCGTGCGTACGGAGAGACTCCGGGTTCTGAGAACTAACTCACTTACAAAGTTCTCAACTATTTGGGACCCGTTCCTTTGTCTGTTCTAAAAATTAAAAAAATATATATATTGGGGGGGGGGGGGGGGGGGGGGATAATAGAATTCCCCGTGCATGTTTACATAGTCACTGAACACCAAGAAACACACACCAAAACAGCACTAAAACTTAAATTTTGCTGTTTTCAATGCAGAGCTGACAAATCCAAGGTTTTATTTGTTAAGAGAAAACTCAAACAAAAAGGTATGTTTACAATCAAAGAATTCTACAAAGGGATTACAGAAATGTTACATTTTGTAATTAAATCTTACATTTGGTCACTTGCCTAACCCTATTGTTCTAGTATTGGAAACGCTTTGAAATGACACGTGACTGCTGTGTTAGTATGTCATTATATCCAGCTAATACACAATGGACTTGCACGTATGTACCCACAGGTACACTGTGCCAATGAAACTAATATCAATATCATGCTTTACTAGATAAAACAAACTAGTGCAGAAGGTCCGCATCCAGTAGTCAAAGACATGTTGAAACAGTACAGTGAATATTAAATTAGGGTAATATTAATGCTGGTTTTCCTGTGCAGCCAAAAACGTACAGATACATCTGGCTGCAAGACTACAGAATCTTGTTCTTCCTTCCTCCCCCTCACACATGATCCGCCGTTGTCTTTTGGTGTGCTCGTGTTGGTGCAGCTATTGTGGGCAGAGCATGAATCTCTGTTTGCCGAAGGATTAGAAATTAAGAGCTCCAATAATGCAGATGCACGCACCTCTGCATTGGTCAATTACTGAGTGCAGTACAGCAAAGACAAAAAAGCTATAGTGGTGCGATCGTTCTAGTTCCATTGGGAGCAGCTATGGATTTCAGCTTCCTCGGTCATTTGCAATCATCTCAGTGACGGCTTAAGACTCAAAACCTCCCAACCCCGCTATTTTTGCATTGTTTTCTATAAGCTATAGTTTTGCTTGGTTATTATGAAGACGTAAAATGCACTGTTTATGCATAAAACAATAAACCTTTATTTTCACAATAACTGCTCCCTGCTCATAAAAGCCCCTTTGGATGCCCTTGAGTTTCATCAGCAGTACCTTTGACTGCTTCACTGGTTTAAGGACATGGGGATCACGCAAATTAAATGCATTCATGTGGTAAGACAACGGCTGACACCATTTCATTTCAGGGAGGTTGCTAATGCCACCTTTTAGGACCCATGTTCCATTTCAGAGCGCCGTCTGCGCTCCTGGGAGGTACTGTCACCTCCTCTTCTCTGTTTTGCTGAACAGGCGTCTCCCCAGGTAGAACGTAACTAGAGCCCGACCGATATATCGGTTCGCCGATATTATCGGCCGATATTGGCCGATAACCGATATATCGGTATCGGCCAATATGTTGGCCGATATTGCCGATATTTTTTTATTTCGTATTTTTTAAGTTATAGACAGCATGGTGTGTATATTTGATATTTTTTCTTAACTATTTGTTCTATTTCTTGTGTTTTTGTATTTCTAGTTATTTATAATTATTAAATTCCCAGTTAAGTTTACTGTTTCATTGCATTGATGTCATTTTGGACAATAAAGTTTATTGATAAGCTGTAAAATATCCTGCCTACATTACATATTTCAATTCCTCCTTGCAAATATCACATTAGAATCAGTTCAGATTAATGGCTTCCAATAAACCGGTGTAGTATCGATCAATTCTACAGTAAATGTAATTGATGAAACTGAATGACATCCATCATGTCAAAGGGTGGACCACACTGACTGGCTGCTATCGACCCAACTGAATATCAGCATGCCAATACATCTCTATAAATGGTTTCAACTTGACAACATAAACATTCTAAATTGCCCCTAGCTAACTTCCTGTTGCAGTGTGAGGCTAATACAATATCTCAATTCATGTCAACTCATATCTTTGTCAAGTGTTTGATATTTGAGGGATCATTGCAAAAAATTGTGTAATATAATGTGCATATATAATATAAGAATATCGGCCGATATGTCGATATCGGAATTTTTTTACTCCCTAATATCGGTATCGGCATCGGCCTCAAAAATCCAGTATCGGTCGGGCTTTAAACGTAACACCTCTGAAATGTAATTAACCATCGAGAGGGAATGTTACACTGCGCGTGAGTCCTCTGCAGTCAGCTCCATCGTATAAATGGATACGATTGCAGATCCTGAAGGTCTGGCACAAACCCATTTTACAGTACAGTATCATATACAGACAAATAGGTAAGTATACAGTGTAGCAACATGACCACCCAGCTTTTAGATCTTTTTCATATCCAATTGAAATCAAAAGTCAGACAGTTTTTTTCTTTTCTTTCTTTCTTTCTTTCTTTCTTTCTTTCTTTCTTTCTTTCTTTCTTTCTTTCTTTTTTTTTTGGGGGGGGGGGGGGGGGGTTTAGGCTTTTGCACACAAAGTATTTTTCGTCCAAAATGTAAAATAAATATGACCTCTTGTTGTGTCACTCACGTTTACACACACTGACGTTTACACACACTGACGTTTACACACACTGACGTTTACACACACCGACTCCGAAGCTTCCGTCCGTCATTCGGAACAAGTTAGATTTTCTGTGTTTGAGCAGAGAGGCAGCCAGACAGACGCCGGTGCTGCAGCACCCGGCCACGCCGCACCACAGCCTCCTTGGTGACTCTGACGAGGTGGAGGTGGAGGTGAGTACGGAGCCCCTGTCTGGTGAGATACGGCTGCCATTCCCCGACCTGCTGCCATCTGCCTTCTCCAGTCCACATCACCGCTGCTGCAGATCAGCCCCTGCTGCCTGTCACCTGTCATGTTGTATGTGGATATCCAGGAGAGGACGAATATTTGTCTCGTATTGCAAATAGAACGACGGACATAATAATAAACCGCTGAGAGATGAGAGATTCGAAAACGCTTTTGAAAAAACTGACTGTGTGTGCAAAGACCTTTACTCCACTGTTTCTACGTATACTCCTTCCTTATCAATGGAAGCAGCTGAAGTCAACGTTGTGTCTCACATACAGTATGATTATGTGGCACTCCTCACTAGCAGGGATAAGCTTAGAGAGCAGATGTAGCTCATGAGCTAGCTTTCAGATTTACCTAACGAGAGGAAACTTTCAGATTTACCTAATGAGAGGAAGCCTTAGCCAAGCTTATGTCCAATCAAAGCATTCAGAATTCATGAACTAAGCACTTTTCTTTTTTTTTACAAATGCTCCAGCATTTTGGACTGGGTCAAAGCCGAACATCATCCCAGTTTGCATTGCAAATAATCACAGTTTAACGGTAGTACTGACAGATTCTTGAACAGGTGCAACCTCAATAGCTCTGCAATGTTGGGTACCATAATAACACTAATGTACCGTGAACGCGATGGCAGGCTGAGAGAAAAGAAAAAAGAATGAAAAAAGAGGTTTTCATTATGATTTAATGGCTCCCAACTGGTGAGGCCATCAGCGCAGGTGTAAGTGGGTGATGAGACTCTCAGACGCAGGCTCTTTCTTGGCTTAGCTTGAGCTAAAGCGAAATACGAAACCAGAAAATAAGCTATCAGGATGAGGCATGTTTTCACTCAGTACATACTTCAGAGAACATGCTGTTAGAAACCACTCTGCACAGCTGACAGTGCTATAATGGCATTCCAGGAGCATGTGTGCCATATTGATAGATTGGATTAGCCATCTAAATGCGGGAAAATATTTTTGTTTGTTTGGCTTTCGCAGATTTGTATTCATTACTCCTTGGGATGGCCATCTATTCCATTTTGATTGCAGTCTCAAATGAACACAAAACATAAATGGACACATAAATGTACCGAGGCAATTTAACTGACAATGAAATTGGACTAAAAGTCCAATTTGACACAGGACTTTGCAGCACTCATATAGGCCCATCACAATGTTCCATCTTTCAACAGAAACAACAACACTACACTAATAAGAAGCCGCAGCCCATGCTCTATCATGCTCCTCATGTTTTCTCATGCAGAGCAAACAAAGGATAGCAGTTCTCCCACCAACAACTATTTCAATGTAGAGCTCAGGAAAATATACTTTCTCTCTTGCTGAAAATGTAACAGTGGTGATTTTGATTATAATGTTTAACATTGTGGGTAGGGAGCAAAAGCGAGCATCCATTATTTTTCATGGGTCAAAACCCACTTCAACTGCTATGGTCCGAACGCTAAAACCTTCTATTTTTATGTTTTGCCTTACAACACTTTTGATTCACTCCGACATCCCGTGTTATGGTATTTAAGAGTATTTAGGAAGGACTCTCTCCTCTGCATCCAAGAGTGAAGTTCATGACCCAAAAGAATTGTTGCTGGAATTGCTCAAAATCTCAAATTGGAAGCTGTTTGTTCTAGTTGAAACAGTGTATCGATTTCCGTACTCCTTCAGAGGTCAATTAGACTGGGACACTTGACCATTCCACAACTCTTCCGTTATGAGACCAGCTGATGGGAACATACTGTATGTTGCAACACAAAAACATAGCAATCCTTGCTTTATTAGGGTTGGAATAAAGGTCAGTTAATTTGTTTCATAGTGTTTTTCTTCTTGTTTCCCTTCTTCCTCTCTACACTCTCTGAATGCTGAGGACCAGACCACTGCAGGCTTGATGGAGGCTTCCTCTTCACTGAAAGAGCTGTGCTGCCAGCAGACACTTGGCACATTTGTCATTGCAGTAGATGTAAAGAGAGAACACACTAGAGCAACAATTTCTGGTTGCACAAAGATCATTTCAGACCAATTGGTTCTTAAGAGCCATTTCTGTACTCCTTTGCTTCGACACCTGCATTGTGTTTTTGTTTATCTGCCCTTATTTTATTATTATTATTATTATTATTATTATTATTATTATTATTATTATTATTATTATTATTATTATATCTGCCCTTGATTGTATAGTCTCGTTTGCAATTGGAGGGTGAACCTTTTAATATCATCGTTAAATTCGTGAAAGGTTGTGGAACGAACCATAGATGTTCTCCCACCAACTTTGGTTCCACTTTCGCTGTGAAGCTCACTGGAGAGTGAGGACGAAACGGAGGACCTTGTGGCACAACAACAAAATTCCTCATAGATTATAGTATATTTTCACTAAATATTATTTTACCTTGGCGAAGCTTATTTCATCAATACATGTAGATGTTTTTCCCCAACCATATTTAAGCTTTTAAAGGTTGAATAAAAAAATACACTTGAGTTAGGTTGTCAAAATGTGACGAGCAACAGCTTCAAATTAAAGTCATTAGTTATTTGATTATTTGTAACGACACCGTGGCAAAGTTCCCATCCAGCAGGAAGTATTTATAGTCTGACCTACGGTGTAAACCCAACATCCAAACAATCCTCTAACCAACCACAAGCATTTCTAACGGATGTATCTTTACATTCTGAGCATACTTGTGCCGCATACCTTAGGGCACTGCTGGTTGTAATGGAAAAGCTCCACTTGCAGTCGAGGAGGAGTCCCTTGCAGAGGTTTAGGTTCATTTTCATGCTATTACCATATTTATTATTATTTATGTGTTTGCTTCTTATTCTTCTGTACCCACGGTGTCCATTATGCATTATTGTATTTCATTCTTCCTGTTATGCAAAAGCTCTATTATGAAATAGATTTGTCTCTGAACTCATGTCTGAGTGAACGCAACGTGGGCACTTGGGAAGTAGCGGACAATAGCTTATGGAGAGAAAAGGATTTCAAACATCTGTGGAAACCAGAGCTACTGTATGTGTGGGTACGGGCAGTGTGCCTGTATGAAATACACCCGGTCCCTTAAAAGCATGTACACACGCATGCACACATATTGTACACCACACACACACACACACACACACACACACACACACACACACACACACACACACACACACACACACACACACACACACACACACACACACACACACACACACACACACACACACACACGTAAACTGAGAACCATGTGCTGAGTTAAAGACAGTAGCAGCCCCAGAGTCTGTACTGAGGTCAACTCTATTTCAGGAGCAGACAGTCAGACTCCTGGAGGAGTCAGGCAGAGGAAGTGACAGACTCACACAGAGGAGAAGAAAGAAGGAGACACGATAAGAGAAAGAGGAGAGCAGGGTTACTCTCAACTCTCGCCTCCCACACATCCACACACGACCAATCTGCCACTGAGTCATTGGAAAGGGATTTTCTCCTTCTTTGAAGTCTGGCATCCGCACTGTCATAGTACACACACACACACACACACACACATACTGTAGGCCTATGTACAGATCTGCAATTGTTTTGCTGGGGGTCAGTGTTCCCGTGAGTCGGTCTGGAGGGAACATATCAAGACAACAAGCGCATTGGAGGCACGGTGGTGCTCATTACAGCTATATGCTTACTGTAGACTTCATGGCCTGAACATTACTAAATGACCGACTATATGACCTTTGACAATATTTGATTATTGTATAGGGTACATAATGCTCATTTTGTCCAAATCCATGGGTTTTTACAAACATGCCCTAGTGGACTAAAGATATAACTGCGCTGTGCACAACGTAAAAATACTTGGCTGTGAGATATCCTAATCATACTTAAACAAATCAAGGAAACTGCAATGGCTTCAACAATTAGCCCTGCACACTCGCCCAATGGCCCAATATGGATAATCCACCAATAAAACCTCCCAATATGAGTTCCATTTAAAAAATAAAACATAAATACAAAGATCAACATATTTACAAAAATATATACAAAACACAATTGGACACAGACTTGAATATTTTCAGTCTGTTTAAAATAAATTGGCGTTGGGGCATACATAGAGACAGTCCGCATGTCTGGGAACACCCACAAAATGTTAAACGGCTGGCGCGCGAGTGGGGTAAAACCGCCGATATATCTCATGGGCTGACTCACCAAAAGACGGTGCTGCGGCTCTAAACTACATGTTTGGCGGTTCTAGAGCAGAACACAAGACGTCTGCTCAGATGTGCGTTTACTGCGGTGGTTAAATCCCCGATCGTGTCTGCCTGGGCTGGGCTATCAGCTAAATTCTAACTTTGCTCAATGGATAGAACGGGGGAATTTACCCCACCCTGACCCCGCCGCCAGGCTAACCCAGCGTCTATTGTGGGCGTTCCTAGAGCCTGTATGGGCGTTCCTAGACATGCGGACTGTCTCTATCAGGTTCTCAAGCAGGCCATTCCACTATTTGTGTGTCCCATGCATCCAGCTGTGCAAGGCATCCTCTAATACAGGGGCACTCAATTAAAATTCAAAGAGGTCCAGTTAGAGAAAATTTCCTCAGGCAAAGGTCCGGAACATTGTAACGTGGCTTACGCTATGATTCAGTGCCATTGAACTCAATGATTGAAGTAGCCTAATGGTACAATGTCTGTATGTAGTCAACAACTGACTGTTAAATCAAAATAAACATCAACAATGCTTATTTACAGTTTTCATATTTAACTGGATTAATTATACATAACTAGCCTACTATAATAAATAAATTCTCTTTTCTCATTTCAAGTAAAATAATGCATTTAAAAATAACATACAACAGAGTGCTTTGGAAAAATGTGCATCTTAAAATGAAGTGCTTAAATTTAAGAGAAATAAGTTTCCCCTTTTCTTCACTCCATTTCACATTTAACACTCTCAGCCAACAAACAATCTATCTATCTATCTATCTGTCTGTCTGTCTGTCTGTCTGTCTGTCTGTCTGTCTGTCTGTCGATCAACCTCGCATGCTGTTGCGTTGGGCAGTGAGTGTGCCCTGGTGTGTGTATGTGTGTTTGCTCATGTGTGGCGCTTCCATAGACCGGTCAGGATCGCACCGCACTTCACACGAGACATACTGGTTTTTAATCTGCCCGTAAGAACAATGAATGGACATGTAAGAGTGGTTTCTTTTGAGCACACCATGTGAAATTACTATCTCAGTATCTCTCGCCTTGCGTCGCCTCCCCTCCGTCCGTGTGTCTCGCAGCACCACTCGAAGCAAAAGAGAGAAACGATTCGCTTATTTGATTGGCCGAGTAGCATCACGTGTGATGATTTACAGCGCGTGCATTGGTCTGTGAGCTTCCTGGCAGATAAACCAGTAGTACCGTAAATACTATAAAAGCATGTGCTGGTTAAAATAGAAACGCTCCGTGAAAATGTAAGTTATCAATGATTTGTAGGTTATAGGGCTCGGTCCGGATAGGAAGGTGTCTCGGTCCGGATGCGGACCGGAGTCCGGACTTTGAGGATCGCCGCTCTAATACAAATGTGAAGTCTGTCTGTGAGTGAGTGAGCAGAAATGGTGTTTGGCCACAGCTATGCCATTTTACATGCGATCACGCTGAATCTGTCAGGAAGTGTAAAGACCACCCTTGCGAGTGACCTAAGGGAGCCAGAATTTTTAATTAGGTAATTAGGGCTGATTAATGGCCGAATGTGTGATGCTGTGCAATGGCTGCGCAGCCCGATACACTGCACGGGTATTCCAGTCAATATGCATGTACAGTACTGTAGGTCCATTAATCAAAGAAAATCAAAATTAAATTCAGAAACTACAGTAAAGACTTTATTCTATAAGTTCTAGTATCACATTAGCATGACAAGTGTATTTCATCACCTCAAGTGTACTATCAGTGTGGTCATTTAACCTCTTAAGAGTAAAGATTTTATTTTTGTTGCTGTCCTCTTCTTTTAATTCAAATATTTAAATTTATATTCCAAAGGGATGCTAACTGCGTGCATCACAACTGTAGCTGTCCATGTCCAGATGGATTACAACACTCCTCTCCTCTCCTCTCCTCTCCTCTCATCTCCTCTCCTCTCCTAATTCTCTTCTCTTCTCTCCAGTACAATGCAGAAAGTCTTCACCTCAAGTGTGGACTGTATGTTATTTTCTGTAACAGATGCAATCAGCAGCATTGTGACTGTCAGAAATGCAGTGTTTGAACTGTATCGGTATGGGTTTAACTGTATCTGTATTCTGTACTTCAATGAATCATGCAGATTGACATGAAAATTTAGGTACTGCATAGTCTCGCTGGCCAGCCTCCTCTCCCTTCCGTCCGATGAGTCTGGCGCCGCAGGTCTCCATAGTGGGATTGCGATGGGCGGCACTTAGCAGCAGTGCCCTTGGAAAACAGTTTCAAACAATCCAACTTGCCGTTTTCAGTGTGTAGCAATGAGCGATAATGCCTCTTTTTTCGGACTCGTGAGGTGTCGGACTCGTGAGGTATCGGACTCGTGCCATGGCACCCAATGAGCTAGCGTGTAGGTTTCTGCCGTTAACTTGCTAGCTAGTTAGCATTGTTGTTTTCACTGAGGCAGCAGGGCACTATTTACAGCGACACACAGGGAGGAGGGAGCGGAAGCCGCCCTGATTGACATCTTCGGAGCCAATGACAGAGTTTGTAATAAGCCGGGAGCGGACATCCGGCTGCCACCGAAACAGTCGCTCAAATGGGAGAGCAGAGTAGAGCAGAGGAGGGTTTATCCCAGTTATGGAGACCTGCGGCGCCAGACTCCTCGGACGGAAGGGGGGAGGAGGCTGGCTAGCGAGACTAGGTACGGCACAATGTTGGTTTCTGGCCCCCCTCGTCCATTCTCTTCCCCTCTCAGTCATTAGTGACCCAATGACCCTCTAGCTACTAGCCTCCTAACCATTATAAGCTCTGTTTCATGCCAGGTGCTCTGCGGGTTATTGCACATGACAGCGAATTATGCATGAGCATGAAGCTACTGAGTGTGGGTGGTGGAAAAGCTTTGCCCTCCTCTCTGTGAAGTATGCTAGATATCTATGGAAATGAATGCATGGACATGGAGCTAGATCAGGAGAGAGCCCTTTTTTCAACAAACAGACATCAGTGGCTCGCACCACTGATGCTCTTATGATCTGATTCATCATTACTCTCTGTAATCAAACCTATGTCCCCCCCCCCCCCCCCCCGTCTCCACACTCATTTGCATTCTGTTGTTTTGCACTTTGCTGCAGATCAATGTGGCATTTACTTCCTAATGGAGCTCTGTAATTAAGACGGAAGAATCATCACTCCTATTGACACACTTTCTGTTATCTTTGTTGTTCAGATAAATGCCCACTGTCTATAACTGATACTTAGGCCTGGTTGTTTATTTGTATTCCTGCCAATGCAGCACAAAAATCACAAGATCCTGGGTCAAACCATCTATTTTTGAATATGATGTAAGGTGAGGATGGACGTGGGTTATTAAAGATAGATAGTCATTTAATAAATGTGCTGTATGACATTATTTCCATCTCCAAACTAAATAAAGTAGCCTTGATAATGAGCGTAGAGAAGGGCTGTATCATCCCTATGAGGACTGGGAGTGATGGCTTCTCCCCAATATGTCCTGGCCTCTGCCAGCAGCCCAGTGTGCCACTGGAGTGTGTGCTGGAGCAAGAACAAGACACCCTCAGGTCACTGTACAAGCGCGCATGCACACACACACACACACACACAAACGTGCACACACACACACACACGCACACACGCGCGGGCGCGCGCAAACACATAAAAACATGTTTTTGTTATCCGGAATCAACTGTATTAGTAAAATCTGAGCAATGCCATGCCCTTCACACTGTTAGACATGAATGAAGACTGTATGCCACTTAACCTCCTCCAAGATGAAAAAGACTTTGAAAACACATCTCCTCTCAAGCCATCAATAACGAAGGAGGTAAGAATCTCTCTCAAGTTTTTTATTTTATATGGAATTCATCCTGAAATACAGTGGAAATAATTAACACTGCGGTATGTAGGATTTCTACATTGGAATTTGATTTGAATTGAGCAAATGAATCATCATGTCGGGAGGACATTTTTGAGTGAGACTACTATTGCTCTGCTGTATGCTTTTTAAAATAAATTTCCGAGCCTCAAGCATCAGAGAAATAAGGCAAACTCTGAAGCCCCAGGGCACAGCCTCCCATATCTCCCTACCACAATGTTAGCTGAGATGAGGACATTGAGCTCATATTTTTATAAATTATTTTCATATGATTGACTTATTACGGTAGTCACTCGAGCTGTAGGGCAATAGAAGTGGGTCAGAGGAAGGGTGTGGGTGTGTGTGTGTCTGTGTGTGTGTGTAGGTGTGTGTGTGTGTGTGTGTGTGTGTGTGCGTGCGTGCGTGCGTGCGTGCGTGCGTGCGTGCGTGCGTGCGTGCGTGCGTGCGTGCGTGCGTGTGCGTGTGTGTGCGTGTGTGCGCGCGGGCGTGTGCATGTGTATATTGCTGTACTTCCATCTTTTTGAGAGCGCAGCTGGAGTGGGCATTTTTGCAAAGTGGGGTCATTTGGTGTGGTCCGGCTAGGATTATGGATTATTATGGGATGGAGATCAGAACACACCTAAATGCTGAGATCTTTACTGTTCTCTTGTTTGGTGCAGATTAGAAATCTCCCCGCCATATCAGAGAAGAGAGAGTGCCTTATTGCTGGTGTGTGTGTGTGTGTGTGTGTGTGTGTGTGTGTGTGTGTGTGTGTGTGTGTGTGTGTGTGTGTGTGTGTGTGTGTGTGTGTGTGTGTGTGTGTGTGTGTGTGTGTGAGGAAGAGGGAAAGCCTTGAGGTATACAGCAGTAAAGTGCATGAGCCTACGCAGACTGCCACATAGGCCTACATACTGTAAAAAAAAGAAAAGAAAAGATATTGAGGATAAGTTAACTGTGGAGACGTATACCGTAGCTAATTCACTCCACTAATTAAGAATTGTTGAGTGAAATCTTGTCTCTCTTTGACACAAGTTCAACTCGATTTACTGTTAACTTTTTTTTCATATTTTTTTCTTTCACCCAAGGGAAGTACAAAGCACTGTCACTCTCTCTGCTGGGATTTTGGATGGCTGCCATCTAGTGTGAAGTTTATGACATTCCTTCCTCATTTTAACTAACAGCCAAAGATGATTGCTGTCACATATTCGACATAACCATAAAGACAGGAAAAAACACAACTTCCACTCCAGCTGCCTGATCCAGTGGCAACTGTCTTTTTTTGTCATGTTGTGTGCAGCAGTGTATTGCAGTCAAATAGACCAAGAGGGATTATAATCCAAGCCTGTCTTCATCTAGTCATTAGCGTGTCTGGCACTGTGTAAACAAGTATACAGCAGCAGCAGCAGCAGCAGCAGCAGCAGCAGGCAACAGACAGAATCTGGTTCAAATGAGTGTAAAAGCCATGCCAGGCCAGGGTCCCAGTGTGCTGCAGACAGAGGGATCCTCATGCCAAACCTTTGCTGTGTCTGTGATCGCTTGGAATAAGTCCTTGCAGAATCCGCTCCTCTTTTTTGTCAAAACAGCTGCTGCAAAATTACCAATTTTGGGGAGCTGGACTTTACTTTCATTCTCGAGCCAAGCTCAACATGGGCGGCGCATTACACGCTCCAAAGTGATTGGATGGTAACTATGCAGATTTTGGCTTTATTAGCCTGTGATTACAGCGCTAATCTTGGACGGGCTCAGCAAGCCAAGTGGTTTATAGGTATCACAGTTATCTCTGACTCGCTGGCTCAGTGGTGTAGTGTAAGCAATAACAATCAACACGTTCTCACTCCCAATTCATCCTATATGGCCGCTTTGTCACGCTCATGTCAACGTGCGTTGAAGGTAACAGGCGCAGCAGCTAGGGGGCGCGGCAGCTAGGGGGCGCTTAATCTATGGAACGCAGATGTGAGTTATAGTCATTGGAATGCCTTCTGAGGGCAACATTCAATATCATTGGTTCTCGCGCACGTCTAATCAGTAAAAGCGAGAGGCGGGTTCATTGGAATTATGCATTCATGAACACAGCCATATTGCATCAAGTCCGTTCCCATTGAGAAGGGCTGAGCAGCAGATACCTGTCAGGTAAAACTTTTCAAACTGTTTGTTTAATCAGAATAAGATGGTAAACAGTTCAAAATGTCTCTAAGCTATAACGCTAGCTAACTTAATTTAGGTAATGTTAGCTACTAGCATAGCTAGCTAGATCGTCTGCTATGTTGAAACTAGCTTTTCAGCTTAAATGTGCAACTTCTCTGCCTTGAATTGCAGTTTTTCAAGCTAGCAAGGCTCCACAACTCCAAATACAAATACAAGCAGATTATACTATATACATGCAACAACAGAACGTTGCTGTTCCCAGGGCAGTTTTCCTGCACCCAGAGGGTCCAGAAACAATGTTGCTCTCAGAGCAGATTATACTATATACATGCAACAACAGTAATTTGCTGTTCCCAGGGCACTTTTCCAACCACCCAGAGGGTCGAGAAACAATGCTGCTCTCAGAGCAGATTACTGCATGCAACAACAGTAATTTGCTGTTCCCAGGGCACTTTTCCAACCACCCAGAGGGTCGAGAAACAATGCTGCTCTCAGAGCAGATTACTGCATGCAACAACAGTAATTTGCTGTTCCCAGGGCACTTTTCCTGCTCCCAGAGGGTCCAGAAACAATGTTGCTCTCAGAGCAGATTATACTATATACATGCAACAACAGTAATTTGCTGTTCCCAGGGCACTTTTCCAACCACCCAGAGGGTCGAGAAACAATGCTGCTCTCAGAGCAGATTACTGCATGCAACAACAGTAATTTGCTGTTCCCAGGGCACTTTTCCAACCACCCAGAGGGTCGAGAAACAATGCTGCTCTCAGAGCAGATTACTGCATGCAACAACAGTAATTTGCTGTTCCCAGGGCACTTTTCCTGCTCCCAGAGGGTCCAGAAACAATGTTGCTCTCAGAGCAGATTATACTATATACATGCAACAACAGTAATTTGCTGTTCCCAGGGCACTTTTCCTGCTCCCAGAGGGTCCAGAAACAATGTTGCTCTCAGAGCAGATTATACTATATACATGCAACAACAGTAATTTGCTGTTCCCAGGGCACTTTTCCAACCACCCAGAGGGTCGAGAAACAATGTTGCTCTCAGAGCAGATTACTGCATGCAACAACAGTAATTTGCTGTTCCCAGGGCACTTTTCCAACCACCCAGAGGGTCGAGAAACAATGCTGCTCTCAGAGCAGATTACTACATGCAACAACAGTAATTTGCTGTTCCCAGGGCACTTTTCCTGCTCCCAGAGGGTCCAGAAACAATGCAGCTCTCAGAGCAGATTATAATCATACTAATAATTATACTATATAGTATAATCTGGGTGACATCATCAGTGATTTGTGATGCATATCGAGACATTATCAGTGACATCATCAGTGTGCAACAATGTTGTGCCCATGGCGCATCTTCTCCAGTCTCCACCCTAGAAATCGAGCGTGGCCGGTCGCGAGGCGGTGGGCGGGCGGTGTTAGTCACGTTTTGTGTCACGAAGTGAGACAAAATCACCAACAAGAAAAGCCCTTTCCCACCCAGAGTGATTCTAATCCCCACTCCCCAGCTGACGCCCAAATTGAGACGTTGTTTTGCTTTCTTTCTTTAATCTCAAGTAGAGGCAGGTCTGCCAGAAATCTGGGGGCTTAGTTCCCCTTTAAATTGTGCCAAAGATATTTTTCTGGCAAGATATCTGCACTTTCACTCAAGTGTGGCTTTCAGGTACTTCATCCACCACTGGTCCCACTGACGCACTGACAGATGGCAGATGAGTATGGCGTGCATTTCAAACATTGTCAAAATGTAACATCAGCTTCAAAACCATCATTATCAGCGGCACCAGCATCTTCGGCTGTAGACTTCTTAGGAGGAAAAGTTGGAAGAAGCTTCCCTAATCCCCATTAGGTGAACGCACGTATCAGCGAGCTGTTTAGTAGTCCTGGACTGGCCCACAGAGCAGAGGGCAGGGAGGGTCACAACCTTTGTCTTGTTAATCTGGCCAAGAACGCTGACACAGCATAGTCCAATGAGTCCAGAGAGAGTGATTTAGACACTCGCTGCCTATGACCTTACTCAAACACTGACTTATCAAATTGCATACAGAGAATATTATAATATGTAATTATAATGCAGGAGATTGATAATGTTGGCACTGCTATTTTAACTTCCTATCATTCAATAGTATTCTTCCAAAAATTAGGTTTTATTGTTGTTGGTTTCACATACAAGGGTGCAATACAGTGAGTGAGGTGGTATGACGTTTATGATTTCAGGTAATCACAATTTTATAGGTACGTATGTAATATCTTGATCCCCCACAAATGTGGACAAGGACACCGGCTAATCTTTTGACTCTGTTTGTGGACCAACTGTGCTGAATTCAACCAATTCTTCCTCAATAAACAGCAGAAGAAAGACAGATGGAGTGCTTTCATCCAGTCAGCAAATC
This sequence comes from Poromitra crassiceps, assembly GCF_964638095.1. Classification (NCBI taxonomy): domain Eukaryota; kingdom Metazoa; phylum Chordata; class Actinopteri; order Beryciformes; family Melamphaidae; genus Poromitra; species Poromitra crassiceps. The sequence continues at coordinate 9,193,832 of NC_139646.1, forward strand.
ATGTTGGGCAAGATTGATGCTCTCTCTCTCCCCCTCTCTCTCCCTCTTTCTCTCTCTTCCCCCTCCTCTCTCTCTCTCTCTCTCTCTCACACACACACACTCACACATTCCCTCTCACCATCTCTGTAGTATAGTTGTAACTTGTATGTGTGCTCATGTGGTCAGCAGACTTTCTAATTGGCAATCTTGTGAGAACTGTGCCACTTTAGTCTTGCCGTCCTCCATTACACGATCAACCGCAAAGTCAAAAATGGACATATTGACAAACTAAAATATATTGTGAGAGACAGATTGTGATTGCCAGGTTTTGTACATTTTTGGAGTTATGGATGAGGTTGTCACTATACTGTGGACCATTTAATAGTCGTTTTCCTGCATGCGGTCATCCCTATGTTCCCACAGCCCTATGTTCCCACTGCCCTATGTTCCCCCATTTCTAAGAAATGTTCCTCCCGGCAAGATTAGGCCCTATGCCCGTCTGTGTGTCCTCATATCCTGGGGACAGCTTGTTCAGTTGACTTCACACTTGGCGGGTTTCTTGCATGAGACCCGAAGAAGTCCAGTGTGTGATTTTGTGCAATTTAGACACTTTTTTGAGGGACAGTGCATTCTAATGAGATGTAACGAGACTGGGCAGGACAGACATACTGTACAGTACATACCGTACGGACAATCCCAAAACATAATGCCTCCGCCCTCCTCCGGCCACGGCTATCGCTGGCGGAGTAGGATAATGTTTCTAACCTTTTTTTCCTCATCTCTGAAAATGCTTGAAAAACAGGTGAAAATCTTTATTTTATTATTAAACAGAGGGCTGGGGGAATATAGGGCTGTGCGAACATCGGGTTGTAGGAATATAGGGCTGTGGGAACATAGGGTTGTAGGAATATAGGGCTGTGGGAACTAGGGATGCAACGGTATGAGTTTTTGACGGTATGATAACCTTGGACAAAAATACCACGGTTTCACGGTATCGCGGACCATTTGTGTTTTTACAATAGCCGAAATATTCCCATACAGCCGACGTCGTCTTTTTAGATGGGGGAAAGTTCAGGGGGGTCCTTGCTGATACTGTGGGGAAGGTATGACGGCAAATTTTAGTGGTTTTGATACCGTGACGTTTTCAAACCGCGGTATACCTTCAAACGGTATACCGCTGCATCCCTAGTGGGAACATAGGGTTGTAGGAATATAGGGCTGTGGGAACAATGGGTTGTAGGAATATAGGGCTGTGGGAACAATGGGTTGTAGGAACATAGGGTTGTGGGAACAATGGGTTGTGGGAATATAGGGCTGTGGGAACATAGGGCTGTGGGAACATAGACACGCTCCTGTTTTCCTGGTCAAGACAATGTGGTTAAGAAGAATCAATGCAATTAACACATTGACTGCCAGCCGTTTTTTTCTTGCTGTAGGTAGCTTCTGCCAAGCCGTTTTTTTGAGGATTGTGGCTCATTTTACAAGCGCCGAGGATTATTTTCTGCTTGGAGTTTGTGAACATACAATATCTCAAAAGTACTAATAGAATGTGTACTTTCTCTGTCTAAAAGAGTTAGTTTGTAGAGTTAGTAGTTATGTAAGCATTATCAGTTGAATACAGCATGGTTTTAGCATCAGAACAAATATTCAGAGATAAACGGCTTTTTGTGAAATTCGATAGAGCTGTCACTTTAACCATTCATTTTTGGCTCTCTCTCTCTCTCTCTCTCCCTCCCCCTCTCGCTCTCTCTCTCTCTCTCTCTCTCCCTTCCCCTCGCTCTCCCTCCCTCTCTCTCTCTCTCTCTCTCTCTCTCCCTCCCTCTCGCTCTCCCTCCCTCTCTCTCTCTCTCCCTCCCTCTCGGGAGGGAGACGCACTAGGTTTAATCCTAGTGAGAGGGGGAGAGGGAGAGAGAGAGAGAGAGAGAGAGAGGGAGGGAGGGAGAGAGAGAGAGCGAGAGAGAGAGAGAGAGAGAGAGGGAGAGAGCGAGAGGCAGAGTTCAACTCCTCCCTCTTCTTGGGTGCAGCGGCCGTCACAGTCTCAGTGCTTTTGCTGCTCTCCTGTGCCTGTCTGCAGGCTGCTGTTTGAGGAAGTCGGCATGGACTCGCTCGCTTCTTGGGAGTTTTGGTTGAGAGAAGCTTTTGCGATTCTGGTCATATTTATGCTGCGTGTTTCAAAGTGTGTTCCACCTGTAATGTATTATGTAAATTTGCAATCCCGCATCGCCAGCAATCAGCGTGAAAACGAGAGCGTTTTCCCCCAACCATTTTCATGAGAATGTAATACTGTAAAATCGCCTCGCCATTTCCTTGGAATGGCTTGCTCCCTTTTTCTTTGATTTCGCTCGTCTGGGGGAGCACTGTCAACACTTAGTGGGTCGGTAAAATAGATTATACACATTCAATACCTCCAATAATTGTACAGGAGACGTAAAAGGGATTGATCAACGCCCCACCGTCAAAAAAAAAAAAACGATTTTTTTGACGTATCCATACGTCCTTGGCAGTGAAGCGCTGGATTTTTTTTGACGTATGCATACGTCGCTGGCAGTTAACGTGTTAACACTCTCTGTAACCTGTTGTAAAAGCACAGATGAAGCAATGCTGACAAACTACTCAGCTTGAAAATTCAAAGATGTCCCTCCAGAAATGGAAACGGTTTGTTTATAAATTAGTGGAAGTGCCTGTGGATCTTATCTTTCATCTTCGTTTCTATCTCAAATTCTATACTATACAGTCCACTCAGTGTTGTAGCATGGCACAGTCAGTAATTGGTGTAAAATCCTTCATGTCCCAGTGTATTTTAGTGACAGCTTGTCAATGATCCCTGAGGCTGACTCCTTTTGCTGCAGGCGTTTATAATCCATACGAGTCTTCTATAGACACAAGTTTGGCGGAGAATTCTGTTCGGGTCAACTCTCCCGGAGTCAGTATAGTGCACCTACAGTATTTTTCTGGTGAATATACAAGCCTCAGCAGTCCAGAGAGCGCAGGAGACAGAGCAGCGTAACATCACCAGAACAGGTAGTCTGAGACAGCAGCAGCGAGACAAATCCAACTACGGTACATCAAACATGGCTGCCACTTCAGCCAGACAAATCTAACTACATCAAACATGGCTGCCACTTCATCCTTTCATCTAAACGTTAGCAGGGCATCTGGATTACAGTGGTGGATTTGTTGTCATTTTCTACATGCTGCATGGACAACCTCCCAACAATTAAACCCGCATTTTACTTACATTAACACCAATTATTAGTGACAGTCTGATCCAATTGGGAGGTGTGTGTGTGTGTGTGTGTGTGTGTGTGTGTGCGTGTGCGTGTGCGTGTGCGTGTGTGTGTGTGTGTGTGAGTGTGCACGCGTACGCACGTGTGCATGCATGAGTGTGTGCGTTGGTGTGTGTGTACACCAGATGGCAGCAGTCTTATGAGGATAGACATACATAAAGGATATGGGGTCATGGCTTAAAGGGAAAATGTGGGACTAGTAATCTTTAGACATAATTGCAGTGGAATGATGAACACCAATTGTATTATTACTCATGTTGAACCGGGTGCTTTGACTGACCCCTGCAGGTCAAACTATACTTGGAGCAGCAGCAAAGCTTTCCTGTTTGGTATGTAGCAAATGCAATACGCTATCATTGTGAAAGCACTCACTTCCAAATATGAACACACTTCAGAGCAGAACAAGTCACATGAATGCTGCAATTTAACACAGTAAAAGCCGACTCTTTCCCTGAGGGAGACCATTAGCAGGAACACAATCCTCCGTTTCATCTCAGACGAATATCCAGTTAATCTCATTCTTGTCTTCTTAATTTCTCGTCCTCTCTTTTACTATTGCTTAATTCACATTCTGAGCAGTGTGGAGCCGTTTGCTGGCCGGCTTTCTAGTCAAAACCATAGTATGGATCGAGGTTTTTGACTGACTTTGTACTCTTTCCCAGATAAGGGACTTCAGGAGGTCATGGGCAGGTTGAGACCAACACTGTTTATTGAAGTAAACCCTCGTTGACTTACATCCGTCAGTACAGCGCTTCAAACCCATGGTAAAAACCCCTAAGGGAGTTACAACATGGGGGCATTTTATTAAACAACAGGCGTAACACAACACCACCGAATCTGTGTTTTAATTCAACCTTTTCATTAAGGTCAAGTACAATTCATTGACTCATAAGTGCAATCAAAGATGTTATGATCAGTTGTTGTTGGGTATGAATCACTCGGCAATGGCCTGCATCAGGTGCAGTCATCCTGAACATGTAGATCATGAGGTCAGCCTTGATAACCTCACATAATCCTATGCAGCAACAACCACCACTAAGATTTGTATCTGATCTTTCTATCTGGTCTTGTGTGAGAGGATACAAATTTAGGTGAACCAGCTTTGCATGGAATCGGGGGTTATACTTGATTTAGAATAATCTTTGTGCAGACTTGCCACCAGATCTTTGATCTAAATCTCTGCAGAGAGAGATTGCCAGTATAGTCGGTGGCAGAGGTTGCCAACACAGCATAAACTCCAAAGTAAAAGAAAAAAACAACACTGTGAAGAAGTGCAAATGATATCGGTGCCACGCTGGGCAAAGCACCAGTGCTCAATTCCCCCCAGCTTTGGAGAAATAGATAAAGCCAGTGAAAAAGGCTTTGTGTCAAGCTCTGTTAATCCATGGCTGTGCTTAAGAGCTGCCTGTTAAATCATCTGTGAGTGTACAGTACAGTAAGGTAGCTTAGTGCTGATGTTGCACCTCATTCCACGGATGGCAAAACACTGAACCACCCCAAGAGAAGCTTGCACTCAATTCCAACTCTGAGTCTCTACAGTATATGAACTTTAAAATTCTGCTGCTCTAATCTGAGCCGCGGATCGAGCCTCGCTGCCTCACGCATGATTTCCTACAATTTCCTGAATGACAACAGATGTAGCTTATATGATTAATGGGGGCAGGTTTACAGCTGATTGTTGTTTGAATGTTGTGTTCAATTAGTGTGTCATCAAAGCGTAAACAGGACTGATGAAGGCACTGCCTGATTCCACGGCTTGGCTTTGATGTTGTTTACAGTGCTCAATCTGTTACAGAGGAAAGCTGGCTCGTGCAAATAGATCCAAATTGTGTAGCGCCGTATAAACAGAAGCTCATGCAGTACTACCATACAAGATGGAGGTGTCAGAGAAGAGAGGCTCAGACAACCAACAGGCTGAACACCCTGTCACCACTGTACCTGACTGTCACTCTGGATGTCAAGTGGCACAAAAAGGTACTCATGTTCTGAGGAGCCATCAGCGCAGATTTTATGACTGCAGTCGGTACAAAATTATACCTCTAAATGGCTTTTGAATAGGGTGGCTGTAGAGATAGAATAGCACCCCAGGCCCGGTAGAAAAGGCAAAATTAGAATGCATGCCCACCTGTCACCAGAATCCACATTTCACTCATTTGATACTAAATTAATCTATTTAAAAACCAATACCAAACTCTCTCAGAGGTGCCCATTCTACCCCTATGAATTTATGAATATGTAATTGAGGGGAAACCTGCTCACAAATGAAGAGATAGAGTAAATGAGTTATGTTATAGCTATTGTATGGCTTGAGAAATGGATCTGTCCATGTTTGTCTGTCAGTAAAAAGACAATTCATGTCTCTATTAAAAACTGCATGAATAATTCATGAATTCATGAATGAAATATTGGTCCATGTGAAAGTGACAATATAGTGATTTTATGTGGCAGTTATCATCTCACAGGGCCTTATAGTAGGCATCGCTCAGTAAATGAAAATATAATTATATTAAATATAATACATGGATTCATTTCACATAAATAGACTATGCCTCGGCCTTATCAATATAAATGTCAATGCAATCTGTTCATGCACGTGTCGTATACACATACAATAGAATAGCCCCATACCACCTGATGATAAAGTTGTATAATAATACAGTATGGTCTACTTTCAGTTTTGTCCCTATGGCGTTTGAGAAGAAGCAGCTATGCATACTGTACTATTTATCTGTGATTATTAATAGCTGAGCTCACTGTTTGCACTAAATGTTAGGCTATGTTATGATCAGTTGTCTTCCTTTTCCCCCCTCAAAATTTTACTTTGAAACACTATAGAAATGACATGCCGAACACTTACACTAAAGCCCAGAGAAACAGAGAAAGACTAATTGTTCAACTTGCGAGCAGTGCGAGCATGCGACATGTGCAAGGCATGCTAGAAATGAGCGCACGAAGGGCACAATATTTCTAGTTATGCTCATATTTCAACAGAGACTCTGGAGACTCTGAGAGAGTGAAGACTGATCTTTTTTCAGTCCAGTGATGGAGGCCTTACTGTTGATCAAGAATTCAATAAATCTGGCCTACATATAGATATGACAGTGCAGGTTATAAACAGTAGAATCATTTTCCTTTACATCAATTTCCATATCATGTCCATCCCTTTATAGAAGTCCTTTGGTGTGTTCCTCTGTTTGATACAGCTTCTTCTCAATGTACCTAAACACAGGATACATGATACATACTGTAGGTCTAGTTTTATCTGCTCACACACGACCAAAGCACCTGAATCAGAGACTGTAACCTTGACTACGCATGTAATTTGGGTAATATTAATCAGCGATGCAGGCTCTCTAATGCTCTATATTTATTAAGAGACTAGCTGTAAGTTTGCTAATGGTAACCTAATGGTCACCTAAGTTAAACACTTAGGTGATTGGCTATTGCAGAGAGGGAAAGCGTGGGTGACTGTGAATGGACAGGGCAGAGGCATGAATGAAAGGGGGGCATGCATAGCAATGTTGAGCTGGCCGTTGGCTGGGAGGTAGTATTCATTATTGAAATTAGTCTAAGACATCACGATGTGTGTTGAAGTACCGGTCGCTTGTTATTGTATCCATTATTATCAAAGTCTCGAATCTCTCCCCTGTGGCTTGCCACACCACGCATTACCATCCGTTAGTTAGGACTGGCTCTTTCTCTGATAGCACAGCCGTGTCATCAGCTCCACCTCTCTTTTCAGGTGCGTGTGTCTCCGTGTCGACACACGACCAGCTGTGCTTCGCAAACAGCTGCTCACATGTGACATGCCGCGGTGTCTCAACAGCCGGTGTGACCTGGAAGCTGTGTATATGGAAAAGCGCCAACTCTTCACCCCGGATGTCAAATGTCAGTCTCACCCTACTCCCTACACCTAGATCTACATGTATATCCTATTAGATCTGACTGCAGGCATTTATCAATATACAGCAAAACCCTAATAAATACTGAAAATAAGTGGGGAAAGATTTGATTCTACAGATTAAGGAAGTCTTGTCAGACTGTGACCTCCTGCCGCAAGATGTATCATAACTAAGCAACACCCCTGCTGTCCCGGTCCTTGCTCCAACCCTTCTGCCAATCTGGGGAAAGTTGCTAGCTCATGCTTCCAATACTCACTGGCAGGTAGCGCGTGGGAGGCTCACGCTATTCCCCCCAATTCCCCTCCCACCCAAACAGGCACCCTGACGGACCAGAGGAGGCACTAGTGGAGCGACCAGGAGACATACCCTTAATCCGGCTTCCCACCCGCAGACACGGCAAATTGTGCCTGTATGGAAGCCGGGGGTATTAAAACGGGTGCTCGAACCTGTGTATTGGGAGGCATCTACGGCTGCACTACCCGGACGCCCTACATGCAGAAGTTTTGATTAATTCTCTTGTAGTCTAATCATTAATTATCTTGCATTTAATCAAATTTCATCTAGGCTATTTCAGGATTCTCTGTAATTATATTTTGTAGAATAATGAACACAGATGGAATCCGCCTAATTTCATTAATTGAAGTTTCAAATGTGTCTGAAACACTGATTAGAGAATTAGCTAAAGAACAAATTGTAGACTATATGGAAATACGTTTTTTGTATCTTTCTTCTTCTTTGTCTGTAATGAAAAATTGAAATCATACTGAAATACCAATGAAGGAACACGTCGATCTGTTTATCATTCAAATAAGTACAGTATAAAACATTAAGCCTTGGCTTCTTCTGCTTCAGGAATAAGAGAAGTGTAGATTTCTTCACATATTTAAAAAGTCTCTCTGGCTCTTTAAATCACTTTTAGCAGTGTCTTTTAGCGCTAGTTAAATGCCACCTCATGTTGTACAAACTGGAGGTGTGAGCAGACTGAGTGAATTCAAACAGCTTCATCTGAGAAAGGTTTCTCAGCTAAAAACAGATAAAACATTTTAAAGACTACCAACGGTTCGATTTTGGAGAGTGGAACAAGGTCATTTCAAAACTGTTTTTGAGGCAAGGCAAGTTTATTTTCATTTCATACACAGAGGCTTTACATAAAATGGATAAAACGAAAGGAGCACAGAGTGTCACAAGGTAAACATTAAGATCCAAATTAAGGTCACGCAGTGCAAAGTAATTGGCATATTATTATTTTTTACTTTTTGAGTGAATTCATATGCATATTATATCTTAAATTAGCTATTTTGAATGAATTCTGTAAGTTTGTTCTCCAAACCCAACACCACCCTCCCACCGCCCCACTTCCCCATATTGCTTATTCACAGTTACATCCTACTCTTGGCTTGTGTAGCCTCACCGTCACCAGTTGGGACTGTAATCTTGTGTTTTGGCCTTGCCAACCAAAACAATATGAAGTTAGGATCCACTTCTCAGGCTCTCTCATTTTCAGAGGTAATTCTGGGCCGTTTACTGGCAGTACTGTCACTAGGTTTACAGTAAGCACTTCAGAAGACATTTTTTGAGTGACTGTTCAGATCACATGGGTTTTATGGGCAGATATAGAAGTAAGGCCATACGGAGACATGCTGCTGCATGATGTGGCCAAGAGGGAGCAATTAAGAAAGAGAGAAGAGAATATTGCTGTTGCAATTGCTCTTGATATTCTGAATATATTATGTATTTCTCAGAAGTTGCCTTCCATATCCTATGTATGCTATATGGACATCTTCAAATTGTACCAATGACACATTCTAACTACAAAGGCATTTTTGAAGTAAGGGAAGTTTAATTAGCAACTGGGAAACTGGCCTTAAGTCGTTTTCTTCGATTTCAGTTTTATTACGACTGCAGTGGAAATCGTTCCTCAATCTGAAGATTCATACACCTGTCGTTAGATGGTAAAATATTCCTTTCAGAGTTAGGTGTTTGAATGCAGATGAAGAGAACCCGACTGTCTGTATTGAAATTTGATTTTCCACTGGGATTCTACAGCATGCTATTACTATCTTTATACACTGAAACATACAAGGTGCAGGGGATGACTTCCAGGAAGGTGTTTCAAATGAATTAAAGGGAATTGCATTCGACTTCTCTTTGGAAAAACATATTTTGTATCCATCCAACTTTTGGAATAATTTACCATACACAAGTGCGCCAGGAGTGCCAGGAGTTTTGATCATTCCAAGGTACAAAGGGATAAGAAATTGATAGGATAATAGAGAATCTATTTGGGAAATTGCATTCACATGGAGAAATTGTCAAAGGAGGGGCCGTCTATATTGTTAGTCTCTAGTTTATTCACTTGTGACTTTTCTCCATCACAATGAGCCTTTTTCACAGCAGCCATTTTGTGTCTAAAAGGCAACATAAACACAGGTGCAACCAAAACATTAACGAGGGCCCCAGCACTATAACACCTAAATGGATTGGAAGTTGGTGGAAACCCTCATTAATGTTTTGGCTGCACCTTACCCTGCCTTTTAGACACAAAATGGCTGTTGTCAATGTAGGACCTTTTGTAAAACTAATTCATTCTAGTTCATCATGGCCACAGCGAGGGGCTGGTTTAATCAATCATTGGCTGCCTGCTCTCTGTCTCATGGTCTTGGTCTTCTGGGAGAATTAGTCAACAGTGTGTGTTTCACCAGTGGAGGGCAGATCACCTCCACACCGACTCAATACTCATCAAGAGCATGGATACGTCGACATGTCTAATCAAAATAGCTGTTGTTGAAAATGATAGATACGATTACCGATGCATCTCGATGCATCTCGATGCATCTTAAATCAATGCATCATTTTTTTCCGCAATACATGATTTATTTTTTCTCACTTTCTTTTTTCTCACTGTGTGGCTACTTTTAAAATAAAAGTGCATTTGGAATTGCATTGTATTATGATCCATAAATAAACAACTGCATGTACTTCCATTATATTTTATTTGATTATTTAAAAAAAAAAAACACATTTTTAATAATCGATTTTTGACATTTGTGAATCGATGCAGAATCGTGCACGTCCGCATCGCGATGCATCTTATAATCGATTATTTTTGACACCCCTACTGGCTATACTATAGTAGTGCAGTATGTTGTGTACGTTTGTTGTCCGTGTAAACAAATTCAATTCAACAATTGCCACAATGACTTTAAATTTCTCCTAATATGTGGACACATAATCACATCATAAATCTATCAAATGAATATGCCATGTAGCTGAAGACTAATCAGGCATTATGACGGACTTATTCCTTTTTGGTATACCGTAGTTTATGCAACATGCAGTACCACCAAAGTAGGTTTAGTAACTTAAATAACCTCTGAAAATGAATCCAAGCGTCACAAATCTTGAGAGTAAGAACAGAGGCTGGCTGAGACAATAAGAACAAGGGTGTAGCCAGCAGCAAATTAATTACACACCAGGATGGCATGTCACAGCCAAGGAAGGAACGATCATTTTATAATCATGCACAGTTGAGGAAAAACACCAGTTTTATTCATGTCTTTGGGATGGAGTGGCAACCTACGGAATCTTTAAAAAAAAGGCTTTAGCAGTGAGAATGATCATAATTACATGGCTAGCCTCATAATTATTCAAATCTGTACAACAAGGACACTGGGTGGCATCCATCTTTGTCATTTCTGATTTTTAAATAATAGATTCTTGCATTAGATAGATAATAATAGATTCTTGAAAGAGCAGGTAGGCTATGCACGCAGTGCAGGCCAGGGCAGCTAAATGTTCATCTCATAGCAAGTGTGGCTTGTCCCATTCTCTCTAGGCTACTCATGGTTGTTGCTCAGATTGCTAAAGATATGGACACAGCCAGGCCCAGACTATAATGGAATGAGTAAGCAATGGCAACACAGTAGTTCAAGTCCGAAGTTTATATGGTGATGACTGTTACAACCAAAACAAGTGAGTTAATATTAAAGCCTGTCAAATAGCAGCTGATTGTTTCATTATTTTTGACTTTGCACATTGGAGGAGCTGCAAGGTTACAGCAGTTACTGTATTTTGTGTCCATAATCCCACCAGGCCAAACGTGTACTATGCATTGATGGTGCCGCGTCTATGTGCCGACAGGCCGCAGTGCCGACAGGCCGCAATGCCGATAGCCCACAAGCAGAACCAGCTGAGCGAGGCGGCGCACAGCGTGTCGGTGGACCGGCTGGAGCTAAGCTCTCCCAGCCCCCACGCCTAAACCTAACCTCCCCCAGACCCTAACCCTAAACCTAACCTCTCCCACGCCTAAACCTAACCTCCCCCAGACCCTAACCCTAAACCTAACCTCTGCCACCCCCCACACCTAAACCTAAGGTCGGCATTAACCTAAGGTCGGCATTGCGGCTTGCGGGTGGTCGGCATAGCGGGTGGACCCCTGGTGGTGAGTGACAGGTGGTTCGTAGGTGCCAGGTGTTCTCAGAGACATTTTGGGACTGCAGCAGTTCCTTCAGTAGAGCAGCAATAACAGCCGAGAGATGAACCCCTAAGATTGAGGAGGAGGCGGCAGCAGGCGGTTTCTACACAGATAATACAAGTTTAATCTCTGTGCTGTGCTGCCGCGCACACAAGCAGTGAGCCACCACAGATTTATACTCCCAGTAGTCTAACGTTATCTAACCACACAGCAAACACACACACACACACACACACACACACACACACAGAGCTACGAGAGAAGTCTGCATATAACCTGAATTACACTGATTGCGAAATAAGTTATGCATGATAAGGAAGGAAATGCAGTAATATTGTGTTTACATGCTGGAGGCTGACACAAGGAACTATCTTCTGCAATAGAGAGTGTGATATGAATCAGAATTTGCTACCAGCTTATTCGAAAGAACTTTTCCAAGTTCCGGAAACTGTAGAAGAGCAGCGTTCTACCCAAAATGATGAGGTGATTATCGTCGCCGTGGTGACATTGATTAGGCTGACATGCTGGGATTGCAATAGAATCAGCCCCGAAATAGCTTAGATAAGAAGATAGAATACAAGAAAACATTTAAAGAGATAGAATACACAATGCAGCTACTGTGTTTTCAGTTTTTTGGAGGACTCAGGTTTCTGAAGTCTTTTTCTAACCTGCTAAAGGCTAAATCAGTGCTTCATTCTCTGAGCCGCTTGACAGCAAGGCTGACACAAATCTATGTTTGTCCTTAACTGTCCCTCCTATACTGTAGAGAGATTATTTGAATGACATTTTAAAACTCTATATTGATCTTCAGAGGGAAGATAGTTAAATACACTCTCTCCTGATTGTTTTTGCCCATCATGTTTTAAGTGGTGGACGTTGAAGTTCTAAGAGCCAATGTTAGTCCGACTTTGCCCTTGAATAATGTCAATCGCTCTGTCAATGCGAGTTGATGTACCTCGAGTTATGCCTTATTGGGCCGGTGTGTCACATTTGGCAAGATGAATGATCACAGCAATATATTCATCCTCACTACAGCCATCCATCAGACGTCTGAACTGTCAGCAGAGTTAAGCCAGCAGCTTCCCACAGCCTTTCCAGGAACATTAAAAAAAGAACAGCACGTGGATCACACTCGCACAAGACTTATATGACTTAATTCAATCACTGTGAAAGCTCTCATAGGTAGGGATGGGTACCGAGACCCGGTACCAAACGGGCCCAGGGGCCGGATTTCGAGATACCGGAGGATCAATAAGCTTTCACGTTAACGGTTCTCTTATCGGTACTGGAGAAATTAAGAAAATAGATTTCCTATTTATTTGCTACATAAACGTTGTTTTGCACATCCAGATCCTCTTTTCCACGTTGCTTTCTCTGTCTCTCATCAAACGAGAGACAGGTAGTTGCCAGCGAGTAGCCGACACCCTGACTGAGGAGGGGGCGGGGCTGGCAGCGCACACACATGCACACACTGAAGGGAAGGCAGCTGAGCCGAGGAGAACAGAGACCGCAACACGGAGAGATCAAAAGTCTGGTTGTACTTCACTCGAGTTGATGCTGACAATTCACGTTGTCATAAGTGCGATAAATCATTCACTAGCAACGGTGGAAACACGAGCAATTTGTCTAAACACTAAAGTGCATCAAATAGGTACAAACGGAGAAATGCACAGTTTTCGACAAGCTAGCTCACACGACTTCATCATCTGTCAATAATGACCCGGTTGTGGTTACCCATGATAAACGGACCCACCTCATCAGGTAGGACTAAACATGGATGATTAAGACGAGAGTAGTAAACATTATCCAGCTGTTTGGGTGTGTTAATAATCAAAAACCCAGTCTGAAATAAATCAACAGAGCATCATCTCTCAGTTGTCCAGAGCAAGGGGGGATATTTATAACCTTGCTTGCAAGATGGATAACCTCGCGAGATCAAAAGAGATTCTCCCGACGTAATCCATCTTGTCATGCACAGGCAGTTAAGATGATTGGCCGAACCATGCCAGCTCGACGAATCAGTGGCAGCCTTAGGCGGGCTTAGGCTCGTCTGGGCAAGTAGTGGGTACATGGTCTTTGTAGTTCTTTTCACTCGTCAACATGGCTGCCGCCGCGGAGGTGACAGGCAGTCTGAATGGAAACGAATGTAACGTTCCCAATTCTATGTATTAAATTCTAAAAAACGACCCTCAACATTTGGGAAGGCTAAGCCACACAACTAGTTCGTTATAATCTAACGTCATGCTTTGAAGGCGACTTTACGACGATGAGGACGGTGAGGCGGGCCTTGTGACCTATACTGGATTCAGCCGTCAGGGCGGCGATCTGACATGCAGCGCCTTCACTAAACGGGACCTCAAGTGGCGTGACGTCCATCTTTATTTATGTCGATCCCTACTCATAGGGATGGAACACTCACGGAGAAGTTAAGAAGTTTTTGTTTAATTTTAATTTTATTTATTTGCACATATTTAAACACAGAAACGTACAATAGGAAAACCGGACAGGAAAACAGGAAACCTTAAATGGGCTTATTCTGAGTCTCTACCTCAAAAATGAAAACCAACATTCATAATAATCGGGACAAAGAATAGAATATAAACAAAAACAAGAGAAAAGAAATAACAAACAATAAATAATGAGAAGAGAAGCAACAGTAGAAAAAAAAAGAACAAAAAAGTCTCGGCAGTGAACCTATAAAGTTTAGCCACAATGGAATCATCTCGCCCCATTTTCTAGGGTTACGGTCTGCCTGCTGACACCTTACATACACATCACAAGAATTCCTCTCGTAACACGATGTCATCACATGGTTGATGACTGATGCTTCATCACTACAAAAGATACCATGAACCGATTTAACCGATTTAATAATCCTTGAGAATTATCAACTCTCAATGCACAAAATTAATTTGCCTGTATTGTTTGGAAACTCCAATCAAACCGCTCCTGTCTCCGCTGGCGCTCCCCTAGACAGAGTATTTCACTTTTATATGTATTTCTGGAAATTGGCTCCAGGCAAGGTAAAGTGGTGGGAGAGCCACTTGCTGAAGTAGACAGTGATGGCCATTTTTATCTGTTAAAAGAAGAGTGGGAGGCAGCGCAATCTACAACACAAGGCGCAAGATTAGATCCATCCTACTATGATCCTGAAATTCAAGAATTATGGCCGTGTTGCTGTTCACAACCTTTCAAAGGAGATTGGATGCTGACATAGAGTGAAATGCATGTTTATGTATGAGAAATATAGTATAATTCGCGCGTGGCCCCAGATATACAGTATCTGCTGGAGTAGGGGGATTTTAGACTGGGCAACAAAAGAAAACCATTTCAACAATGTACTGTGAGGGGTCGTACGTGGGGCACAGGTTCGCACCCCCGTGTTACCTCTGACTTGGTCAGGCATCCATAAAGACATGATTGTCTGTGGGTGCGAAGCCGGGATTAGGGGTATGTGTCCTGGTCGCTGCACTAGCGCCTCCTCTGGTCGGTCAGGGTGTCTGTTCAGGGCGGAGGGGAAGTGGTGGGAATACGTCCTGCTGGTGAAGCTCCCCGCTGTCAGGTGAAAAGAAGCGGCTGTGGCGAATGCACTTTTACCATGAGAAGGAGCATCTAATACAAGAGTCACTCTGAAACAGTGGATTAGCCCAAGTCGCTTATGGTTACTGAATGACTCAAGTACGATGAGAAGAGTTCTGATAATAGGATGCTTCACGCTCCAACAAAGTCTCACAAATAATATGCCTCTCTCCCTATTTGTTTGTGGCATTCATTTATTTTCTAATTATGTGATATTTTGAAAGTCAAATTAATCATTCCATTCAATGCTATCAGCGGCTTTTCGTTATTGAGTTTAGCTCACTGCGCGCGTAGACGGGGATTTTAACGCAAGCCTGATAATTACAAAATAGATTAAAAAGAGATGTTTTTGTGTGGACAGAAATGAGCTAAAAAGCCTTGTACTGTATGTAAACATATTTCAATAAGTTTCTGTTCTCGATATTTCTCCCTTCTCTAGCTTTAGGGTTAATGCCAATAAACTTTATCTTTCTTTGTAGACACAGGTTTGATTTTGAAACCAAGTGAGATAAATGTAGTGGACAGGACACAGTACCAATGAAATGTCAGCAGAAGCACGTCACCCTTTTTGATGCACACAAGGCAAGGCATGCTACCAGGCAAATAAAGGTGTTTCTAGGCAATGCTCAAAACCCCCTACACAGGGAGTCTCTGGCCTTTATAAAATTGACAGAATGAGGTGAAGGTCGAGGTGACCTACAGTCAGCAAGGAGAGAGGGGATTCAGGAGGAAACAAAAGCTAATACTTAGAAAAGAGACAGTTCACTGTTAAATGCTGTGTGGAGTGTTACACAAGGATACAGTATATAAGAAGCTGGTGGGAAGTGGGGAATATATGACAGGGTATTAGTTTAAAACTTCTTAAATCCTGTGGCAGCCAACTCTCTCTGTGTAGACTAGAGCTTTTCAGAAAAAGGCAAGCATTACTGTAGCTACTTCCTTCCCACGTTTGTTCAATCACTTCACAGCTCAGACTGCAGAGTGTTACTTCAGAGTCATATTAACCCCCCCCCCCCCAATATGAAATGAAACTCCACAAAATTAAAAGATTTTTGCAACCTCATTACCTATTACTACCACATCTATACTATAATGACGATAGCGTCTGTCTCTCTCTCTGTCTGTCCTTCGCGTATCTCCAGAACCGTTGGTCGGATCGACTTCAAACTCGGGGGGTGCGCTGATAGGGCCGCCCACATGTAGGCCCCTCGCTCACTCTGTCTGGAGCCGCCCACATGTCGGCCCCTCGCCCATTCCGTCTGGAGCCGCCCACATGTAGACCCTCGCCCATTCCGTCTAGGGCTGTCCACATGTAGGCCCCTCGCCCATTCCGTCTGGAGCCGCCCACATGTAGGCCCGCGCGCATTCCGTCTGGAGCTGCCCACATGTAGGCCCCTCGCCCACTCTGTCTGGAGCCGCCCACATGTCGGCCCCTCGCCCACTCTGTCTGAGGCAGCCGACATGTAGGCCACTCGCCCATTCCGTCTGGAGCCGCCCACATGTAGGCCCCTCGCCCATTCCGTCTGGAGCCGCCCACATGTAGGCCCCTCGCCTATTCCGTCTGGATCCGCCCACATGTAGGCCCCTCGCCCATTCCGTCTGGAGCCGCGTACATGTAGGCCCCTTGCCCATTCTGTCTGGAGCTGCCCACATGTAGGCCCCTCGCCCACTCTGTCTGGAGCCGTCCACATGTAGACCCGTCACCCACTCTGGAGCCGCCCACATGTAGGCCCCTCGCTCACTCTGTCTGGAGCCCCCCACATGTCGGCCCTCGCCCACTCTGTCTGGAGCCGCCCACATGTAGGCCCCTCGCCCATTCCGTCTGGAGCCACCCACATGTAGGCCCCTCGCCCATTCCGTCTGGAGCCGCCCACATGTAGGCCCCTTGCCCATTCCGTCTGAGGCAGCCGACATGTAGGCCCCTCGCCCATTCCGTCTGGAGCCGCCCACATGTAGACCCTCGCCAACTCCGGAGCCGCCCACATGTAGGCCCCTCGCCCATTCCGTCTGAGGCCGCCGACATGTAGGCCCCTCGCCCACTCTGGAGCCGCCCACATCTAGGCCCCTCACCCATTCCGTCTGGAGCAGCCCACATGTAGGCCCCTCGCCCACTCTGGAGCCGCCCACATCTAGGTCCCTCACCCATTCCGTCTGAGGCCGCTCACATGTAGGCCCCTCGCCCATTCCGTCTGGAGCAGCCCACATGTGGGCCCCTCGCCCATTCCGTCTGGAGCCGCCCACATGTAGGCTCCTCGCCCATTCCGTCTGGAGCCGCCCACATGTAGGCCCCTCACCCACTCTGTCTGGAGCCGCCCACATGTAGGGCCCTCGCCCATTCCGTCTGGAGCCGCCCACATGTAGACCCTCGCCCATTCCGTCTAGGGCTGTCCACATGTAGGCCCCTCGCCCATTCCGTCTGGAGCCGCCCACATGTAGGCCCCGCGCGCATTCCGTCTGGAGCTGCCCACATGTAGGCCCCTCGCCCACTCTGTCTGGAGCCGCCCACATGTCGGCCCCTCGCCCACTCTGTCTGAGGCAGCCGACATGTAGGCCACTCGCCCATTCCGTCTGGAGCCGCCCACATGTAGGCCCCTCGCCCATTCCGTCTGGAGCCGCCCACATGTAGGCCCCTCGCCCATTCCGTCTGGAGCCGCCCACATGTAGGCCCCTCGCCCATTCCGTCTGGAGCCGCGTACATGTAGGCCCCTTGCCCATTCTGTCTGGAGCTGCCCACATGTAGGCCCCTCGCCCACTCTGTCTGGAGCCCTCCACATGTAGACCCCTCACCCACTCTGGAGCCGCCCACATGTACGCCCCTCGCCCACTCAGTCTGAAGCCGCCCACATGTAGGCCCCTCGCCCACTCAGTCTGAAGCCGCCCACATGTAGGCCCCTCGCCCACTCCGTCTGGAGCCGCCCACATGTAGACCCTCGCCCATTCCGTCTAGGGCTGCCCACATGTAGGCCCCTCGCCCATTCCATCTGGAGCTGCCCACATGTAGGCCCCTCGCCCACTCTGTCTGGAGCCGCCCACATGTAGGCCCCTCGCCCACTCTGTCTGGAGCCGCCTACATGTAGGCCCCTTGCCCATTCCGTCTGGAGCCGCCCACATGTAGGCCCCTCGCCCATTCTTTCCGGAGCCGCCCACATGTATGCCCCTCGCCCATTCCGTCTGAGGCAGCCGACATGTAGGCCCCTCACCCATTCTGTCTGGAGCCGCCCACATGTAGGCCCCTCGCCAACTCTGGAGCCGCCCACATCTAGGCCCCTCACCCATTCCGTCTGGAGCCGCCCACATCTAGGCCCTTCACCCATTCCGTCTGGAGCCGCCCACATGTAGGCCCCTCGCCAACTCTGGAGCCGCCCACATCTAGGCCCCTCACCCATTCCGTCTGGAGCCGCCCACATCTAGGCCCTTCACCCATTCCGTCTGGAGCCGCCCACATGTAGGGCCCTCGCCCATTCCGTCTGAGGCCGCTCACATGTAGGCCCCTCGCCCACTCTGTCTGGAGCCGCCCACATGTAGACCCTCGCCAACTCCGGAGCCGCCCACATCTAGGCCCCTCACCCATTCCGTCTGGAGCCGCCCACTTCTAGGCCCTTCACCCATTCCGTCTGGAGCCGCCCACATGTAGGGCCCTCGCCCATTCCGTCTGAGGCCACTCACATGTAGGCCCCTCACCCATTCCGTCTGGAGCCGCCCACATGTAGGCCCCTCGCCAACTCCAGAGCCGCCCACATCTAGGCCCCTCACCCATTCCGTCTGGAGCCGCCCACATCTAGGCCCTTCACCCATTCTGTCTGGAGCCGCCCACATGTAGGGCCCTCGCCCATTCCGTCTGAGGCCGCTCACATGTAGGCCCCTCGCCTACTCTGTCTGGAGCCGCCCACATGTAGACCCTCGCCAACTCCGGAGCCGCCCACTTCTAGGCCCTTCACCCATTCCGTCTGGAGCCGCCCACATGTAGGGCCCTCGCCCATTCCGTCTGAGGCCGCTCACATGTAGGCCCCTCACCCATTCCGTCTGGAGCCGCCCACATGTAGGCCCCTCGCCAACTCCAGAGCCGCCCACATCTAGGCCCCTCACCCATTCCGTCTGGAGCCGCCCACATCTAGGCCCTTCCCCCATTCTGTCTGGAGCCGCCCACATGTAGGGCCCTCGCCCATTCCGTCTGAGGCCGCTCACATGTAGGCCCCTCGCCCACTCCGTCTGGAGCCGCCCACATGTAGACCCTCGCCCATTCCGTCTAGGGCTGCCCACATGTAGGCCCCTCGCCCACTCAGCCTGGAGCCGCCCACATGTAGGCCCCTCACCCATTCCGTCTGGAGCTGCCCACATGTAGGCCCCTCGCCCACTCTGTCTGGAGCCGCCCACATGTAGGCCCCTCACCCACTCTGTCTGGAGCCGCCTACATGTAGGCCCCTTGCCCATTCTGTCTGAGGCAGCCGACATGTAGGCCCCTCACCCATTCCGTCTGGAGCCGCCCACATCTAGGCCCCTCACCCATTCCGTCTGGAGCCGCCCACATCTAGGCCCTTCACCCATTCCGTCTGGAGCCGCCCACATGTAGGGCCCTCGCCCATTCCGTCTGAGGCCGCTCACATGTAGGCCCCTCGCCCACTCTGTCTGGAGCCGCCCACATGTAGACCCTCGCCAACTCCGGAGCCGCCCACATCTAGGCCCCTCACCCATTCCGTCTGGAGCCGCCCACATCTAGGCCCTTCACCCATTCCGTCTGGAGCCGCCCACATGTAGGGCCCTCGCCCATTCCGTCTGAGGCCGCTCACATGTAGGCCCCTCGCCCACTCTGTCTGGAGCCGCCCACATGTAGACCCTCGCCAACTCCGGAGCCGCCCACATCTAGGCCCCTCACCCATTCCGTCTGGAGCCGCCCACTTCTAGGCCCTTCACCCATTCCGTCTGGAGCCGCCCACATGTAGGGCCCTCGCCCATTCCGTCTGAGGCCGCTCACATGTAGGCCCCTCACCCATTCCGTCTGGAGCCGCCCACATGTAGGCCCCTCGCCAACTCCAGAGCCGCCCACATCTAGGCCCCTCACCCATTCCGTCTGGAGCCGCCCACATCTAGGCCCTTCCCCCATTCCGTCTGGAGCCGCCCACATGTAGGGCCCTCGCCCATTCCGTCTGAGGCCGCTCACATGTAGGCCCCTCGCCCACTCAGCCTGGAGCCGCCCACATGTAGGCCCCTCACCCATTCCGTCTGGAGCTGCCCACATGTAGGCCCCTCGCCCACTCTGTCTGGAGCCGCCCACATGTAGGCCCCTCACCCACTCTGTCTGGAGCCGCCTACATGTAGGCCCCTTGCCCATTCTGTCTGAGGCAGCCGACATGTAGGCCCCTCACCCATTCCGTCTGGAGCCGCCCACATCTAGGCCCCTCACCCATTCCGTCTGGAGCCGCCCACATCTAGGCACCTCACCCATTCCGTTTGGAGCCGCCCACATGTAGGCCCCTCGCCTACTCCGTCTGAAGCCGCCCACATGTAGGCCCCTCGACCACTCTGTCTGGAGCCGCCCACATGTAGGCCCCTCGCCCACTCCGTCTGAAGCAGCCCACAGCCCACATGTGAAGAAAAATAGATAGCAAAGAGACAAAAAGGTGCAGTTACCCATACCCAGTGCAAACTAGAAAAGTGCACTCAGTAGATACAACAAGAAGCCGGAAGTACATCAGTGTACACACACTAATATCAGCATCACACACCCTAACAACCATGGACTGTATGTAATATCTGGACTACCTGAGCTATGTTTTTGACATGGCAAAATGAAGCTCACTTCCCGATATTGTTTGATTTCGTTTGATTGGATGAATGGATTTTCCTGGTGCATTGTGGGAAATCTGTTCAAACCTGGAGCCGGGAAAACAGGAAGGGGCGTGAGCATGGACGGGACTCGGGGGAGGGTCCGAATTGCTCTCTGAAAAATTTCCTCCTAGCCACGACATCCATCTTGTCCAAGTTGTTTTCCCCGCTAGCCGTTAGCTTGGCTAACAAATGTTGCTAACGTTAGTTGCTATCGCTAGCCTTGCTCCATTGCTCTCACAGTGAATACAGTAGCCCGAAGAAAAACCAGAGTATTATTTCCTCCAGACCTCGCGCAGCGTCACCAGCCTGCCGCTTGCATCTTCCTATCTTCCACAAAATCGAGGTAATCTTATTTTCTAACGTAACGCTAATTGCATAGCATGACATTAACGCTAGCTACATGTCCATTTGTCATTACAGGAGGACTAAGGTTAGACTAGAGTAGCAGAAGTTAACGTTATACAACGTTAAACAGTATTGCATGCTGCACAGATTCGGACGTAGACAGAAAACAAACGCAGTTCTGTTTACCTAGGTTACCTCTTTGAGATGAGGCAGACTCATATGGGGCAGCGCCCCATAGACTCAGAGCATACTCATCTACCAGCTATAGCGTTATATATCTAGCTAACGTTAGATCAACTATCAATGAGGGGGAACAAGAGGGTTAAACTCCTCTGGATAGTTTATCCACCTCTGCATTTACAGTATTTACCAATCGCACGTAGTGTTGGGTAAGCAAACATTAACGTTATACAGTGATTAACAGTGTCATTCATTTCTTCCAGGGGTAGCCGCCGTCCAGTACCAGTAATGGGACACACAACAGAGGATCATGATATTCAGGATATTCTGTTCTCCTGAGATTAACGCTAAACTACATGTTACTGCTGATCAGTTGATTCAACATAGGATATTGCAATAACACACAAGCCAAATGCTGACATGAGAGATTTGCTTTGAACAAGTTGTAGCTATATCTGCCAGTGACCGGAGAATATTGTTATATTTGCTTGTTTTAATGCTTTTGTCAATAAACATTGTCAACAAAGATAGCCTTGTTGTATATTATGATGTATAAGATTGTTGATGTCGAGTGAACACAAACTACGAACCGAAGATTGGACATGACGACGGAGAAACTTAACCGACCAGCAGTCTGCTTCAATCAATGAATGCTTTATATTTATTGAAATTAAATATGGTGATATCTGGTGGTCTGAAATTACTCTCTCTAGCTAGGGTAACTGGCTTATATTGTGTCATATTATTGTAACGTCTGAATCAGCGTTTCATAACTTTATAATAGCCTAACGTTACTGTATAGCCTGGATGACGTTAGCTAATGCTACCCAGCCTACCATTGGCATATGCTGCCTTTAGCTTGTGGTATTATGGTACAGTAAAATTGTATAGTTTATCTGGAATCAGTGTGACAAGATCCCTGCTGCTAGCTTGTCTGCCTTTCCATGTCAGAGTATCTAGCTACAGTATCTTAACAGACTGCATTATGCTACACCATGCAAATATATTTCGATTCAAACAATTAGCTCACCATGCCATGGTGGGCTGGACTGTATAGTATTGCTGTGAAAAAGTTACATTTGATTGTGTCAAGTGTTACACGTTATATTTTTAACTGAGCTTTGCGGAATTACCTCAACACAATTGTGTATCAGCTTTAAATGTCCAATATATACAGCATTAAACAAACAACCAGCAGCATTCAAATGTGCAAAAACGTTATATTTATTGAAATGTGGTGATCATGTCACATTACATAACGTTATGCCCAAATGGTCTACTGCCCAGAAGTGTCACTTTACATGTTTGGTAGGGAATTATTTTCATTATGTTAAACCAGCATTTATCTTCCATAATGCATTAAATCATAATCACAATGCTATAAAGACATTAGCTGATCACCACAGAGCTGCACAGACCAGTTTATCAGATAATCTTGCTGTAAAATGTGTCCAGGTGATCAGCTCTGAAGCCCCAGCTTGTATGGTCGCTGCCCGTCCGCTAAAACCCGATTTTGATATAGCGTTAGGTGTTATTTTGATCAACAGACCTCATAACGGGGATCTATACTGTTAAGGCTGAATTATGCTCACCCTGCCGTGAAGGGCGCGGGGTGGAGCGAGGGCCGGGCGCGTCAAATGATGTAAATTTGTTGGGCGTGGTTATTCGCTACCTCCGTCGGGCGCTCTCCGTGTGACGGATTTTTTTTCTCACAGCGCGAGCAACGCACGGCTTCTCTCCAAACATTGCCGCTTTCAAGCCACTGAGCCCTGAACACTGAGCTGTGTTTTCGCCACATTTCTTGACCCATGTGGTAGGCTATAAACTTTGATTTGCAACTGTTCGTTTTTAGTCATTTCACCAAGTAAATGTGTTGTGTTGAGAGCATTATTGAGAGAGATTAAAAGCAGCACAGAGTAGGCAATCAGGGCTGAGAAGTAAAACGGCTTTCAGTAAAAACAAGTTTGGTGATTCCTTCATGTGCTGATGTGCGGGGGCGTTTGAGAGTGAAAGCGCACTCAGTACTGCACATAATAGCGTTTCATTGCGACTTTTCACGGGCTGTTCTCACTATTACCATTGTACAATACATGCTGATCACTTGGCTGATCACTTCTGATAGTATAATAGCATCTGCCTCAGCGCGAGGTCTGCACGGTGACTCCCGGAGACTTGCGGTGCTCCACCCCCACGGAGCTTTGCTCGAGTATAAGAGCACCTATACGTGTGTCTACTAACATCATTAAAAGATCATAAAGGTAATGCTGTTTCTGGTAGTTTACTTTTAATCTATGGCTACGTTGCTAGCTAGCTAGCCTGCCTTGGGAACTGGTTGTGCTGTAGTTGGGATCATCTGGTTTCCTGTGGCTGGTGTCAATCAAGGATTGACAAATCCCGCCCCAAAAGTTAGTCTTTTTTTATCATCTCTTACTCGAAATTGGAACATCATTTAGAAAACGGAGCCCATGAGAGCATGAAAAAGACTTGAAATTGTTTATTCGGACCATAAACTCATTCGGAAAATGTTTTTTTAAGATACAGACCGAGAGAGAAGTCGGCTCATTTTTCAATTGAAGCCAATGTACGTGTCGTCACTTCTGGACCTGACGTGCGCCCCCCTACGGCCTTTCGGGTTAATGGAATTCCAGGATGGGCTTCAGAAATTTCCCCATTCTGTTGGCCACTGCTAACAACCAAACATTCATCGAATAACAATATGCAAATACATGTATCTTAACCTTATGTAACGTATCCAATCGTTTGAATGACCAAAGATCAACCATATAGGATTAGGTCGGATCAGACGGCGCTGTCCCAGCACTGAGAGAGGGAGAGGGGGAGAGAGAGTAGAGGGAGGGGGGAGGGAGAGAGAGGGTGGGGGGCAGACGGCGCTGTCCCTGGTGACTTTGAAAGATGTATGGGGGGAAAGTGGGTCTCTGCAGACAAGACAAAATAATAGAATATGAAGAAAAATAGATAACACAGAGACAAAAAGGTGCAGTTACCCATACCCAGTGCAAACTAGAAAAGTGCACTCAGTAGATACAACAAGAAGCCGGAAGTACATCAATGTACACACACTAATATCAGCAACACACACCCTAACAACCAAACATTCATCAAATGACAATACGCAAATACATCTATCTTAACCTTATGTAACGTATCCAATCGTTTGAATGACCAAAGATCAACCATATAGGATTGGGATCAGACGGCGCTGTCCCAGCACTGAGGGTGGGAGAGATTAGAGGGAGGGGGGAGGGAGAGAGGGCAGACGGCGCTGTCCCTGGTGACTTTGAAAGAGCGAGAGAACGCGAAAGATAGGGAGATAAAGAGGGAGCAGACGGCGCTGTCCCCGATGCTGAAAGCGTTAAAGGGAAAGAAAATTAGAAATAATGTAAGAGTGGCCACAAGGCACTTACTTTATTTGTTGATGAAGTCCATGCGCATATCCCTCTGAACAAAGATGCAGAAAACTTTATTGTAGAAGTCTTCCTTGTCAGGTGTATTCCTCAATTTCACCAGTCTCTCCTTTTCTATGGAAATCAGATGAGTAAAGTCTGTCATGTCCCATCCTATACGGCTGTAAAAGTCTTACGTTTTAATGCTGAAAGGTCCTCTCCACAGATGCGGTTGTAACAGGTATCTTTAAGGCCAGCTTTAGCGTTGTGGCCTCGGGTACAGACAGTCTCCTGTAGGTCGTGTCTCTCAGAAACCTAAGCAACTGTATAGGTGACATCATTTGTGAACCGTAATCCCACAGAACAGAACGCCACGCTAATTCTTTGTTCAAGGCAGTATATGACACGCGCACAGCATAGGCCCATGATGTACATTGCCTTGTTATGGATATGTCGCGTGACATATCGCAAAACCACAGATATTTGGGCTTTGTTTGTGATAATTAATTATATTGAATTTCATCCAATTCGATTGCAATACACGATGCAGCGTGTATGTCACTTTTTACCTTTATAACCCCCTTTCACCCACACACTGTCGCTGGTGGAGAACAGTAGAGGCCGAGGGAAGCAGAACGGCTTGCTAGTCTGGCCGCACGTGAAAAGTCCATTGTCTTCGGTTCCTTTCTTTGAGTAACTTCTGTCAGGTCAGGTGTTGGCTTTCCATTTGCGACCACGGTCTTTTCCCCCTCAAAAGTAAATGTTGTAAATTGTTTTAAGTAGGCAACCATATATCCATGTTGGTAGACGAAATAAATGCAGAAATAGCTAGCGAAAACGACTCGCGGAAACTCACTCACAGCCCGCCACAAGTGCAGAGGTCAGAGGACGGCGAGCAAGACGGGTGTCACGGGGTCAAAATTAATGCAAGAAATCGCCGTACCTGTTGAGAAAAGCGCAGTGCTTCATGCTTGACACTGACAGACAGTGGGACTCTGGGAGAACAACAATCTCAACAAATTAAAGTTAAACAATAAACAATAATAATAATTAATAATTAATAATTAATAATTAATAATTAATAATTAATAATTAATAATTAATAATTAATAATTAGTAATTAATAATTAATAATTAATAAAAAAAAATCCTTATTAGCCTAGGTGAGGCAATGCCTACCCTGCCTCCCCTGACCCACACATGCTTGGCACATATGGAAATAAATGCAGAAGTGATTCTGTGAGCAATCCCAATGCTAGGCTATGCAATGCTGTTTTCATAGTGCGGTGTGCAAAAGAAAAATCTAAATTAACGCATTTATTCAGTGTACATTTAAAAGTGCGCAAGTAGAATATCTATTATTAAAATTACTCAAGAGTAAAATTATAGCATTACAAAAAAATACTTAAAATGTACAAATTGTTAGGAGTCAATGTTTACATGTGTGCCCTCAGTTGCTATACACTTGTGTCATGCTGTACTGTCCTGTACATAAGTTCACTCTGGGTGCAGTATTGAAATGAGCCACTGTTAGGCGCTAAAGCGCTAGGTGTGTGTGGACGCGTGCTTGCGTCATCACTATGAGTCAGAGAGGTGTGCCCACCTTCCATGTGTGTGTTCCATGGATGTATTAAAAGAGCAGGTTCACCTTTTGAGAAGGCTGAGCCATCCTACAATTTGCATAGCAGTAATACTTTGATAGTGAAAGGCACAAGTACCAAGGAACAAGAACTGATAAATGTGGAATCCATTAGAGGCATCAGTAGTGGCCAATCAGAAGCCCCCTCACAGCTCCATGCTGTGACCCACACTGGGCCCTTAACAGCCTGTGAAATCCTGATTGGAAGTCATGAACCGTCACCATGGCGATGCTTTCTGCCACGCAGTGTCATTCGGAGGAAGTGGAAATGTCACCGGCCCCTGCAGGCACACCGTTCTGCACAAGAAGTTAACCCAACTGCATTAACAGAACCACACCGCTGAGCTGCAACCCCAGAGGAAAAGAGAAGGGACGAAACATACTGCAGAATTATCACAACCTTAATGAGCACACGAAGGCTTTTAGACAAGCAAGAACATCATCATCATCTCTCCAGTGTTCGGTCTTCTATACAGTATCTGACTGCTTGTCTTAGACATTGCCTGACATTTTGGTATATGCCAGCCAAATGCCACGCATCAGGGACAAGTGCACACGGCGATTTACTGACCCTTGTAGCAAAGTTGACACGGCCAGTTCAAACCCACTAAAACATTAACAATGCCACTGTCTCACACACGCACGCACACACATACACACACACATGCGCACACACACACACACACACACACACACACACACACACACACACACACACACACACACAGGGGACGATAGAGCCCAATGGGCTCTATCGCTAAAGCGCTAAATTAACGCCAGGGGGGAAGATAGCGTTAGGCCGGTATTTAAGGCCAAAACGCCTATTCTGGCCTATTCTGGCACTGCGCCACGCCTCTTCGGCTTAAAGCGCATTTCGGGGCCTAAAACCATGATGCTATCTTCCCGAGGCAGGCGCAAGGCGCAGTTTTTTTTGTGTTTAACGCCAGTTTTAGCACCTAAGGCCAGTGGGAAGATAGGGGTCAATATGTTAATTACAACATGCTTGTGCAAGGTCAATGTCATTTATACAACTAAAAAAGAGTTTTATAAACACCATGATGAATTTAGTAATGTATCATTTCATCAGCAAGGACACAGTGACGACTAAATTGAAGTAGCACTGAAATACCGACTTATTCAGGTCGATGAATGCCTTGTGAATTTCTCTCTGCCAAACCTTCCAGAACAGCTTAGCGGGATTTGAGAATGAGCAGTCAAACTGTTTTTGTAATGTGCTGAAGCACCAGTGAGGTCCTCTCTGTTGACAGATTTCATTACTTCCACTCTCCGCGGCTTTGAAGTATCGCTCAACTTTAAATTATCTCTCTCCCAACCATGACCCCTTAACCAAACCAGGGTTCGCATCCTGCGTGTCTCCTAACACACACACACACACACACACACACACACACACACACACACACACACACACACACACACACACACACACACACACACACACACACACTCTTACATATACACAAAGGCTCTTGTTATAATTAGGCTATTATATATATGCCTTTTTCCCCTGATCCCTTCCCCCCATTTTCTCCCCAATTGTACTTGGCCAATTTCCCCCTGCTGACCCAATCGCTGCTCCACCCCCTCTGCCGATCTGGGGAGAGCCGTAGCACCATGCTTCCTCCGACACATGCACGGTTGCCAGCCGCTTCTTTTCACCTGACAGCGGAGAGCTTCACCGGCAGGACGTAGCACGTGGGAGCTGATCACACTATTCCCACCAGTTAGGCTATTATACAGTACATACACCATGCTTATCGATCTCACATAACTGCTGGTGGAGTGATGGTCTTACTTTACTTTTCTTAATTAATAGCAAAGCACCTTTTTTTGGTCTTCATGGCGCTTCATGACTTATCTGGCTCCTCACCCTGCTGCCGCTTGAGGAATGTTCACTCATTTCACTGTGACACTAATTGTAAGTCTCTCTGGATAAGAGTGTCTGCTAAATGCCGGAATTGTAAATTGTAATTGTAAGATGAATATGGTCTTAAAATATAGAGCAAGGCTACTATATAAAATCAAAGACATTCTTAGAAGGAGGAATTGCAACTCCAACCTCTAGTTAATAATGAAATATGGAACATTTAAGCACCCATGAAATAAATCTCCCTTAAGTAGAAGAGCACTTAATTTCCCCCCCATCCCATGGTGTTTGGTATTAGACATCAAAGCGAAATCCAATTAAGAACTGTTGGGTGAATTAAATACGACCATTTTTTTGGACCCCTCTCTCCCTACTTCTTACCTCTTCAGCCCTGTTTTTAAAGTTGCTCACTGTGTTGAATTCCTCCGTTTACATCTTAGTTCAAGTTGTTCAGCACAATGCTAAACTTGTGGCAGTTGATATTTAGTGAGTCTGACTTCGGAAGGACTTTGGAATTCGAGTGGCAGATTTGAACCTGCATGCAAAATGCAAACATCTACAGCAAAAGGTACAAGAAATGAAGTTACTCGTTCTGTTATCATAGAGGCCATTTACCCCTCCCATTAACATTAAGAGGATGCATTGCATTTACATTTGTGTTCAATGTGGTCACAATGCGTCCAAAGACTACTGGAAATAGCCCAGGGGTGATTAGCAGTCTGATGTTTCTTTAGGGATCATAATGACGATATGGGTAGAACACAGGAAGAAAACTGTCTATTTACATCTAGTAACAGCACGCTGCCATGTGGCCCCGACGGAGCGCATTCAAGGACTGGCTTGGACACTATTTAGATCACAACGCCTAGGATGCTCCAAATCGCACCGGATAACACTGGGTGAGTCGTCAGATAATAATTAATGTGAGGAGAGGGCTCCAGGTTAAAAAAAAAACGAAATTCTCCTTTAACGGCTGTGGCTCAGGTAGTGGGTTGACCACTAATCTGGATAAAATAGGTCGGTGGTTCGATCCCCAGCTTCTCCGCTCCGCATGTCGAAGTGTCCTATGGGCAAGATACTGAACTCCAAATTGCTCCCGATGGCTGTGCCGGCACCCTGCATGGTAGCTTCCTGCCAGTGGTGTGTGATGGGTGAATGTAGGCACATTGTAAAGCGCTTTGGATAAAATTGCTATATACAGTAAATGCAGTTAATTTACCATTTTACAATGTTAGTGCCAAGTGTATATGGCCTCATAGAGATTTGGTAATAAGACGTGTATATTTAACAGGGATGTTTGTGTATTTGGTGGGAAATTGTACCCTTAACCAGCTTCCTGCAGCCACAGACAGCCAATTGTGTCTGTAGGGAGTAGGGACGCCCGGCTAAACCGGTGGTAAGAGGGAGGGGGGGGGGGGGGGGCGGGGGGCAGAACCTACGGCCCTTGTGTTGGTGTAGGCAAGGGAATAAACCGTTGAGATAGACCAGCCAGGCGCCCCACCTATTGAAAGTCAGCCCTTGATCGAGCTTTTGTTTTTTTAAAAAAAGGAGAGAGAGACAGAGAGAGAGGAGCGCAAACCAGTGAAAGTGCATGTGAGTAGTACTACAGCTACAGGCCATTCTGCTTTATATAGAAGATGTCATGTAGGTGTGAGTTAAGGCTGCAGAAGCCTATCGGTGCTCTCCTATGTCTGACCTTGGCATCTGGTTACTACCCTGTTCCTCCCTGGGCTCTGAAAGCTTTACAGCCTTCATAATGGAGGACAATGACATTATTAAAGCTTTATTTCACCATAAACAGCTGCCTCTCCCAGCCCATCTCAAAGGGATTGAAGATCAGGTTAATAAAAATGCACTTAGAGAATGTCAAACAGCTGCTTAAGGATGTTTTAGCCTACCAATTAAGGCTTTCACTCCAAACTCTTCATATTTTGAGAGCAATTTGGTACCATCTATTATTTGCTCAGTTTTTCAGTTATTCTCCCAAGTCTTAATGGATTTACTTATATGTCAACATTTATTTTACGTCAGGAACCACTGAAAAGCTGTGTTTAAAAGAATTATAAATATCTTGTTTTGAAATGTCAAATAACTTAATAAACCAAAACACAATATGACAAAGCAAATTACTTACCGGTAATGGCTTTTTAGAATCCGGATCTTGTTTTGCCATACCTCCAGTAAATAAGGTGATAGCAATAAAAAATATATTTTACACTGTACTAACCCCCTAAAAACTGCAGATTATTTTGAATGATTGATTGTTCCGATCGCCTCAAAAATTTGCTGAAATACTTTTACCAAAAATAAGTGTGAATTCTCTATATGCCAGGCTATATGCCAAAAATATGGCCAGGCAGCTAGCTGTCGGCTTCTGTCAGGAAAGTTCAAGAGAACACAGACCTCCATCACTGACAGCAGTGCACCATACAAAACCAAAAATGACAGGAGCTGCACCTGGACTCTGATAGACCTCCCAGGTCATGACAGTATTCGTTTTCAGTACATGGAGAAGTTCACGTCTGCAGCCAGAGGCATTGTGCTTGTGGTTGACAGCGCCAACTTCCACAAGGAACTGAGAGATGTGGCTGAGTTCCTGTACTTTTTGTTAACGGATACTGCGATCTATAGGAACGTTTCAACTCTCTTGGTGGCATGCAACAAACAAGATATCACCATGGCAAAATCAGCCAAACTGATTCAGCAGCAGCTGGAGATAGAAGGAACTGAACACATTGAGAGTGACATGCTCAGCAGCCCTAAGCTCTCAGGATGGCTCAGTGCGTGGCACCGTGCATCTGGGGAAGAAAGGAAAGGACTTTGACTTTAGCCAGCTGCCCATGAAGGTGGAGTTCCTGGAGTGCAGTGCACGTGGCAGCATGAAGGTGGAGTTCCTGGAGTGCAGTGCATGTGGCAGCAAGGGTGAAAAGGGGCACGCAGACACGGAGAGCCTGGAGAAGATCCTGGCTGAACTCTAAAATCAGCCAGTCGCATTCTGAGTGCAGAATCTGCCTCATGGATCCAGCACAAACATACACCATATAATAAAACACCTGCAGCCATCATCTCATCATCCTACTATAATTGGCGGCCTGTCTGTCTGTCTGAAGTTGCAAGGTGCACTGTTGCTCCAATCGCCCCTAAAATTTGCCAAAACACTATTCAGGGGTCTGGCATGAGTTTGTTCGCACACACACACACAAAACAAGCGTGAATTTGCAATAGCTGCGGCCAGTCAGAGTGTAGTCTCGCTGGCAGCCTCCTCTCCCTTCCATCCGAGGAGTCTGGTGCCACAGGTCTCCATAACTGGGATAAACCCTCCTCTGCTCTACTCTGCTCCCCCATTGGAGCGACTGTTTCGGTGGCAGCCGGATGTCCGCTCCCGGATTATTAGAAGCTCTGTCATTGGCTCCGACCATGTCAATCAGAGCGTCTTCCGCTCCCTCCTCCCTGTGTGTCGTTGTAAATAGTGCCCTGCAGCCGCAGTGAAAACAACGGCGCTAACTAGCCAGCAAGCTAACGGCAGAAACCTACACGCTAGCTCGTTGCTACACGCTGAAAACGGCAAGTTGGATTGTTTGAAACTATTTGCCAAGGGCAGTGCCGCTAAGCGGCGCCCATCGCAATCCCACTATGGAGATCTGCGGCGCCAGACTCCTCGGACGGAAGGGAGAGGAGGCTGGCCAGCGAGACTAGTCAGAGTGTGACATCATCCACTCCATTGCCATTTATTGTGTGGACCAAAATGTTTTTGTGGACCAACAGAGTGACTGCAAACTTCCTATTTTGAGAGCAATTTGGTACCATCTATTCTTTGCTCAGTTTTCAGTTATTCTCCCAAGAGTCTTAATAGATTTACTTATATGTCAACAATTATTTTACGTCAGGAACGTTCCTGACGTAGCACACACTGAAAAAACAGTTTTTAAAAATGATAAATATCTTGTTTTGAAACGTCAAATAACTTAATAAACTTTAAGGCAAATAAAATGACTTAATGGCTTTTTAGAATCCAGATTTTGTTTTGCCATGCCTCCAGGTGATTGGAATAAAAAATATTTTACACTGTACTAACCCCCTGCAGATTATTTTGAATGATTCAAATCTCAAGTATACCCTTCACACAATGGAAACTGAGATAATGAGTTTTCACTAAACTTGAAAAACTTGTCTGATATGTGTTTAAGTTTTTGTAGTTTAGTAGAGTGCAGAATAGATGTTCCCTTTGTCCTTGTCTATCAAATGTTGGCTCTGCATAAAATGGCATAAAAGTGTAGAAAGATTAACTACAGATATGCATTTTTTTTAACACTGATTGAAAGTTGTGTTCAGTTATACAAACTGAATGAGAGCAGTCGATTTCAGTCCTTTTTATTTCTGCTGGCGGTGGTTTCCCGCTCTGACAGGTCCACATGACTCTCCTGGGAATCTCATGAATATATTTAGGACTATTAAACCATTTATAAAAAAAAAGCTGCTTTGCATGCATACAGTCTAATCATTACAATGCAAATGAGACTGGTGGGATGGTAAATAAGGTGGGAATGAGAAAATGGAAAACGGAAAACCACTTGGATGCACATCTGTGGGGGCAGCCATCTTAGTTCGGGTATCCATTACAGTCCACCTTTATTTGAGGTTTCCTTATTTTCATATGAAGCCATGTATAAGCCCTTATCTCAAGGCCTCGGAATTCTATAATAATACAATTTAAATACCTCTCTGTCTCATATACTGTCAACTGCACGCTTTGCATTTCCCATTAAGATTTGAATCTATATTATTTAGCTGTATTTCAGTGGTTTCATTTACAAAATCAAAGACTATGTGGAAATGAGCCACATTCTATTAGAGGCGGGTGACATTCTCACTGTGGTGGTGTGTGATTGTGATCTGTTGGGAGGTAAGAGGGGTCAGTGAAGCGACACCTGAACAAGTCATCCTTATTATAAATCATCAGGGGCTCTGCCACACTATCTGCACTCTTAGGAGAGGCGAGGAGCTGCAGGCCAATATCCACCAAGATCATTCTTCACATTCACATGTAGTATGGAAATATGCAGTTCAAGGACACGTAGGTTGATGTTTTATTTATCCAAAAGTCAATAAATGAGAATTATTGGCCAATAAAAAATGTGTGAGCAACAAATGCTGGAGGGCTTTGTTTTAATGGAGCTGTTTCAGCGTGGTCACACAATTGGCGAAGGTACATACCATGTAACTGCAATGTTCTTCATTCAAATGCAGCCTGGGAGCTTTGTTGTATGGCAGAGGTTTTCAAAGTGGGAGGAAGTGTGTGATTTGGTTAAAGAGTTAGTTCAGAGTAGTTTGGGGTAATTTGACTGTTTTTCCCCACATTCAGAGTGAGAAACAAATAAGCTTTATACACACTTTTCTATGTATTTGGTGTAGTCTGAAATTATGTCAAACAGCAATATCAGGCTATTTTGGCTCAATTGTTGAGTGTCTATGGGATCAAATAACATAATCATGATCCCATAGGCATCCAGAAATTGAGCGAGGGGGGAATTTCTTTCCAAGCTTTGTCTGGGGGGGGGGGGGGCACTGTCTCAGACTTTGAAAGCCCCTGTTGTATGTTATCCTCCTCTCCACTGTACTCTCTCCTGTAAGGAGAGTGGTAAGCGCTGTCAGCCTCACAGCTCGAAGGTCCTAGGTTCGATTCCCACCTGCGAGCTGTGAACGCTGAAGGAATGCGTGCCCGTCCGCATGTCCTCTAGTGCCCACCGCCCGGGTGGGGTCATCAAAAGGGCCTTTCTGTGTGGAGTTTGCATGTTCTCCCCGTGCCTCCCGGGGGTTCACCAAAACATGCAATATCCTGGTTGCTGATGTGGTGCCTCCTCTGTTCGTTAAGGGCACCTGTTCGGAGGGAGGGGAACTCGTTGGAATAGCGTGATCCTCCCACATGCTATGTCCTACCGGTGAAGCTTCCCCTGTCAGGTGAAAAGAAGCGGCTGGCTAACTGCCCATGTCTCGGAGGAAGCATGGAGCCAGTTTTCGGCTCTCCCCAGATCGGCAGAGGGTGGAGCAGCAACCAGGATAAATTAATTTAAATTAGCACTAATTGGGGATAAAAATGGGATAAGAAATCGGGGTGTGAATGCAGAAATGTGTGAATGCAGAAATGTCATCAAAGTATCTTAAACAGTAAACAAATGAGTGCATGTTCAATGTTGTACATACATTAGTTTTTTGAACAATACTAATATTAATAATCATCATAATATTAATTCTGCTGATTAGCACATACAGTTTGCTGGTGTTATGTGACTCTGTTTCTTTGGCCAATCAGTGTCCTTTCCCTGCAAGCAACCTTTCTATAAGGTTTTGTGTAAATCCATTCATGACCTTTTGCAATAACAGACTGAAAGTATGGAGTGAAAACATAACCTCATAGCTATCAGCATCATCATTCATCATCATCATTTTCACACAGTGGGAGTTTCCTGTGGGGAAAGGGTGGTGCCATTCTGTGCCATATTGTTATGTATCATTGCACACGACATATCAGTGTGCTAGCTAGCATTTATTTCCTTGTCTGTTTCTTTGCTGATGTCTTGAACCTGTAGACTCATATGCCTCATGACAGAGAAGCTTTGTTCCTGTAGATTGTTGTTTATGTGAAAACATGCATATTTGGAATTTTCTTAGTTGGGTTGTTTTCTCTCTTTTCAGTTTGGGTGAGTTCACTTTTTACTTGAATGTGCAGTGAAATAATAATATTAATTTCTAAGTTGTGCTATTTATTGTTTGCTGTCAGTTATTTATGATTATTGATTTGTCATCAATACTTTTTTGTCCTTTTTGTGTCCAGGTTTCTCAGATGGAGATTTTATGCAGGTCATTAGAGGTTGTAGTTTCAAAGGTCCAGGTTTAAAAGATACAGAGTATACCATAATGGGACATTTTAACAAGAAATTAATTATACAATACAACAGCACAAGTGGCAACTGGA
This sequence comes from Poromitra crassiceps, assembly GCF_964638095.1. Lineage (NCBI taxonomy): Eukaryota > Metazoa > Chordata > Actinopteri > Beryciformes > Melamphaidae > Poromitra > Poromitra crassiceps. The sequence goes on from NC_139646.1 coordinate 9,229,308, forward strand.
CAGGATTCACAGCCTTTGCAGTACAAAGGGCAAACAAATGGAACAAAAGAGCTTCTCATAAAAATCAGTTAGCATTTGAGAAGGTGATGATGTGCAACATATCCAGAACGGAAGCATGGGCAGGTAAAATGTACAAGTATTTTTTCTTGAATTTATGCAAAATAAAATGTACAGAGCAAAAAATGAATTTTGATCGGTACCGTAATAACAACAACAACAACAACAACAACAACAACAATAATAATAATAATAATAATAATAATAATAATAACTTTATTTATATAGAGCACTTTTCTAAAAACATTCTATAAAGTGCTTTATAAATGATGCAGCATAAAATCAAAAGAGGTGATACAGCTAGAAAACAATGTTAATGACACTGTAACAACAATAAACAAAAGAACAGTGGTTATTAAGAACACATTCTCACTCACAACTCGTCAATTACAGATATTTAGTCAAGAGCCCTTGTCATCACTTTGAGAAGAGAACAGTAGCCCGCTCTCATCAGAGAGCGACGATGCGATGAGGTTATAATGGAGGGGGGCAGGCGCGGACTGCATAATCGGGCACGTCGGGCAAATGCCCAGTGGCCTGGCCTGGCCTGCAAACAGAAAAAAGCAGGCCAGGCGCCACCTACTGGTTTACTAGTGGTTTTATTACTTTATTAGTTAGTCTGAAGTAATAATTACACTTCAGGGTTAAAGTTTCATTGTAAATTCATTGTAAAGTCTCATTGTAAAATTTGGGCTTCAAACGGCCCAAATCTGGCTTCAAACGGCCCAAATTGGGCTTCAAAAGGCCCAAATTGGGCTTCAAACGGCCCACATTTTTTGCCGGCAACCCTGAATTATGATCCCAGTCCGCTCCTGGAGGGGGGGATGCATGGGGGGTGGGAGAGGTTAGGTTTTGGGTTTGGGTTAGCGGGAGGTTAGGGTAAGGTTTAGGGTTTGGGTTAGGGTAAGGGGCGGGGGTGGATCTCCGACCCGGAGACTAACCTCCATTGATTGCATTGTAGGTGATGAATAAAATCTTGAAATCACTCCTATCCAATCCTAATTCTATTGGAAGCCAATGTAGGGAGGCTAAAATAGGGCTGAAGTGTATTATGTGTGTCTGCATGTTTTGCTTGTGTGTATTTGGACACTTTGAATCTAGTTACAGGTATGAACATATCAAATGCTATCGTATTATTATAATAATGGAAAACCTTAACTTGTTTCTTTCAGATTATTTAACAGCTACGCCCAATGTCAAGCTGAATTCAGTGAAGTTGTCTAATGGTAGACACCCATCCATGCTTGTGTGTAGTGCGTATGACTTTTACCCACGCCAAATCGACGTGACATGGTGGAGCGATAAACAGGAAATTACCTCAGATGTTACTTTCTCTGAAGTGATGGCTGATGGGGATTTCTACTACCAGATTCACTCCTACCTAGAGTACACTGCTACTCCAGGAGAGAAAATCACCTGCATAGTAGAACACCTAAGCCTCTCTGAACCACTGCTTCAAGTCTGGGGTGGGTGTGCCAGTGTGTTGATGTGTACACTGTGTAAGGTCAGCAAATGGTCAGTATGGTGTTTCTGAAAACATATTTTTCTCACTATTTTAGACCCTTGCCTTCCTGCGTCAGAGAGAAATAAAATAATTGTGGGAGCATCTGCTCTGCTACTTGGTTTTGTCTTTGTGAGCACTGGATTGATCTACTACAGGAAAAAATCTGCTGCACAACTCACTCTGTCAAGGTAACGACATTACAGAAAATATAATATAATAAGAATATAGTATAGACCTAGGGACCTTCGGCAGTGTTATAGATCAATAATAGCCATCTTACCCTGATTTCAACAGGACGGTGTTGCTTCCTGTGGAAGACTTCCCTGCAGCTGGAAGGACAGGGCAAACTGAACAACCATTAGAGTAACTGGTGCATAGGTCTACTGTTCATGATTGTGTGGTTATGACAGCTCACATATATAGCATAAAGCGTGATTGTTACTGTCATAATCTTTGGGTGGTAAAACTATCTTATAATTATTTTGTTGACAATTTTGGTGTAGGTTGCAAACTCTCTTTTAGCCCTCCCAGAAATAGATGCAGCCAATGAAAAGAATACCAACGAAAACAGCAGATCAAGCAGTTTGATAGTTACAACAGTTTGTTTATGTAAGTGAGAGACCCCACACAGTCAGAAAGCCAGCACCTAGCCTATGAAGCACTGATTGTAGATTTGCTATGTTGATCAGTCATGTTGTCTTGGACTGCAAATTATCATTTAAAAGTGCGTCTGACAAATCTCTTCTTCAAAGAGGGCAGTATACTCACATTGTATAACATGGTGCATTATATAATATCGATACGGTTGGTGTTCACATTCGCAAGTGTTCCGTGCCCGAGCATGCCAAAGCGTTCCCCAGACCACCTTTTCAAGTGGACCCTGTGGTTCCCCGTTCCACGCCCAGGCATGGAATGCAACGTTTACACGCATGAAACAAACCGCACCTGGGATCAATTTGGGGACAAGTGTGGACGGTTCCGCTCCCAGGTCCCCAGTGTGAAACCACCCTTAGACAGATGACCAGCCTTCCCAATTCTCTCCAAGTCGATGAATATTTGACCTAGAATTAATTTTGTCCGCTCTATGATCCCCTCTATGATTCACTCTAGTATTTCCCACTTCATATGGAATAAAAAGCACCCACGCTTAAAAATAGCCACCTTGTAGAGAGGAAGGGGAGACGGAGGTCTGGCAGTTCCTAGGCAGTTCCTAGGTCTGGTGGAAAATGATCAAAGACCAAACCCACCTACTCAACAACCTGTTCTCCTTGCTAACATCAGGGAGGAGATACAGAACCCCAAAAACTCAGCAGACTAGCAGGCTGAGGAACAGTTTCATCCCCCAGGCCACTATTCCTAAATACAAAATAAAACACACCCAGTAATGACTCAAACCCCTGGGCAATATGCGATATACTATATATGGGCAACAGCAATACTATGTATGACAATATATTTGTAATGTTAATGAGGATGTTCTGATGTTGATTTACCAATAATATGCATAACAAGAATGACTGACGTTTACTGATGACATAGATGTTGATGATGATGATGATGATGATGATGATGTTGATGATGACGGTAACGATATGTAATGGAACACAACACAGCTCAAGCATTTCACACGTGTGTACTTGTACATCGATTGACAATAAACATCTTGTATCTTACTTGTATCCTAATTTTAAGTTATATTTTTATTCATTTGGCCTTAGGCCACTTTTTGCGTGGGGTGATGCCAATACACCTGTCTCCTGGCGCAAATTGGAGGAAAGTATTGTACGGCCATGGAACTTGTAGGAGGTCCTTGATATATGATATATGATTTGATATAGAGGCATGAGGAAGTTAATGCGCTTTACCTACAAAAACAAAGGCATGAGGAACTACAAACAACTTGACACATTTTTGCACACACAAACAAACCAAACCACGCCGTGTACACACACACACACACACACACACACACACACACACACACACACACACACACACACACACACACACACACACACACACACACATACACAGTCTGATGCTTTTATGGTTAACCCCCTATATTTTGTTTTATTTTATTTGCATGTATCTTTCTTTCTCTTTATATACCTTGACAACATTCAGGTTGTATATGTATTCTCTTACAAGACGTATGTATTGTTTGTATGTTCTTTTGACATGATAGCTCATTTCTTCATGTTTAGATTTTTACTTTGTATGACTTGAGCCTGAAATAAAACTGTTAAAGTGTAGGCGGCTAGGCATGAGGAAGGAAGATCTAACTTTGTATGAAAATGGAGTGAAAACAACTTGGTTCGCTTCACAGCAGTGCATTTGACCAGAGGCTGTTATTGGGCGGATGTTCATTTTTCTAGTTTAGAAAACTTTATTTTATTGTTATTTATTTAACACAAAAACACAAAAGCGCCCTTCATACAATTCGATAGATAGCGTAATGTGCCATCCGTTTTAATTATTTCGCATTCGGTTCTGTGAAATTTACTATTTCTGTCAGCTTTGGATGACTATTAACATTACATACCTCTTCTAGGCCTACTGTAGTTTCACAAAGGACTTTGAAGACCCATTACAAAATGAAGCTTTTGTTTGTTTGTTTGTTTGTTTGTTTGTTTGTTTGCTTGCTTGTTTGGGGGAAATAGTGACCAAAATGAGTCACCAAAAATGAAAAACAAACAAGCAAACAAAAAGCTTTGTTTTATGTCACATGTTGACTGGGCTCCACCAAAATAAATGGGTGATAACAGCTTCCTCTGTAAGTCTAGCACATAGTATGTCCCATATTATGGGACTGATGTGTGCTGATAACGCCCATTCAGTGGGCTGATAACAATCAAATTGGGTGCATGTGACTTCCTCCTTCTCAAACCAGTTATTACTACAGCGCACTTTAACTATGATGTACTTCATAATTATTCTCCTTTTCACCAGTGCTGTTTGCATCTCGGCAGAACGTAAGTATACATTTTTCCCCCTATTACTGCTACTCCATTTTTTGTGTGATTTTCAAACTTTTTCAAGTCCCGACATAAAAAAAAGACCATGGAAAGTTTACCATCCTTTCCATCCTTGCCATGGATTTTGTCATTGTAATAATCTTTTAATGATATTCTTTATTCATTTTTGTATATTATAATTCCTTGTTAGGGCATTACGAACTTCGTCACGTCTATGGATGCTTTGACTCAGGTGATACTAAACTAGTTATGATGTTGAATGAAGATGAAGTCTACTATGCAGGCTTCAACAAAAGAGGAATTGTTTGGGATTGCCGGCTTCCTTCCTTCGATTCCTTAACCAAAAAATATGCAGATTATTATGCAGAGCGTTCCCTAATCAACTGCATACTGCAATTGGAAGATTGTAAACGAGACAAGGCACCTGTAACAGAGTTCAGAGGCAAGTGAAATGACTGAATCAACAGGTCGTCAGGTTATCTGCTGACACAAGAATCATTGCTACTGCATCATTTTAGAACTGTATGCACGACATTCAGTGTTAATTTATGTTAATTTAACCCCCAGATGCACCTGAAAGCATGATCTACCCCAGAGATGAAGTAATAAAGGAGGTAGAGAATACTATCATCTGCTTTATCAACCATTTCTTCCCCCCCTCCATCAAAGTCATGTGGACCAAGAATAATGAAGAAATAAAACCAGAAGAATCTTTTATCCAAAGCTTGCCTAATCATGATGGGACCTTCCATGTTTTATCCACCCTGCGCTTCACCCCCACAGAAGGGGACGTCTATGCCTGTGTAGCGGCTGTATACTGCGTTGTGTTTAAGTCAGATGACACTCAGACAAGGATCCTCTTTGGAGATAACTTCCGTGTATTCTGGTAAGACACACAGACAGTTGTCTGTCAGTTCTGCACAGTCAGCTCTCATCAACACAGCAATGTCATGTGTACATTGAGACGGGTAACGCAGACTGAAGGAATTGAACACTTAAACAATATAAAGAAATAAAAGCATAGAACATGTACCTGGTAAGACACACAGACAGTTGTCTGTCAGTTCTGCACAGTCAGCTCTCATCAACACAGCAATGTCATGTGTACTGAAACGTAACAACATTAGAGTTAGCTAACTAGTAGCTAAAGCACAAGGATGAATCACAACATTCTAAGATCGCCAACTACTTGAAATAGCTTGCGCCACACACAGTACAATCTCTCTCAGCTTTACAAACCACATGTTGTGATTATAAGAAACGTATCTCCACATATAAGGCAACGAAAATGAAAATAAATTAAAGTTATTACCAGAAGCTCAGTACAAATCGACCTACCATTGAGACGGGTAACGCAGACTGAAGACTTAACACGGGGTTACCCGTCAAGTTTACAGGGAGCCATCAATGCGATGTTCAGGTACCCCGAATAAAATAAGACTCCCTGAGATCAGTTCAATTATTCTCATGAAAATAGGACTCCATGGTAACAATTAAAACAACAAAATAAAACAGTACAAAGCAAGCAATTGACAAATAATAAATTAAATTCAGTACACATTCAATATAACCAAATATGGCTGGTAATGGCAAGTGGAATCATTAACTCCGTTACACCTGTACTGTGGAACATGAGGCCCTGGAATATCCTAAAACCAGGTTTTGGGGTGAGAACACAGAAACATAATGTTGTAAAAATAAAATAACTATCTTTATGCATTGATGAGCCACCACATTCACAATGAGATGTTGAATTTTAACAGATTAATATGCTCATAGACCTTTTTCACAAACATGGATGCCCTAACCGGATTACTAATCTAGAAGTGATTTGAGTAGGCTATGTTTACCAGTGTCTGGTGAAAAAAATCTTTCGGCTTTGAGTGACTGTCAATAGTCCTGTGACAGTGCATCGAGCTTGAGGGAAAGTTGCTCTGTGCAGTGCTTTGAGGCACTAGCTGGGGGTGTTTTATGGAGCTTCGTCCTGAAGGGAGATTTTTTGCTTTTCTCCGCTTGCTGGTTTTGTGGGACAATAACCGTTGCTTCTGTACAACTCTGGAAGTGCAGTCGCATTTCATAAAGTGGCCAAGAGCGCCATCAATCACATTACGGTGAAAACACGGATTGACATGATATCACGTCAATGGCGGGGAATGTGTTAAGATATTACTGATCTACATCTCAGTACAATAAACAGTTAAACAAGGACTCAGTTGTTTTGGCACGGAGGGGGGGGGGGGGGGGTGTCATAAAAGTCCATTTGGACTGGCATTGCCACCAAATGCCCACCCGTCCTGCCGGCTCTAGCTGGGAATTTGCCCGTAATCATTTCTTAGCCAAGGGCTAAACGCTGTGTGAAAACAGACATTTCTTTACTTCACCATTAAAGTAATGTCACTATTGGCACCAAATACATATTATTAATAATGTTTAGGTTCAGAATTAACCGATTCAACAATTATTTCAGTGTTTAACTCCAGATAAAATAGCTTTTGGATTTGTGGGAGGTGGAGGTTGACTGTGAAAGCCTCTGATACAAGAAATTAAAACTGGTGTGTAAAAAAACCCCGATTATTTTCTCCTGTCCTCCCCAGAGCTTGACGTACATGATGTAGATGAGACCATTTCTGGTTCAGATGTCTTCTGTGGACTTGGCCTGAGTCTGGGACTTCTGGGAGTCGCTACTGGGACATTCTTTTTTGTTAAAGGAAAGTTAATAAATGAAGCTCAAGAAGGAGCACATCTGTGATTCACATCCTTCTATTATAGCAGACATTAAAGGTATAATGCAACTATTTCATTAAAAAAAAAACGTTTACATCCTTATAGAAAAGTTTCACCTCCAAAACATCAATTCTGACCCATACAATACTGTGTGTTTATGTGGACAGACACTGGGCTCTATCGTTTGCAACGGCCTTAAATTAGCGCTTAGCATAAACACACAGTATTGTAGAGTCAGAATTTATGTTTTTGAGGGGAAACTTTTCTATAAGGATATAAAGTGTTTTTAATGAAATAGTTGCATACCGTAGTATACCTTTAAATATCTGTTTGTGTTGGGGAGATGAGAGCAAACTTTTTAAGTTCTGTACTGATCTTTTGAATTGGGAAATAAATATCTTTTTCCTGCACTGATTATGAGATGGAGTAGATATTATCTATTTTTCGAAAGGAACATAAAGTGAGTATGCTACTTCTGCATCTTTCCGCACCCTTTTCATTTGATGAACAAGATTTGTTTGGTTGCTGTTGTTGTTGTTTCAGTTTGCTTTTGTATTTTGTTTAATGGAAGTGATTAGACTTCATGCAGTCATCATTTGTTTAATTATTTTATTTCTACATAGTTCAAATACAACTGTTGCCACTGAATCATCATCATCATCTGTCCTTCACACATCTCGAGAACTGCTCGTCCGATTGACTTCACACTCGGCGGGCATGTTGCTGGGGACCTGAGGAAGTGCAGTGTCGAATTTGGTGTAATTTGGAGACGAGACACACTCAATATTAATAAACTTTGACTAAACACACAGAGACACAGAAACAGTGATCAGGCGAGGGGGAGGGGTGCAAGCATGGGGAGGATGGGGAGGGGGTGAAGAGGCGTGATTTCTAACCCCACATAGGATAAGCAATAACCACGCCCTGTGGCGCCGGGATTGGCCAGGAGCAACACTGGAGGGCACGCAGCCCAGCGATTTCATGAACCAACTGAATAGCTCTTGAGAACGGACAGCGATTTTGAGAGCGGACATTGAGAGCGGACATT
>NC_139646.1:9237815-9247815 GCF_964638095.1 Poromitra crassiceps
TATCACTAGTTAATCATAGTTAATGAGTAGGTAGTCATTAGTTAATGATTAGTATCTAATTTCCTGAGTAGAGTAGTTAATCAGTACCTAATGATTACTAAATTTCAGCTCGTGAATAGAGTAGTTAATCATTACTTAATGATTCCAAAATGTCAGTGCGTGAATGTATTAGTTAATCATTAGTTAATCATTAGTTAATCTTTTTGTGTACCCTATTGTAAAGTGGTGCATCATACTCAGTAGTTTATGAATACTGAATCATTACCTGTCCATTAGTTACTCTTTTCGCACCCTAATATAAAGTGAAAGATATCCTTATCAAATAAACACTCCCTCCAGGTAAGATTCGAACCCTGAACCCCAAGATTGTTAAATTGTAAGTCTGGTTCTCTACCATCTGAGCTAACCAGCCTGTTGCTTGTTCAAGCCATACTATTGAATGTAGAGCCTGAGACCAAGTATTATAGTTTAAAGGTATATTCCACCCAAATACTACTTTCTGTCCAAGTACTTACAAGTACTTAGACATAAGTAGTATTTGGCTGAAACATACCTAAGTACTTGGACATGAAGTAGTATTTGGATGGAATATACCTTTAAAACTATAAGTATTTGGAGAGAAGGTAGTATTTGGGTGGAATATATCTTAAAAACTATAAGTACTTGAACAGAAAGTAGTATGTGGATAGGACATAATACTTAGTCTCTGACTCTACAGACCTATAGTATGGCTCTACCAAGTAACAGGCTGGTTAGCTCAGATGGTAGAGAACCAGACTTACAATTTAACAATCTTGGGGTTCAGAGTTCGAATCTCACCTGGAGGGAGTGTTTATTTGATAAGGATATCTTTCACTTTATATTAGGGTGCGAAAAGAGTAACTAATGGACAGGTAATGATTCAGTATTCATAAACTACTGAGTATGATGCACCACTTTACAATAGGGTACACAAAAAGATTAACTAATGATTAACTAATGATTAACTAATACATTCACGCACTGACATTTTGGAATCATTAAGTAATGATTAACTACTCTATTCACGAGCTGAAATTTAGTAATCATTAGGTACTGATTAACTACTCTACTCAGGAAATTAGATACTAATCATTAACTAATGACTACCTACTCATTAACTATGATTAACTAGTGATAAACTAATGCCAAATTTTTCATTAGCGAATTATTAACTGGCGATTAGTTAATGGTTAGTTTATCAGTAACTACTATAGGATTTGTGTACGTTATTGTAAAGTGTTACCGAATTTACTTCTATGAAATGTGTTGTATAAATAAAGTTGGCTTTCCTTGAATGCAATTCATGCAACACTTCGCTGCCAGAAAATCGGCAGATGCACTCCGCAGCGGAGCCTGTTTTGGCAAGTCCGCCCACCATGCGAGTGCACCTATATCCTCCCTGCTCAGCGGAGAAGGAGGGAAGGGAAGTATTGTTGTTGAATGAATTCGTTCATCATACAGTAGCCAGGCTACACTAACCTATGAAAATATTAATTTGGGCTAGGAGGAGCTGGAAATCCCTGCGCTCGCCTTTCAATCCGGAGCAGGGGATTTCACCTGAAAGTACACAGCAGCACGGGGATGTGGCCGTGCTGGTTGGATCTGTGTGAAAGCAATTTCTGTGGCGAGGCGGCTGGCTTTACGGACTCCTAAACGGCTATTTTTGCGCGATCTGTGTATGAAAGAGCCTTGTGTGTGTGTGTGTGTGTGTGTGTGTGTGTGTGTGTGTGTGTGTGTGTGTGTGTGTGTGTGTGTGTGTGTGTGTGTGTGTGTGCGTGCGTGCGTGCGTGCGCAGTGATATGCAAGTTCACATAAGAGCTAGCTCAAAGTTCAGTTCACACAGCTTTAAAATGAAGGTGAATGTAATCACCTGGCTTCATTCAGCTGCCTGCTGCTGTTCAACACCTACACATGTGTGTTTCAACAAAGGGGAGTCAGTCAGTGAGTTGAGTCAGTCAGTCAGTATAGTCTCTTAAAACAGACTGTCTCATCTACATCCGGCCGAATGCAGCTATACACAGTCTGTACGTTACACCCCCAGAACATGCACAAGGAAGTTGGGAAAAAAAACCTTCAGACAGGAAAGAAGTTCGACGGAATCCGACCAATCACGACACGTGTGTCCACGAAAAATGCGGCATATTGGATTCTGATTGGACTAATGAGCGGAAGACCCGCCTTTCTGCGATTCTGATTGGCCTAATGAGCGGAAAACCTGCCTTTCTACTTCCCATTCCGGTTGGTGCATGATTCTCCCCCACGAAGTACAGACGGTATGGCGGAAGCATTTGAGAATTGCGGAAGCCAACTCGTCTGTTCTAAGAGACTAGTCAGTCAGTCAATCAGTCAGTAAGCCCCTGAAGCTCTTCTAGGCTGGCACTCCTGGGTCTGGCAAAAACAAAGCATTTGGTTTTAGCGCATTTAAATGGACATAAGGATATGGCATTTCCTCCTAAAAGACAATTTGATGTGCTTGCTTGGCATGCTTGCTTGGCATCTTGGTCTTGATGCATATTAAATGTCATGTCTTTGTTTTGCTGTTTACATGGTTCGTTTTCAACTCTTCCTGTGATGCCAAAATTCCATTACTGACAGGGTAAAAGCAAAAGGATGTAATTCAGATAGACATCACAGTCCTAATTGCAAGGCAGCTGGATTCACATGAGATCATGAGATCAGATCACACGACAAACCATTTGGCAGTGTCACGTTAAGTTACTCCTGCCCTGAAAGTCTTTGCCAGAATTCCTAGTGAAAGCAATGTGGTTTCCTCTAGTAATGCCATTCTGTGCAGCCTTTACTTTTTAGGGAGGGTTTCGCACAACATTCCGGCTTAGATTTTTAGCACTTAGCCTACATGACTGTGAGCATCAGGCACACTGACATGAAGACACACACACACACACACACACACACACACACAATTTGTCTCCCGTGGCAGTGATAAACCACATGTAAACAAAGGTTCTCTCCAGCTCTTGTTCCTCACTATCATTCTCCAACAAACTTCAGTGGATAGTGGCTGCCAGGAAGCAGATCTCTGAGACTCGGCTGCAGCCAGACAGAGAGCCAGTGGTGGTCCATCCGGTTCTCCCATTTCACTGCATCAGCCTGTTGTGTGCTGTTCATTTATTACCCATGACACACTGGAGAGGAGACGAGAGGAGAAAAGATTAGATGAGATGAGATGCAACAAAAAAAGATAGGCTACAAGACAGAGATGAGGTTAGAGAGAAATATCCATCAGTTAGCCTATTCATTGTAAGGTGCCTGTCTCTCTGTGAAGGACGGCTGGGCTAGGAGTATTCCATCATGAAGTCTTTACATGATAATTAGTAGACAATATGCAAGAATAGATTGATGGAGTGACAGGTTGTGTGAGGAGAGTGGATGAAAATCACAGTGGCGAGTGGCGACTGAGGGGCCAAGTAAGACATTATACGGGTGGAGGCAGCCTGTACAGTAAGACACATTGGAGGAGGCTATCGTTACAGTTTCAGTGGAGGAATTTATATGTTCTGAAACTGACAGAATGAGTGGCACCACTTACAATACATGAAGTCATCAATGAGTAGGTGTGTGTTTTTAATGCACAACATGGAGGCGAATAACCAACCTCCATGGAGGGTGGTCTGCCTCCGCAAAATCTGCGGTGGAGGGTCGTCTGCCTCCGCAAAGTGCATTAAAACCGATTAACACCCACCTACTCATTGATTATCCCACTTATAATGTGGTAATTTGCCAACAATACAAAATAAAAGTATTCGCAAATGTTTGGTAAACGTTTTGCACTCCAGTTGGCGTCCATTTTGCCCTTGTTCATTTTGCCCTTGTTCGTTTATTGTCTTGTGTGGACCCCAGGAAGAGTAGTCGCTACCTTGGTAGCGGCTAATGGGGATCCAAATGAATAAATAAATAATATTTATTGGGTATTGTGCCGCTGTGAGAGATAAAGACTGCATATCCCATGTTGCACTGGGGTTTGCGGGGTGTGGCGTCACTTCCTGCCAGTTAATTTGGTGGGAACTGGCTGACTGATAACAAGCGGCAGCTGGGCGAGCGCCAATAGCAAACAGTGGGACACACAGCTAACACAGATAGACAGTTGGACACACACGCATGGAGGACTGGAAGTTCATCCCAGTTCCTCATCTTTTTACTGTTTCTGCAAAAGACTGGCTGAATCTTTGTAGTGTGCCTCAAGGCGGGTGTCGGCGTTTAGCTCCAAGGTTTACCAGAGCGCAACTTACTCCTTTCTCTCCAACAACAAACAACTATTGAACTTCTACAAAGACAGAGCTGGCGGCTCCTGGGAGCGACGCTTGTATTCACAGGGAGATGTGCCCAAGGTGGTCCATGCTCCAGCAAAAGTGAGCACGGCTGCCCGTTTAATCATCCGATTTTTGGGGTTCCTATTTTTTTTTTTTTTTTGGGTTTTTGGTTGTGGCAGGGTCTGTAGGCTATTGCCCCAACCTGATTCTAGTCCATTTTACAACCAAGCTGGTTAGGTGACATGATGCTACTAGCTTAAAAATACACGTGAATTTTGTGGCCGTAATCTGCCTTAACATCACCTACAGCAGTAGTGGTTCCCAACCTTGGAATTCAAATGGCGTCGCCTGATTTTCTATTTATTTTTTACACCACACAATTTAAAACTACCGAAGATGATTCGGGCCACATGTGAAAAGATGATTTGAGTTCTGAGTTTAATGTCAGCATTCTAAGGGGAAAAGTCAGCATACTGTTACATGTAGCATCAATGATGATGTCATTGATGTGATTAGAGATGTACTGCATAAATACATTTGAATGTCTGGGGTCTCTAGATGTTTGTGATGTCAAAGTCAAAGCCAAAAAAGTTTGTGAACCCTTGACCTACAGTATGACCACATCTATGGTCTGTGCTGTTATCAGGTCTATAAAATATGCAGAGCGTGTGACTAAAATCTTCATTATCTCCAGAGAGAGAGAGAGAGAGAGAGAGAGAGAGAGAGAGAGAGAGAGAGAGATTAAATAAGATGAGAAAGTCAAGTCACAGGAAAAATAAAGCTCTTCAAAGATTTGAGTTGCACTACTTGAAAATGAGTTGTATTGTGTAGGTGGAGAAGTGAGTGGCACTACTTGAAAATGAGTTGTATTGTGTAGGTGGAGAAGAGAGACTGACACTTAACTGCAAATTGTCGATTTTTTTTTGAAAATGTGACTCTGCGCCGTCAATTCATTGTTGTGAGGAATGAGGAAATGTAATTTCCTCATTTAACATGCTTGTCCCTCATTTAGCAAAGCCTTCTGCAGGCTCACCGGAATGAGTTTTGAAATGGAGGGACAATAAAATGTTCCCCCACCGACATGATTGCAAGTTCTTTGTAAACGACTCGATAACGTTTTGGACAAGTTACGTTCGAGTATGCACAGTCTCGCTGTCGCTGCTCGGCGCAAGGCTCCAAGTCATGGCTGCGCAAAACCATGCCAGGCGCTTTACTGTACCCTACAGCTGTGTTTACATCTAACCTCCTGTAGACAACAGCTAAATAATATATAACTCAAACATGAGCACACATGCATTCGTGTTGACATACTATAGCCTACACATGTACAAGGTCTATGCAAAAAGCATGTATTCATTAAATGACTTTGAAATCTTTCTTTTTCAAAATCAGATTTTCGTACAGGCGTCATTTTGATAAACTGATCTCATAGTGGGAATCTTCCTGGTTACTTTTGGCGAGACAAAAAATATTACAACTTAAAGTGCCATATTGACAGAGCTAGACTGTATATAAATACACAATGCACTGTGCGCATTCTAGAAACAGCAGCTCTACATAAGAAAGTTCAGAGGGGCGGGGAGCTCTCAGAGGTTCTAAATCAACGGAGCTACTGCGCAGACTCTGGTTCACTGATTTTCACAGGATTTTGGCTTCAATAAACCATATAGGGAGGAGATAGGGACACTCTCTCCATTCATATATCTCAGTGGTACCAACCATGCCAGGCATAGCTTGTCAGGAACGCTAAATAATACTCCAAAGTTAGGCAAAATTTTGGCGAGGGAAAGACATTTTCAAAGGGGTCCTCTTTTTCATAACCGTGTGTGTGTGTGTGTGTGTGTGTGTGTGTGTGTGTGTGTGTGTGTGTGTGTGTGTGTGTGTGTGTGTGTGTGTGCATCTGCATGTGTGTATCAGTTTTGAACCAGTAGCCTATAGCCTTATGTTATTTAGCCTTTCTCATGCTATTGCATGGTTAAATCAGCAAATTTTATTTTATGTCCCCCCCCCCCTTTTTTTTCTTTTTTCTTTTTTGTATCCACATTGGAAGTGGTCCCTGGGAAATTTGGTTTTAATTGGTTCATATAGTGGCACTTGGTCTGGAAAGTTTGGGAACCTCTGCCCTATAGAACAAAGATATAGTAACCTTAGGCAACCAACGGTGATGGAGTTGAACAGGGAAACATTCCAACCCGTTCTCACTCCGAGCACGTAGCATATTGACGCTTTGTCCCGTCCCTTGTGCGTCGCTTGTTACTAACATGGTACCCTTGAGCGACACATGAAACGACTTGGGCTTTCCGACTAAACTCAATGCAAACCCATGGAAGTAATCTTTGACGCTTATGGCAACTGCTCCCCCATTAGCCTAACTGCTCCCCCATTAGTCAACTGCTCCCCCATTAGGGTCTGGAGGAGCTAACCTCTCCCAGACCCTAACCCTAAACCTAACCTCTCCCACCCCCATGCCTAAACCTAACCTCCCCCAGACCCTAACCCTAACCTCCCCCAGACCCTAAACCTAACCTCTCCCACCCCCCACGCCTAAACCTAACCTCCCCCCAGACGCTAATGGGGGAGCAGTTGACTAATGGGGGAGCAGTTAGGCTAATGGGGGAGCAGTTGCCATAAGCGTCAAAGATTACTTCTATGGGTTTGCATAGAGTTTAGTCGGAAAGCCCAAGTCGTTTCATGGGTCGCTCAAGGGTACCATGTTAGTAACAAGTGGCGCATAAGGGACGGGACAAAGCGTCAATATGCTACGTGCCCGGAGTGAGAACGTGTTGCAACATTCATGACAAATGGGAAGATCTGGAGATACAACCAGCTGGTTTGATGTTTGACACTGTTGATCGTGTGAGCAGCGGGCCTAAAATTCCTCCTTAGGCATTTGTCTAAACCACGCACAGCCGAGCATAAGCGGCGCTGAATGCTATCGACTCCCTTTTATGGCAGCTTGAATCCCTCTCACAGACAAATACCTCTCAGAGCACATTTTGTGTCTTTGGCTTTGTACTAAAGAGAGCTTATCCCCAACGCCCTCCCAGCCCAGCCCCCATCCCTGCTTCTCTGTTTCCTCTTAGATAACATTCACATGCTGCTGCACTTGTAAACCTGCATCTCCAACACGACTCCATCTCGTCCTCTCTCCCTGCACCCCTGTATTTTATTCACATTGCTAATGCTTCAATGAAAGGCCACATTGTGTGGGTAATGAAGGCTAATGAATACAAGTTATGTCAGCGACAAATTGATTCAATAACGCTGAGATGTTCAAAGAGAGAGGCAAGGCAACAAGAGGACACACACACACACACACTTTGTGCAACGTGTGTGTTTGTTCATGTATGCGTGTATGTGATTAATATGACGAATGCATTTGCCATTCAGTAGGCAAGTGATTTATTTTGACTGCTGCTGGACGTACAGTACTGTATATCTCCTGCTACTCCCTGGCACTAATTAGAAAACAGGTTTGGACAGAGAGGATTTGTTAAGACAATTCATGTGCTATAAAGAGCGGTAGGGGTGTTAGAAGAAGGGAGCGCCAAACGTTCACTAACGCAGTATGAACAGGCTCACTGCACGCCTACAACCTTACGGAGAAGCCTCTTTAAAATACCTTTCACTGGGGTCTTTTTTTGGCTGTTGATCCCTTAAAACGGCTTGTCGCATTCCCCCATCCCAGGCTGCATAATGCAGAGGAATCATTTTCCCTTTTCAGGTTGCTACATTTGATGAATTATCAAAAGAACCCTAGAAGAAAGAAAATAGAAATAGGAAAAAATAGAATAGAGGACAAATCTAATAATAATAATATTAATAATAATAATATAATAATAATAACAAAATAGACATAATACATTCATGTAGTAGAAACAGTAGAATGTTTTCCTATCCCATAATGCTCCAGAATCATCTCATGACCCCCATGTGGAGAACCACTGGATTCGAGGACTAAGGTGTGTACCACTGGTTTAGAGGACTAAGGTGTGTACCACTGGTTTAGAGGACTAATGTGTGTACCACTGGTTTAGAGGACTAAGGTGTGTACCACTGGTTTAGAGGACTAAGGTGTGTACCGCTGGTTTAGAGGACTAAGGTGTGTACCGCTGGTTTAGAGGACTAAGGTGTGTACCGCTGGTTTAGAGGACTAATGTGTGTACCACTGGTTTAGAGGACTAAGGTGTGTACCACTGGTTTAGAGGACTAAGGTGTGTACCACTGGTTTAGAGGACTAAGGTGTGTACCGCTGGTTTAGAGGACTAAGGTGTGTACCACTGGTTTAGAGGACTAAGGTGTGTACCACTGGTTTAGAGGACTAAGGTGTGTACCACTGGTTTAGAGGACTAAGGTGTGTACCACTGGTTTAGAGGACTAAGGTGTGTACCACTGGTTTAGAGGACTAAGGTGGGCTGACACTTGTGACACCATGGACTCAGATCCAGTTTGTGATTCTTGTTCCATCTCATCCCATCTGTTCTCACTCCACTTTTGAACATGTAGTGTTTAATAATCAGAAATGGCTTTAATAAATGAGCCATGTCTTGGAAATAATTACAATTTCCACATTGCTTTGTGTGACTGATGATCAATATCTTTTTTCCGATCGGATCATCAGTCATTTTTAGAGACAGGATCAAAGCCAGTGATCATCTGTCGCCATGTAGCTTGGAAACAGGTGATGTCAAATCCTCTGATTTCTTTTTTACAGGAAGATATGAAAGGAAAACCACAGGGGCAGAAATGTGGGGCATGAAGTGTGTGTGTGTGTGTGTGTGTGTGTGTGTGTGTGTGTGTGTGTGTGTGTGTGTGTGTGTGTGTGTGTGTGTGTGGGGGGGGGGGGGGGGGGCTTGCTCGGACCACACCCATTTTCAAACTCAGCCTTGATTGTTATCTCAACACACACAAGACTGCATCTTGCACGGTTGCTATCGCGTTGACATCTGTCCACAGTAAACACCTGACAAAGTACGCAACACAGCTTCTGTGTTAGTTCCTGCTACTAGGTGTCACCAGGACCACATTTTGCCATGCTCACACACACACACACACACACACACACACACACACACACACACACACACACACACACACACACACACACACACACACACACACACACACACACACACACACACACACACACACACACACATTTAAATACTTTTATTTGGATCCAAAGTAGAGCAAATATTACAGATCCAAACATTTTAGAAGAAGGCCACAGTACAGTACATTTATATTGAACCAGACATGATGCATGTACTTCTTAAGCACAGGAAAACACATTGCAGCAAGATGATGACTTAAATATAAAGTATGCAAACTGACATATGTAAGCATGTTTAGCACTCAAGGGTATACAAAGCATCGTCTTCTCCAGATAAAGAGGCTGCCTATAATGGCTGAGATGGAGCAGTATTTAGCTAATTTTTTTGCATCAGGCTTTAGCAGCCTGCCTAGTTGCAGTCCACGGAGCACGAGTTTGTGGACATGCCCCAGACTCCCAAACACAAGCACAATGAGTTGGCAGCTGTAGCCTAGAGTTGTAATATATTCAAGGGCTGATATTTCATGAGTTTGGTTGTGAAGCAGGTGTCCATGTACAGATCAAAAGAGCAGGCTATTTCAATGATGGTGGACGGACTTTCTGCTTTCATTGATGAAAACAATGTCTGGGGTATTTGGGATATTGTGCAGTGTGT
>NC_139646.1:9250315-9257815 GCF_964638095.1 Poromitra crassiceps
TGCGCGTTAGAGAGTAAGTGTATGTGCACTGATGTGTGTATGAAAAATGCCCCCCTCTCCATTGTGTGGTATTATCCCTCTTCAGAAAGCCACACACCAGTGTATTATCAACATGAGGCCATGCTGTACCTCCCTTTTGAAAACCGAATGAATGTGCCGGTGCAAAGCCAACCAGCCTCCAACTTACTGTAGGTCCTGGTCAAAGAAGATGGTCAAAGAAGATAATGCTCCGACCGCGCTGATAATGGTTACAGTACTTTGTCGCCTGTGGTGCTAACCAAGCTTCAAAATCAAACCGATGCTGCCAGCTCATAAAAGGCATCCGAGTCACAAAGTTGTCTTTCATTGGAAATGACAATTTGTCCTTACAAACTTGAAGAGGGAAAAACTCCCTGTGCCAGCGTTTGACTCGATGTGAAAGAAGTGTGAGGAGTACACCCACGACCCGGACAGAAGAAGTGCATCACCCCAAAATCAATCAATCAATCAATCAATCAATCAATCAATCAATCAATCAATCAATCAATCAATCAATTTATTTATTTGTCATGAGTCAGCCGACTGATCATTGCCTGACGCTCATGCAGACCTGAGATGACAACTCTGCACAGCTGCGACAGTTACCTCCTGGGTCCTTTAACATCCTAACGTGGGCGTCGGGGCAGGAGTGGATGGAGCAGGTGTCGGGGCAGGAGGGGATGGAGCAGGTGGGGTCGCAGGTGAATAGGCGTGGGGCGGAGTTGCGGCCCTTGGACTTCCCACCAGCGGAGGCTGTGGTACCAGCTGTGTGGGAATCTCCTCCTCCTCCATGGCGGGGGAGAGGGGGGCTTGTCATTCTTATGTTCTGGCCATCACTCTTTCGCTGGAGTGCTTACGCTGACGTCCATTCCTACGCTGAGTAGAGTTCGGGGTTGTCGAGGCATCCATGCCTATTTCGTCAGGAGCTCAAAGAAGAAAGTGGAATAAAAAGCCAACAGTACGTTCAGCTGACGAACTAGTAATGTGAGGATGGAGCAGGTGAATGGATAAATGAATGGAACTGTCTGAAATCGTTCACTCATGAACGACTCAACCCTTGCTGGCTGGTGGACTGAGCTGTGTTACATGACCCCCTGCCAGAAACGTACACACAGAAAGAGAGAAGGGTAAATAGAGAGAAAACAGAGCTATGTGTCACATACAGCCATTAGAGAACATCACTAACTGAACCAGCACTTCATTTTGAGGCTTCCCATGAGGCTCCATGTTTAGCCTCTGTGGAGCGATGCAACATAATTGATGATTGCTAACGGTTGAGTGTGGGGCTCTGTAACGCTACCTGTATCACGATGCTGTGACAGTCGACTCCCCGCAGAGAGGCCCCTCAATGTCTGTCAACAAAACACAACCACGCCCCCTCCCTGCAGGCTGGAAATAACAAGGAGAATCTTCCCTGACTCGTCTCATAATTCTTTCATACCCCCTGCTACACAGAGAAGACAATGCCAATAGGAGAATATTGAGCAGACTATGACAGCGTTGCTTTAGTGAGGTGTTGTGACATTAGAGAGGAGGCGGGTTGTTGTTGGTGGAAAAATTCAATCCAAGCCTACGGAAACTAGACGGAATAATTCTGATTCTTTGACCAGGCCGAGTCATCGCAGGGCCTTTGCTCTGTTGGACGTGAAGAGCTGCTGACCTGACCTGAAGAAGAGAGATGACAAGTCCTTAGTGTGGGAGACGGGCCACAATACAAGTTGAGGGAGGCAACCCCTGATTGTGTGGATGTCTCTCTCTCTCTCTCTCTCTCTCTCTCTCTCTCTGCATTTTCCCATAACTATATGTAGGCTGGCTAATAGGCCCAGTACACTTACAGTATAGGAAATCAACAATTCACAAATATGCAATTTGAAAATAACACATAAAAAACATGATCCATAATGGCTAGTCCTTTCATTTGATCACTCTGCCCATCCTTAATGGCTGCAGTCCATCAATAACATGGGACTGTCTGTAAGGTACATAGCAATAGTAAAACATTGGCCAAATGTGTTTCTACCCATTTAAATGCAATCTGCTTGGCCTACTGAGGCAAACCATGGTGCTGAGAGGCACTACAAATGAGGACAAACACGCACACACACAGTGTTAATTTCATCGACAAAAACTATGACGAAAAATGTTAGTCGACTACCTTTTTCCCCAAGACTAAGACGAGACTAAAATGTTCAGACTTTTGGTTTCATTGACTAAGACGAGACAATACTCAAACTTTTAGTTGACTAAACAAAAAGAGGATGAGGTTGACTAAATATGATAAAAATTAACAGGGATATTTGACACAGTACTAAGACTAAGACTAAATAAAAAAAATAGATGACAAAATTAACACTAATTATAGACTGTTTTCCCCCTCAATGCAGCAGTTCAGTTTCCTGTGCTGCAGCATCATAGATGTAGCTGACATTTAACTGTCTTAAAAACACATTTACAGAGATCGCAGTTACAACATAACCCGCCCATCTTAGCTAAGGTTCTTATCTATATGTGTATGAGGCACTGTGTTCCCAAAATGTACAGCTACTTGCTTGTCTACATTATATCCAGAGAGGTCTGAGGGCTTTCCACACAGTGCAGCCTCCCTCCCTTCTCCCCTCACCTGCAGGCTGAGCATGGTCTGTGAATAGGGTCCACTTGTCATTACTACGCGCGCGCGCGCGCACACACACACACACACACACACACACACACACACACACACACACACACACACACACACACACACACACACACACACACACACAAGCAGACACCTATGCACACAGACAGATTGTGTGACTTTCTATTTTTCACAACAATTTACAATTTTCACAGCAATTATCCCAAGCATAGAAGAAAAAACAACCATTGTCCTTCCTCTATGTATTTTAGAGTTTGGGCAATGGGTTTTCAAAGGTTTTCAAATATAAATCACCAACCTTATGGAGTTACAAGGGTTTCACACAACAACAAAGATATATTACAAATTTTAAGTCTTAGTCCAACCATTATTTTGTGGTTGTAAGAGAGTATTGCTTTGGGTCTATGTATATGTTAACATTCATCAAATCAGTATGGAAACATGGCAGAATGTTGTACAGTATGTGTGTTATCTGAAAGGTTGTTTTGGGTGATAAACTTTACAATTAAATAGTTAAAATAATGTTTAGGAAATCTCAGTGTATTTCTTTTCCTCCATCTTGCATATTTAAGCTTAATATCAATATGCAGTGAGCATTAACTTAAAGGATTAATTCAAGTGTACAGTGTGTTTATATACAGAGCTTATTTATGGATATTGGCAACCAGTCCTTTTTTTTCTTGTCCCATCCTAATCCCATGGAAATGGTGTTAGGATTATGCACAAAAGATGCTTTTTAGACATAGATTTGCTTGTTTGGATTAGTAAAGCCATGTAATGGAGGCTTGCAGGAAGCCATGTTGTTCTTCTGACACATTAAACCAGCTGCGTGGTTGCTTTCCCTTTTAGCCACCAGACATTACTCATCTGTCTGTCTGCCAGCTCAGATCTTTCTCGCTGGGAGAAATTTGTTCCGTTACAACAAATGTAGGAAGCAGAAAGCAAGCGACTCCTTTCTCAATTATCAACCTCATAGCCAATCTGCTTGCCATTTGAAACATCTAGGAAATTGCATGAGTGAAGCAGCGTAATCTGTATCTCTGCGCCAATCACTGACACCCAAGCAGTTGAATGCGAAGTATTAATCTCATGAATATTCTGAACAATATGCAAAAGAAATAATGTCAACTGTAAATTATCAACAACAAAAGGCATAACAATAAATTGATTTCTGCTCGTATTCTGTCTGTTACTTGTACAGTAACACCATTTAACGGGACAAGGCCGATCTCCCCTTTGATCCTGTACGTTTAAACACAGTTTGTTGATCCAATGGAAGGTGTAGCTGCTTGTGGAAGTTCACAGTCACACAGATTTCAGTAATAACAGGGAACAAAGAGTTACAAAATTGTGTTGTTGTCTGTCTTCTTTCTTTCATTGCATCACTCAAGAAAACCAGAGTGATGAGCCAATAAAACTGTTGAGCATGTGCCCTGTGAAGTGAACCAAACAGTTTGCCATTTGAGAACCTGAATGAGACCAAACTGCACCTAGATGAGTTAATGGTGTGTGAGACTGTCAGCCATATCCCTTTGCTTATGACTGCTGCTTTGAGCAAAAACAAAGATTCGCTCTGAGCAGGATCACATGATGTAGCTATTGTCTTCAGGGGATGTTATCAATCAGGCTGATAGTGAGAAAACACATCGTGCTTAGCAGAGCTGTTTCAACACAAATCACTTCCTGGATGTCGTCTCGGTCCACACAACATACTGTAGGCCTACTTGGCCACAGTCACCGAGCTTGACATGTGATGCAACACTGCGTATTATAAACTGGAGATTTTGAACGTTCATTTCTGTTGTGAAACAATGGGAGCAAGGCTATATGAAAGACTGGTCAATCACTAAGAAGTGACAAATGGTTTGCTTTCAATTTTAACTGTTGTATACATGTAAATAGGACTAGGACTGAAGAGTGTGAATAGTCTTTATTGGTCATGCATGTCTAGTGAAAACGTTCCATAGGACCGGATGCTTTCAACCAGGACAGTCACAAATGAACATGTCATTTGGATGTGTAGTACCGTAATAATAAAAATGTGAATAGTATAGCTATGGTGGTTATTATTAGAGAGATAAACAGCATAATCATATGCGGGGTGGCTGTACTGTGCTACTTCTTATAACGTTTTACCTTATTTTTTTACGTATCTAATTATATACATATATATTATTTTTTATATATAGTACATAGTATGTATTATATCTATATATGTATATATCTAAAATCTGCTGCTCGTGAAATTAACTGCTGCCACACTCCTCGCACCTTAATGCCGCCAGCTGTGAGTGTAACAAAATTAACTTTAAGTGGCTCCTTGTTGAGCCAACACATGCACCTTAAACTGTTTCCCTTGCTCTTACATCAGGTGTTATGTTGTTTTTATGACGTTTCTAATTTATATGTTTTTATATTGTTCTCCTTCTTAGTACTCAGTTGTTTTTATGATATTTTATGATTTATGATATCCTAGTTGATATATCCACCAGGACCTTGAGTTCATATTTCGTTCCCTTCCATGTTTCATGTCTTGGAATGACAATAAATATCCTTGAACCTTGAACCTGTAGCTCAGGAGGTAGAGCAGGTCGTCCACTAATCGCTTTGGATAAAAGAGGTCGGTAGTTCGATTCCCACCTCCTCCAGTCTGCATGTCGAAGTGTCCTTGGGCAAGATACTGAACGCCAAATTGCTCTCGATAGTGTGCCAGCACCCTGCGTGGTAGCCTGCCGCCATCGGTGTATGAATGGGTGAATGTACCTACTGATTGTAAAGCGCTTTGGATAAAAGCGCTATATCAATGCAGGCCATTTACCATTTATAATATCATGAATGAAGCTGAGCCATTTTCAACAATACAAAAAACACACATACGAATACCCACACCCACCAATACAAAATGCGGGCACACACACACACACTCCCTACTAATATGTAACTCGAACATCACTACTAATGCAGCACATGGACACTCAGTTACTCCACCAATAAGTCTCAGCCATACAAAGTAAAATAAATTAACTTACGTTATTCACAAGTCGCCTATGTATTTGTGTAACCGAGATGAATCAGCACGGATTCCTCGTGAGTCCCGAGTGGTAGCGAGTGGATTGGTTAAACTCACTCCCCAGGTATAAAGGCATGTTAACCAGCTCCGCCAAGGGAGCTAGCTCTCTTGGTGTTGCGGTTAACATGCTAGACTCCCAAGCCGAGGGTCGGCCGTTCGAATCCACCCCTGGACAAGCCCTTAACATGGGTTGCTGCAAGTACCACCTACACAACGCTGTTACATTGGTGCCGTGACCCGGATGTCCAGTGGGTGTGGAGTGAGTTAAGGGGGTGAGTGTAACCGAGTTGAATCAGCACGGATTCCTCGTGAGTCCCGAGTGGTAGCGAGTGGATTGGTTAAACTCACTCCCCAGGTATAAAGGCATGTCAACCAGCTCCGCCAAGGGAGCTAGCTCTCTTTAAAACGATTAAAAACGATTTCAGACGGACAAGCCCGTCTTTATTGTCACACGATTACACATCAACACATGCACGGACGGCCACAACACACACATGCTGACTGTGGCCGGTGAAATTTGTCCTCTGCATTTAACCCATCCTGGCTTTGTCCTTTCCTCCGGGGGGCAGGCCAGGAGCAGTGGTCGTTTTCTCGTACAGCGCCCGGGGACCGACTTCGGATGTTGTCGTCACTGGTCGGATGACGATGACGATCTGATCTTCTGCATGTTTTTAATGGGGGGGGGGGGGTATATACGGAGGAGCCCCCCTGGGGGAGCACGGGGAGAACATGCAAACTCCACACAGACAGAAAGGCCCTTACGGCGAGATACCCCACCTGGGCAGTAGGCACTGAGGATATGGGGGGAACACAACCACAGCGCCCACAGTGTCCCAGGCGAGAATCGAACTCAGGACCTTCTGACTGCGAGGTGACAGCTCTACCACTGAGCCACCGTGCCCCCCCCCCTCTTGGTGTTGCGGTTAACATGCTGGACTCCCAAGGCGAGGGTTGGCCGTTCGAATCCACTCCTGGACAAGCCCTTAACATGGGTTGCTGCAAGTACCACATACACAACGCCATTACATTTGCATACAAATGATTAACCATGCCCACATACAGGTGGTATGATATGAGCTTGTCTTTGCTATTTATTTATAATGATGGTGAAAGATAAGCAGATTAGATGGCTGTTGAGTAGGCATGACAATAAATCGTGCGACAATAAAAGACAAGCTTGTCCGTTACGAGAGTATGAGCAGCTGCATGACACGTTGCCAGAATGAGAAGGAAGCAGAAGAATATGGCTAATTACTAGAGATATAAAGCTAATAACTTCACTGCTATTCGTTTGTTTCTGTCCTCACTCAGATATATATGTATGTATGTTATTGTAGCGATCCTCTCTCCATGTATAAAGTGAGCAGGTTGGTCCTTGGCCAAGAGGATTGTCCCTTTGGTCTGATGGACAGTTAACGTGTTGCGCTTGGGAATGACAGACCCAGGTTCGATACCAGCCTCGCCTGTGCCGTTACAGTATCAAGAAACAACGGTGCAAAATAATAATGATAATAATAATGTACTTTTCTGAGGATGCACAAACTAAATGCTTAACGCCTCTTCCTTGGCCCCAGAATGCAGCTCTTCACCTCCACCCTACAAACAAAAGTTGCACCATCCCCGTCCCATTCATCAAATATCATGCAGGGCTTAAAGATGATGATGATAATAATAATAATAATAATAATAATAATAATAATAATAATAATAATAATAATAATAATAATAATAATAAATCTGAGCCGGAAATGTTCCTGACCAATTGGGGGGG
>NC_139646.1:9260315-9262815 GCF_964638095.1 Poromitra crassiceps
TAAGGTACAATTTCAGATACACAGGGAACATACTGTACCATGGTTTATATTGAGATTGTGCATGTTTTTCAGATGACCACAGCTGTCAGTGGAGTCCTTCAAACTGACCCTTCCACTGTCATTGCCCAATTCATGCATCACAGTTGACACAATTTGCTATATTATTTACAATAACATTTAAAGCCGATTTCGTGGCATCGAAATGTTTTGCGCTTGATTTATATGTGGATTCACGCCACATTTTCTTTAGTGTGACACAAAGTTACGTCAAAAGTGAAAAGGCGTTACAGGCAGGTTGAGATGAACTAAAGTCACAGGATGAGATGCGTCCCCACAGAGAGATTTTCCCCGTGAGGAAGCATTAAGAATTGAGCAAGACAGCAGAGAGAAAGATGGCGGAAGGGTTGTCTGGAGACTGTTACCTTGAACAAAGGTGCTGAAAAGGGAATTTCACAGGTGTTTATCCATTCGCTGAACTCCTCTCTTCCATATCCTGCAGTGAAATTGCCACAAGCCCTCTAAATGACTGGAGACTGTAGTCAATTTCCAAACGCAGAGCTCCATGAAGTCGAGTAATAGCGCAGTCCAGTCCACCATGAAAAGTATTAAGTTAGACACTCTATTCATCCTAGGATAAATGGCTCTCCTTGCACTTCTCAAGTTAATCTTTTTAATTGAGCTTCTTTTGTTAATAAATGTTTTTGTGCCCTTCAGTTAATAATACGAGAATAAATATGCTTGTTAGACCCTTTCTTTTTTCCAAACAGCCACTGCCTGTCTTCAGTCAGAATTTTGAAATGTAATATTCTCCTGCACATAATTAGGCTCCTGTGACTGTAATTTTAGTCAAGCGAAGCTTGAATGAATAATAGAAACATTCTTGATTTTTTTTTAACTGCCGCCATGGGATGACAAATTATCTTTCCACGAAAAGATCTACACAGGTCTATAAAGACTACAACAACAGTTATCGATTAAGCTCTTATATGGATATTTCTAAGCTATGCGTTTTATTTTTCATCTTACCTAAATAGTGTTATGTATCTCTAGAAAATTATATAGTAAAGATAGTCACACATGACATACATCGGATGACATAAATAGGCCATACATTGAAATTCCCCACCTGTCCAACATCTCTTTCTATTAACCGGGTCATGCCCCTCTCCAGTGTCATTCTCAGGAAATGACATCATCATGCCATTTTTAAGCAGGACACTGAGCTACCGTACTTGATCTGTCTCCGCCTCTCAGATGTCGTCCACATCCCAAACTCCAGTCTGTACATACTCAGTCTGTACATACTCAGTCTGTACATACTCAGTCTGTACATACTCAGTCTGTACATACTCAGTCTGTACATACTCAGTCTGTACATACTCGCAGCCTGAACGCAGCGGAAATGTATCACGCAGGAGCAGTGACATTGACGAAGTGAGAGGGCGGCCATAGTGCAAGTAACCGCACCCTGTCACCTAGGAAAACACCTGCTCCACGCTGTCAAGAACTTAACCTTGCATCACCCAAATCCCCACTGGGGAATTATACCTGACACGTGTTGGACAGGAGGGGGTCACGGGGGTGGTTGACACTTATACAGTGGTGACTTCATATTGCAAAACTTGTGTTGTTGTTTGGAGCAGTGGACGGCTATAGAAAAACAGCATCAAGAGAGATGAGAGAGGTACAAACAACTCCAACCAGAGAAAGAAGAAGAAAGGGTGGAAGAAGAAGAGGGGCGAGAAGGTCCTGGGTCACCATAGGTGTATGGTATGATGTAGTATGTGATGTACGTGTAGGATTGTATGTGTATATGATGTAGTATAATATATGTGTAGTATCAGAATCGGAATCAGCTTTAATGGCCAAGTATGTACACAAGGAATTTGACTCTGGTTTGCTTTGCTCTCAAAGTACTCACATTACACACCCAAAAAAAAGTATATGCACAAGTTGAAACGGACAAGGCACGGGTACATTTAAACATTTGCAGACATTTACAGTAACTACTATAAACAATAAGTGTGGTGTAAGTTGTCTATTTTAAATATGTATACGAAAGAATGTACATGTACAGTAATAAATGTATAAATAAGCCACAGGATTGTAAACAATGGCTTGTACAGATATATTTCCAGATATCGCACAGTTACGGTATATGCCGTTCAATGTGAAAAAGTAACGTTGTAGACAAAGGCTTAAATACAGATATGTTTCCAGATATTGTAGTTATATGCTGGTCAATGTGAATGTGAGTATGTATATGATGTAGTATATAATATACGTGTAGTATGTATATGATGTAGTAATACATGTAGTATGTACGGTGGCGCTGCGCACGCGGCGACCCGGCTGAGGGCAGCAGATGGTTCTTTGGAATCTGTACATAATGCAACAAATGTTTATGTATTGTATAATATTGAAGTGTGCCTTTATTACTTTAAAACTAGTAATAATGTATCTCAATTCTGAAGTGTGCCTTTATTACTAATCTCAAACT
>NC_139646.1:9267815-9392815 GCF_964638095.1 Poromitra crassiceps
TGGCAGCCAATGGAGTACATAATTCTCCAGCCATCCAGGAAATGGGATCCTTTATTAGCCTATATATTGACAATATAAGAAGACAATACAAGTATATCCCCACCCCCACTCTTAAAAAACAAAAACTTTGTAAGCAAATCATGTGCTGCTGTGCGACAAACTGAAAAAGTTGGTTGCACCAGTGGAAAAGTTAGTCTACGACTGGAACCCTACCGCTAGACTCTCAGCTGCAGCCTGCTGCCTGTACACTGTGTGGGCATTACGTTACATTACATTACTGTTGCTGCTCTAGAAAAAAAAGTTATATTTAAAATATAAAATACATTCTAATAACATTCTGAATTTATTTTTAAAAAGCAATTATTTGCTAATGAAAAAGAACCAATAAGATAAGAGTTTTGATAAAGAACCGAACCAATAAGGAGTAAGTGATGGATGCAAACAAGCTTCGCTGCACAACCTGGACATCAGTCAAAAAGTTCAGTTATTATTTTTATTTTCATTTTTCACGCCAGCAGCCATGACCTCACACACCAAACAGGTATCAAGGTGTTTGCTAATGGTAAGAGGCAAAGTAATTGGGGTTGAGGAAGTGTCATGATCATTTTGATACCGAACCCTTGAAGAACTAGAAGGGCACTCACTCGGATACTTTCGTGATTCCAGTCCCGTCCACTCCAAAATGTAATGGGTTCTTCCTTGACCCATGGCCCATGCTACAGCCTTCCACAAAGTTTCATGGAAATCGGCCCAGTATTTTTTTTATAATCCTGCTAGACAGACAAACAAACGGCACCAAAAACAACTTCCTTGGCTGAGGGAATACAAGGTATCAGATGATACCATAACATGTAGAAGCTCTAAAACACTGTACATTGCCTTCAGAAAGTATTCAACGCTCAACATTTTCTGCATTTTGTGCAAATTGAGTTAAAGTCAAGCTTGTATATAGTCTGGCTTAGGCCTGCACGATATGAGGAAAATCTGCGATGTGCGATAACATAGTTCAATATAGCGATGACGATACGACTTGCGATAAATAAACAAATATTAAAGTATGCATATTAGCTATACAGTTCCTATGTCTTTCTGCTTTAATAATGCTAACATAGATGCCAAACATAGCCTATGCCCACTGAATAGAGAAATTAAATTCACACTGACTCTAGCTGAAACTACACACAGCGTGTTTGGGCTTTGGCAGGGGGGCGGAGCGCACTGTTGCAAGGGAAAGGTGTACGCTGGATTTACAACACAAGACAAAATGATCAGATGCTGAGTGGGAATGCATGACGCATGTAAATAAAACCACTTTTGTTATTCATTGCGTTTCAGGCAGTCTTTGCGATGTGTTTATTGTGCATGTTCATTTTGCGATGACGATGAAAATACGATTAATTGTGCAGCCCTATGGCTGCAGTCTCAAAGGGCGTCACAATGCCTGCATTATGAAAATGACACTCCCCAACCTTAGACCCTCACTGAGAACAAGGAAAAACTCCAGGAAAACCTGACCCACATTGTAATCTAATCTACATTACTTATATCTCTACAACTTGATTAGAGTCCACCTATAGCCATTTCAATTGATTTCACATGATTTAGAAAGCAACACATAATGTCTCTTTAAGGTCCTACAGATGACAGGGCTCCTCAGAGCACAGGAACTCAACCATGGGACAGAATGGTCTGGGGGAAGGGTAAAGCAGTTTCTAAAGTGTTGGGATTTCACAAGAGCACAGTAGACTCCATAATTAGGAGGAAGAAGAAGAAGAAAATCATGAAACTAACTAGGTACTCTCTCTAAAGCTAGGTGTCCAATTCAACTGAGCAAAATGGCAAGAAGGACTTTGGACTGAGAGACCAATTAATCCATTTTGAATTAATGCTGCCTGCAGCAGCACAAAATGCAGAAACATTAAAGGGGATTGAAGACTTTGTGAAAGCCCTGTAGCTAACTTATTCACTCCACTTCCCTTATCACCTCTATGTCAAATCATTCTTAACTAGAAACTTCTTTCTTTTTCTTTTTTCTTTTACAAAATCCAATGTTCCGTTGCATTTCCAAGGGAAATAAATGATATTCACTTTAAAACAAATTTACAAATGTAGCCTAGCTAATTACTGTAGTGGAGTGGAGATACTTTTGGCATAATGTTAATGTTTAATATGGCTTTTGACAGGAAAAAGAAGAAACATAAAGATAAGAAGAGGAAAAGCGACGCGGATGAAGACAAACCTGATGTTATAGGTATGTATGTGTTTATGTTTAGTTTGGAATTGCCTTGTTTTATCCTGTCAACCTGATCTATTGAGTAGTTATTTTTCTGATAGCACTGAGATCACACATGGGCAAAATGCGGCCCCCGGGCCGGACCTGGCCCCTGGACCATCTCAATCCGGCTCCCAAGGTCCTCAAAGAAAAACAAAACAACCCCCAAAAACTCAATAAAAGGCAGAATTATGTTAATAAATTTCATCTGCTACAGCCATTGGATTTGTATCACTATTATATTGGGAGATTAACGAGAAAGTACCAATCACAACGGGAGAGAGGGTTGAAAATAGGGAGACTGATAATCAGGTGTTGGCAGGTATGATTTCCAATGTGTGGCCCTTCACGTATTTGATGTATGTCAGTATGGCCCTCTGGAATTTTTTTTTGCCCACCCCTGACTTAGATACTCTGGGTGGGGGGAGTGCCCACCCCTGACTTAGATACTCTGGGTGGGGGGAGGGCACAAAAAACACTCTCCTCTCCCTTAAAAATGGCTTCTAATAACCCCATTAACACTGACTGTAGCTCCCTGCTGTGAGTGTGTTGAAATAGTACGAGTGTAAAAAGCTGCAAAACTGCATGTTTCACTTTCTCCAGGTAAGTAGTTCCTACTAACAAGCAAAATATTTGTCAACTTTTTATTCAGCAGAGGTAACTAAATTCTCAATCAATGCCTGATGTTGTCGTGCTGCTTGTGTTCTCACATCTGGATTCCATCTTTGATCAAACGGAGATCACACACTACTGAGACATGTTAATGTGACAGTGGATGCAGTAGGGCTATGCGATATAGCCTAAACAAATTATCGATATAAAATAGTTAATATCAGTCGATATTGATAATTATTGATATATTTTAATTACCTATTTTTAATAACTCACTCACCGTACATCAAAAACATTTGAAACATGTTGTAATTGCGCAGTTGACTCATTAATTTAACATAAGCGGTGGCTAAATTTGGTTGATTTTGGTAGTAAATCAAACCTTTACTTGGAAATTATTACAGAAAGCAGTCGGATAACTGTAAATATGTTTTAGTGTGGCGGATCCCACTTTTAGAACTGCTCCTCTAAAGAACTGGTACAACTAGCTTGTTTAATGCTGTTACGGTCATATGCACCAGTTTTATCCCCCCCCTTATTCTTTAACTGCATAAAGATTGTTTTGTATTATTCATCAACATAACATGCAGACTTTACCTATATGTTGATATCCAGTGGGATGTGAAAGGTGATGAGAGATTATTTTCCATCATTGGTGCTTAAAATTATGAGACTACATATTGTACCTCAATGTTCTAGAGGATTTCATCCACATACAGGACTGAAGAGCGATGCCATGTTTTACTGGGCCTTTCTACTCCCCAGGTGGTTGGTGGTGTGTCTGTAGCTTTGGGGATCTCAGTGGAACCGTTGCTGTAGAGATGCAGAACAACTCGTACATCCATGCCCTGGATACTGGGCTCTTCACGCTTGGCGCACCACACAATGGTAAGGAGACATACTGGAGCCAACGCTTAATTTTACAGATTCATTTTGGAGGAATCATCATGTCCTTCATGCTTTTCTATTTTTTTCCCCACATTTTCTCCCCAATTATAATTGGCCAATTTATCCCCATGCTGCCCTATTGCCTGCCCCCGCCGCTGCTCCACCCTCTGCCGATCTGGGGAGAGCCGATACTAGCACCATGCTTCCTCCGACACATGCGCAGTTGCCAGCCGCTTCTTTTCACCTGACGGGGAGCTTCACCGGCAGGACATAGTACGTGGGAGGATCACGTTATTCCCACCAGTTCCCTTCCACCCCGACCAGGCGCCCTGACCGACCAGAGGAGGCGCTAGTGCAGCGACCAGGACACATGAACCCCAATCCGGCTTCCCGCCCTCAGGCACACCGAATTGTGCCTGTATGGACGCCCGAGCAAGCCGGAGGTAACACGTGGATACGAACCTGTGACCCGCGTGTTGATAGGCAGGGAATCTAGCACTACACTACCCGCACGCCCCTTCATGCATTTCTACTTTGGGTTAGAAGCTCCATTTGATAACCTCCTTATCAGCGCTGTAGAACATTTGCATTATGAAAGGTTGATACCTCTGACTTAACATAAAAGCGTGTTTCAAATCTGAAGTAATATTATGTTCTATGCTGTATGAAAGAATGGTCTGGGCCAGTGCTTCCCCCAGGATTTCTTTGCAGGATGGGTGTCAGGGAGCAGCGGTCACAAGGTGAAGCACAACACCTCCTGTAGATCATGTTACTCCCATTTCTCAGGGTTTCATCTTTCCCAATTGAAGTGTACAGAGTATGAATGTGGAAGGCTTGGCTCGAATGCCAAAAGCAACATAAACGCACTCATCTCTCATAGAGTAAATTGTCAGTACGGCACTAACCTCGTGGAAAAAAGAGTAGAGGGCACTATGATCCTAAGACGTTAGCATAACAACTCTAAAGCTTAAAACATAATTTTAATTTTACACTTCCTTCCACATAATTACTTTTTTTAACCGCCCCAGTATTGATGAAAAGTACGAAATTAAAGGGTCTTAAATAGTATCATGTACACCTGGTATTCCCTGCACTTTAGATTTGATTGTGCTATAACTCAAATAGCATCTCTGAAACCACAGAATTGAACATGCATTGTTCAGTTAGGTAAGGAATGTGATTATGTGTATTTTGTTTGTATTGTTCCTCTTTTCAGACTTCAGATTCAGCTTTATGCTGTCAGCAAAAGTTTGTGTGTTTCAGACAATTAATGGATTCCGACACATAATAGAAGAAATCTCCAGGATCTAGTTTTCTTGCATTGAGAGATGAGAGGGAACATGTAGAAAACCCTAATGGATGTAAGGTAGAAGGCCATTTTAGCACCAGTTTAATTGGGGAGATGAAAGAAAAACGCTCAGTCACCATACCAGTCTGAAAATGTAAATCTATCAGTCTTCTTGCATAGAGTACTGCAGGAATGAGTCTGGAAGACCCATGTTTCCTTGCATTTGTTCTGTCACGACTACATCGTCTTTCTACATTTGAAGTTGAGGTGGGAAGTTCGACTGTAGTTGCACAAACTTGAATGAACTTAAAACTAATTTTGGAGATTGCACTCGCTGTAGACTCCAGACATGGGGGGGGGGGGGGGGGGGGGGTAAAATCTTTCAGCGTCTCAGCACAGTAAATCCAGACAGCAGACTGAAAAGGCTGAATAGGGGTTGAGTTGGGGGGAAGTAGGAGTTTTCACTCACTGCTGCCTTCAGGCAATAGTGAGGGAGTGATGCTCATTGGAATAGTCTGCCCGGGAAAGAGGTGCTGCTTACAATTCATTCAGCCCACGTTTCATGAGAACCAGTGAAAATGGCTGGGAGATTGAAACATCCCAATTCCCTGGGTGAGTCCTCACCCTCTGCATGCACATCAGCTCATTTCTAGGAGATGAAAGAGGACAAGAGCTTTCCATTCTAGACAGAGAGTTTAGAGATCCCCTCCCCCTCGACGGGATATCCAGTACAGGCATCACACAGTGGATGATATCCAGTGCAGGCATCACACAGTGGATGATAGCCCCTTAGAAAACGGGGGGGGGGGGGGGGGGGGTGATTCACCTTCTGGGTCAGAGGGAACATGCTGATTTGCTCCCACCAAGCTCACAGGGTCACAGTCTAAAATATTCCAAAAAGCTGTTTTGGTAGCGAAAGAAAGCAGAAAAAAGAAGGAAGGGAAAACATTGCATGCCACATTCACTCCTGCTTTATTCATGTCTTCCTCATTAATGTCTAATAGGCGATGCTTTCAGCTGTGTGACGCTCTGCAAATTCACAAGCTTTGCTTTATTGCAATGATCAGGAAAAGGAGGCAGTCAGTGACGGGGCACACCGGCACAGTCATGCAAAATCAGCCTTGGTTTTAAAATAAAGCATTCGGAGGCGCAACACAACAGCTCCTTCCGGATCGTATGATTTGAAATGGCACAGCGCTGCCGGTGGAGTGGACTGGTATCAGCACAGCACTGCGTGCGTGGCCTGAGGGTTGTTATTATTAATTACAAGAATGCATAAGTATTAAACATTGAAGCCGTGTCTCAAGGATCAACTTGCTGTGAGAGAAAATTATGCACATATTCTTGATTCATAATGACACATAATGCATTAACTACCAATTGATTCCATTTGTGTAGATTTTGTTCTGTCAAGATTGAAAGGTCAGTGAGCAGAATGTGGTTTAGGCCTGCACGATCTTGCATCACAGAGGGTTCTATGTCAGCTGGCAGCCGGCTTTCTACATTTTGTCTGGAAAGATAGTTAGGTTTTTATCACAGTTCATCAGGTCCTTCATTAAAACAAATCTGAAAACAGTGAAGAGGGAATGAAAAGCCAGCTGTGCCTCATCATGAACCTATTCAGCCTGGTCTGATTGAAATATCTGATTTGTGTCTTTTTACTAGGATCTCTTTTGGCCCAAAAGTTCTATTCTTCCAAAGTTTCCAGAATTACATACAACAATTGAATCAATTCATATCAACAATAATATTAAGCGTAAAGCATTGTGTTTGATATATTTCAGATGATGAAGGGCCAGACCCTCCGGAGCAATTCACTGCCATCAAGCTGTCAGACTCCAGGTGAGTGAGTGTGCAGGAAAACCACCTGAGGCTTGCACAGATGATCTCTCACCAACTGATTTAATGCCCCTTTCTGCAATACTTTCCACAAATATCAGAGGTCTTTATTTTATATGAAGTGATCTTGATCACTTATGTCTGAATGTGCAACACTGTTTCCCCCCAAACCATAAAATAATATCACCTCTTTTTTTGATATAGTGAAAAGCAAATCTAGCTGCCACTGTTCTTGTCCAAATGTATGCTCTACTGCAGAATATCAGCTGAACTCTTTCTTTCTTTCTTTCTTTCTTTCTTTCTTTCTTTCTTTCTTTCTTTCTTTCTTTCTTTCTTTCTTTCTTTCACAGGGTAGCCTTGAAGTCTGGATATGGAAAGTACTTGGGTATCAACTCGGATGGTTTGGTGGTGGGTCGCTCCGATGCCATCGGTGCCAGGGAACAATGGGAACCAGTTTTCCAGGAAGTGAGTTAATCCCTCTAAGTTTGAATCCGTTAATCAACCTTATTGGGCAGCAGGTAATAGGTAGGGGGAGACCGTCCTTCAGCTATAGGACATGGGATCATTTATTTCCCCGCAAGCAACCGCCCAGTTAAAGTGTCTAATGAGCAAGGCTTTGAATGATACCTGCTGAGTACCTCCCAGACACACTGATCTGTTGCTGATGCTGCCTTCTGAAATACCTGTGGAGGAGAATCTTTCTAAGGGGCTTGATAAAACAATCATGGTACACCCTGCATCGACATGTAAGTGTGGAAGATTTGGACCAATAGCACCCTTTGATACAAGTGATGCAAATGGAAGCTTTTTGAATCATACCATACAGAGTAGTGTTACGATAAAGAAATTCTCATATTACTTCAATAATGTTCTGAAATGAATTCAATATAGAATCTTATAAGTTCTCAATACTTTCAGTAAATGTGTCTGGCAAGCTGGAGTTCCATTTACCATCACCTCCATTGGGCGGTCGCATGCAGAGGGCAGGAGGATTGGGATAGTTAAGAGAAGGAGGAGGGGGTGGATTGGAACAGACATGACATCAGCCATCAGCACAACATTCAACCAAGTTAGATATCTGAAGACATGGCTACAGCGTCAACCAAGTTAGATCTATGAAAACATGGCTACAGCGTCAAACAAGTTACATCTCTGAAGACATGGCTACAGCGTCAAACAAGTTAGATCTATGAAAACATGGCTACAGCGTCAAACAAGTTAGATCTCTGAAGACATGGCTACAGCGTCAAACAAGTTAGATCTATGAAAACATGGCTACAGCGTCAAACAAGTTAGATCTCTGAAGACATGGCTACAGCGTCAAACAAGTTAGATCTCTGAAGACATGGCTACAGCGTCAACCAAGTTAGATCTCTGAAGACATGGCTACAGCGTCATACAAGTTACATCTCTGAAAACATGGCTATTGGCTACAGCGTCCACCACCACGTCTTGAACTCAGTCCCAGACAGTCCACCTGAACTGGCCGACGAACCTGGTGCCTGGAGCAAAATATGGAACTATTTTGCTTTTACAACGGTACCAACAAAAAACAGTCATATCAAAACCAACTGTGCAAAGGTTGCTAAAGAGCTGTCCACGTAGAATTGTTGTAGTAGATTTTTTTTATTAATTTTTTTAACTCAGACTGATTACATCACTGATGACATCATCACTGATGACATCATCAGTGATATCACTGATGACTTAGTGTGTGTCTGTCTCTTGTGTGTGTGTGTGTGTGTGTGTGTGTGTGTGTGTGTGTGTGTGTGTGTGTTTATTTTTTATTTATTTATTTTATTCGGTTTATTTGGCAGGGACAGTGTGCATGTACATTAATCATTCAGTACAGAACAAAGAGATGCCTTGCACCAGATTATAGCTTCAAGCTAATTTACATCTGTAGTGCCTGAGTGTGCACACACACGTGTGTATGATGATGTCACAATGCCTCTGACATCACTGATGACATCATCACTGGGACTTTGTGTGTGTGTGTGTGTGTGTGTGTGTGTGTGTGTGTGTGTGTGTCACATGGTACATTGAAGTAAACTAAAGTTATTTTGTTAGAATGTGATAGAGGGATGACCCTGTGCAGAATAGTACATTTTTATTTTTTTTAACCATTATTTATTCAGGGGAGTCTCACTGAGAGCAATACTCCCTGTTCACATTCACACACACATTCATACCTGGAAGCCTTAGCTGACCAGTACAACCACAGTCTGATCTGCTGGCCA
This sequence comes from Poromitra crassiceps, assembly GCF_964638095.1. NCBI lineage: Eukaryota > Metazoa > Chordata > Actinopteri > Beryciformes > Melamphaidae > Poromitra > Poromitra crassiceps. The sequence goes on from NC_139646.1 coordinate 9,276,955, forward strand.
CTGAGCAGCTCCACTACATTTTGTTACTAAGGTATGGAGGAGTAGCACATTTTACCCCATAGGACCCCACATGCCCTGTCCTCATGCACAGTTTAGCTCTACTCTGTTGTGCCAAAATACCAATTTCTTTAATCATCTATACTTCTAAAACGCTATTAGCTGCAGAAAATGCTTTCATTTTCAAGGCTGCACAACAACCTTAAATATTCATAGTAGCAATTATTGTTTGAAATGAACACATTATTTTTGACATAGTAGCACAAAATGTAAAAAAAGTGGCTCATTTTGTCCTGTTCTCCCCTACCCTTTGCTAGCTGATTAGAATGTAGCCTGTGAGGAAAAATACTTTGCTGCAGTCATGAACAACTAATTCATTATACACAATGGCTCTTCCTTATCACTGCAACACACCACTTGGCTTGATGCTTTGTTGAACATGCAAACACAAAATGCCCGGCCCGACCTTGAGACACTTTTACATCAAATATCAGAGGAACTTTAGTACCTGTCAGAACTGAACAACTAATCCCACCACAATTGCACCTTATCTACTCTCTCCTCCTCCCCTCTTTCTCTCTGTACTGCTTCAGGGCAAAATGGCTCTCATGGCAGCAAATAGCTGTTTCATCTCCTACAGTGACAGCGGGGACATCGAGGCCAAGAGCAAGACAGCAGGGGAGGGCGAGATGCTGAAGGTGACGTGTAAATAGTTTTCAGCCACAAGGTTGCATCTTAATCCTCACATATTATATTATTATATATTAGGCACGCGCTCTCTGCGGGGAGCTGACTGCTGAGAGGGAGTGAACAAAAACAACATGTTTCTGAGCTCACTTCAGGGGGGTTCAAGGCATTGTTATTTAATGCACAACATTTTTCTCTCTTGCTCTCTCTCTCTCCGTTTTTTTCCTCTGGATGATGAACAGATCAGATCGTGTGCGGAAAGAGAGGTCAAGCGGAAAGATGACATCGCAGAGGAGGACAGGGGCAATGTGAAGACCTGTGAGATCAATTATGTGTGCGTAACTTTCACTGTTGAAACCACCCGCCTTTATAAAGATACTGCTGGCTTAATACACCAGTAGTCCAATCGAGAACAACCAGAATAAAACCATGGCGAAGACTCTCTAAATATCCTTTTCCAATTAAATGTCTAATGATATTCTGTGCTCGCTTCCATAACGGCTTTTGAGCTGGATTTGATGTCTAAATTAAGAGCCTATTGGAAGCCCAAATGAGACGCTGCGAGCAGGTGGCTACTGCTGCTGTAAATGAGTTTTCTTGTGTTCTCCAACTGGAAACTATTAATTAGTTTCCAGTCTCCAATACAGACAATAGTCCACACATTTACAACATGGTGACAGGTCCTAGCTTCCTTGTGACAGCCTGTATTATTGAACAATGCAGCCCGTTCTCCCTGATGTGACGACTGTTTTGTTGATGTGCCAAGAAACTAACCCAGCTAATTTGGGGAGATGTCAAAAAATATCTCTACAGAAATCAAATGGGGCTTTGTGGTCTAAAAGCAAAGCCATTTGGAAGTCTTTGACTTCAGCATGAAGCAGATCACTGGAGCTACTATTGGTAGCAAACAGTGTCTGGTACCTTGTTAATGGGGATAACAATGTTAACACAGCAAACGGTGATATATTAATCTCACACGTAAGATAAGATGTCATTTATTTATAGCATCTTCATAAGAATAGCCCATAGAGTAGTCATAAAAGTGGTCCTCATTTGTGAAGATTATCCTGCTGAACACAAATTACCACTCCCATAAACTCTTGTCACAGACCTTATTTTGTGCATTTAGTCGAAATCCCCATTCTAAAATCCCATAGCCGTTTCCCCGTTTCCACGTACCACATGATGGTGATTTCTGGTTAAGCCTAAAAAATACATCATCCCTGCGGTATTCTATTGAATGAGGGGTTTTTATTGGTTTTTACTGTGCTCTCTGGAAATGTATTTAAAATTTAAATGTTTTAGAGCCAAATGAGCTTAATTAAAATGGTTACTGCATCTTAAAATTTACTTATCCATACCAAGGGTAATTTTAAAGTAGAAAAAAGAAAACATTGTTTTCTTTTTCACCTGGTACACTGCAATTTTATCATTTAGAAAAAATAAAATCATAGGTACTTTGAAAGTTTCCAAAAATATTGTTTATCATTCATTGCCAGCAGAGCAGCTGTAGTGTTTGTCTCTTGATAAAATCACAGATTTTGAGCATTGTTGGTCTTGTTTCAAGCTTTAGATGTGACTTCTTCATTAATCAGTGAAATGCACAAAGATCTCAACAATAACATGAAAATCCTTTTGCTCACCCCTCTCTCCTAATAAACATACTAGCATTTCACCCCCCTCTCCCAATAAACATACTAGCATTTCACCCCCCTCTAGTTTGACGTTCTCTAGTGCAGCCAGTGCACCTTGTAGCCTCCTCTGAAATAGGTGGTGAAGCACTTTATTCTGAAAGCGCTTGGTGCAGGCTGACCTTTTTAGATAGTGACTTCCTTCCCATTAGACTGACAATCCTTTGATCGACACCGGCAAGATTTTGACAACTAAATCACTTCCCTGGATGTGCGATCACGCCCAGTGGCCTCCGCCTCATCAATCCATTGCCTTAAAGATGCAATTGATGGTCTGCTGTTGGGGTGAGATGGGAAATCAAGCAATGCCGCATTTAAGTTTCCTACGCTGTGAGTGTTTTTTATGGCCCATCTGTGGCCTATTAAGTCCCAGGCAATATGTCTGAAGCGTTTTTCTGCTTGGTGTGCCTTGGTTTTTGCTCCCACTCCATTCATTTTTTCAGAAGAACGCTGGGGAAATGGACTCATCATGGTGACGTGATGATAACGGCTGCCCTTGAGCTTGTGTCTTGATGTAGTGCTTAGCATCTCAAATGGGTTTCAGAATGGAGTGCTGCACGGGAATCATAAACCACTGACACACTATCCTCCGTTAGTGAACCTATATCGGAAAAGTGTCCAATAAGCCACCTTGCTTGATATTTGCAGCATTTAAGATTGTTTACATTGAAATAAGTGAACATGTTTTGATGACTTGATTTAATCTGTATTCCTGATCTTGTACATTTAGCAGCTGGCACCCACAGTGTCAATGCTCAAACATGGAGATAGATAGGGCCGGGCCATATGGTTGAAATCAATATCACGATAATCATAAGGCTTTTTCTTGATATCCAATATCACAATATGGTTCATGTATCCAGAATAATGTTAAATAATCAGGATAATGTGTTCATCTCATTGAACTGAATGGTAATGTTAGGTGTGATGTCAAACAAAACAGAAATATTCAAATAATATCCCTACCATACTTTATTTTCTGAGAGATTTTAAGTCAAATGTGCTTGTCGTCATCAATTTAGACAGCAGAAATGTGCGTCATGACGATATTAAAATGTCTTCATATCATCACGATATGATTTTGGGAGGGGGGGTTGTTATCCTTTGTGGTACCTTTGTGTAACCCATCATCGCTCTGCGACTTGCAGGAAGAAGTTCCAGAGCTTCCAGGACCGGCGGCTGCGGGTGAACGAGGGCGACAGCTCCACACTGAAGAGAGCCAGAGTCGACGGGAAGTTTCATGAGAGTTTGCTGGACAGGTGTGGAAATATGTTCAGTGGACTTTGATGGTCACACACTTAACCTGTTTCTTTTTTACTCTGTTAAGCATTCCATTCACTCAAAGAAAATGTATATATGGAAGTGTAGAATTCAAATTAATTTCCCCCCCCTAAGTGTTCGCTCACCGTTGAAGCAGAAAAATGGTTTGTATCACATGCTATTGAAGACTTCTGTCACTTGTAGTTTAAGGTTTTTGAAGAGTGGTTTCCTTTAAGCATGGTTCTTATCCTGTCGTTCTTGCTGTATTTGGTGTCAGGTTCCTTTCATCCGTTTCAATGGGACTGTAAATGCAGCGCAGAATACTGAAGCACAGAGGGAAATGTGTGGCCCATGAAAGGACAGCATTGATTGGAGTTCAGTTCCTCAGTATTCAAAGTCAAAGAGTAAATCGTCCACCTCGTCCCATGACATGTTAAAGTACAGAGGGTGCACTTTTCTTTTTTCATTGGCCAAATCTCTTCATTGACTCCTATAATAAAATCAGCAGATGAAGTGCAATAAACATACCTTTTATGTGTTTTTATGTGCAGTAATGGACGGATGATTTTTCTTTTCTTTGAAATGGCACAAAATGAATTCAAAAGCCATCTCTAAGTGACTTTTATAGATATTCCACAATGCGCTTCTTTATTCTGAGTAGTATACACCAGCCACAATATGAAAACCACAGACAGGGGGAGTGAATGACAGTGATCATCTCATTACAACAACACCTGTGCGATATAGGCAGCAAGTGAACAGTCAGTTCTTGAAGTTGATGTTGGAAGCAGCGTAACGATCTGAGTGACTTTGACAAGGGCCAAATTGTGGTGGCTAGACGACCGCGTCAGAGCATCTCCAAAACGGCATATGGGGTGATCCTGGTATGCAGTTGTTAGTACCTACCAAAAGTGTTCTGAAGAGATCCAATATAAGATGTCCTACCAAAAAAAGTAACAAATTTAGAAAATAAATAAATCTTTCTCTAAATCAAATGTGAGAAGGCAAACTTTCTGTTCTTGGAATCGTTTACCTTCACATAAATGCACTTTCTACACAAATAGAATGGAATAGAATAGAATAGAGCACTTTACATACATTCCAGACAACGACTCTGCATAAAAATGCATGTTTTTTTTAACAGCCATTGTAGTTGGATTACCAATTAAACTGAAAAAGCTCTTGCCCTTATATCGTTTTATCATGTATATGACATTGACATGTCTATTTTTCTTTTCCACAGGAGAAGCAAAATGAAAGCTGACAGATACTGCAAGTGAAGATTCAACTGTAGATTATTATTTCATAAAAAATATTGTTTAAGTAGATTTGTCTGTTGGAACATTTGATGTACTCTTGTGTTTTTATATTGTGAATAAATATGATGTGAAAAGCTTTGTTGGTTTACTTTCTATACAATATATGTTTTGTTGTTTAGGTCAGTTGCACTCATCTCACAAAGGTGACCTTGGTGAGTGGAAACAGGTGGAGATTTTGCCCATTGACCTATTATGTGATAATTAACCATCGCATTTTTCTGTAGAGCAACTGTTCAGCTAAGGCTGAGAAAAACAATTCATTGGATCATGAGCATAGTGGAGTCATTATAGCCATCTAATCGGGGACTAATTTACACCTGGGACGCCAGAATGCAATTAACTAGTAGGATAGAAAACCAGCAGACCGAAAATTAATTAGGCCAGTTCAGTTTGATGCTACTTTATGAGACGTGTGTTCCATTACTTTATGGAATAAAGACGAATGTTAGATTGTTTCCCGCAAATGAAAAACCTGGGTAATCTGAGTTCAAGTGCATTTACCCTCCATCGCATCGCTGATTGCACGATCACGGGGAAAGAATTGCAATTCATGGTCACACGCATCTTTTATATTTGTCACACGCTGTTACGCTCGCTTCATTCTGGACCCGACCACTGTCCGGGATCACTATGGGGGTGTTTGAAATCATTCCCACACCACTTTTCTTTGACATGACTCTTGCTTCTCTACTACAGAGACATATATTTCCTTACATTTATTAGAATTAAATCTACATTTATTATAAATAAATGTGCTTTGATTGTCGTTTGTTCAGATTATGCTTTATGTGCTTGTGACCTTTATGTGCTGTAACCCCTTGCACAAATATGATAGCAGCCCACTGTCACGAGGTCAACAAAAGTCACTTCCTGGTTTCAAACAGCAAAACCTCGGGCGTAGCAAGGCTAGAAACACAACAGTAGTCGGTTTAATAGGTTACAGATATGGGTCGCTCTGTTTTTCTCTTTTTAGTGGCTTTATTTTCGGTCACATCTACACAGTTTATACCGCCGGTAAGCGAGTTGATGGTTTAGCTAACGTTTACTCTAAAATTACACTGTGTTCTCTAGTTTGACGTTGACTAAGAAATCAAATTAAATGTTCTACTGTTGATGTTTGCTTTCCAGTATACTGAAGATTGTCGAACAGCCATGTATCCCCCAAAGGGCCCCACGTAAGTATCTACCTATTATTATAAACATTGTTACAACTTAGAAACCTCTGCTGTGGCCAAGTCAGTTTAAACATTTCTCTGTGTTTTGTAACATCTTGGTTTGTCAACAATACTGATTGGGAGTCCTGTTTGCTTCAAGTGCTCCTCATAAGCACCAACTTGTCGGTTACATGCTGCCACTCCGACGTGCTGCCACTCCGACGTTCTGCCACTCCGAAATATCGGCACTCAGAAAGGGATCATGTCTATGTTCCCCGGGTTCTATATTCCCCGTTTTTCACGCCAAACCTAACCTCCCCCCATGCCTAAACCTAAGCTCCCCCAGACCCTAACCCAAAACCTAACCTCTCCCACCCCCACGCCTAAACCTAAGGTCGGCATTGCGGCTTCTAAGGTGAACGACCGCCAGTCCGAATAATGGAAGTTAACGTTCGGAGTGGCAGGGCTTCGGAAAGGCAGTCAGTAGCCCAACTGGTCATCGCTTGTGTGCATCACTTTTACCATTACTTGTGGACACGTCTCCCCTGCTTTCTGTTCCCTAAAAAAAATGCACTCAACTGCTAATTATATACCCAAGAGCAGCATACCATCAGCACATTGTTGGTCGTCTGGTTCCACAGTCATTTCCATTTTAAAGCTGCCCAACTTGATGTACTGCACAGGTGAAAAAAGCCCAGATACCCCAAGTCGTTGCTGGCTGTGCATTATTTGTAAAAATAAAAATTAATGGGGTTAACAAAAATAAAATAATGTATATTGTATGCAGTATTTGCATTCATTTCAAAGGTTTTAGGTTTGTGACTCAAGGTGCAAGTAATTGCAAATGAATTGCTCCAACATGTTTGTTTCGACTAAGTTGAAGTGAGACTGGAATGAGAACAGATGAAGGATTACTAAACACAACTTTGTGCAACACCCAGTTGCGCAAAAACGTTTGGTTTCAAAAACGTTCATTAACCAGGCGTGCAGACATGCAAAATTGTCATCTGTGTACTAGATACAGTATTTTACACCTCATGCTCACCCTTTTTTCTTTTTATATCAGGTTCAAAGGAGCTGTCCCGTGGTACACTGTCAACCTGGACTTGCCCCCCTACAAGAGATGGTCGGCGTTGATCACTGACAAAAAAACTGAAGTAAAAATAAGGCCATGTGATTTCAACAAGCTTATATTGAAAATCTTGCAGGAATATGATCAGTTTCTAATCAACCTGTTCTCTTCAGCTGGCAACCGTGATTCAGGCCATCAAAGACCTGGCTGATGCTTTTGTGCCCAGTGGGAAGCTGACAGAGATGGTTGACATTGCCTTGGTGAGTGGTTGTGTCATTTCTCTCACTGTCTTCTTCACTGAATACCCTTTCCTTAAAATAGACTATTTTATTTTCCTGAAGGGTTTATGACAGCAGTCTGTTCTTTGATTCATGCTAACAGTATGATTTTGTGCTCTGCAGCCTCTGATGGTGGACACCCTCCCATACCCATTCAGTGATGAGATTAAAGGGATCGCAGCCGTCTCAGGGGTTCCTCTTGGTAAGAAAACACACATTCTCCTTAAGGCCTAAACATGGTCGTCCGTCCACCTCGAATTGGAGCCGTCTCGCCGTCTGCCGGCGCCAGCTAGCCCTACATGCTCGGACGCCACTACGCCCTCCCTCCCTCCCTCCTGTGGAAGCTCCGTGTGAAAATGGCGGAGATTGTGTGCCAGGCAGTCTGAATGAAATTGAATGTAACGTTCCCAATTCTATGTATTAAATTCTAAAAAACGACCCTCAACATTTGGGAAGGCTAAGCCACACAACTAGTTCGTTATAATCTAACATCATGCTTTGAAATGCGACTTTACGACGATAAGCCAGGGCAACGGCCAATCACAACTCTCCTGCAGCTGACGTCACGCACGTATCGTCGCCGTGAAGTCACATTTTCGAGCAGCCCCCGTCAGCCGACGGGGCCCCCTCCCCGTAGGACGGCGCTCCACCCGCCGTCCTACGGGGAGGGCGGGGCGAGGCTCTGACGGATGACCATGTTTAGGCCTTTAGCCTCCATTCAGTGACTGTCCCTAAAACTGACCCATTGATATCCGCCCTTATTATTTACTTTGTCTTTACTCTTCTCTTCATTTTTGCAATCTAGGCGAAGTCGCCTTGTTCAACATCTTCTATGAGGTGTTCACTGTCTGCACCTCAGTTGTAGCAGAGGACTCTAATGGTGGGTGGTCAGGCTCTGTTATTGGCGAGTATCAGTCAATTAATTGTTTTCAAACCCATTTCTGTTATCAGTACTGACAAGCCTTTGGACTCTTGCAGGCAACCTAATCCATGGTAGAAATCTGGATTTCGGGTTGTTTTTGGGGTAAGAATGTCATTAAGTTGAGAGAGGCATTTTTAAGCTTGGCGTGATCGTGTTTGTTGACTCAGACCTGGGAGAAAAACACTTGTCCTCTTTGCAGCTGGGACACGAAGAACAGGTCATGGATCATTAGTGAGAAGCTGAAGCCTCTATTAGTCAACATCGACTTCCAGAGAAATAATCAGACTGTCTTCAAGTCCACCAACTTTGCCGGATATGTTGGCATGCTGACCGGCATCAAGCCTGTAAGTAACATGTTATATAAAATGAAGACTATGGACTCTATTTTGCCACTGGCCTTAAAGTGGCCGTAGGCGCTAAACTGGCCTTAAACGCAAAAAACACGCTATACGCCTGCCTACCGCTATCGTCCCGCGTCAGTTTGGGCTGTCGGGAAGATACCGTCATGTTTTTACGCCCCGATAAATGCGCTTTACGCTGAAGAGGCGTGGCGCAGTGCCACAATAGGCCAGAATAGGCGTTTCGGCCTTAAATACCAGCCTAAAGTGATCTTCCCAACGGCCATTAATTTTGCGGTCAACGCTTTTCAAAACAGCTGGGCATCTAAAGCCTCTACAAAGTCAAGAAATTACCTCCATGTTGAGTAGAATTTGGATACTGATCCTCTCAAGGTATATCTGACTTTTTCTAGTTTTAATGACTGCATAACCTCCTTAATCCAACGTGCAAAAGTGGGAGGGGAAGCATCTTTCCATTTGGATAATATCAATCTCCTAGCTAGTAAAGTGATGTAGGCTACTAGATTCAACTGAGCAGCGTTTAGGTGCGTCATGTTTTTACGCCCCGAAATGCGCTTTACGCTGAAGAGGTGTGGCGCAGTACCAGAATAGGCCAGAATGGGCGTTTCGGCCTTAAATACCAGCCTAAAGCGATCTTCCCAACGGCCATTAATTTTGCGGTCAACGCTTTTCAAAACCAGGCCTTATTCAGTGCACCGGGGATGCACCCATGGCGTTATCCTATTTTGCCCTACATCGACATGGAATACAATTGAAGATTGTTACAAACTAACTGGTTTAAATTTGTTTTTTCTTGTTTTGTAGCACACATTCACACTGTCTATGAATGAGCGCTTCAGCCTTGATGGAGGATACATTGGTGAGTGTTTATCCGCTCTTGTTGGACTGTTTCTACAGGCATTGTAGGTAAGAGGAGTGTTTCATGACTGTGTAATCATCTTATCCGCTTTCTCCTAATGCAGGAATCCTGGAGTGGATCCTTGGGCAGAGAGATGGGATGTGGATGAGCTTCCTCACTCGCTCTGTCCTGGAGAATGCTACGAGGCATGTGTTCAATATTTCATAATATTATACTTTGGGAGCACTAAAGCACATGCTCGCACTGTTAAATGACAGCATAAACTTGGAAGTGCAGCATGAGGGATACTGACCCCATTGAGGAGTGTGAAGAAGTGATATCTATGCAAGATATGGATTTTATTTTTTATTTTTTTTATTTTTTTACTAGAGCATTTTATTCTTCAGAATTCTAAGAAATAAATGGCAGTGGGGGGTTTGGTCGGGTTGGACAACAGTATTTGACTGTCCCAATAATGTATCTGTTCTCTCTCATCATCTCTAGCTATGAGGATGCCAAAACTCGCCTGGCGCAGACCACGCTGCTCGCTCCAGCCTACTTCATCCTGGGAGGAAACCAGACGGGGCAGGGCTGCGTCATCACCAGGTCCCGTCAGCTCAGTCTGGACATCTGGGAGTGAGTAGCGTTGTAGTAGGGAGTAGAGTAGTAGGGAGTGAGTAGCGTTGTAGTAGGGAGTAGAGTAGTAGGGAGTGAGTAGCGTTGTAGTAGGGAGTAGAGTAGTAGGGAGTGAGTAGCGTTGTAGTCTGCTTCCTATTATTTAGAGAGCATCTCATGTGTAATATCTTGATCACCTCCTAACCATCTTTTTCTTTTTCTTTCCCCCCCATTTAACCTTTATTTAATATTGAAGAGTGAGTTTGTCGTTTAGTTTTTCTAGGTGCTAGAATGAAATTCTTGTGTCCGTTAGGATAATAAAACAAAGGGGTTAGTGTAGAACCATGGGATATAATTATTTTTAACAGAATGGACAGCCCACAGCAAGGCTTTATATTATGACCTATTAAACTGGCTTGAGAGTCAAATTAAATTGAGAGTAATGACTTTAATAGTTTGAGGACTGTGTGCCAACGGCTGTAGATGTCCCACACTGACCCAGCTTTATTCATTAGGATGGCACTTATCTCATGAAATACCCAATATATCACTTAACTAAAATAGCAACTGAGAGCTTTGGTGTTCCTCGCATCACCTGAACTCCTTATATTCCACAGGTCAGTTGGCTTTGTGTAGCATGTTTCATATTGAGGTCTTGTCTTGTCTCATTCTTCAGGATTGACCTGAAGCTCGGCCGGTGGTATGTCCTGGAGACGAACTACGACCACTGGAAGGAGCCGCTGTTCCTGGATGATCGCAGAATCCCCGCCATGAAGTGTATGAACCAAACCACACAGCAGGTGAGGAGGACTGCTGACCTCTGCTCCCTGTCCACAAGTGGACACACTTTGTCTTTGATGAGAGGATATCAACATTTATTAGATGTGATCAAAAGGTATTTTATGCCAGTTACATTCCTGCGTTATACCAGACTAGCAAGACTTTTGATCTGCCATTTCTTTTGCAGAACATCTCACCGAAGACAATGTACGATATGCTGTCAACTAAACCAGTGTTAAACAAGGTAAGCCTTTTAATAATATTTGCGGTATTTGAGCCAGCTTCACAAGAACAGACAAATTGAAGTGGCCTTTATTTTCTCCTCCTCACTTTGCTTATTGCAGCTGACCACATACACAACACTGATGTCAGTGACCAAGGGCACCCTGGAGTCGTACATCCGTGACTGCCCAAACCCCTGCATGCCCTGGTGACCGTCCAAGCACTGAACCCAGATCCGTTTTTAAATGCTTAATTGCACATGATGGGGACAACTTCAACTGATCGTGGGACAAAAGTTGAAGCTGTTCCTTATTTCAAGCGTTTACACAGCAAATAATCATCTGAACCAAAGTTTGCCTCAACTCTGACATAGCTCTGAGATTTGTACTTTTCAAGCAATGCAGGAATACTGAATTGATGTTAGGAATATTAAATCCTACATGTCGGATAGATTAAGTACTGTATGATTTCTTTCCTGTCTTTTTGTGTTGGAAAGGAGTATGAGTGAAACAAACTTGGAAGTCTTGTATCACTGGTGTTTTGTACAATATGGGAGAGCATATCAGTGGTTCTCAACAGTTCTCAACATGGGCTTAGTGACCTCTAAAAGGCTGATGAGATGAGAGCTGCCTGCTAGATGAATTCTGGTGTGTGATGATTCAAGGAATACAAACCTTTTAATATGGAGACGAGTTTGTGAGCCAAAAAGGTCAGGAACTGCTGTGGAGCAACAGTCACATTGCCGAATAGCTATTTCACTCAATGCTTCTAACAAATGTATTTTGTACTGTAGTTGACCACTTTCCATTTGTTTTAATTATTAATAAAGAGGTTTCCCCAACTTGTGATTCTCCCAGTATTTCTGAAATTTCATTTCTTAATGCTACGGTATAATAAGGAATATAATTTTTTTATATTTTATAATTCTATTTAGTGTAGTATTAAATATAATTGAATACTTTCCTTCCACATAAAAATATTTGCCATGCCCATCTGTCTAATTGCCTGCCAGTTAAAACGTCATCACATTCATTGTCATTTCCCCCTGGTGTGGGTAATAATCTGGAACAACGGAACGGGGCCTTGCCATGGCAAAGTTTGGGAAACCCTGGTGTAGCATATTTGGGTACAGCATACTGTAAAATAGCCAATTCTCTGAAGTAACACATTCAGAATCTCAACAGCATTAGCTTCAGTAACATCATGACAACACTTTGTACTAATTCTTTACCAAACATGACACGAGTTTCAAAATGTCTTATCCTTTTATTTAAAACATAACAGTAGTCAACATTTTTATTACATGGAAATAATGGCTAACCCATTAGCACAACAAAATAGATGTACCGGTATATAAAGATGATGCATCTGAGGAGGGATTTGTAACATGTAATAAAAAAAGTTAATTAAGTTTGAGCACTGAGCTCCGATACAAGAAAAAGTGTTCAAGCAAAAGAAACAATGAGGAGAAAGCAGCCAGGCTACAGCTGCTGCTGCACTTCTCTGTTCTATTGTCATTTCTGTAACAGTTATAATTAGGCCTTAGGGGTCAAGTGCAGAGAAAACACAAAAGCTGTAGAACTGTAAGGCCAGGCCAAGACAACAAAAATAAAACATTTATAATGACAACTCATTTCAAACTGATCCCAAAACCAAGAACAAGGGGACTAAGGCGGTTGTCAACAAGTTCGAAATACTATAAAGAATCAAACAGAGGCTTAGAAATTAGTACTCAGCAGCATAGAGATAGCCCCCACCCACAAATCAGCAACAAATCACTTAACATGTTCAGGAATAACATTTATGAAGTGTTGATTATGCATACAGCTTTAGCTTTATATCTGTTGTGTGTTAATGTCACTGCCAACCTGTGACCTATATGATGAGTGATTTGCTCCTCAATAGAGCTGAACAGTCACGTGACGTCTCCTGCCCTGGAAGAGAGTTCCCCATTCATTTTCTCCATAGACATTTAGAAAAATCTTTAGATAACGAGTTTTAAGGCTGGAACCAAGCCAACCAGCGACCTACTGAATCATGAGTGATCATAAAACATTTCACTTGGACAAAAATTAAGGCGGGGGGGGGGGGGGGTGGGGGTGTTATTTTGGCTCTAAGTTAAATGTTTTATGATCACTCATGATTCAGTAGGTCGCTGGTTGGCTTGGTTCCAGCCTTAAAACTCGTTATATAAGGATTTTTCAAAATGTCTATGGAGAAAACGAATGGGGAACTCTCTTCCAGGGCAGGAGATGTCACGTGACTGTTCAGCTCTATACTTGCAGATTAAAGATGAATAACTGACCGATCATACATCCAGAACAGGTTTAGGAACAAATGCTCATACAACCAGAACAGGTTTAGGGTGCAAGCGCAATGTTGCTACAACCAATGCTATTCAGACATTGCTATAATTCTTTATACACTTTGGGCACCAACAGCTTCTGTAAAGAAAGAAAGAAAGAGAGAAAGACAATTACTGCAAAGGCTATGGCTATTATTTTGTACAGACACAGAAGCTGCTCATACTGTACTTGCACAGACACACAAACAACAAAGGAGGACTTTAGAGGGTGCCTGGGCAAATAGAGATTGATTGATTTGTACAGGTGGCCTGGGGCTATAGTTTGCAAGGTTTATAATTCATACCTGGTTCTTTGAGGGCCTGTGCGTTCCCCACTAGCCCAGTCAGTGATGCAGCATTCCCACTGAACATCTCCACAGACAGGTTGTTGTTCTGCTGCTCCTCCACAATCCTCTTCTGAAGCGCCTCCTGATGTTACAGGATACACAGTATATCCATCGGATAAATACATCTTTACACCGATGAAACCTCATTTTCCTTGTAATTTGTTTTTGAAGGCTCAGGCTTTTCAATCTGACAAAATAGCACAACTATAAATATATTAGAGGCTTTTTTTATTTTTAAGAGTGGCGAATTGTTACCTCACACATGACTGTAAGCTGCATTGGCATCTTCTCCACCTTGACAAAGTCTTCCTCATCAGACTTCTGGCTGGTGCTACCGGAGCCCATCTCCTGTGTCAGTGACAGTTAATATCTATCAATGAATGCAGTATGTATGTATGCAACAGTACAACTAGAAGCCATTCTGCAATCTGTTTCTACATAATGGTGTTTTAATTCCACATGAAAGTAAAAGCACCAATGTAGTACATTCTGATGGTGGGTTTTGGTCTTACATCTACATTGATCATGATGGGCGAGTCGGTGTCAGGACTACTGATGGTGGTTGAATCCTTGGAGACGTCCTGAGCATGGGAGTCTGCAGTGTTTACTTGTGAGGCAGCGGCCTCCTCGAGACCCTGGCACTCCGCCGTGGCGCGTCCATCGAATGCAGAATCCACAATCTGGAGGGGTTTACACTCTGACCTGTTGGCCTCTACTACACAGGCAAGAGGTGGGGATTGGCAACAGGACGGAGGTTAATTGACTATCAGAGGGGTCATCCAACAAAACACTGTCAAACATTTGACTGCTTGGCAAGTCCATTCTGAGCATAACATAAAGCACTCACCCTCATTATTCTCTGAACAGGTCTGTTCAATGTTTGTCCCCGGGCTTCCACTGAGTGATGCTCCCTGAAACACGATGCAATTACACAGATCAGACAAAGAAAGCAGTGCCAATTAATGTAAGCCATGGTTGGTTGGGAAAATATCCTGACCTGCTGCTCCACCACTCCATCAGCACTAGCCTGCAGGGAGGTCTGCACATCAGCACTAGCCTGCAGGGAGGTCTGCACATCAGCACTAGCCTGCAGGGAGGTCTGCACATCCACAGGCCCCGCTTCAAACTCCTCCATCTCCTCCTCCTCGTTCTCATCCTCCCCACTGCCATAGTTTGTCAGCGCCTGGGTCTCTGCTTTGGAGAGACCTGCAACAAACACAGACAACACACAAGAATAAGAGGCATGTGTGATACGTGTAATACAATCATGTTTAAAACATTAAATTTAGACAGGCAATGGTATTATTTTCATTTTTTTGCAAGTGTAGGAATTTTAACAAGAACTTCACAATTTCACCCACTGATGGAAAGAGGCATTCCCTGGCCATCTTCTTCCTCATCTTCCTCAACCCCTGAGGCTTCACTACCCCCGCTGGTCTTCCGCTCAGTCTGCAGGTACGGCTCCTGGAGTACAGTATCAACATTGTTGAATTTTCTCCAACAAGCATCATCCTGCTCAGTCTCGTCTTGGTCCTGGAAGAGAGAGAGACGCCATTTTGATGCTGATTACTAACGTAGCCAGTGGCATTGGTCCTTTCAATATCAACATCAAAATGACTTACCTTGTCTTCATCCAGGTATGCTGGAGAAAATGATTTATCACCCTCTGCTGTTTTATTTTCCTAATGGGAGACATAGATTAAAAAAATCTATATATTCCAATTAAGCCGAGCCAAACCAATTTCTGTACTACAGTGTTAATTAAATTAGTATCCATAGTTTTATTAGATTACAAGTAAACACAAGAGGGGGGGATGAAAAACACTAACCTCAGGTCTGTGCTTGGCACTACTGGGCTGCTCTGACCTCTTCCTGTTCTTGTGCTTGGCTACCATGGCCGCGCTGCTGTTGTTGTCCAAGTCCTGCATAAGCCTAAAGAAGGCCAGTTCATTGAAGAGGATCTCTGAGGTCTCCACTAGAAGGTCCTCTCCACAGTCCTCCAGGCTACGGCCCACAAATTTAGTCAGAGAATCCTGCGTAAAATAAAATAAGCAAGAAAGAGAGATGTCAGAAGGGCCATTGTTAATTGTATTTGATGTGTTTAAATCCATATATTCTGTGTATGTGGAACCCAGCAGTGGCAGAGGTCCTACCTGCAGTATGCCTCCCAGCTGTTTATGGAAAAAGCGGACAAACTCCTTGCTCTCGTCACTCTGGTGGGTGAGAGTAAGGACCATGCGCCGCACACATGCCAGCAGCTCGTAAGAACATACCTCATCCATGTTATCCTAACACCAGGTGAGATGGAACAACACAGAGTAATTATACAAGTTCCTCTCTTTCTTTGATGACTGAATCTTAAGATGGTTCACATTCACAGTGATGTAGTATTCAACAGTAATAATATTGTAATAATTCTAACAGTATTGACGTGTATGGAAAAAGATTAGTCCCAACAGATTGTATTTGAAATGTACAGATAGGAGTTTTCTCAACCTTGAGGGAGGCAGCCGCCTTCCAGTCAACACTGAGGGAACAAACATCCCTTGAAAAAAAAGCTCAATATCAAATTTAGAAAACTGAATTTGATTTCAAATTTGTCAAATTCAATAATATCATGCAATTTCAAGCTATTGCATTCAATTTCAAATACATTTATTTAAAAAATTCAGCTCACTAGTTCAATATGAGCATGGTAAATTAAAATCTATGCAATTTGAACACAATCTCTGCTGGCACAAATCTCTCTCCATATACAGCCTGATGTTCTCTGTACTAATTATCCCACCTTGAGGAAAGGAATGACCTCTGTCATGATGGCCTTGATCTGCCGATCCAACTGCTGGGTGTCAATCTGTGGGCAGCGCAGATCGGCAGATGCACCTCCTGCCCCCAGACAAACACAAACAACTTTTCATTTCATCAATTTAAAAGACAGCAATCAATATACTCCAAAGGACATTAATTTATGCATAACAAATCCTGCAAAATTAGAGGACACTGTGGAGGGCAATGATCGTGTTGCTACAATTCTTTGCACACATGGTGTAGTCAGGAAGGGTTACGTGATAAGTGTACCTTCCACTGGTTCAGCAGCGTTAGCAGAAGGATGTTCAGCGTTAGAGACTTCAGCGCCACTTGCACCTGCAGTGTTGGCGTTGCAGGGGTTAAACTCAGCTTTAAGCTTCATGCGCTCATACTCCCTAATCCTGGCCAGAGCTTTGTCTAAATGAATCACCGTGTTGCCTACCAAAGCAGCACAGAAAAAAGAACAGGGGGAGTGAAAGAGAGGCAGAAATGGGATATAAAAGATCATAATCAATAAGGTAGGAGAGGAGAGGAGAAAAGAGTGCATTGATATTAAAGACAGAACGGAACCCAAGTGGCGTGTGGGTCGGAGATGTTTCAGACTGAAAACAAATCTTGTCTGAGATGACAGAGGGTTGAGAGGCGGGTCATAAGCATGTCGATTATTTGATTTGACAATTCTGGGGACTTGATTTGGCGTTGACCAATCCTGGCGTGTTCTGCCCCCAAATAGAGTGGGATTCAGCATGTTGCGGCGCTACGGATCCGCAGAGTGAGAGTACCAGGCAGGCAGCTGCTTCCATGTGGAGCGGACAATCCGATGCATGAGTGCTGCCTGTCCGCCTGGAATCTCCGAGGGGCGACCCCTTATGTTAACGTTATTCTGGAATGCGAGTTTAACGAGCCAGTTACTTTTTTTTGCATTCTTAGACAATACTGTTTGCTTTATTTTGTATGTTACATACAATTGGCCAAATTATTAATTCGTTTATGGGCTAGAAATTCTGCCAGGTTACAGACACTAGGTGCCATTTTCTCCTTCATTTCGAGGAGAAAATTCTCCTGAAATGGAGATTGATTGACAGCTGCCATGTCATGATATGATTGGTTGAAATGGGGTAGAAATTTGATAGTACTATGTGATGTCAGCAAACTGTACATTACTGTTATGAATGAAATCTTGAAAAATGAACTTTTGATGTAGAAAAAGTGTGGGAAAACTAAAGAAATTTGATTTTTGTGATTTTTCTTTGCATACATTATTATATCGGTGCACTGAATACCCAAGTATTTGAACTAAAATAAAAATAAAATCGTTTTTGGGTTCAGCTCGTCTTTAATGCCAGGTTTCCACAACAGGATCAAACAGTGCAAGCCAGGCTTCACTCCTAATCTATTTCACTGAAGGTACCCACATCTGAGACAACTCTATCACACTAACAATGTCCCGAAAAGTAACATTATTTTAAGGCTATATGTGGTCTTGCTCCCATAGTCCCATAGTCATATATTCTAGTAGCATGGCACACCCTGATTGGTCCTGCTGTAAAAAAAATATATATATATTTGCTATACGTAAAAGGACATGAAGCAAAGCACATCAATTGAATGCTGGGATGTGAGAAAAGGTTCAGACAGGTATGCAGTTTTTGCAAGCTTCAGCCCATTTTTCCCACATCTACTAGAATGTACGTGGAAATATACCCAGGTCATCGCTAGCAAAAGCCTCCAGGTTGGAGGAGGTTGACATGACGCTGTCATCCGCTGATTCTACATCATCCCTCTTCTTCATAGTGTCCTGCTTCAGCCTCAAATTATTCTCCAACACCTCCTAAAAAACAGGTGAGCATTGTGTGGTGAGTCGCACGCACACACACACACACACACACACACACACACACACACACAAAACATACATCCTACAATTCCTAAACCCAGTGTTCAGGATGATTCATCACAGATCCTCCCCCGAAGAATTCCTAAAGGCAGGATAAATTACTGGTATGTACAATAAGAGACAAAAGCAATGGTGGCCCATCCTGCCATTCTCCTAACATGGAGAATTAAACTTTTCATCCATCATTCCGGAACAAAGGCGTTATTTAGAAAGACAAAAGGCCTGGCTTCCAATTAGCAAAACCCTAGGGACCTCAGCCTAGAACAAAGAACACATGTCTGATCTGCTAAAAGAGCCTCAGAGAGATGAGGGCCATTTCTCACTGACAGGCTTCTGAAACCTCCCAGTCAAGTGAAATTCAAAGACGAGGATGGGGGGGGGGGGGGATGGGGAGTTAGGAGAGAAAAAGCGAGACATAGGGATGAAAAGAAACATGTCAGAAAATGATGAAAAGAGACAAGGCATATTAAGAAAAGATTGAAAGATTGAGAGGTAGAAGAGGAAGAAAGTAAAAAATATATAGAAAAAGATTGGGGTACGGCAGAGGGATGAGAGAAAGACGAAGGGAAAGAAAAAAGAAGAGGAACACTAAAGAAGAATGGCAGAGTGTGTGGATGTGATGTTGGGAAGAGATCGTGTGTGTCTTTCTTACAGCATCACTGGTGGCCAGACTTTCACTGGGTGTGAGCTCTGACTGAGAGCCTGCAGCCCACACTAAAGGGCCAAGCGGCGGCAGCTGGTCCTCAGCTGCACTCTTCTCCATCAGGTGTCTGGTCACTAGATCCTGGAGAAGAGGAGAGGCTATTGTCATGGGAGCATCCATCAATCTTTACTCAGATCAACAAGACTATGCAAAGGAGATCCATGTTTGATTCAAGCAGTCAAACATTTACAGACTCTCTCACTGAGGCTTATGCTCAGCAGTTACACATATCCGTACTTACATGTAGGGAATAGAGCGCCCTCTGGCGCAAGTAGTCTGTATTGAGCAGCTGCAGCTCATGGAAGAGCTCAATGAGGAAGTGAGGTCGGGACTCGTTCTGAGATATCAAAGTAGCCACCTCAGAGTAAATGGTCTCCCTCAGCGCCTCAAACAGTGAGAAGTCACTGCTTGCATCTACAAGTTCAAGATTTGACAGTCAGAGGTTATGATGGACACTTGCAAAAAACAATCAAACAAACAAAAATAACTGTTACGTTAACTCAAAGCAACTGTTTTGCATTGCAAAAGACTCCTTAAGCCTACCCACAAAGTTGGGAGCTTTGGCTTAGGTTCAGCCATCAATAGCCCATGCATGGGATGCAAGACAACCAAATGATGCTAGGAGATGGTGAGTTTACCTGGTGCTTCAGTGCATGCAATTCTGTTAGAGAGGAAGGGTGTTCTCCAAGCATAGGCTGTGAGTAAGATAAATTAAAGTGACAACAAAGAAAATGAACCCAAAATTAAACGTGGTCACAACAAATGGGTGGACATAAGTAAATTAAATTAAATAGAGGGTATGCATGTGATGTCACAGAGGCAGAAGTCACTGTGGGGTCACGCCCACTGAGTCACAGCAAGACTGAGCTTGAATGCAGTAATCAGCCTAGATAACTGACACCTGCTGCTCAGGGAGGAACTTGACACTCATTTTGACACTCATTCCCGATTGAGGGGGCGTGTTCCAGTGGGTGTGCATACCCTCTATTAAATCAAAGGATAAATTGGTATAATTATGGAAAACAGAGAACATTCTTAAGTAAAATTAAGTTTAATATATTAAATATATATATATAAAATATTAATATATTAAAGGCAAAAACAAAGTAAAGCACCTTTAGTTCTGTGATGAGCAAGGATATGTATTTTAAATACATTGCCCTCAGAATAAAACCTGATACAGGTAAGAACTACCTAAGCAGGGACACAACCTTTACGCGTACCAGAGGAGAGGTCATTTGGCTTGTGACCAGGCTTAGTTTTGCTGTCTAGTTTCTCTTGAGTCAGCTTGTCCAATAGACTCTGATTCTGATCCTTCTGACGAGACTGGGCTGCCCTCTCCTGGACAAAGTCAGCAGTGCTGCTAGCACTGTCGCTCTCCTGGCCTGAGGAATGTACAAACCAAACAATCTAAAAAAACAAGTCTTTGCTAATTGGGTTACAGCAAATACAATGGTTTCTACTTTATACAGCATAAGAATTTGCTTGACTGAAGTCAAGCCTATAGTTTGCCATAGGTAGGTATCAAACATCAAATGGTAGTAGGTTTGTGTATATTTGTTGAATTATACTTTGAAAATAAATTGTATTTGTCCCACTTTAAAACAATGACCTACTAATAGTCACACCTTTGCAATATGAAATACAAAGTTAATACATGATAAGCAAGCAATTTGATTAGGCCCATACGTATTCTTGTCCTACCTATTCACAAATTAACATTAAACAAATTAAACTTAACAACATTTGCTACAGTATCCACAATGTGTAGTGGCTCCCATACCGTCAGTGTTCTTGTTGTGCCCTTTGCTCCTCCTGCGACGGCTCTTAGAACTGGGTGTCTTGCTTCGGGAGGCCAGGTTGGCCTGAGCAGAGGCCTTGTGCCCGGCCTTGAAAGTCTTGGTGACGGTGGTGGGGTCAGCGGGATCAGGCATGCTGCTGAAGCTCTCCTGGGAGCCCTGGTCAAAGACCTGGCGTCGGGGGAGCGGTGGTGGGCGGGTGCGGGGGGAGGAGGAGGGAGACTCCTGGTGCTCCGTATTGGACAGGTGATGCTGGATGGTGTCGTTTGTGTAGGAGGTGTTGAGCCCGCCCGCTGGCCTGAAGGGATTTATCCAAGAAAATAAACACAAGAATCGCAGTGTAGAGCAGAATTGACGCAAATGTCACCTTTGGGAAAACAATGGCAGACATACCGTCTCTTTGCAGCTGAGCTGAGGGGAGAGTGCTGCAGCGGAGGAGGGAAGCTCATGTACTCCGTCTTGACAGAGGTGTTGGGGTCCAACTGCTGGTCAGGGCTAGTCTGACCTACTGCACCCTGAGGGAACTCACCCATGGCAGAGGGGAACAGTGGGTGGAAGTTAAAGCCTGCAATGAGAAAAATGCCACTTGGTTGAACAAATTACAGTGTGTTAATGGTCTGGACATGAGCAATTCAGTCATTCTTCGTGTTATAAATTGGTACTTTGTTCACTTTTCTAGATGAGATTCTCCATCTCACACGTTTCTTGTGGGTCAAATGGGTTCTCCTGATCAAAAGGACTGGGTATGTGTGACTTATTTTATTTTAGTCAAATCAATTGAAAACAGACTGTATTTTAATCCCCCTGAATAGCAGACAGCCTCAGACCCACTTGTAAAATAAGAGACCCAGTGTGATTTTGCCTGTTATATGATAGTGCGTCATGCACAGGCATCGTCATTACAATGAATGAGAGCACTATTATTGTGTAATATTCAACACCTTGAAACAATATCTCTGAAAACTCTACAGTTACAGTATCAGACTGTGGCAACATTTCAATGAGAAGCACGATCTGCCACATAACAATGGTGAATGAAGCCACTTAACACATTCATTTTGAAATTTGGGAGATACATTCAAATTCCATTTCAAATTAAATTAGAAGTGCACTCGGAGTGGGAAGACCTCCACCAAGGCCAATAGTCCAGTCTGCTATGATATGCAAATGTTGCGAGTCGGATCAGATATGATCCAAAATGTAACGGTTTCTTCCTTGGCCCATGCTACACCCTTCCACAAAGTTTCGTGACAATCGGCCCAGTAGTTTTTCCGTAATCCTGCTGACAAACAAACTGCACTGAAACCATAACCTCCTTGGTGGAGGTAACAGACAACTCTGTCTTCTGGTGATGATTTTGTTCTCAGTCAATTTGGGGAGCAAGTCTCATTGCACTAATAGGGGTTTTTGTTTCAAGGTTTTTCGTATGAAGGCATGAATATTGTCAAGTCCATAATCAAAATTAACTATCAAGACACTAATAAATGACCATCTGAAAACAACTTCCTATCAATGTCTAACTGATAACTGCCAAAACAAATTCCTTACTTCATAACCCAAATAATTTAAGAATTTAAGACGTGGCAATATTGTATTTAAGCCATTTTACATAAATGCAGTCCAATTTAACACATTTTAAGGCCTAAACTTGAGATGATTGGATTTTAGACCTTTTAAGACCCAGCAGAAACCCTGTGCATACCAGTCTATCAGAAGATAGTGATATGTTTTGTTCGAGAGGCCCAAGAGCTAATAAAAATAAATAAATAATAAAGAATAAAATATGCATGGCGTACTGGGAGGAAGTGGGGAGATTCCGGGTATATTGAGGGTGTTGGTTGATGGATGCGTGGTCAAGAAGGGTAGGAAGAGACCGGGGGAGGAGGCCTGGGTCTGGGCCTGACCTGCTGATGAGGAGGCGGGCTGCTGTTGCTGCTGCTGGCGGAGTAGCTCATTCAGGACTTGCTTTAGCCTGGAGGAATGGTATGACAGAATAACGGTGAGTTTAAAAGGGTGAGCCGCTACATAGAAAGAAAGTGGTGCTACGTTTTATATGCTACTGTTTTTACCTTTGTACATTGCTTTGCTGCCAGGCCAGCTGGGTGTAACACTGGTTGAGCTGGTGCATGACCAGGTGGACCTGGGGCGATGACAGGTTGTTGGGCAACACATTGTACTGACCTGTCAGCAGGGTCTGCAACATATATGACAGTGTCTGTGGGAGCGGGTGAGAGAGGAGACAAATGGCATTTAGGTACATGTCGACAGTGGGACACCCATCCAAAGAGAGGACAGAAAGCCACAGGCCGAATTCCAAACAAGTGGCAGTAGTGACGCATTTCAATTGGGACACTAAATTAATTCTACAACAGCCATACATCTTAGTAAATGTCAACAACATTTGAATGCCAATTACAAGGGCCAATTTCCATGCCAATTAGGGTCATTCTGTGTGTTGTGTGTACATTTGTTTAGTAAGCCAACCTGCTGGTCCTGCATCAGCGTCTGACACATGGTGGTGCTGAAGTCCAGTTGTCTCTGCAGCTGGCTGACCTGCTCCTGCCAGTGGTTTGAGCCCTCGGTGACGGACAGCTCAGAAGCCCAGCGCAGGTTCTCCTGGCGTCGCGTGCCTCCACCCTGGCTGCCAGTCTGGTTCAGGGTCCTGGACTGCTGCTGTTGCGGTTTGGCCCTGGCCTTGGTATGAAGAGAGCGATGCCCGCTTCCCTCACCACAGAAGGCCAATGGAGGCTTCAGGTTACTGGAGATAAAAGACAAACTTACAGGGTTGCCACTCTTTTGTAATGATTAGATTTCATTTCAAGCACTTTTCAAGGAGTAATTATTTCAACATTTCAGGCTAATAATTCAGAGATGTTCACATACCAATCTCATAAGTCATCCAATGCAAATTTGTTTCCACACATCGGAGTGAATTACCGGTATTAACACTTCACATAGACTCAAAGCAATTTTAAAATCCTCAGCATTTCTGCATGTAGTCTATGCATGCGGTGAGTGATACTGTAGTGTAGATAGGAAGAAAGTATGCAGCAATTTTGAGATGACAGAGCACATGAGGCTCAAACTCTATGTTTTCTTTTGAAATTCAAGCACTTCCCAGACCCGTGACAACCCTGAAGTTAGTACATGTTTTAGAGGACTGGGGTCCACACAATTCCTTCTGCAGCCACTTAGTCTGACCTTCCTTGGTTCTTCCTGTTACTGAAAGAATGGTGGTCCCTGTTGGATGAGTAGATGATCTCATCGTTAGAGCTGCTCTCCGCACCATCTTCCTGCTCTTCCTCCTCCTCAGCACCCAACTCTGAGCGATAGCCATCCTCATCCTCATCCAGCTGGCAGGGAGTAGAGCCCCATGTGGCCATCGTCCTAGTGATGGGTGGGCAAAAGTACAAAATTAAGCAGTCTGTGGTAGGGCCACCAGTGAACACCAGTAAACAGAGTAAAAATAATTTAAATGCAGAAAAAACATTTGATGTTTGATGGTTCAATAAATCCTTAATAAATAAACGACCTATAACAAACCTTTCCCTGATATATATATATATTATATATATATATATACGGTATATATATATATATATATATATATATATATATATAGATCCTTATATCCTTATATATATATTAGATCCTTTCCAAAAAATTTGAATATCATGGAAATAACATGGATGACCGTGGGCTTCAACGGATTGTCAAGCAAAGACGATTCAAAGATTTGGCGGAGATTCAGAGGGAGTGGACTGAGGCTGGAGTCAGTCACAACTGAGAAGTAACTGCTGATTTTCTTCACACTATTCTAATTTCTTGAAATACTGTTTTGGGCGTTTTGTGGAGCTGTAGGCCAAAATTATGAAAAATGAAACAAATAAAGGCTATAAATATTTCACTTTGTGTGTAATGAATCTATAATCTATGAGTTTCACTTTTTGAAAGGAATTATGGGAAAAAATGAACTTTTCCATGATATTCTAATTTTTTGGAAAGGATCTGTATATATAAATATATTTATTTATTTTTATTTATTTTTTAAGCTATACAATTGAGAGAGAGAAAAGAACAGGCTGACATCAATTGAAATTCCTGTTAACAAATCAACTCAATCAATGTTAAACCCGGACACATGATTTCTTCTGTAGCACAACCTATTTTCAGTGATGCTATCTATGCATTTTCTGCCAAAAAAAAATCCATGATCATAAGTTTACAGAAAACCAGGGGGGTCTAATGGATCTGTGTGTGTGTGTGTGTGTGTGTGTGTGTGTGTGTGTGTGTGTGTGTGTGTCTGTAAGAGAGAGAGAGGGAGAGAGAGAGAGGTCCTCCCCCCCAGGCAACTGCTGTAAAGGTTTCACCATGGCCAGGCACTGAGGTCACTGATGTATGTTTGTAGTAAAGCAGTTGTTTTGGCAAAGGAGCAGCAATAAATTCTACAATTTTCCCCTGAGCCAAGATGGCCCATGGTGTTCCTTAGGCTAATCCTCCTTTATTATATAAAAGAAAGTAAGTGGATTCTTCAATTTTGGTCATGTTTTGGTGGTCACATTTTTGGTTACACTCGAGCAATTGTGATGTCACTGATGATGTCACTATGACATTATAGCCCGCAAGATGCCTAGTATTAGGAAAAAAGACAGAAAAATGTGCCGTGTATAATGACTTTTCATTGTTTTTCTCTTAAAAGTAAGATGTGGCCCAATATGTCTCCTACCTTTCGTCTCTACTGAGAGGCTGTGAGGTTGTAGCTTGGCCTTCTGGGTCCTCAATCCTGTAGGGACAGTCACTAAGATCACTACGCCTCTGGTGTTCCGCCATCAAGGACTCCAGGTGCTTCCTGCGCTGACGTAATTCTTCCCGGTGGATCTGGTGGCGACGCATCTCTGACCACAGCTGCTGGTAATGCAAGAGCAGCACAGAGGGGATAGGTTAACATGACCAAAATTCGGGATTATCATCATTTCTAAATGTACAGGTCTGGTTTTGACTCTGCTGGTGGTAGCCAAGGCTCTATTGGTGTGCACTGTGCAGGGTGTGGTGTGTCACCTCGTTGTCAGTGACTGAAGCATTAGCTGCTTCTGGAGCAGTGGGTTTGAGCACAGCAGAATTGGTTTTGGGTCCAGAGGAGGAAGGAGCTTGGCCGGCAACCGGCGTGGAGGCTGCAGCTGGAAGCTTCCTCAGCAGTCCATGCTGACTTGCAGTGCTGGACACAGATGACTAGAAAGGAGAGAGAAAGAGTTTATAGGGTGTGTTCACAGTTATGCAGAATAATAATAGATTATATGAGCACAGCATGTTGTAAGTAACTGCATCTGGAATTAACTTTCTGGCTGACCTGCCAATAGTCAGTATAGTCACCAATGATGTGTGCCACCACATAGGAATACAGTTTAAACTAAGGTTAGACTTAGGTTTAGATACTACTACTTTGTGTAGAGCCAGCTGACAGGAGCCTATTTTATACTCTGTGTGTGTGTGTGTGTGTGTGTGTGTGTGTGTGTGTGTGTGTGTGTGTGTGTGTGTTAAATACCTGGAGGTCAGGGCAGGCCCACTGCAGGTCCTGGATCTTACCCTGGATCTCAGTCAGCCTCTGGCGTTCTTCGTGGAGCTGCTTCAACTCCTGCTTATGCTGGTGCAGCTTGTCCTCGTACAGCTTCTCCCTGGTGTCCACATATATTTGATGTAATGTCAATTAAAAAGGGCCAAAAGATGAAATACCAACAAAACATCCAGAAATGCAAAAAGAAAGAAAGAAAAAAAGACAAGAAAAGAAAAGAAATTTGAAAAAAATATTTTGTAGCTACTGAAAGACTGTCAGACAGGCTTTGTGAATCCTCCATGTGGCCTACCTGGCCTTGTCAGAGAGTGTGAGGTCTCTGGGACTCGTGTTGGCTCCTGCCCTCAGTGGCCCTGCTACAACAGCTCTGGTGTTATTTGGCTGCTGGTGTAGAGCCTCATCCTCATTGGCTGTGGTACCGTCTGTGTCGTCACTCTGTGTACAGACAGCAATATTCACTATGTTTACCTGCAGTTAAAGGAACACTCCACCAATTTTCAACCAGCATGGTCATCATTACAAAATCAGTAGTATATCAGAAAATTATAAGCAGTTTTGCAGCCATTCATTTAGTTTGACAGTTATTGAGAGTTGATTTGAGTTCAGCTGTGGACCAGTGATGGCATTTGTGCATGAATGACATCACTGGTCCACAACTTTCACTCAAATGAATGCTCAATATCTGTCAAACTAAATGAATGCCTGCAAGACTGTTTATAGTTTTCAGATATGTGTGAGATTATGTGCAAAATAAATCATCATTGAAAGTCGGCGGAGTGTCCCTTTAAGTCGAGCTATGGTTATAGCTTGATTAGGCTATTTACTCGGACTACTGTCCTTGTCCCAGTATACAAGCACGGGTGGGAAATCGATTTATTGATGGAATCATGTCGCCTCCGCTACAAGCTAGCAAGCTAGTCTCTTAAATGCAAATGGTCACGTGGTCACCTCTCCCCAAGTCTCGTTACTCCCCCCCGCCCCCACTAGTGCTGACCTAGCAAGCTAACTTGAAATAGAGATCATGATAGTTCCCAAACTCCACATAAACCACACATATATACACAAAGCTGCCCGTTGTTAGCTCAATACATTTGAAACTAAGATATTCTAGTGTCCTGTCCTGTCCATCGTTCTGTCTTGCTATGTACTGCAATGTTTTGTCTGTAACCAGTTTTGTCCTGTCTGTATTGTGAACGGTGATGCCATGGAGGGAAAACAAATTTCAGTGTGAGCTGACAATAAAGTTGTATCGTATCGTATCGTATCGTATCGTATATTCAATAAAAAAAAATTCTAGCCACAGATTTAGCTACTACATCAACGAACTTCACATTTAGCTTTAGCTAATCGCTCCCTGGCCGCTAACATAAGTTCCTGTTGCCAAATCTCACGTGTTGCTGAGACAGAGACGGGTTTAATTTCTTTCTGTCTGAAAAATGCAGTGTCAGAATATTCAGATGTGTCTTTGGTGTTGTACGCTCTACTTTTGAGATGCACCCTCTGTTTACGTTTTATGCGTTCGACTTCCGGATCAAAGCCTGGGAGGGAACTTTAGCGCATGCGCTGATCGCCTCGTCCAGTTCCAGTCCGACTGGCCTGTATCCATGCAGGAGTAGATCGACTCCCAATCGCATTATCTGGGTGTGTTAGTCGGACTTTTATAACTTTGATTTCAGTCGAGCTAACATGTTTACATGCATTTCAAAGGTCCGGTTTTAGGCGGACTAACGCAATAATTCGATTTTTTTCGACTAATAATACCAATGGAATCTGTGGATTCTCAACTTTCATTTGACATCTTGTTGGACACTCCCTGGTGCAGACACACAAAAATAAATCCAACCATTGCTGCAACCACCATGGCAGTACTTTTGCAGCAATAGGGTATAGAGCTCAACAGGCATGTGACTTTTCGTGACGTAATTTGCCCGGGAAGTTCCGCATTCATTTCACATTCGCAATGCATCCACATTCACAAAAAATAACGGGAAAATAAATCTATTTTTTCCCCGTTGGTGGGTTGGCTTGGTTCGTGCCTTAAAACTCGTTATATAAGGATTTATCGAAATGTCTATGGAGAAAATGAATGCGGAAATCGCTTCCGGGGCAAATTATGTCACGAAAAGTCATGTACCTGTTGAGCTCTATTTCAAAACGGGTGACATCTGTAGACACCACCTCTGGAATGTTAGGAATAGAGTCAAAGGAAAAATCATTAAAAAGTGTTATTCTGTGGTTTATTTGTCTTATTCCCGTGGATAATAAGTGACCAAATGTAGACAATGTGATGTCACACAATCAGTCCCTCAGAATTGAAGAGAAAGCCCTTCTCTCTAATGCAGTGTCTTTAATATTCTGTCATCTGCCCCACCTGCACCATGGCCACCAGCTCCTGCAGCTGACGTAGTTTCTGCTTGGCTGTGTGTAGCCGATGAACCTTCTGGGCAAAGGCAGTATCGTCCCCGAGGCTGCTCCTCCGACTGCACCCTGATGCCTCGCTGTCCGGAGCCACAACCTGTACCCCCTCGTCATAGTCCAAACCATCCTTATCTTCATCCTCCATCTGATTGTAGGGACTATCCCTATTATACTGGCACTCTAGATAGGAGAAAAACGTGTAAAAAAAATATTTAAACATTTAATTAACATTTAGACTACATTTAATGCCTGGCACCACCAACGTAGCCTTGGTAAACCCAGCCTTCAACGTGACGTCACAGGCTATGCCTGTAGCGTAAGTTTCTTCGTGACTGATAGTACTTAGAGGTCACGTGGAGGCTGGGTTTACCCAGGCTACTTATTGCCACATAAGTAATGTAGCGCACAGAGCTAACAGCTAGCTAACGTCAGCTTGGGGTTTACCCAGGCTACTTATTGCAACATATTAAAGGTCCCAATTCGTGCAGCTGTAACCTCTTAAAAACGTGTGTCTCTGGTCCATAAAACATGATTCTGGATTAATCTGTCGAAAATATAGCAAACCCATTTGTTGTGACGAAGTTCTCACTTCCTCATCTGGTCGCTTCCCAAGAACGGCCTGTTTCTATAATATATTCAGAACTAACAGTTCCCATTGGCCGCTGAGGGAGAGCCCGCCCCAGGCTCCCAGCGGCCAATCAGATTAGCGTCTGTGGACCAGCACGCTAGGTTGCGAGTTATCGTTAACTTAACGGTAATACGCTAAAGAGGACATCTCAAAATGCCTAGATTTACCGAATGCACCTCTGCAGTTGCTGGATCACGTACAGTTGGCTTCGCTCCAGCTAGAAGTGTTAATTTTGTGGCTATAGACTAAATGGTGCAGGTAGCTTGTGTGAGAGGGACCCACGCAGTATGCAGGAGGAAGCTAGTGACGTCGATATTCTCTCCAGATTCCTCTCTGGGCAAACGAAGCGTTTGGGGGTGTGGCTTGGAGGAGACTGCAGGGGGACGCTGGATAGGGACAAATCCAACTGTGGCAGTTCTGAGCGTGTGACCACTCATTACAGGGAGGGCTGACAGCAGTATATATGCATTTACAAGTAAAAACAGCTTTTGCACGGAATGGGACCTTTAAGTAATGTAGCACACAGAGCTAACAGCTAGCTAACGTCAGCTTTCTTCTTCTCTCGGTTTATAGGTGGGTCGCTGACACCTTCAAGGTGCTTACAGCCACCTGCTGTACAAGTAGGTTACTTGTACATGCAACGGACATACATCTATCCTTTTTATAATTCTGTC
Organism: Poromitra crassiceps; assembly: GCF_964638095.1. NCBI lineage: Eukaryota > Metazoa > Chordata > Actinopteri > Beryciformes > Melamphaidae > Poromitra > Poromitra crassiceps. Next base: position 9,307,336 of record NC_139646.1, read on the forward strand.
CATTTTCTGACGGATCAGTGTGGCCACAGCCTTACTCTCATACTAAAAATAATAATAATAACAGGAAGATACTGCTGTTAGATGTGCTTTCTCTTACATTTCCAAACAAAAAAATATGTTTGTTTAGTCCCATAGGCAACAGCTGAGGAGATTGCAGTTAAGCGGTCATTCATAGTTTTATTAGACCAAATCGACATAAATTATATAATATCCAAAGTGTCTTCCACCCATAAATTTGCAGCCAAATTGTGTCTTCCAGGAGTGGTTCGAGCAACCATCCAGAAAGCATCTGGGTTTTTAAGTGGTTAATGTCTGTCAAATACAATGTAATCACCAAATATACACGTTAATGTACTTTGGTGTGTGTGTGTGTGTGTGTGTGTGTGTGTGTGTGTGTGTGTGTGTGTACCTATGACTGAGGGGATGTTGAGACTGCGGAGGTTGGCTGCTGAGCGGTTGTTGATCTCACACTCAGTGTTCAGTCTGCCATCCTGGTTATTGGTGCCACTACTCCTGCCAATTCGACTGTTGGTCAGGCTGTTCAGGTCTGTCCAGTTCCCACTGTGCTGTGGGTTTCTATACAGATGCAGTGCAATGTCAGAACAAAAAGAGACAACAGTAGGTACTACAGTTATGATCAAGCGTCAGTGTGCTTGCTGTCGTCGAAAATAACCTTTATTCCATTGCTTGGTGGTGATCACAATCTAAGGGGACTACTTCCGCGTTCTGGAGATGGTCGTGCTGTACATGAATGGTGTTAATGTGGGCCATATGCTTGTTGCACACACCAACCTGATGTGAGTGATGGGCTGGCGGTTCTCCTGCTCAGAGTCAAACATGGTCTCAAACATGGAGCCGTCCTCTGTCTCCTCCTCCTCCTCGTCATCCTCGTCATCCTCTTTCACATTCTCATTGACCGTGTCGACCATCATGTCAGAAGTCTGCTCGTAGTACTGCACCAGTTCCCGCAGCTCATTCAGACGCTTGTGGACCTCCTTTAGCTTCCTGTATGGAGAAAGGGAGAGCAGTAGGGGTGAAGAATGAATGTGCAAACACAATCATGTGGACCAGGGTGTAATAAAGAATAACAATAATGTGATACTTTATTGATTTATTGATTCTCGTTTAACTTAAACAAGTCCTCCAGTTGAAGGGTGACCTCTACAGTCCTTACACCACTCTGCTGCTGCCCAAATCTGATCTGCCTATTCATTTGGTTGAAGCTTTGTGTTTGCGTGTACCTGAGGTTGTCTGTGGAGTTGGGGCTGTCCTGGTGCTGTGGTAGTGAAGCTTTGTGTTTGTGTGTACCTGAGTTTGTCTGTGGAGTTGGGGCTGTCCTGGTGCTGTGGTACTGAGGGATGGAAAGAGGTGGAGGCTGAGGCCCCGTTAGAGCAGAGAGCAGAGGGGAAATCTGATGATGCTCCCAGGCCACGCTGTGTGGGCATGCCACGACCTGATGGGAACAACATGCAGTTAGTTCACCAAGACTTGAGAGAAATGCAGAAAGGGTTAAAGAATGTCACTGCATCAGGAATATTCCTACATGGGTTGTTGTTGAGAGTCTGGTCCCTAAGAGAATGCAGCTCCTGCAGGATCTTGTCCATGGTCTGCTTCTTGTCCTGCAGTTCTTGGAGCTTGGTGAGCTTGGCAGTGGCAGCCGTTGCCCCAGTGTCTAGGCCGGTGTGGGGGCCAGAGGCAGAGTGGAGGAGGGGCCTGTGTTGAGGGGGACCAACAGGCTGGAGGGGCCTAGACTGGCCCACCTCTCTGGAGAGGGAAAGGCTCTCTGCCTGACGACGGTTGTCTGGGACTGCCTTGGTCTGCCGGCCATAAATAATTGCTTGCTAAGAGGAGAACATTCTTGTCTTTGTTGTTACATTAAACAAATTTGCTATGAAAAAGTGTCATCTGTTGACTCATCATGGAGTGGAGACAGACACTTCTCAGAAGAAAATGTACCTTTATGTTTTACTTTTTTGCAAAGAATTTGTGTTGCGATGAACTGCAATAGATCAGCTAGTAGCCAGTTTGAAGTAGGGAAGATGGCTGGATGACATTGTATTGTCTGGTGTACCTGAGAGTCATGGAGCTGGTTGTGGAACCTCTGGATCAAGTCGTTCAACTCCTCGTTCAGTTCCGATGTGATGCTCAGGCCAGACACGCTGCCTGTGGTTTCTGTGACAACTGATGCAACACCACAAACCAAATTAAAATATGAATACCTAATGACAAATTGTTCTCTGCAAGAAAAATAATCTGGAGGATGTTTTCCCTCTAAGTGGGGGGGCACACCCCACACAACCACTGCTCAGTACTTGGCTGTGAACATGCCTGTGACTGTGTCTCTTACCAGTATCATCAATGACAGCAATGGCGTGTTCTGCACTGTTCTGCATGGCCAGTAGTGCTGCCTGCCGCCCCTGCAGGGCCCGGAGCTGCTCCTGCTGCTCCAGCATCTTCTTCAGCAGTTCATGTTGCTTACGCAAGTTCTCCAACTCTTCCTTCTGGTCACGTCGCACTGCCTCTGCCCTACCACCCTAGAAAATACACACCCACACACAATTACAAACATTGAAACTAACCAGACACAGAAACAGCATTTCCACACTGTGACTCAGCAAATTAACTACCGGTATCCATAAGGCCATGCTCTTTTGCATGCTCTGTTTTGAACTGGCTGTTATGCCCTTAAAAGTAGTGGAATTCCTCATTTAAAGCTTGTTTTCCAGTGTCTCCGTCATCATACTGGACATCAGTAGTAAGGATTTCTCTCACTTCCACAAGGAACATCTGTGAATTGTATCATCTACCGATGCTGTGAGGCGTTCAGGGGACATCTGTAATTTGTAGCTACAGAAAATAACCTGAGTTACACTTACGTGCGTTACTGGACATGCAACTAACTTTGCAGTCTGAGCCATCTTACATATACGTACACTGTATCACACTGCAGCACTTAATTTATACTATATATTAGGATATTTATTTTGTTGAGGAGAAATGACTGAAATGGGAATTTTAATAACTATTTGTGTTGGCCTTGGTGCCCTAACTTTTGGCCACGATGCCCCAATAAGTTTGTATTTATCAAAAGGCGAGAGTGGCCTTGCCCTAAAAATGACTTAATTGCAGGCCTGTCTGCATAGTTGAAATTGCCCTGTATCGGTAACTAAAGACACCCAAGTACCACCTGACACCTATAATACTGGCCAGGTGTCATGCAACAGATAGTATGGGCAGAGTAAGGGCAGATAATAGCACGTGTTCTCACAGTCCACAATGACTATTGTACACACCGTGGCGTTGGAGGCATCTGAAGATCGCACTTCAATGTTGAGAGAGGTACTTTCTGCCAACGAGCCTGAGCCCACCGCCGAGTCCAGGGTGCCCACGTCATCCTCCTCGTTCTCCCGTGCCTGTGTCAACAGTGACGAGGGTGACTCAAATATATAGTGTAAGGTCAAACAAGTTCTGTCCGCCAAGTGTTTACCATTGTTTCAAGAGACGAAGTCAGTCACTGAAAATTACTTCTGAAGACGACATGCTGTCCCAGATGTGCTCCAGGAAGGGAATGGCTGCGTGTTAGTTGATGAATGTTGTGGGAATATCAGGAGCAGAAACTTAGCTCTCAATTGAGGTTTTACACATAAAATACATGCCTGGCAAACACTAGCATCCATCTCAGGCGTATGCTTCTATCACGGCACAATAACCCTAACCCTCTCAGGGAGATGCTTCTCTCATGGTACAATAATAGCCAACAGAAAACAAAGCCATCCCACTGCAAACGAAGGTAGCATGCTATGTCCTAGTTTTTCCATCAAATGGAACATGACCCGACTGTTGAAGTGTTTCAGGACACAGAGAAAGAGACAGCCATTAAAAATACATGTGTACCAAGCTGCCAAGCTAAAGCAACATAAACAGGCTCTACTTCAACTATGAATGGCTAAAACGTGACCTTACACATCACAGAGCACGTTTAGCTGAAATTGTGTAACTTCGTCTGACTGCAAAAGAAAAGCAAACCAGTAGATTAACAATGAAAGGAATAAACGAGAAGCTAGAGAAACAGATAAACAGACTGACCAGCATTTTCTGCAGGAACCGTAAATAGGACTTCTCCTGCTCCTTGAGGTGGTCGATGAGATGGGAGAGACGCTCCACGTTGGCCGGAACATCGTTCTTCTCCACCAGGTCATCCCTCATGGAGCTGGCCTTACTGATGTACTCCCGGATCTGCACCAGCTTACTCACCACCTGAGACCACACAAAGAGAGGCGGGTGGTGTGAGGGTGTGACTGAGTGTCAGGTGTGTGAATGAACAGCAGAGAGAGCAAGAACTAGGAAAAGGTGAGCGCGCGCATCTGTGGCAGCAGCTCAGACTCAGACTAGGCTAAACAAGGGCAGAAAGGGGGCTGGGCACCAAACCCACTGGGCGCCAACGGTGGCATATTTATAAATTGCCCTAAATACAGCCGAGCTGCAGCAGCTCTGGCTCTCCCTTACTTCCAGCCTTGTTCTAGTTTCCCAGAGTAGTCTTGAGTGCAGTGACGTTCAGACAATGCCATTTTCTTAATAACGGGCTCAGACAACATGAAAGATAATATAAAAAGAATGTCCTCTAAAGCTAAAGGGTTTTAATTAGAATTCATCAAAATTGATAAAACAAGAAGGAAAACATTAAATATGCTAAGTAATGTAAAATGATATGTGAAATTAAATATACGTATCTACCAGGGTTCCAACACCTTCTTAACTCATTCAGTGCCAGCCACTTTTGGAGAACGGATGCTCCCAGTGCCAGAGTTTTCAGAGCGTTTTCAGTGATTTCTCGAGGCCCACAGAATATTGTGTGATATTACTATGTAAACACCGAACACGCACAAGAACGAGCTGGCTCTATTGTATCATCAGCAAAAAAAAGTTTATTGATACCATTTTCCGTTCTTTAGTTATGAGCCGGAGAAGATAGGTTGTTTTCAGCGTTTTCAGGCTTTTCAAATTATTAGCTGAGATAATCCGCCTTTTGTGAAATGCAGCATTTCAAGCACATTCACTGAGTCTGAAGATAATATTTTCTGATGTAGTGACGTAGTTGTTGTGTGATGCCCTGCGTGCACCACCCCCCTCCCCCCCTCCCCCCGTAAACTCCTCCCCACACTGCACACAGCCTCACGCAACCATTATATTTTCGGAGTGCTGCGTTTGTGTGCTGCTGTCGGCTCTCAGCGCCACAGCAGGGAAGAGCCAACCCGGATTGCTGAATGGTTTGGCGTCAGGGGCTGCTTTCCTGTCTGCTAATCGGGTGGAGAAACTATACAGACAGACAGACAGACAGACAGGGACAGAGGGGCTCAGTTGTGAGCGCGGATTGACTCCTGTTCGGAGCCAATGTCAGCTCCCGCGACAGAGCAAATGGCTCTGGGAGCATGCATCGGGTTGTCTTTGATCCACGGCTTTTAGGCTGTTTCTCGGACCTGTCTCTAATCTGGACTGCACCGAGCAAGCACTGTCGCCACCTAATGAGTCCGTAAAATAGGTTATACACCTCCAATAGCTACTATAGTTGTACAGGAGCTGCGGAAGGCTTTGATCGACGTCCCACCGTCAAAAAACGCATTGGACGTCGAAGGACGTCCGTGGCATTCTACGTCACTATTTAATTGGACGTCGAAGGACGTCCATGGCATTCAATGAGTTAAACATCAAATTCAAGGACTTTCTCAGGCCCAATTCCTTCAAATTCAAGGACCTAACATGGCATAGTTTGACAACACATAATTTTCATAATGAGAACTAGCAGGCTTCACAGAAGTTCACAGATAATTAAAGAGAGATAGATATATATATATATATATATATATATATATAAATTCAAATTATTCAATGATCCGTGTCTGTGTATTTTGTATTAACTTTCAAGACCTTGTAATATGCACACAATTTTCCCTTTTAACACAAGAAATTGCTACTACTGACTCATCCATGTCAACTACCACCTTTTTTGTACTGAAACAAAATTAGGATGAGAAGGTTTTTGAAAATTACAAACTCCATCAGCAATCCTCATTTGAACCCAAACTGAAAGGGAAATCAATACAAATCCCATGAATATGATAATCCTGCTTAGCAAGTATGCAATTTGCATTTTTCTAAGCAGGTAAACCAAGCATTTGGGCCAAAGTTCAGTCACGGCTCACAGACACATGAACTCAAAAATATATTCTCAGGCCCCCAGAAAAATATTTTTTCAGTGGTGCATATGCATGTACACATACAGTAGGTATATATATGTAGCTATATACATGTAGCAGCTGAAGCAGTGTATCATTTTTCTTGCAGTTTGCTTTCTGAGCAAGACCTTATTGGCCCACTCAACCCTTGGCTTACAATGCATCAAGTAGGTCATCAGGCATGAGACTAGAACCATGGTTCTCAAACTTTTTTCCTTCAGTACCCCCTTTCCATGATTTCTGAATCCAAGACAAGTACCCCCTTTACCCGACTACAACGTTTTGCTTAGAAAACTGCAAGAGAAAACTAGAGCATATGATTCATGAAGCAATGAATGAATGGCAACCCACATTTTGAAGAATAAATAGTTGCAATTAGTGCCTCCTGAGCAGATTTATTTTAACGTTTTATTAATTTTCATGATTTATTCTTACATTTTTAAATTGTATCCTTTCTCTCAAGTACCCCCTGTAGTACCCCTAGGGGTACGCGTACACCAGTTTGGGAACCACTGAACTAGAACAATTAAGATAAATCTCTGCACCAGTGAGCCAAGCTAAATCTTACCTGGCCAATGCCAGTCTCTCCTCTCCCATATTCTCTGTGTTCCAGAGGTGCCAATGCGTCCCTCAGCCCTGGGCTCTGCTTCTTAGCTTCCTTGGTGATAGCTGGGGTGGCTGGGGCAGAGGAGGAAGGATGGAGGAGCTCCTTGCTTTTGTTAGTGTTTACATGCAGGGGTAAGAAGTTGAAGGGCTTCTTGTTCTCTCCAGCCAACTGCCTCTGGTTGTTGGCAGCTGTGACGCGGCCCTGGGAGTCACTACCAATACTCCTCTGAGGCAGAAAGAAGACACAAATCAGCTGTCAAAAAATCACGTTAATTTAAAAAACTGTAATTAGTGAATTATTTTTTCTAATGCAGACTATAGATTGTTCTATGAATGGTGCATGTTAAATAATTCTAAGTCACATCATCACACCTGCAGCCCCATATGGAAGACACGACAGCAATCAGAGATTTTGAGTGGCAATATCCCAAAAACAAAAGTGCAAATGCCGGGTTTATTTGATCAAATTATCTTTACCTTTGTTGAATCAACCATATCACACAATGCCAGGCAATACAGCAAAACAACATGCATCGGATTTAGTAGATCCACAGATGAACATGAAAGTGTCAGTGCTTCCTATTGGAATACCAGACCAATACTAACCAAACACCACTCTGCTGTGATATATTTCTTTTTCTATCTGGGTTTCATGATTTTCTAAGTCAAAATTGTGTCATGATTCCTAGTACAGTACTATGATTTTGAAAACTACAACTGTTAGGGAATGACACTCCCTTGGGTCCACGCCTTCCCATTTCAGAGCCAGGTGCTGTTTGTTATGGGAATGTGGCAAAATAACAAATTAGCCAGTAGTAATCTCTATGTATGAGGGGGTAATGAGCTGTTGAAAACAGAAGGGATGACAACACTCCACACATCAGCTATTCTTGTATGAACCACAATACACTACTGAAGAGATTTTGGAAAGCAGTGACAGCGAGGTGAAAGGATTAGAGATTACTGCTTTCTAATTAACTAACTTGCTGTGCAAATAATGTTTTTGTCTCCTCACACAGGTGTGTGTGTGTGTGTGTGTTAGTGGCACCATGCTATACAATGACATTGACATGTCTAGAGTTCAGTGTAACACAGGGCATACTAGACAGCGTTGCCAGGTGCACGATCATTTTGCCCTCTGAACACATCAATAATGCCAAAATTCCCATAATGTAAGATAATTTGCTCATTTTGTGACACTTGGTTGTAATCAATATACTAATACGGATCCTATGTCTGTCCTATGTCTATAACATCTTTGCAGCAAATCATGCGAACTGCAAAGTAATTTTAGTTCCTACCAGTGGTGGTAGAGTGCTGCTGGAATTTCACAATTTTGTGGGCTGTGTCTGTTAGTCACGTCACTCGAGCAATTGTGATGTCATCAGTGATGTCATAAATCCTTCCTGGCTGAAGCTATGAAGTACCACAGGGATGACGTATTGTTGTAGGCTTAACCAGAAATCGCCGCCATTTTGGTTCATCAGGGAAAAAGTCTATGGGGGAATGGGGATTTCACTTAAATGCATAAAATAAGGTCCGTGGTTAAGAAAAGTTTATGGGAACGCGAATTTGGGTTCAGCAGGATAATCTTCATGAACATTAATCACTTTTATGCCTTTTGAAGCATTTTCTAAACGAGTTAAAAAAAACGCATTTACTGTATGTTCCAAAATTCATCAAAGTTATTCACATTTGTGAAGATTATCCTGCTGAACCCAAATTCGTACTCCCATAAACTTTTGTTAACCACAGACCTTATTTTATGCATTCACATTTCCTCTTACGAACCCGGAAGTATACTTCCGGACTCATTCCTGTGGTGCTCTATATAAGTGGTGGAAGGCGGCTACTGCTCGCGTATGATAATTTCCCCCCAAAAGCGATAATTTTGACCCTCAGGTACGATAATTCAACATTTCCCACCTGGCAACACTGTCCTGATTTCTCTCTGCAGTCCCGCCAATGATGATAAATATTAATCTTGGGACCTGCATTAAACTTACAAAATGTTGAGCTCATTGAACACATGGGATAAAAAGAATATCTGTGTAGTTTTTCACCTCATCCAGGTCTGTGAAATTGATCCTCTGACGCAGCCTATCCAGCTCAGCCTGGTCTGGGACAGACATCTGTGTGGTGTACTTGATGTGGGGAAAGGAGTGAGGAGTACGTGCTCTCCTACGGCCGGCCCCGGGGGTGGACTCCGGAGAGATGTCATTAGTCAGCCTGCTCTCTGCCACCGCAGCAGACAATTTCTTCCTGTTCTTTTCTGACGATCGGTTGGCTTTCTTCTGCTGCACACCCCAGTCCTGATCAACAACAAAAACAGTCACCTTGACTGACCAAGATTTACTTTGGTGTGGACTAAAGAGTTAAGTTTTTACTGTATGCAGACCAACGAAATTATTGTGAAATTGGGGTACTTTATCAATGTTGCAACAAGCAAGTGATGATCAAAGTTGAGAGCCTTGCCTAAGTGTGTGAGAGTGTCTACTACCAGTCTCTAATGACAGGTCCACCCTGTGCCTGGCATGTTGCCAAGTTGTCCCTAAATAAGTGTCTATCAGAGCCCTGGCCCTGCCAAGCCTGTACCATGTTATTGAGCCTATCTTCCAGACTGCCATTGGTTACAGTCCAGTTGTGCAGCTCCTGCTCCTCCTCTGCACCATCATCAAAAGGAGTGCCCCCGGTTGCCATGTCACCCACTTGCAGCCTGCTGGAATTCACAACAATGCATGGCAAACTGGTCACCACACAGACAATAGCACAACAAACACGATACAAACAATTTTTACAATAGATTAAAAGTTATTCTTACAAAACATATACCGGTGTTTAAATAACGTTAGCTATACTTTACTAGGAAGGTATGGAAAACCGGCAATGTCTACTCTAAACTAATAGTCTTTAGATCTTCCATATTTCCCTCGGCATGGAGTGACTAGCTGTAAATAACGATGTGACGTTGTTAGCCATGCGTTTAGAGCAGAATATATTAAAATGACGTTGTCGTCTATTCCTTTATGAACCCAATGTATAACATGAACGCATCAGTAACGCAATACCTTACCAATAACGCGTGTATCCAGTCGCGAATAGCTCAATTCACATCGGTAACGTTTTTCCTGTCCGCTATTTATGTTCGGTATGACCATTGACTGGTTATGACCTAGCTTTCGTTATGTGGCCCGCTCGGTTTCCCCGGGAAAAGAACAATGCGACGTCCCCCTCCATCACGCAGCGAGTGTGCGCGAGCCTTTTCACAACAGCGGCAACTTCACCTGTGTGTGCGGTGACAACTACCGTAGCTCCCGTCAGCGCGAGCGCACCAGTGTCAAAGATAGCTTGTTGCTTGGCAAACTCACCCAACTGTTAACACTAGTGACCTAGCTATAGCGTTAGTGGTTTCGTCCCAGAATCGCCATGGCAACACACAACTTCTTAGTTATCCACGATTGCGACTGATACGAATGTTAACGTAACGATTCTGTGCTAGGCGTTATAACGTTAGCGTTGTCAAACATCAACCCTAGTAGTACTGCAGCGAGTTGACCACTCGATCAGAATGAGAAACAGACCCGAGTCTCGCGTCGAGGCTTCGAACAAAAACAATGCCGAGTAGACAAAGCAAAAGTCACCAGCGCTGGCAAGCTAACTAATGCTACTTAGCTGGCTAAAATTAAAGACTCGAAAGAAGTTGAAGCAAACACAAGCATTTGACGTTAGCGCCAGCTAACTAACGTCCGCTAAGCTAAACCCCAAACAGTTAGCTAGTTACAGATAATGGACCTTTACTGGCGGACCGATAGAACTGACATTAACATGAACGCTAACGACAAATGTTACCGTTAGAAACCGCTAACTTTGGCCGAATATATAACTGAGCGTTAGCTTGTTTATTAACGTTACGTTAATAAGTACAATTACGCTAGCTAGCTTGCGGTTTGGGAGACAGAAAATGTTGCATTACCACTCATCGACTGTCGTGAAGAAATTATCGCAGATTCGGAGCCAATACTTACTAGCTATGTATTTCAGCTCGGCCTATGCTGACTTATCTCTGGCCATAGCCATATGGCATTATTGTCAATAAATGCTGTCGCATCCGTCCCAACGTTGAAAATACTTTTAGATACACATCTTTCTGTCTGTCTGCCCTCTGGTCCGATGAGCCCCCAACCAGCAGGTGGCAGTATGCAATGAATCTTTCTTCCGCGTGACCCTATCGACCGCAGGAAGTGCTTTGCCTGGGAGGAGGAGATTCAGTCGTTTTCTGTTCGTTTGTCGAGTTGTGAGCTTTGTTGCGTCGTGGAATAGGACAACTGAAAAACTGAACAGTGGATTATAACTGACCTTATATCCTCGCCTGTCGTCGATTACCGTGGGAGATCGCATTCAAGTATTCCACTTTGCAAATATTGTAACGTTAGCGACTAGCGATTCACGTTACGTCGTTAGTTAGCTAAGCTACTTAGCTGCCCCATGCTAATGTGGGCCAGCTAGCTCACGCGAGGTTACGTTGTGTTCGTCACTATCCTGAGTGTGTTTAGTTCGCAAGTAACGTTACATATCGTTTGAGTGACGTCCGTCGAGTTCAAGCTTAATAGCAGTCAGAGGAAGTTATGGGATCGTCCAAGAAACACAAGGAAAAGAGCCGCGACAAGGACACAGAGGAGCGCCGTCGCGAGCATAAGAAACATCGCCACAAGGAGCGAGACAGAGATGCAGAACGAGATGGAGGTCGCGAAAAGGAGAAGAGAAAACGCTCCAGATCCAGGGACAGAAGTGGACGAGAAGGTCGTGGCAAAGGTGAAAGGAGCACTGGGGAGCCGCGGGTGAAGAAGGAGAAAGCCGACCATGGGTATGAGGAGAGCACAGACATCCAACCACAGTCTGCAAGCGGAGATGCTTCACTCAGCATTGAGGATACAAACAAACTCAGAGCAAAGCTGGGTCTCAAACCTCTGGAATTAAATGAAAACAAGAAGGAGCTTGGGACAAAGGAGGAGCCACTTGTGGCAGAGACCATCAACCCTATTCACATTCAAAAGCAAAAAGACATGAGAGAGAAGCTTGCAGCTATGAAAGAGAAACGCCTCATGAATCAGAAATTGGGCAAAGTGAAGACCCTGGCAGACGACGACTGGCTGGATACCACAGCTGCTTGGGTAGAGAGAAGTCGAAAAATTTCTAAAGAAAAAGAAATGGCAGAGAAAAGAGAGAAACTTCTGGAAGAGATGGATCAGGAGTTTGGCGTTAGCAGTCTGGTTGAGCAAGACTTTGCACAAACCAAGAAAGAGGCTTATACATCTCGAGATCTAAAGGGACTCACGGTACAGCACCAGATGGAGTCTTTCAACGAGGGCGAGACTGTCATCCTGACACTGCAAGACAAAGGCGTGCTTGAAGAGGAGGGTGGTGATGTACTTGTAAATGTGGGACTTGTGGACAAGGAAAAAGCAGAGAAAAACGTGGAGTTAAAGAAGAAAAAGCCTGATTACAAGCCCTATGATGAAGAGGAAAGTGTGGACGACATGGTTATGTTAAAACCCCGCTCTGTACTATCAAAGTACGATGAGGAGATTGACGGGGAGAAGAAAAAGAGCTTCCTGTTAAATACAGGAGGCCGTGCTGAAGGAGAGCGAGAGCGGGAGCTCCAGGCCATCAGAGAGACCCTTCGAAACCAGGCCCAGTCGTTGGACATGCCTGCTCTCGCTATTGCCTCCGAGTACTACTCACCCCAGGAGATGGTGGGCTTTAAAAAAACAAAGCGCCGTGTGAAGAAAATCAGAAAGAAGGAGAAGCAGACAGCTTCAGAGGAACTTGCCCTCGATGACACTCGCAGCACCGATTTTGGCTCCAGGGCACGTGGTCGGGGACGTAAGCAGGTGGATGAGGAATGCCAGGAGGGAGAGGAGAGCGGTTGGATGCAAGATGCTCCCCAAAGGTCTGACGATATCAGGATGGCAGAAATGGACATAAGTGATGAAGACGACTTCATATCTCCTGAACCAGCTGTCATGGAGGAGGAGGAGGCAGAGCAGGAGGAGCTACAGAAACAGCTGGCGAAGCAGAGGAAGCTGATACAGAAGCAGCTTCTCAAAGACTCTGTGGAGAAGGTAGCAGAGCAGGTCAAAGAGCTTGACGAAGGCAACCATGACAATGACCCAGACAAGAAGAACAACATTGTTTTCAATGCCACCTCTGAGTTTTGCAGAACTCTGGGTGATATTCCAACGTATGGCCTGTCCGGCAACAGAGAGGACCAAGAAGAAATTATAGACTTTCAACAGGAGGCAGAGAAAGATGATGCTGGCGGCTCAGACTCTGAGCTGGATGAGAACATTGGGTGGAGCACAGTTAACCTGGATGAAGAGCAGAAACAACCTGATTTCGCCACTGCCTCCACCACCATTTTGGATGAAGAGCCTTTAGTCAACTTTGGTCTAGCTTCTGCCTTGTCGCTGTGCAAAAACAAAGGTCTGTTGGACTCTCAAATGCAGAAGATAGCCCGTGTCAGAGCACCAAAAGGTGCAGGCCTGCCCAATGACAACTATTGCATTGAGGACAAGATGACCATTGACGACAAGTACAGTCGCAGAGAAGAGTACAGAGGCTACACACAGGATTTCAAGGAAAAGGAGAGCTACAGACCTGATGTCAAGATCGAGTATGTGGATGAGTCTGGGCGCAAACTCACTCCAAAAGAAGCCTTCAGGCAGCTTTCACATCGATTCCATGGCAAAGGGTCCGGAAAGATGAAGACTGAGAGGAGGATGAAAAAGCTGGAGGAAGAGGCACTGCTGAAGAAGATGAGCAGCAGTGATACTCCTCTCGGAACGGTGGCTTTGCTTCAAGAAAAGCAGAAATCTCAGAAAACACCATATATTGTTCTTAGTGGGAGTGGGAAAAGTATGAATGCAAACACCATTACCAAATAAGTTCAGGGAATGAGTGTGTTATCTTCGACACATACACACTCTAGGTTTTGGGGAAGAGTGCTTAATGCTTATACACATACTATTTTAAGATAAATGAAACAAAATTGCTATAATTTGATTCTAAAAATAAGTTCTGGGGATGAGTGTGTTATCTTCGACACATACACACTCTAGGTTTTGGGGAAGAGTGCTTAATGCTTATACACATATACTATTTTAAGAGAAACGAAACAAAATTGCTATAATTTGATTCTAATGCCTTGCTGAAACAAGCTCATTGTGGTTGTAAAACATTGTTCAATAAAGTTAAGAAAAGTGGAAAGTGTTTTTTTTTACTGTGTTGCTAGGAGACTACTGTAACTTTAGCTATCAGCATTTTCAAGTAGACTTCTAGGTAGATTGTGGCTTTCAAGATGACTTGCACAATGTTGTGCAGTGAGCAGTGTGGATTTTCAGTGCCTCTGCTCAGCTTAATGACCGCTATTGAGAGTATATTTTCTTGCAGTTAGAAACCGATCCATTGGTATTGAGTAAGGGGAGGAGGTTCCATCAGAAGCTGCTTTTTAAGTATAAATGAAATAGTGCTAGAGATCTTTAACATTTCTAGGTGGAAAGTTTTATCTAAAAAATATATATACACATACTGTATGTGTGTGTACTGTATATAATGACAATACAGGATGTGTGTATATATACTAAAAAAAAACTAGTTTTAGCATGACAAAATAAATGTATTTGGCAGTGGCACTGAACTATTAATCTTTCGAGACAGACTTTTGAATTAGTGTGCAATACACTGTTCAATCAGCATTGTTATATGCCACACCTGTCAGGTGGATTAATTATCTTGATAAAGGAGAAGTGCTCAAACAGATTTAAACATCTGTGAACAACATTTAGAAGAGAAATAGGTATTTTGTGTGCATAGGAACAGGTCTTGGGTCTTTTATTTCAACTCGTGGAAAATAGGAGCAAAAACACAAGGGTTAAATTTATACATTTGTTCAGTATATTTTCCTTTTTCACAGAAAGTGAAACATTTCGAAGTGTGTAACTAGATGTATGGATGTATGTATGAGATGAGATATGAATTTGCTATTACAATTTCTCTCCAGTAGGTGTCAGGCTTCCAAAGGATTGTCCAGCAAGAAATAATTCACTTGTTTAGTTATTGTCTGAACGCTTCGATTGTGGTTTTATAACTACTATTTTAAAGCTGACAAATTAGCTACTACTTTTGGTAATCGAACGATCGGAAACTGTCAAATGCATTATGCGGCGTGGTTTCTTCTTTTATGACTTCATCTGCATTTTTGTCGGAGCGGAACTAGTGTTAGTGGCGAACGAGCACAGCGGACACTATATTGTTGCACCACCTGTAAGTAGTGGCTAAGCTAAAGCTAGTGAGCTAGCATCACTTCATGTGACGCGACCTGCACACCGTTGATGGCTGAGGTGTAACGTTAGCATAATTACGGTAATTATCACGAAAAATATTAACGCGTCTAACTGTCAATGGGAATAACGTGGGATGGGGATGCTGGGAGAGTCGATTATCAATTTGGAAGTGGCTGGCGTCAGCTTTGACAGCTTCCAATCCTGACTGTTACTTTAGCTAGCTGGCTAACGTTAATGTTGATGACAGTCAGGCAATGTGTGCAAAATCTATCATTTTCTTCGTGTCTTGCCCCTCGAAATACCGGATAGCGCACAGTGTTGTTTATGTGTGTCAAGTACAGATGGTTGACATACTAATTGTTAATGTTACTACTTTGTTACCTAGCTGAGTTTTCAGCACACAAGTCAGATTTGTCGTAACGACGTACATGTAGCTAAACTAAACAGATTATTAAGATACTTGCCAGTTAGCGATGCTGCAGCTGTGCCAACTAATAAACAGTCGCGTTATTAACAGGGATGCAAACTAGTTACCTTTAGGCTAGTGTTAGGTGACAGTCACCCTTTTCATCCCAAAATAGGACACTTTCTGAGTGGTTTTGTGTCTGCCCTGTTATCTGTCACCTTTTTCACTATCAATGAGTTTGCATCCCTGATTAACGTTAAGTGGCATGGGCCAAGTGATGACTTATTACCATCAGAATCGTTTTCATATGGATGTTATCAGCTCGTTAGAAAAACACAGCCTGGCAAATCAGTTGACATTTACTATAACAATTTCTCAGATAGAGAAGCTGTCTTGGTCCACTTCTAATTTGCTGCCCAGTCAAAGAAGTTCAGGCATGACATGTTATTGTTGTGGTCTAGTACAGTTAAGTATTTGTTGTAAACACTTTGTTCCAATGTCAGTAACTAGTAAACCACAACAAATATTCTCATAAGACAGGGAAACTGATGCAGCGTATTTCTGAATTATTTTATTTCTGAAAGCAATTTTAATAGTGCTGTCAGTTACACACCTGTTTGTAAATGTATTCTCTGTGCCCATAACTATGGCTGGGTATTGGCAAGGACCTCACGATATGTATCACGATACATTGCGATACAATGCATATTGTGATATGGTGAATGGACTGCATTTATATAGCGCTTTTATCGAAAGCGCTTTACAATGTGCTTACATTCACCCATTCACACACCGAAGGCGGCAAGCTGCCACGCAGGGTGCTGGCACAGCCATCGGGAGCAAGTGTCAGTGGGGTTCAGTGTCTTGCCCAAGGACACTTCGGCATGTGAACTGGAGGAGCCGGGGATCGAACCACCGACCTTCTGATTAGTGGATGACCCGCTCTACCTCCTGAGCCACAGCCGCCGTGATATATTGCAATACTCTCTACATCATTTACTGAAAATTAAATTTGCTGTGTACCACCCAGGTAGTGTAATAATATGTACATCACTTTATATTGATAACTTAGTGGACAAATTGAGTCAAAACTACTGCGTGTTGAGTGTGTTACTGAACGTACTGAAATAAAAAATAATTTTTATTGTGTCACTGAACACACAGCTGTGCAAAAAAGCGATACAGTTTTGCTGGAAAAAATATTGTGATATATTGTCGTATCGATTTTATTGCACAGCGCTACCCATAACACAAAGTGTGTCTGTGTTGTGCATATTTTCCAAACAGTAACATGTGCATGGTTAGTACAAATTAAGAAATATCAGTATGAAGTATGAATAGATTTCTCATTCCCACAGGCTCTAACCTCAGTCCTTGAAGCCACAGGCTGCTGTGATGTCGGAGCCTAAACCTCCCACTCCAACCCCTGGAGACACATACAAGGGTTGGCTTTTCAAATGGACTAACTACATAAAAGGTTACCAGCGACGCTGGTTTGTTTTGAGCAATGGTCTGCTATCGTATTACAGGTAAAGTTTATTATCATTTTAGTATTTAGTATTCACATTTCTAGTTGGATATTCACTTTTGGGAGAGGTGTGTGTAGGGATCAAGTTCAAACAACTTTATTAATCCCACTAGGGGCAATCAGTTAAATAGACTGAAGACACATTTCACTTCAGGGAGAGCTAAAGTGTGAGGTTGATTATTCATGATGTCGACTCTTAGTGGCAAATCGGATTTACAATACAACTTTTAGTGAGCATCCTGGAAAATAGGCCAAAGTCGAATACTTTGTAGCCAAAATAAATTGGAACTGGCGTGTAGGAGGGAGATCCTGATGGCAGAAGGACACGCATTGTTGTTGTTGAATGATACATACGGTACATGCTTTTTCAAGTGAGTCTTTTGGCATTTACCAGCAGGTGACAGACAGGTGTTAGACACAGGTATCTGTCATCTGTTTAGATTGGAAACCGGGTAAAAAAGGTGCCAATGGAGCCGATCTTATTGACCTTGCATTTTTCAGCGAATTATTCTTGTTTTGTCTACATTTGCAATTGCATTTCTGCAGCTGTAAAGTTTGCCCAAAGTTTAGCTTAGAAATGCCCCACCCCTTAAAAGAAAATGTGTGTGGTTTATGGGACAATGCTAATTTTTATAATTACTTTTATTGCTGATACAGTAATGATAGATTATTATTTTTTGATCTTTTTTTTATGAGTTGCAACATGTCACCAAAATAAATAAGTACCGTAGAATAAAGACTTTCATCTACATTTGTTTAATTCAGGAATTCAATGGAAACCCCCTAATCTTCCAGATTGTTCTTTGGTTTAAAAGTGTTTCTTGCTCAACAAAAAAGTGGGTCAACACAATTAACTTCAATATTTTACAATCCCTCATTCTGTCTCTCTCCAGGACCCAGGCAGAGATGGGTCACACATGCCGGGGCACCATCAACCTAGCCACAGCCAACATTGCTGTGGAGGACTCCTGCAATTTTGTCATTTCCAACGGTGGGGCACAGACCTACCACCTGAAGGCCAGCTCAGAGGTGGAACGTCAGCGTTGGATCACTGCTCTGGAGCTGGCCAAGGCAAAGGCCGTCCGCATGCAGGCCGAGTCTGGTGAGCGGGAGGGAAGAAGAGTTGCGGGAGGCATCATTTGGAAATGCATAGTAAAGCCTAGTCCTTCAGCAGTTTACAACTCCATGTTTTGGACATGTGTACACACTGTCCTATTATGAGTGTGTATGTGTAACATTTTCTCATGGTGTTCATCTTTGTTTTTGGTCATATTTTCTTCTTCCTTCTCTCGCTCAGATGACTCGGGTGATGATTGCCCTACATTGCCCCCTACGTCTGGACAGGGTGCAGGCTGCCGTAACTCTGAGGTCCAGTCCACACTGCGCACACTAGGCAGCAAGGTGGAGGACCTCAGCACCTGCAATGACCTCATTGCCAAGCATGGCTCTGCCCTCCAAAGGTCAGGGTTCAATCACTCATTGACTCATCATCAGATTGAGTCATTTCAGTGCTGTGGAGAAAATAATGTGACAAATTTGCTGGACTGCCTCAAGTGCAGATGAAAGGAAAGAAGAGAGCTGGGGTCTAGCCTAAAACTGTTTAGTTGTAAGTCATGGCTAAAATATTTACATTGGTGACACAATAGAAGTACAAAGTGCATTGACTATCAATGTTTTTCTTGGCTGTGTAAAAGGCAATGAATAATAAAAAATACCAATTGAACTTTAAGGCAGGGCTGCAGGGACGGATCCACCCGCCACACACACACACACACACACACATTTTGCTCCACCCCCCAGGTCCTTGTCAGAGCTGGAGGGGATTCGTCCAGGAGGAGATATGGGGGATAAGGTCAAACAGGTTACAGAGAGGGCCACGCTGTTCCGAATCACCTCTAATGCCATGATCAATGTAAGTTACCCAAGGGTTATTTGCAGAGGAAAGAAATATGTTGTACTGAGGCTCTTGCTAAAGTGTTGCTTTTGGGTATTTGTGCTCCTCCCAGGCATGTAGAGACTTCCTCACCCTGGCCCAGACCCACAGTAAGCGCTGGCAGAAGGCCTTACAGGTTGAGCGAGACCAGAGGATAAGGTTGGAGGAGACTCTGGAGCAGCTGGCCAAGCAGCACAATCACCTGGAAAGAGCTTTCAGAGGAGCTACAGTTCTCCCCCCTTCGTTCAGCGATCCCGCCATAGATACCAAGGGTAAGGCTCACACCTGCAGCTGAACTGACCCTGTACCCTGAACCTGGCTTAAAGGCAGTGTATGCTAAGTTACGCTACCTGTATAACAAAAAAAATTAAAATATGATTCATATACATATGTTTTTCTGAGTGAGATATAGGCTAAAACAAATGCTACAGGCTATGCATCATTTAGACTGTAATTTGCCTGTATGCAAAACTGATGTTGCTGTTAGGAAAACCAGACTTAAAATAGGCCCTCACATGCTGTTGAACATTACAAGTGGAGTGCACATGTAAATATCCCAATATTGTTTTCTCCTGGAATCTTTATGTCACTGTACATGATCTTTATGTCACTGTACATGATCTTTATGTCACTGTACATTATCTTTATGTCACTGTACAGCAATCTGGGAACCCAGAGTGTATCTCGGCACGTAAATAGACTCTGGGACAGGCGTTCCTTTTTTTTAGGCCTCCTGTACAGCGGGAATCTTCCGCCCGGGACTTCCGCCGTGAATATATATTAAGAATTTTGACGTTTTGCGTTCAAAATAAAACCGAGGTAATGTATGTTTTTAAAAGGCACCGCTGCGCAGAAGCGGAAGTCCCGGGCGGAAGATCCACGCTGTACAGGAAGCCTAAAATAAAGCTACGGCTGTCCCAGAGTCTATTTACGTGCCGGAATAGACTCTGGGTTCGCAGATTGCTGTACATGGAGTTGGTGAAGATAGCATGCTGGGAGATGACAGTGTTGTATAAGAGTGAATGCTTTTACTGCTCACCTACTGATGACTTAGAGCTTGCCCCTTGCCATTTCGGCAAGCTTCAATCTAATCCACCGCAGTCTTTCTGTAGTCATTTAGATGTCGTTTTTTTTGTCATTCATTCTTCCACTCTTCCACTTTACCTTAGTTGGTTCGGGAAAAGGTGATGCGAGTGACGAGGACGAGGAGAATGAGTTCTTTGATGCTATGGAAGACCCGGCAGAGTTCATCACCGTGCCTGCTGACCCCAAATATCACAGGTCAATAACGCTCTCGTCCTGCCTTTCCATTTGTCACAGATTTTTGAGCTGCTTATACTTATCGTACAGTAGGTATAAGCCACTCTGTCGATCGGTTGGTCTGTCATCCCCCTCCTATCTCCATCCCACCCCTCTAAAGACAAAACAAAACACTGCACATGTTACAGACATAGAATATCAATCATGTTCTCAGGCAGCTACGTTGGTGCTTTTGCTCACTTGGTAGGGCAGCAGACTTTTCATTTGAGGGTCCTGGGGCCGGTTGCACAAAGCACCTTAAGTTAAGATTTTCCTTAGAGTCAGAGTTAAGGTGTCCATAAAATAAAATTGGTTGCACAAAACACCCTTAAATATTTTCCTTAAGGTTAAACATTTGAAGGAAAATGTAAGCATAAGATCTTAAATCTTATGCTTACATTTTCCTTCAAATGTTTAACCTTAAGGAAAATATTTAAGGGTGTTTTGTGCAACCAATTTTATTTTATGGACACCTTATGCGCCTACACATGATACACATGATACACATGATGAGTGTGAAGCCGTGTTGTCAGATACTGCTGACGGTTTCCAGCACAAAGAGTTCAAAACACGCCAAAATGCACACTAAACCACCCAAGGAACTGCACGTCTATGGAAATTTATCTGGCAACCCTGGTGTGAAGTGCGGCTCGGCAGCGCCTCGTCCACACGCCTCGGGAGTGCGCTCTGTGTTTTACAACGAGCGGAGGAGCGGGCAGGATTTCACTATAACTTGATATCAAGTGGCGTGGCGGGCCATGAGTTTGAAACCCCTGGCGTAAACCATTGCGGGATTACTCCCCCTTTTATAAATTGAAAATATGCGGGAATTTCCAAAAAGATGCGCGAATCTCGCAATCCCGCGCCAAATACATCCCTGCACATGATACACGTGATACACATGATCCACGGTAAAACAGCTCTGCGCCCGCTGTTCCATTCCGTTGTTTTCCTGTTCCTATGGGGGAGAGCGACGCTGCTCAACGAGGCGGCAGCGTTCCCCTTGGCGACACGCACAGCTCGATTTTGCCATTCTGCTCTGCGCTCAAAGTTCAAAGTATCTCAATGCTGACCTACGTATCGCTGACCTTTTCATGAGCGCAACCAATCAGAGGAGAAGAAGATATGGGCGCTGCTCGCCTCTTGCCCTGCAGATTTGCGCTCTGCTCACCAGATCGCTCCACCTCGCGGTGAGAAAAGTGCAGCCCTCTTATCTTATCTTATCTTATCATGCACCTTGACAACACTCAGTTTATCTCAAATGACATGCTTGTTTAATCACAAACCTACTCCCCCCCCCCCCCTCCTCGTTCCATTAGTCCGATTTTGTGCTTTCTTCTTTATCTGCCCATCAGGAGATCTGGCAGCAATGTTAGTGGGCTTAGCAGTGAGCTTGGAATGGACGATCAGTCGGTAAATGCATATTACTATTGTTTTCATGCTGATTTGTGTTATGCTATCATCATGTGCCAACATCACACAGTCACCTGACCATTCAGTCGTTTTGCTTTATCCTCTTCCAGCTTGATGAGCAGTCGTTGGCATCCAATCCAGAGTCTCCACAGCCCCTTGAGGTAGCGCTCGTCAGGCAGAGACGGACTCGCATCCCGGACAAGCCCAACTATTCCCTGAATCTGTGGAGCATCATGAAGAACTGCATCGGAAAGGAGCTCTCGAAAATACCAATGCCTGTAAGAAACCCGAGCGCTTCTTTGCGTGCGCACAGGCTATCCAAGCGCTCGTTTGTCTCCGTGAAAGTAAAAGTAAATGGAATTCCAGACTAATTATATCTCTCGGTCTACATCACGATCTCTATCTCTACCTCTATGCTTTATCTACCTACTAGGTGAATTTCAACGAGCCCCTCTCAATGCTGCAACGTCTGTCTGAAGACTTGGAGTACTACGAGCTGCTGGATAAGGCTGCCAAGTGTCAGAGCTCTCTAGAGCAGCTGTGCTACGTCGCCGCGTTCACCGTCTCCTCCTACTCCACTACTGTCCACCGCACAGGCAAACCCTTCAACCCCCTGCTGGGAGAAACCTTTGAGCTGGATCGACTTCGGGAATGTGGCTACCGCTCCCTCTGTGAGCAGGTGAGGAAGGAAGTGCAGAGCGATGGAGTTTAAGGAGGGAGAGTTTGTGTTTGTGTCAATCTGTTTTTGGTGAAAATGTTTTTGAATCCGATAAGAAACATACTGTATATACTCTGACATACCAGAGAGCAGAACATTGCAGACTAAATATTGCTTGTAATATCAGAATCGTGCTGTAAGGGATGGACTGTAGACTAAGACCAATTCACTCATGTCTGTTCTTCTCATCCTGGCTTCCCTATCTCTTCTCTCTCTTCACTGCCCTCACCCTTTCCCAGGTGAGTCACCACCCACCTTCTGCAGCTCACCATGCCATGTCTGAAAGAGGCTGGACCCTCAGACAAGAGATCTGCCTGGCCAGCAAGTTTAGAGGGAAATATCTCTCCATCATGCCCTTGGGTGAGTGTGTTAACAAAGCAGCAAGCTGTATACACTTGTTAGCCTATGAGCCTTTTTGCTTCAGTACAGTGTTCACCTATCAGTTGGTCTTAGAAGAATATCCCATGAATCTCAATATTGAACTATAGATGAGTATTATAACTGGATAGAATGTTGTTTGTTTGGCAGAATGTATTCCAGCATTCAATCTCTTATTACTGCACTAAATCTCTTATTCTGACTCCTATTTCAGTGTGTACGATGGCTATGGTGGCATAATTCAGTTGCTGTTGCCAACTCTAAATTTGCTCCCCTCTCTATCCCCAGGTTCTATCCAGTGCATATTTGAAAAGAGCAACAATCACTACTCTTGGAAGAAAGTCACCACCACAGTACACAACATCATTGTGGGAAAATTATGGATTGACCAGGTAACATAAAATTTAGACATGACCATTATCAGTGAAGGTAATGCTCACCTGAGGGAGTAGGGTTGGGTGGCTGAGGAGGGCAGGGGTCACAACAATTGTGCCAATTATTTTGAGATTTTGTCAATGCATAATTGCAAATACAAAACAAAAAATGTATTTAACATAATGTGCAACTTTTTAATATAAATACATTTCTGTTCTACACACATGCAAGCAATTTTGCAAACTGGCAACTTTGTCTTTTCTGGTGGCACACCATGGTTGAAACTTTGTCAACTTAACTTGTGGCACATGTTAACACTTTCTCAATTTAGATAGATCTATTTTGATTTACAAGAGCATACAAAATATTCATTAGCATATAAAAGTAAGACAATGATTTATGAACATTGTTTTGTTTTGTTTGCCACCTCTTCAAATAGTGTGCAATTGGTTACCGTTTTGGTGTTTTTGGACTGCTTTAGCGCAAATGTGATGCACATTCAAAAGGCTATTGAGAATCGATACAGTGGTGCACTATCACCATGTATCACCATGAACATGCTACCACTGTACCATGTTCATTAAGAATTATGACACAACTTTCAATTAGTACAGTACAGCTCCTCACTAGGGATAAATACATGACATAATACTTAAATATATATATAAATATGGTCTACGTGGAAAGTTAACCTATCATTCCCCTAATGTAGCCTTTTGTCCCTCCTTGTTTCCCTGCCAGTCAGGAGAGATCGATGTGGTGAACCACAGGACAGGAGATCGCTGCCACCTCAAGTTTGCTCCCTACAGTTACTTCTCCAGAGATGTGGCTAGAAAGGTGGGCTTTTGACTTCTCTTTGAACAGTGATGATGAGATAAAATAGGAAACGGTACCTCTTTTGCTAGATGTTATGTATCCAGAAGAATTAGTAATTACCTCCACCAAGGAGATTATGGTTTTGCCCTTTCGTTTGTCAGCAGGATATCTCAAAAACCTTCAAATGGATTTCCAAGATATTTGGTGAATAGATAGCCTGCAGCCCGAGGAACAATTGATTTGGGATTTCCAGTATTACATTTTTTTTTGCAAATATCTTTTAAACTAACAGAGATGGAGACTTTATTGCAATCTAATCCCACTGGTATGGACATGTTTTAATCATAGCTAGGGTTCATTGGTTCCCAAACTGTGGTCCACGGGGCTCCACCTGGTGGTCCGCCAGAGAATTGCAAAAACATAATCAGACAACGGTTTTTACATACACATTAACCCTAAGCAGTTGCCGGATTGGGCCGATTTTCGGAAATATCACGATATTTGGGAAACATCACAATTTTGAACATTTACTTTCAGAGGCTGCAGCAGGCTCAGTTTTAAAGCCAGAATGACGTTTCTGGTATCATATGTAACTAGAAGACTTAAGGAATCGATTTGTACCAACCATGTCATGCTTGCTTGTCAGGAAGGCAGCTAAATAACACTAAATAACACACAGCTAAATTTTGGTGGGGGAAAACAACTTTTTCAAAGGAGTCCTCTTTTTCACAGCTTAATGTGTGTGTGTGTGTGTGTGTGTGTGTGTGTGTGTGTGTGTGTGTGTGTGTGTGTGTGTGTGTGTGTGTGTGTGTGTGTGTGTGTGTGTGTGTGTGTGTGTGTGTGTGTGTGTGTCCATTTTGAACCAGCTAGTGGCCTTATATTGTTATTTAGCCTTTCTGCTGCATGCAATAGCATCGCTCCCTCCGCTCCTCCACCCGTCCAGATCGCCTTGCCCCTCCACCGCTACATGGACTCAGGGGTCGCTCATCCCGATCGCGACTCTTTGCCTCCCTGGCGCCACAATAGTGGAATGAACTCCCCCTCTCGGTCAGATTGTCCGAATCACTACCTATTTTTCGTCGTAGACTAAAGACTCGCCTGTTCGAGCTACACCTGGACCCTTCTGGAACTTTCTCCGTTTCTTAAAAACTAAAACAAAAACAAATGAACTACTAATGTACTCGCTACTTTTATACCTACTAACTAATGTTACGTATTATTTGTTTTCCCCCTGATTACCTTTTACAATTGCTATTCTATGCTATTTTATTCTAGATGTCTGACTGTTATTAATTGTGTTTCATGCTGTTCTCTGTGCTCTTGATGAGATGTGATATATGTTGATATGATATTGTAAGTCGCTTTGGAGAAAGGCGTCTGCTGAATGACATAATGTAATGTAAGTTCAAGTTGGAGAATTGTTTTGTGTTGGTGAAGGTTTGCACTCTCCATTTCTAGTTTCCAAGAATGCACTGCATTTCCCCCCTGTAACACTGGATTTTGTTAGTTAATGTCAGCATCACATTGATACAGGAATCTGAAATGTGCGTCCTTAGTTGCTAGTTTTCTTTGGTTGCAATAGCATCTCTGTTTTTATGGTAGATGTAAAATGTGACCCCTTTGTTTCAGACAAAAGGCCAAATTTCATATCTACCTTGAGGCTGTGCAACTGTTAATCCTATGAACCACTGCACTGGGTATAATGATCTGTTTTATTGCAGTCATAACGGAAAGCATTGTTTGTCTCTCAGGTAACAGGAGTGGTAACAGATAAGGACGGGAAGGCCCATTACGTGCTGTCGGGAACATGGGATGAGAAGATGGAGTTTTCCAGGATAATGCAGAGCAGTAAAGATGAGAACGGCACTGAAGGCAAACCCAAGACTGTCTATCAGACCCTGAAAGCCAAAGAACTATGGAGAGCCAACTCTCTACCGTGAGTTTGTGTGTTGTAAAGAAGTGTGGCAATGATCAGACGTGTGTATTGGTGTTTTTTAAACTGATGAAGCTGTGAAGGAACTACAAGTAGGGCAGAAGGATGGGGGGGGGGGTGATAACCAGATCAGCCAATCAGAAGCACATGTCAGATGTTCTAGAAATATCGTTTGGAAATGAAAAAGTGTTCTTTTGAACCATGTGGAGCTTAAAATCACAATGAAACAGCATTTTGACAGCGTCTTGCTTCCTGATTTCCTTTTGAAATGGGAAATTGGAGTGGGACATAATGCAAGGAGTGACAATTCAACAGTGTAAACCACTGGGATATCAGTTAGGGAGGGAAAGGAATGTGATAGTAATATTTGGTTTACGTCTTCTAGTGAACCATGAAGTCACCGCTAAAGTTATAGATTATAGATTGTCATTTCCCTCTCGTTTTCTCATTCTCTCTGTCGTTCTTTGTTGTTCTTTGTGCCCCTCGTCTGGCATCTCCATGCTCCTGTGATCTTCTGCGATGCCTAACATCACACAGAGAGGGAGCAGAGAACATGTACTACTTCTCCTCGCTGGCGTTGACCCTGAACGAACCTGAAGAGGGCTTGTTGGCGCCAACAGACAGCCGGCACCGGCCGGACCAGAAGCTAATGGAGGCAGGCCGTTGGGACGAGGCCAATGCAGAGAAGCAGAGACTGGAGGAAAAACAGCGCATCGCCCGCCGAGAGAGGGAGAGGGAGGCTGTCAAGGCGGCCAGCACACCTGAGGAGGGTAAGAAAAAGGAGAAGTTATGGACGGAGCCATGTATGAGTGTAAATAAGAGGGGGAATGAGGTAATGAGGTAGCAGGAAAGGTAGAAATGGGGCGGAGAAGTTATAAAAAAAAATTGAAGAAATGACGAAAAGGAGAGATTGCGTATAGCATCAAAGGTGGTCAACCCACATGAGGAACTGTGTCTGGTGTTTCTGTCCTGTAGTCTTTCTCTGTCCATTCATTGTTTTTCCACTTTGTCTGTCTTGGTACCCCTTGCCTGCCTGTCTCAGTCTCAACCACAGCTGTCACTGAGGATTCCATCAATGACTCATCTTTGAAAAGCAAGTACTCCTCTTAGTCTTTTCCCACTCTGGGTGGACACCTTCTTTTATTGGCGACACACATAAGAACACATGTACTATATGTTTTCCTGTGTACTGGGAAGGTGCTCTTCTGCATCACCCTGCCAACAGTTCATCCATTCACCCTTTTCCCATCCCTCCATCCATCTCTGTTCCGTTTAGCTGATGCAGAGGAGATTGGCACCGAAGCAAGTGAGGTTTCGGATGAAAGCAAGTATCACTTCTCCACTTAGCATAGAGCGGTGCGCTTAAGCATTTAAAATGCTATGTGTGGCATTTTAAAATGCTCTTTAAAATGCTATGTGTAGCCCGTGTTGCATTTTAAAGGAGCAATAAGCAAGAATTTTCCCCTAATCCTCTGTGGGAGGTCGATAGGCTTGCTGATCATTTTCTGGATTTCAAAACAGGTTTTCTGGCCCCTACTCTATTTAGGAAGAAAACCTCTCTGCCCATTGGCATTTCAATATACTCCCAATCCCCGATCAGCTCCCCGTGCATTTTCAACTGCTCAATGACCGTGGCTGGCCAAGCCAAATAAGCCAACTACAAAGCAATATTATTACAGTAATAATTTGCATTGTGATATATTACCTCTTCACAAGACACTTGCATTGGACTCTATCACTCCTCTCTATTGAGAAGATAACAGATAGTGGAACAAGTAAATAAATAGTTCCCCATTAGGGGGAACCATTAGTTCCCCTCTGCCCTTTCACACAGAACCAAGCAGCCCTGCAATATTTCCGCCCTGGAGTGTGCTTTCAGATAGCATCCACCCCTCCCGGATTGATATGTGTAGGTTATAAGTCCACTCTGAAAGCGGACACCCGCGTGTCAAACAGCTGCAGTATGCTTTTAATGTTACGTCACCGGGGGAAGTAGTAGGGTAGGCTATAAATGCACAGGAAGGAATACTTATAACGTTAGTTGTTTTTCATAAGGGAACGTACAACAGGCTAGACAGATTGCAGTTCTGGAGCTGGTTTCCCCAAACGTACGATTGTTTTGAGGAGGGACTGACAAGAATGAACAGAGGGAATATCCTCAGACCGACTCGCCACAGACGGATGCACGCTAAAAAAAAAAAAAAAAAAAAACTGCTGCCGGCGTATTGCGAGAAAAACATTGAAGCTTATTATTATATCCACTAATGCCTACTAATGTCAACATCGTTTGAGCATAAATAGCCTAACCTACTTACTCATAAACTCTAGGCACGGAGCATTCCTCCCGGCGCCCCTGTTGCAGTCATGATCGTATAGGCTACTTTTACTGTTACTTATGCCTTTCTTGCTGTGTGAAGTGATTTCCCCTGTATTTTCTTTATGAATGAGCTGAGCTTCGATCCGTCTTTCCGCAGGTACCCTTTCAGACAGACGTCGATTTGGGGCTATGACTACCTCCACTTGAAAGGCGTAACAAAATGATCCACCACTCCGCATTTGTGACTTTCACACAGGAGGCGAGGCTTAATAATCCCAGAACAATCGCGGCTTTCACAGGCTGTGTGAAAGAGGCTAGTAGTGACGCGTTCCTCCGTCTGAGACGGAAGTGAACAGATGCTCTGCTCGAGGGCATCCCTTCGAACTCTAGATAGGGATAGTTTATTTTTATTTTTTCTGTATGCGCGTTGAATCACATCGAGAGTGTTAATGACCTATACCAGCTGGCGGGGGCGGAGTTTCTGCAAGCAGACAAAGAGGGATTTCTCAGGGCAGAAAACATATAGAGAAGGTAAACACTGTCCATCTGCTTATAATATAAGCGGATGGACAGTGTTTATATAAAGTAATTGCAATATAAGCCTTATATTACTGATGTAATGATACAAATGGGTTGAAAATCGGCAAAGCCTTCCTTATTATTTGAAAATGCCCTTTTAAAATGTCTCAACAAGCTGTTAGTGTAGATTTTGGGTAGCATGTGAGGGAGGTTTTTTGTGTCTTATTGTAATGCTTCATATCTTCTTTTTGTGTGTGCTGGTGTTCAGCTGACACAGAGGATTCTCCCTCTCGTACGCCTGTTGCATGCAAGTAGCCCCTTAACATGTCCACTCACTCTTGCTCTGTCTCTCTGTCTGTCTCAATCATCTTCAGCTCTTACCTGTTCTTTTATGTCTCCATTTTTTTCAAAACATGCATCCTTCCCCCTTCTTTCTTTCAGCCCTCTATGGACACCCCCTCTCCCCTTTTTCAAGCAAGTATTCACTTCTGACGTGCACACACAGTACCATAATTTGAGATGTTCTTCTCATTTTAATTCCAATGTGTTTAGAGTAAGACCCCGCTACTCATCTTCCATATTTCCCTCTTTACACCCTTTCCATCTTGCCCTCCCTTAGCGGAAGGCATGGAAGGTCCTTATGGAAATCCAGTCAAAAGCAAGTAACATCATCAGTCCTGCTCTCCCCCCCCCCCCCCCCCCCTCCCGTCTTCTGGTTTGTTTTTGGTAGTTGTGTGTTTGGTGCAGTCGTTTCTTTTAGGGGAATCTTTTAGCAGTCACAGTTGTTTGTAGCTGACTTTGGCACAGCAAGCTTTGTGTCTGTCATTGAGCGTCGGTACTGCGATCCTGGGTAGACTTGGTATTATTAGAGTCTGGTTCTCAACAAATTGATGGTTTCATCAAGCACCAATCTCACCTGGTTGTATGTATCTGTCTGAAGAATGTGCAGTCAGAAACTTGAAATATCTTTGCAACTTCCAGAACCATGGCTACTCATATTCCTCTTAGTCTCCCCATCTGAAAGACCCCAGGCCGTCTAGCCTTCCCTTGATATGCTGTCTTGGCTCGGTGGCTTCTTCTTATATCCCTCATCTCCAGTCCCCCAAAAGCTTTCCTTCGGTAAAATACTTTTTTTTTCTCTGTTTCCTTCAGGCACACATCAAGACAACTATCAAGCACTGTGGTTCAAGAAGCTAGATGATGCAGTGTCTGGAGAGACCATGCATGTCTACAGCGGCGGTTACTGGGAAGCTAAGGACCAAGGCAGCTGGGACATGTGCCCCGACATCTTCTGACCACCTGACTGTATCAGCCTGTCTCCCAGCGAGGTGTGCGACCCAAACAAATAGAGAAGATGGTAAGAGGCACCCCCTCCCCCCTTACATCATCAAGGGTGCAGACACACCTATTGTACCCGCCTCGTCCCTCTTACAGCACAGATCATGAGCTCAGGCCCCTTCTCAGGATAAGGGGGTTTCGGACCAGTTTTCTGTCTTCACCCTCAATATGGACACAACAGTCAGGATGTCCTCCCACTGCCTCTCTAACACCGACTGTTGTTTATCTCGCTCTCCCGTCTGCACATCCTCCATCCAGGACTCCATAGTGCAACCTTTCACTTACATTTTACAACATCGTTTTCTGACAGTGCCCTCGTTCATTTTCTTTGGGAGCACCATTACCAGGGGCAAAATGCATATGCATACTGTATGCAAGGTTTGCCTATATGGAAAGAGTTACTAGTTGGAGACTTTCTTTTCCTTTTCTTTTTTTGATTGTGATTATTTTGTAATGAATGTATTGCAGGTTGGGAGAAGACATCAACAACACACCACCTTTGGATGTCAAAGCTGATTCATAACCAGTGTTTGTCAAGAGCTGACTCTGTAAATACCCACTGTACCAGTTTCAGAGCCTGTGGGAGGCGTAGTACAGGCTTCAATGACGGAACGATTTTTCTCAAGGACATAAAGCAAGTAATTCATTAACTATCTCCTCACTTATTTTGGATTGGTAGTGAAATGAAGTAATCACCATAGACATGATACAGTTTGCCTTTGAGTTTATGGCACTAAATTATTTCCTGAAGTGAAACAACCCTGGAGATATGCTATCTCTACACACAATAACCTTTTCATTTTGCTCTCAAGAAGGCCAGCTTGTAAAATAAAATGCGAGTAGGCGAAGAGATGTGAAATCATAAGTGTATTACGGTTAGGCTTTGTGTAGTCTCACTTGCCAGACTATCTCCGTTTCGGACTGTACCAGCACAGGAGACAGTCTGGCTCCTCTTATGCTCACTCTGGTATAGCAGGAGAAAAGGCTCTGTTATCTTTACAACCATCCACCGAAAGTACCAAGCAGGCCTGCTCTATTGCACAATCCAAGTCTTCATCAAAACTTGCCATTTTCAGCGTGTATGTTGCTAGCTTGCAAGCTAGCGTTGTTGTTTCACAGAGGCACTTGAGAGTGACACGCAGGGAGCAGGAAAGGGATTTCCCTTCGCACCGACTGAAATGGTCGGAGGCGGAGCCAATGACAGAGCTTATCCCTGCAGCCTGCTTCCAGTGAGTTAGACTAGGCTTTGTGCCACAGAAGTAGTTGGGGGGTTAATTTTTCAGTCCTCTCATATTAGGCTGATTAACTCTGATTTAGTCATCTTGAAAAGCTGTTTTTGTGGATGTGATCTGAGCTGTCTAACACTTTATTCCATATATTAGCAATTTCTTAATTTTTTATTGAATCGGTATAGCATAATGACATTTCATAACACAACACATTAATTTAATATTTTTACTCAATATGATGGCATATGATCTGACATATTGGTACCAACTAGATTTGTATTGATGGCACCATTTGCCAGTAGTGGAAAAAGTTAGCCTGGAGCCCAGACTTTTTTGTTTGTTGTTTTGTTTGTTTGTATTTCCTTCAACAAGCCATTCTTAAACAGTCCAACTCTTGACCTGGTCTTTGATAAGTAGAGCCTGGTTAGGAAAGTCATATTGCTTAATGGAATGTAGAAGATTTACTTGATGTTCCTTATGTTGAAGATAAAAATGCACTACCAAGTCTAACCTGCCTTTCCACCAAAGTACGCTAATTTAAGACATGAGAATATAAGATCTCTGCGAGTCTATGTGTGCGTGTCTGAAGTCTGTGCTGTCACTACATGGGGAGCAGCCACTTTGGGAAGTGGTTGCTCAGTGTATTGTGTCAAATTGCTTTATGCAGAGGGGTAGGCCTTTGTCAAAGAAACACAATGTTATTCAGCAAATGTGTAAGTTTTATATCAACTAAAGTCCAGTGGCCTTCTCTAGATCTAGACACGGACACAAAAGACAAATTCCACCTTGGCAAATTTACGTATTTTGCACCAGAATGGTATTGGCCTGTTTCTCTGTTGACCCGCCTCGACAAAGTGCATTCTAGGCTGAGGAGTGAGGATGTTTTCAAAGCTATCATCTGGAAGTTGGGGCGTATTGAAACGCAAAGTATGAACATGGTTAATTTTCAGCCCAGCCTCGTAACGTGAACAAGTGACCAGTAAGGAGACATTACTCTCAAACAACTGGTGAAGCTGGGTTTTCAAGGTGGTGTTTGAGTTATTGCAACCAATACTTGTCTCGATCTCCCAACTCAGTTGGCAATTACAATCTGTTGTGGCTTTAAGTTCTGGAATACATGAAGGATGTAGTATTTAAAGAAAAGTTCTTATAGCTAAATAGTCCATCCCAACAAAATAATTAAAGCCATCATAGTTTTGTTTGTTTGTCAGTTGACATTTTGTTTGAATTCAATTCAGCAAAAGTAATCCCCATGTTGGGTGAATACAAATGAATAAAATGTCAGAATCTCTGCATTGTTGACGACACCATTACGCTGTGATTTGTTTTCAGTGTAGATTTTGAGGCTTGGGCATCTGATGGATTTACTCTACAATAGGAGAATAATGGTTTTGGTTATTCAAAACCCAAGTGATGCCCTAAGTGTTGATTTTGAATAGAGGGCAACAAGGGTGTATCTGTGGTGTCTGTACACCTGTGGGACAAAATGAGACCTGAGGCCATTGTCAAGCCAGGACCCTAAAGTCCACTTCACACCAATGATTTGCAACGCAACAAAACTATACTAGAACAGTTTAATCAACAATAGTCTCATCTTGACTCCAGCCATTTAAAGCTAGCCAGAGTTAGCAGAGCGGTTACAAGTTTCAACTTGTTGCGTTGCGAATTATTGGTGTGAACTAGGCTTCATTTAAACCAGAAGAGTTGAATTAATATATCGTTGTTTTTGTCTCTGATGTTGGGTGTGATATGAGTGCAAGTACTGTACGTTTGATCAAAAGGCTAAAGCCAATTTTATAATGCAAGTGTACTTACATGCAGATCACTGAAAAACAAAACAACACAAAGCATAATAGTTACAAATATTTTTATGTAAATAAATTTAACTATGAAGTAATAGTGATATTAAGTGATAGAGAAATGCAATCGTGGCAGTGATGCACTTTTAAAGTTTTTTTTCTTTATTTTTTTTTACCAGTCAAAGGATTTTTCACCCACATCGGGATAATTTTCCATTGACTGAGCTGCGCATAATGCCATGTTACTGTCCCATCACCATCTACTAGCTAGGACAGCTTTCTAAGTTGAATGACAATTTGTTTTTGGTCTATTATACAACTCCATACTCCCTCTTTTATATATTTATTATTTTGTGTGTGTGCGTGTGTGTGTGTGTGTGTGTGTGTGTGTGTGTGTGTGTGTGTGTGTGTGTGTGTGTGTGTGTGTGTGTGTGTGTGTGTGTGTGTGTGTGTGTGTGTGTGTGTGTGTGTGTGTGTGCGTGTGTGTGTGTGTGTGTGTGTGTGTGTGTGTATCTGATTCTATAATGCCATTCACTGCAATTACAGAATGAGTTTACAGATTTATTTTTGTCCTGTTTGTTTTTCTTCTTTTTACTTTACATAATGTGATATTTTAGTTGTTGGTTTTAATTGTTAATTAATTATATTCTATTCTATACCTAACCTAATCAATCCATCTGCGTTTGTCATTCCTCTCCATTTTTCTTTAGTTTCTCATCTCTTTTCCCCGTTTATTCTCTCCTTATGATCTTTGCCCTGTAATGTAGGGGCTATCATGATATGATGAGATTTTTCTTTCTTTCTAAAAACTGGCTTAACAAAGTTACAATTCCATAATATCCATCCCTTGATTTGACCTAAACAGTCAACCTCTGACAGGCTGTTTAAGTCTGTAGACATTATGGGTTTTAGAAACATTTCCTGATCCAAGATCAAAAATGGCAAACGGAACGAAAACCTCTACGTATGGTGCAAAGAACAGAAAGAAATATGTGAAAATAAGTTGGAAAATTAAAGCCAACTCCGTGGCATAACTACATGGTACCCAGAGAAATTCATGTTGGTGGCTCATCATGGAGAATTGTGCTTGAGTGGAAATGTTGTATTGAAACACTGCTCTGAGCATTCCCTTAATGGAGACCAAAAAACTGTTGTGATTATCACTTTTTCTTTTTTCTGTTTTTGAAAACTTAGAAACTTATGTTACAGGTTGACATTATTAAAGCCTGAATGGCGATGAAGTGCAATGTGGTCTTGTTTTCTGTTAAAAAACAAAAAGAACAAAAACAGACATATTTGTTAATCGTAGACAAAATGATCCACTGTTGTATATTACAAGCCCCAGGAATCGGTAAATAAGTCATGTTTTAACCTAAGTACTATACACATCACATCAGTGTACATCAAGCCAGACAGCACTGTATTGCTGTATTACTGTGCATTGTGCAACAAGAACAACTCGTTTATATACAAGTAAACAAGTTTGTAGCCATGAATGGGGTCCAAGCACAATCAATGTGCTACATTGTGCATAGATGACAAACCGTAGGCTATAACACTTTTTCAAACTAACAAAATGTAGCTAAATGTCTGGTAGTGAGCTTGATTTAGTGAGTAGAAGTAGGCTACCCCCCTAGGCCCCTAAAGAGCTGCGCCTTCCCTTTTAACATTACTAGTAGCTAGTAGTAACAGTACGATTTTAATAATTAGCTCTTATTTCTTGTATGTGGTTATTTAGCCTACACAAAACGATTAATACGGTCGGTAGTCCTATATACTGTATTGGTAGATTGGAAGGACAGGAGGAGTGCTCTCTTTTCTTGACTCTGCGCGGCGCCGGGAGGCGCGGAAGTCGAAAAGAAGCGCACCGTCCTTCCCCATGACGTAACATCAGCGTTCTCTTGTTTACTAGTCTGGGCACCTTCCACCCCGCTTTTTGTCATGGGGGCGTAAACCCCGGACCCAGAATTAACACCGGATGGCAATGCGCCTAACAACGTCTTTGTTGCCGTTAGCTTGACGCGGTGATGTTACCTAAACTAGAGTCTGATCAAAACAAAGCTAGCGTTACATAAAACAAAACGTTTATGCAATATGGCATCTCCGCCACCACCGCCTGACACACCGGTCAAAACGGTGAAAGAGGATTCTGATACTTGGGTCAAATTGTCAAGTTAACGTGAAAGTTGACGAGCTAGAAACGCTGCCATCCGGTCTAGGGCGGGCTCTAGGCGGGAACCAGTAGGGTGACAAAATCAATTGTGGGCGGGAGCCAGGCTCTTTCTCGCCGAGAAGAGCCTGGTGACGCGAGGTTACTTGTTTACAGACCGCAGACAGATCCGCCGCTTCCTCTCACTGGTTTAGTTGCTAATTGACCTCTGTTTGGCTAATCGTTAATTTGCTGAACCAAAACCATGTCAACCAACGGCTCCCGACCCGGAGGAGACTGCACTGACGCGAGGCGGGGCCGGGGCGATGGACAACAGTGAGTTAACTAACTTAGCTAACGTTACCGACAGCACTTCTTTGTTATGTAGCATGTTAGCAACCTAGCCCATAGACAATGATATGAGAGCTTGTTTTTTATTTTACAAAGCTATTGTTGCCAAATTGATACTGCCGTCGTAACGCCCATACGCCAAATATCCGCCAGTCACGGTATCTTTGCTAGTTTAATAAGTTATTAGCGTTATATACAGAAAATTCACTTCATATAGCATGGCAGCCAGTGAACACTTGAATGCCACTCGTCATGCATTATACAGTTGTAGGTGTCACGTAAGTTCGTTACTATTAAAAGGATCTGTGTTTATTTTCGGATAATCGTTATGATTCGTTTTCTTCCAGGTCAGAGGGGTCTGATAGTACCCCTGCCACTGTGGAAGTGGATGCCAAGCCCAAGTCCCATAGCTTCAGATACAGCCTTAGTTACCCCAGCATTGGCCAGTGTATCATCATCAACAACAAGAACTTTGACAGAAAAACAGGTACCGGTACTTACTATTGGGTCATTTGAACAGGGTTGAGCTAAATGCATTTTAATGAAACCCATTCAATCTGAAACTGCAGTTAATTCACGTACTTTGTCCACTGCATATTTTAGCTAAAGGGCATTCTTGGACCAGGATAACTTTGACAAATACCTAGTTTAAAGGAGAACTAACCTCCAAAACACTTTTTTTCAGCTTTTAACCAATATATATGACTTTGGGGGTGATGTGTGAAGAATTCTGGTCAGAATTTCCACATTTGACACCAAACTGTTGCCATTTTACCATTTGTATCATTTTTCAGCAGCATATCTGGCATAAGCGCCCTCTTAGGGTCAAAGACTGCTTTTTTTTTTTTTCTCAAATGAATGGGAGATTTGGTACAACCTGACGTCAGGTTGTCCCCAAAGACTATGGGATTTCAAGATAATTACTCCCCTACCCCCCCTGTACCCTTTCAGCTCCTCAGAACTCCAAGCCTATTCTTATTGAAGTTTGCTCTTAAAATACTGAACCAAACGTTGTCAAAGTTGGCACATGTCTTAATTATAGTTAGTTTCCCGCTGAATGTGTCACTACTTTATTAATATCTTACCTGAATAAGCTCGAATGATGATGTATATATTATCAGTCCGAGTTGCAAGCAGCTGTCTCCAGCCCAGGCATGCGGGAGAGAGTCGTACTGTAAACCTCATGCACTAGCTCCAAGCTCCGCGGGCGCGCGCAGCAGAGCAGAGCTCTCTGTGCTCTGAGAGTAGAGAGAGCAGTCTGATATTTCCGCAAACAAATATGGTCGCAGTTTAGCGCACATGTAAAATATAACGCTATACTACGACGTGACAACGTGACAAAGCTTCTCTAAACACATCGGCTACTATCATTTCCCTGCATCCCTCCTACTGAGATTATATCGGTAATGATTTTGGACAGACTGAATGCGCGGAGGAGAAGGAGAGATCTGCAGCTCTGCCCTGAGTAGCCCTGAGAGACACTCGCCTCGCTCCGACTACTGTGCCCGTCTGTGAAAAGCGTCCTGTCCAGTCGCACCTTCGCAAACAGATGCGGGATTCCCTCAATCCTGTACCCAATCTCAGACTGTATTCTCTAAATCGCACACCAGCTATTTCTGTCTGTTTGTTTGTTGCTCCGTGAGGTTACAAGCGCCCCATGCTGTTTCGCCAGCCGGGGTCTGGCAGGAGGGAGGAGGCGCAGGCAGCCTGCACTGCGCTGAGAGGAAAAAACTTTTGCACAACTTTTAACAAGAATCACGAAAAGTCCCCAAACTAAAATGAAAAAGGGACTATATGGCAACTTGGACGAGGGAATGACGTAGAGAAATCTCGCATTGTGTTACCCCAGAACGGGGGGTTTGTCGTATTGTGCGGTGTGCTGCTGTAACGAGCCCATGCCACTTTGCTCTCGTAACGTAGTTTTGACACACTGCCATAGAGTTACATGCAGAAAAATAATTAAATTTCTAGTTCGCCACTGAATTACCAAATTGATATAACTTTCAACCATTTTGAGCAAAGCTCTTTCCATACAGGCCACCAGCGTTGGCTAATTGTTGATATTTATACAGATATGGCCCCTCTCAAATAAATTATTTTTGAGGCAATAG
Source organism: Poromitra crassiceps (assembly GCF_964638095.1). NCBI lineage: Eukaryota > Metazoa > Chordata > Actinopteri > Beryciformes > Melamphaidae > Poromitra > Poromitra crassiceps. The sequence continues at coordinate 9,345,129 of NC_139646.1, forward strand.
GCAAACTGTAATGGCGTCGATTTCCGAAAAAAAATCTGCTTCAACACAGCCAAAGAGTCCAGTATAGACAAGAGCATATGTCATTTCTTGGTTTTTTCCATAGGTATTTTCAAATCACTGTTCTAATACATATCTAGGGGGTTAGTCCCCCTTTAAATTGATTTTTCACCTGGCACAGTTTAGCCTGTGCTTAGTGCAGTGGTTTTCAAACTTTTTGTGCCAAACCACAGAGAGAGAGAGAGAGAGAGAGAGAGACACTGACTGATTTTTAAGAAGAAAAAAACAGTTTTCTCGTGTTCCAGCTTTCGGATGTCAGTCTTCTATGACAGACTATCTTTGGGTTGTGGAATGTCGGTCAGGCTAAAAGAAGACATTAAGGATGTCATCTTTGGCTTTTGGGGGGAAATGATCGCCATTTTTCACCAATTGGTGACATTTTATAGACCAAACGATTAATCGATTAGTCTAAAATAATCAACAGATTCATCGATAATGAAGATCATCGGCAGCCCTATCCACCTTATTTCTAGCTGCCATGATGCCTTACGTGAAATATGGGTGCTTCTTCCGATGTAATCCTCCCATTTGGTTTGCTGGGATCTGATCGTCCTACCTGGACTTGCCTCACGGCACACCATTTGGGAACCAATGGCTATAGTGTAACAGCACTGTAGTTAACGTTGGCCCTTCAAAGCGAGTCAAAGCTATCTCTCATGTGTTCATTCAATTTGATGTTAACAAGGCTCAACAATAAGGCTAGCAAGAAAATCTAGCAACTCACTATGTGCTTTGTGTGCCTTGTTTGTTGCTATGAGAGGTCATTTTAAGATGACAATGGCCACCAAGTGGAGCTTGGTGTTTTCATTCCTTTACCAAAAAGGAGACTCACACCACATCTACTGTGGATCAAAGAGTAGAGTCTCTTGTAGCCTATGTTGAGAGAAACACCTGTAACTTCACCATGGCTAAATGCATTTCAACAGGCTACTGGAGACACATGGTGTTTCCTTGTCATATTCTCAAAACATAATATTGCATTTGCGGTCAGGTTGCCTAAGACATGGTGCTATTTTGCTTAGCTAGTAAAAGTGAACTACCAGGTCAGCATTACCGCTATCCCAAGAGCTGTTCAGATTTCGACCGGTACGGTATGTCATGTTCCTTTTCCACATTCTTCGAGGCGATGGTCTTTGTAAACAGCACTGGGTTCCGTGTAGGAAATTTAAAAAATATTTTGGGGAAAACTTTTGCCTCCACTGTCTAAAAACAGGGGGCATTTACAACATTTTGGGGGCACTTGAAAAATTAGAAATGAGTCCATGCTGTTGCTAAAGTGTAGTGTGAACAACAGCGCGGTTTGTGCGAGAGTGTTCTTCTTCATCGTCTGGCAACCAGCTTGCAGGTGCTGAGTGTGTGTTGGAATGAAAACAAAATTATTGAAATCTTGGAGGCAATTGTTGCCCCTGGATCATGGTTTTGGGGGGGGGGGCATTTTTACCCATTAACCTGGTTAAATTCCTACACTGACCGGTTCCTCTGGACTTCTGTCATCACTTCCTCTTCCTCTGCAGCAGCTCCATCACTGCAGTGAACTAAAGAATTCTCCCAACCCGTTCTTTGTAGAACTCTATCGAATTGCAGTATGACAATTATTTCTAACTGCATGCTTACACCCTATTTTCTGCTGTATGTTCACACCTTTTACTTGAACAACACAAAGAGAATGTGAAATGACCAACACCAGAGGTAGCATGGTAATAAGTCAAGTCAAGTCAAGTCAAATTTTATTTATATAGCACCTTTCATACACAAAGGCAATTCAAGGTGCTTTACAAAAAAATAATCGAAAAAACAAGCAGCAAAGCAATGCACATATAAAAAACACATAAAAAACACAGCCGACAGTTTTAGTTAAAATATATACTCAAATTAACAAACATGAAACATTATTTCTGTTTTAAATAACTCCACATTAATCATTGATTAGTGTGGAGGCTTCAATAGCTCACCTTCTAACTAGCTGAGGGAAAGCGAGAGGAAGTGATTTGCATTTTTTCCGTTCACCTAACGACAACACTATCATACAGTTTGCAATGCAGACAAGCACCAAGTAGGAACAATGCAGGCGGAACTAATTTTTCAGATGATAAACAAAATCCTTTAATAGAGTACAATTGAATTGTATGGGATTTTTATTTTATTTTTATTTTTATTTTTATAACCCATATGATGTGAGAAGCAGCTGGCCCGCCGCTATTTTCACATGATCTAATCTGGTCCCCATTCAAAAAAGTTTTGACACCCCTGGTCTAGAGTGTAGATCCAGAATTAGTTCACATGTCGAAAGAAGAGTGTTGAATTGATGTCTGCCCTCCCTTCGTTGGACATGTTCGATTACAAATTACAATATAACTGAGAGAGGCAACCGTGTGGTTCATTAAATTGAAGTGGTTGGCCACAGGGCTCTTTTGGTCATGGTTTCTACTGGTACTACCGTGTTCTGAAGTTGTGTTTTTGAGGATTCAGGAAGTTTTGCCCATGTATGCAAGTCCACAGGGGCATTTGAGCATCTAGTATATCACATTGTTGGTTTTACATGAGATGCTACCTTTAATAGCAAATAGTTTCCCCTGTGCGTGGGTGATAGAAATGTCTTGGTTTTGGGAGTGAAATTACACTGTTGCCACATTTGTATTTGCCTGGTTCCACAGGACACAGAAATATAGATGGGCGGGGGGTTAGATGGACAACATGTTTCTGAGGTTTTGGGGTCTTTTGAAAAGATCCGTGGTGTGTAGTCCAGGTGTCCTTTGAGAGCAGGGTCCATGGCTACAACATGCCAATGTTTTTTGATGACAGTGAGTGGACATGTCTTTGGCCAGAGGTGACTGAGTACTACTAATGCACAGGCGATCCTGTTATCCATGGTGGTGTTCAAGCACTCTCATTGTGTTTGTGTTAAGTTGAAAAAATTGAGTCTTGTCTCACCCACTTGCTTTTATACCCTCTTTGTAGGAATCTGTGTTCCAAGTCTGTCATTTGTTTTTTGAAATCAGTGTCTGAGCTGCATATGCGGCACATTATGCTTTAACTGAGAAATATGGAGGCTTTTCTTTAAAGGTGTAGTAGGGTGATACGACTGTCCATGAAGCAGTGGGTTTGTGTCAGTTGGCTTCCTGTATAAGGCTCCTTTTGTTAATATGTCCAGAAAGTTAATTTTAGAAGGATCATGGGCCAAAGTGAATCTCAGGTGTGCAGTGCATTCTGTGGGTTCATGAAGTTGTGAAAATCTCTTGAGTTTAGCCTCAGTGGAGGTCCATATGAAAAAAAAGTAATGTATGTACAGTACCTTTTGTATGGGCCCGTGGGCCGCACCAACACCCATGGCAAGGCAATGCTTTGAAATTCAGAAGTCATCCTGTCACTTGAGTCCATGAGAAAAAAAGAAACCAGTTGGCAAATAGTTAAAAAAAAATACAATGCACTTAGACCTGGGCTAATTATAGTGAGTTTTTAGTCCAAGTATTTTTCTTACTGTATTCTCATTGTGTTAAGAAGAAGAAACAATGGCAATTCTTTCTGTTTTGTTTTCAAAGGCATGAATCAACGGAGCGGTACAGACGTAGATGCAGGCAACATGATGAAGCAGTTTGGGATGCTGGGTTACAAAGTGAAGGTTTACAATGACCAGACGGTTGACCAGATAAAACAGGTTTTAACTGCTGGTAAGTAATGCTGCATTTATGTATCCAACTCCAAAAGTCACATACACACAAACTTCCAGTTATAAACTATTGATCCCTCTCATCCTTTGCCTTCATATGCATCAGGCTACAGCTTGTGGTTACCAAAAATACAAAAAAAAAAAGGTGATTCAATTCTCTTTTTCTCACAGTTTCAAAGGAAGATCACAGTTCTTCAGCCTCATTGATTTGTGTTCTGTTGAGCCACGGGGACGAAGGCGTGTTCTTTGGTACAGATAGCTCAGTAGAGCTCAGGACCCTCACATCGCTTTTCCGGGGCGATCGCTGCAAATCATTGGTGGGCAAGCCCAAACTTTTCTTCATCCAGGTATTGCAAGAGTTTTGCATCCTTTCTCCTACACAAATTGAGCTCGAGCTATCATGCTAAAGAACGTGTGTTGTAGCTATTCTTATTTTGTCTGTGTGTGCACATTGACTAGGCTTGCCGAGGCACTGATCTAGATGCGGGCATTGAAACAGACAGCGGAGCAGATAACAGTACAACTAAGATCCCTGTGGAAGCAGACTTCCTCTATGCCTACTCCACAGCCCCGGGTTTGTGTTTATTCCACTGACACACTAAAACACTCGGGTCTTTTTGTACACTCACTGCATACTTTTTGCACATTGCTTTGATACATCCTCCTTCATTCTATCACTCATCACAGGTTACTACTCATGGAGGAATACTATGACCGGGTCCTGGTTCATCCAGTCACTGTGTGATATGATCGGCAAATATGGGAAAGAGCTGGAGCTCCTTCACATCATGACACGGGTGAACCACAAGGTGGCAGTAGAGTTTGAGTCTGTCTCCAATGCGGCAGGTTTTGATGCAAAGAAACAAATCCCATGCATTGTGTCAATGCTGACCAAAGAGATGTATTTTACCCCTTGATAGCATATTCTTCATCAGAAGATGGGAAACTGACAGGCCTTCATCTGTAGAAGAAAGGCTTGAGGGTGAGTTTTTGTGGTGCCGTTTGTGAATTATTTTAGTTTACATTTTCTGACTGGGATTTTCTTATGAAACCTCAGCTAAAGTTTATCTGTGGGTGTAAATGTGATGTTGAAGTGTTGTGTCACATTTTGTGAGTATGGAATTATAAGGTTCTATCTGGGCGGGGAGTGTAGGTTGAGCATCAAACATTTGAAATGGCCTACAAGCTTACAAAACATGTAGGCTACTTATATTTTTTTAATATTAAATCTGAATATACCACACAATCAAAGTAAAGGTCCTCCTTAGACACTGGGGGAGGGGGCTTTTCCCCTCCCGTACAAGTCATTTGCACGTTAAGAATATTTTTTTTCGAACCTACCATGCACTGTGCATACCAATGTCAAAGTCTCGCTGAGCGATGTTGCGGCTTTTATCTTTTCGGACCAAGGTCGATCTTTCAGACCTGTACACATCATCTGTTGCTGTGATTGACAGGTGGAGGCTTCCTACGCAAGGGAAAGTATGGAATTAGTTTTTAGTCATTTCCAGGCCTGGAAAAGTATGGAAAAAGGAAAAGAGAGTATGGAAAAATATTTGTTTCCAGACTATTTTCTATTGTGACTATCTGACTTCATTTTTCCAAATAATCAAATTCTGAATTTAGAAAATATAAATTGATAATGAAAGCAAGTTTTATCATGGCATCAGAATGTAACATAGCCTATATGTTAACAGTTGGATTTTAAAACCATTTTAGTTACATAATAAACATCTACAGGTAGCTGTATTCCCAACCCAGCCCAGTTTCACTCCCGGGGCGTCAAAATATGACAATTTGTCACACCCCCTTGTCATCGTTATTGCTGAGGCGAAAGGTATACCGAAGAAGGACCGTCGGTCCGTCTTGAGACCGCTGGGGGTCTCTCTTTTTTCCCAATATATTATTTTCAACTTTTTTCATTCAACAACACACAAATAAGGCAAACAAACAGTGAGTTCAGGCGAGTCACTCGTCGCTCCCAACCTCAATGAGGTAGGTAGGCTAGAAATGGGTGCCAAATAACAGAAAATGTATTAAGTGAGTTGGTCCTAAGGAATCTGAGTCTCTTCATCTGTATAACAGAGGTCATATCCGACAGCCACAATTGAAAAGAGGGTGAAGAGGGCCTTAAGAGTACCAATCAAATATTTTGGCCCACAATCCCGTTAGTGAAGGGCAGAACCAAAAGGCATGAGATAGTGTGGCCTCCAACACTTATCACATACTGGTGAAACAGAAGGGAAGATCTTGTGTAATTTCTGCTTGGAGTAGTGAAGACGGTGAGCAACTTTAAATTGGGTCAACTGATGTCTGCTATTAACTGAGCAGAGTTGTGCAGCCGACAGACTCCTTTCCCATATAATGTCAGATAAATCAATAGCAAGTTCCCCCTGCCACACGAGACCGCTGGGGGTCTTGAATGTAATCTGAGTCTGAGGTTTAAATAGGTCAAAGTCACATGGGGAGAAGGGGTGGGAGAGCCGGACCCGTTCGAGACCTGGTTCGAATCCCCGGCCCAAACCATAACCCTAACCCCAACCATGTTGCTTTTGTTGCCTAAACCTAACCGTTGTTTTCCTAAACCTAGGGGTGGGCAATAATTCAATATGATCATTTATCGTCTTTCAGTGGAGTCATATTGTGATGATGTGAAGATATTTTAATATTGTGACACATTTCTGCTGTCTAAATTGATTATGACAAGCACATTTTCCTAGAAATCTTGAGTCTGGAAAAGTATGGAATTTTGAAATGGAAGATGTGTAGAAACCCTGCAAGTGGGTTAAAATTTGCCTCACAATTTTGTGCCATTTATTTGCGTAGCTCTTGGTGTGGTCAAAGATCATGAATATGTGTAGAGAACTCACATTTCATTAAGTCATTTCAAAAAGTCAATAGAACATTACAATTCCAAACTCACAATTTGTCTTGCCAGTAAATGCCTCTTTGCTGTTTTAAAGGAGAATTCTGTTTTTTTACAACCTGGACCTTATTTCCAGCTTTAAATACGATTTTTTAAGTCACCCCGATAAGTTTGGTTTGATTCCCATGCACTGAAACGATATGTTTTGAACTGCGACCTGAAAATGTGGCATGTTGTGAAATGCTTGTATTTATGTCCTGTAAATAGCTTATTTTCTGACATGCAGTGGCTACCATGCCATAGCCTAGGTAAACCCAGCCACCACGTGACCTGCTCTCTCAGTTCCCAGTCACTATCACATAGTGACTGAGAACAGGTCTGAGAGCAGGTCACGTGGGGGATGGGTTTACCCAGGCTAACCATGCCATACCATGCTATGCTAGCTACAGATTGATTGCTCTGAGTGCTCAAGTCGTCCTGCAAGTCCCTGGATGTGTCTCTGAACAGGGTGTGTTGAAAGTAGGGATGGGCATTTCTAGCAAAAACACTATTCGAAATTCGCTGGCCAAAGTCGACTTTTAATCGAAATTCGAAAATAAAAATAAAATGTAAAAAAAATTAAAAATGTAAAAAAAAAAAAAAATTTTTTTTTTGTGAGTGAAATGTTGCATTGTCTCCCCTGATTCTAAGTATAGTCGAATCGCTTGGTTTGAGCAAGTAAAACCATTTTTATAAGCATTTTAAGCAAGGTTTATGGAAAAATGAATGGCGGATGAAATCCCATGAAGAGGGAGAGGTTGCTTATAAAAATAGTTTTACTTGCTCAAACCAAGCGATTCGACTATACTTAGAATCAGGGGAGACAATGCAACATTTCACTCACAAAAAAAATAAAATAAAAAAATAATCAATAAACGAATTTCGAATTTCAATAATAAAAGTCGACCTTGATAATAACAACGATTATTCGAAAATTCGAAATTCGATGCCCATCCCTAGTTGAAAGCACATCTGGGGACTTGCAGGGCAGAGTTGAGTGCTCAGAGCAGTCGATCTGTAGCATAGCATGTTAAACACCACTGATGCTATCTGATTTTGAGATTATGGACGATGCATTTGAATTTGATGGCCGCCCCTATTTATTTGAGCTGGAATAACGTCATATGGGTTGCAAACTGAGGAGCGGGGGGAACAGCAGCTGCTATCTCTAATGTGACGGACAGCAAACACAGCAGGCTGAGCATGCTGCACAAAGGTAAATACATTGTTAATTTTCTCATTGTCTCTATGATATAATAAGGATATGAGCCGCTGCGTGTCAGAAAATAAGCAATTTACAGGACGTAAATACAAGCATTTCACATGCCGGTCGCAGTTCAAAACATGATTGTTTCAGTGCATGGGAATCGAACCAAACTTATCAGGGTGACTTAAAATCATATTTAAAGCTGGAAATAAGGTTGTAAAAAAAACGGAATTCTCCTTTAACATACACAATTCAGGGAAATATGGTGAGACAGTTGGCTAGGTAGCATCTGCTACATTTGTCTGATCATAAGATCATGGATGGACTAACTGTCCAGAACCAGAATTTGTATAAGCCAACAGTTTATTTGAACTCCAATGACCAAACGCAACAGAAAGACTCCATGCACAACTCCAATGACCAAACAAGAGATGCTTCTGTCTGAAGGGATCATGTTGTGTGTGCAATTACTGTGTGCATGTGCTTTCCCCCCCCTCCCCCTTTTTTTTTTACACTCTTGTAGTTTGGTTGACACTCCTAAGGCACACCAGCAATTTACCATTGGGGCCTGGCAACCAAAATAGTAACTAGGAGAATATTTTTTTAAACAAAAAGGACAATTGTATGTGACTGTTTCATGAACTAGTCACACATTATGTGAAGCCTCATGTTAGGCCTTAATGCATGCATTAAAAAAATACAAAAAAGGGCAACCCTTGCACACAGTTAAAATTAAATTATAATGTGTAGCATATAAATTCAGGGGTAACCAATAAGCTGTATTCTGTCTGTTACATTTCTTTTTTTATGTTGTTGTTGAGGCCCAGGCTTTATCCATTATAGTCATTTCAAGTGCTATCTATTGTCTCTGGGCATGCATGAGTAAAAGAAATCTGCACAATGCTGTAATTTGCAGTACAGTTTGATCACTCTTACTTGAATAGAAACTTCACATTTAGTTTGTGGTTGCAGTTTGTATATTTCAATGTTCTATTTAATGATGAAATAGCACATTGGATACCTTTCCACATTGCATTAGTACTACAGTACATAGCGCATACCCTTTCCTGAAATCCAGTAGACAACTACTGTCAGTGGAGCTGGTATGTCTTATACTGTATATCACCGGGGAAAATTGTTTCATTCATTGGAGACAGAACAGGATATAAATTGTGTGCCTATGGTTCAACTCCACAGTTGAGCTGGATTGATTGCATTTGACACAGACTTGCTGTCCTAAATCATCTTGTTACATCCAGGTTCTACTCCAATACTCCTTTTGTAACGTTTGGCTTTATTGTAACGTCACTATCTTATAAGCAACTATACTCTGTGAGGTTGGTGTAATGTTTTTTTCTTTTCTTCCTGTGGTCAGTGAGAATAAAGTGAAACCACTTTTCATTGTTCTGTATCATGTGTTTCCAATGGTCTACCTAAACCAATATAGGTGTTTGACTCATTGTTTGAACGTTATTATACCGGCACCTGGCATTCTATATTGGTTGGGGATTTCTGACTGTTTTTGCGCACAAAAATCCAAGCGCAGAGAAGAAATCCCACAGCAGAAGTTTCAAGAGCGCAACAGAAGCAGTGTGACTGCATGCACAGAGTTTGAGCACAAGCAGAGCAAATGCAAGCGCGTGTATCCATCCAATGCATTGTTACTACAACAATTTGGAATTGAAACCAACAATTGTGTCTTTTTGTGATAAAATTGCAACTACTCACTTAGTTTTCCAATGTATGTATTCTGAAGCTTTATGGCTTAATATAGCCTACAATATGATTGACTTTACCCAAAGGTTCATCAACTTGAGAACTTTTAAAAAAGGACGTTGTTTATGGACTGGTTATGGACAATGGAAACAATGACTTTCTGGTTAAAATCATTCTTATTCTTGGAAACATTTATGTAGCATACACAAATCCAAGTATATGGAAGTGAAACCCAAGTTATGTATCTTTCATAATGAGGTTCTTATATAAAAGCCAATGAAAAATAACAATGCTATGAAACTACTTAGTATAAGAGAAGAATATGATTAGCAAGAAAGGCCCTAGCCTTTTAAGTTATTTCCCCCCCCCCTTTTTATTTATTTCATTGTCTGTTTTGATTTATTTTTGTCTGTACTGTGATATAGGCTACACCTGATCCTTTTGAAATTCATGTAAAGTTTAAAAGCCATGATGTTTGTAGGCTACATGAAAAAAAACATCTATCCCATCCACACCACATTAACCTACACGACATATGGATACACACACAGCAAGCAGCGACTGATTTTGGACAACTTCAAGGGGGCGTACCTTGAAGCTACTAGGTACGCCTTCTTCCAGGTACGCCTCTCTTGCGGTCTGCAATCAGACCCTTGGCACCCTTCTCAAATATCCCCGGTTGGAGAATGATAGCTAGCTGCAACAGTTGACGGTTTGTGTGTTTGCTTTGCCCCGTTTTATTTTTTACATGGAGCACCTGCCAAAGAAGTTTTTGTCTTCCAGGCAGTGGACCAGCGCAACTTGTTTTTTTTTGTCTTATAACTAAGCCTAATATTTCTTAAACATGGCTACTAATTTAACGTATATACTTGTTTTTAAATGGCGACGTGTTGGGAAGGCATCTTGATGTAGAGTACCATGTGTTGTGTTTTCTTTGAACTGCGTTAACGTGGTTTAAAAACGGCAGGAATGGAGAAGTTCCTCCAGCTGGCGCCGCACTCCCTGGCTGTGGTGCTGTCGCAGGTTTGCGGAGGGGGTGAAGAGGAGCACGCGTCAGGAAAGTTACAGCATCACACCGGCTACGAAATCTTTGCCAATTTCAAAGCCGTGAACATGCAGCACTTCTGGAACAAGACGGTGACGCACGCCGTGTCGGAGATCCTCTTCCTCGGCTGGATCGATGAGCACGTCCTGCTGATCCAAGGGAAGGAAGACCACCTGGAGGTCCTCCGGCACGGATGGACCAGACGGGCCCTGAAGCCCCCGGAGGGCTTTGACATCAAGTGCATAGGTATGGATTAATTATTACAGTTCATGAATCAACCATCATCAGAACATAACATCTGAGACTGAGACCTTCAACTCAACAGTGCTATTAAACTCTGCTTACCAAACTGCAAGGAATGCACAAATATTAATTTAGCTCAGACTATGTAGCAGATCAACAGCAGACTAGTAAATAACCACAGGGTGTGTCAAACGACATGCCACCCCCAGTCCCCTGGAGTCTTCTCCCATTTCTCCCCAATTGTACCTGGCTAATTGTAATTCCCCTTGCTGTCTGTCCCGGTGTTATGCCGAGAAATGCCCCCCCCCCTGTTCAATTTCCTTTCAGAGACTCTAGCGTGAAACACAGTTACCAGCTGATATGTTAGGCTGTTTGTGAGTGACATTGAGAACACAACACTTGCCCTGTAACCTAAGTACAGATTTGGTACAAGTAGGCAATTACAGGGTCAATTCACATCATACCCTCTACTTACCCTATAAGTACAGATAAATGACATGTTTTTGGAGTGTAACCCTCTGAAGTCTAATTGATCACTCCTTTACGTCTGTCTTTACTTTTTTTGAAATTATGAATTATTTACATAATTATTAATTACGGTAAGTTATGAAAATTATTTGTATAACTTACAGCCAACTCATTCAGACTATGAGGGACACGGGGGTGCGATATTCGGCAGAGTGGTTTTTGCAGCTGCCGAGATATGCCCCCCCCCACCCCTTCTAAGGCCAGGTGACTGTTGAAATTCAACAGGGGGGGCATTTGCCGCCGGGGGGGGGGGGGCATTTCTCGGCATAACACCGGCCGTGGCACCCCCCTCTCTCGATCTGTAGACTAGCTCATGCTTCCTCCGATACATGTGCAGCCGCTTCTTTTCACCTGACAGCGAGGAGTTTCACTGGCAAGACGTTGCACGTGGTAGGATCATGCTATTCCCCACAGTTCCCCTCCCCTCCATACAGGCGCTCCTACCGACCAGAGGAGGCGCTATAGTGCAGCAAACCAGGACTCATACCCCACCCGCACCCGCAGACCTGGCCAATTGTGTCTGAAGGAACGTCTGACCAAGTTATTTTTTTTATTTAGCCTTTATAAACCAGGTTTGTCCCATTGAGATCAAGGAACTCTTTTACAAGGGAGACCTGGCCAAGAACAGCAGCAACACAAGTTTCAACATATAACACATAAGTAGCCTACTACCACTGTCAGGAATACCCGGGTCGGTTGTAGGCGAGTGCTTTTTCTTCACTACCCAGATGCCCTAGTAACAGTTTCATAGCCTAGCCTAGGCTTAGCCTACTCCGATCCATAGCCCAATGGTTCTCAACGTGGGGTCCGAGGACCACCAGTGGTCCTTGAGGGGGATCCAGGAGGTCCCCAGCAAACTGATTAATTATTAAACTTCAATCACCATTATGGAGTGGACACAGAAAATGTAGACGAACGACTATGTTGATCATATTTTCACCATTATCTCTGTAATGTTACCGTCAATACAGATGGATTTCATGTCAAAATCCTACAAATATTCTCAGATGTGGGCCCAAGAGAAGAAATCTTGTCAAATTGGGGGTCTGTGGGCCTAATGTGGACTAAATTAGGGGTCCTTAATATGAAAAGGGACTCACTGCCTTAGGCTATGGATTGTATTTTGACAGTCTGTCATAATGTTAAGTGAGCAGGTCACATGGATATAACTGTGTGACACAACACAAACTGGATGAAGTTGAAAATAGCGTGAGAAAGAGATGAGTTTAGGCTTGTGTCTCAACTCCTAACCATAGCTGCTTCAGGTGATCTAAGAGAAGAAGAGACCAAACATATACCACCCAGCTCTATTCTGCTTCAATGTTCCCACACTCATGCTCACCTGCTTTTGACTAGGTGATAATTCATACATGTGGTGGGACAAGTTTGAACACCGTAGGCCAGTGGTTCCTCAATGTGGGGTCCGGGGACCACTAGAGGTCCTTGAGGGGGCTCCAGGGTAGGGCTGGACGATATGGTTGAAATCAATATCACGATAATCATAAGGATTCTTTTCTCGATATCAATATATCATGATATTGTTCATGTATGCGGAATCACGTTAAATAATCAAATTAATGTTCATCTCATTTAACCGAATGGTAATGTTAGGTGTGACAAACGAAACAGAAATATTCAAATAATATCCCTACCATATCTCATTTTATGCGAGTTTTGAAGCAAAATTTGCTTGTCATCAATTTAGACAGAAATGTATGTCACGATATTAAAATATCTTCATATCACCATGATATGACTCGACTGAAAGACTATAAAGGATCATATTGAATTGTCGCCCAGCCTACTCCAGGGGGGATGAATTGTTAAACTTTACTATTACCGGTATTTACATTTACAAGAAGTCAACACAATTAGAGAATATAGAATAATGACTCTTTTGGTCATAGTTATCTCTCTTCCTGCAGTACAGACAGTCATGGAATTCTGGACAAATTCATGTCTAACAATAACAAATATTTTCAGATTTGTGTCTGACGGACAAAATCTCATCAAATGGGGGTCTGTGGTTCTAATGTGGACTAAATGAGGGTCCTTCATATGAAAAAGGGTGTGAATAACTGCCATAGGGTATTGTCTGACTGGTGCAACTGTCTTGCACGTGTGTGTGTGTGTGTGTGTGTGTGTGTGTGTGTGTGTGTGTGTGTGTGTGTGTGTGTGTGTGTGTGTGTGTGTGTGTGTGTGTGTGTGTGTGTGTGTGTGTGTGTGTGTGTGTGTGTGTGTGTGTGCGTGCGTGCGTGTGTGCGTGCGCATGTGCATGTGAGAGAGGCCTGCAACATGTTACAGGTCAGCTCACATCTGCTTCACAAACAGGGTGCCCCGACTAGATCATGTATTCCATCAGCATGGCAGCTTCAAACTTCTGTAGAGAGGAAACGGAAACAGTGATGGAACAGGAGGAAGTGTTGATTTCCGGGATGGCCCGCCCACAAAGATTTGGTGACGAAATCTTAAACATGGGATACATTGATAATGGTGTAATGATGACTGAAGCATTGTGCCAAAGTAGAAGCACGGCTATTTCCAGATTTTATGCAGAGCAGATCCCCTGTAATTTGACAATCAATGAAAAAAAAAAAAAAAAACAGTATTGTGTATATACAAAAACTACACCCCTCGATTCATTTGATTTACTGCACATTGGTGTGGGCACTTTATTGTAGTAACCGATTATTTTCAGCCGTAGGTTTGTGAATGCTTACTCTTGTTCCTATAGACCCCTTATACAGCTTGTCAACATTGAGCTGCGCGCGCATCGTGTAGGCAAAAAGCCGTCAGCCCAGCATTGACAGACAGTGAGAACTGTGTAAAAGCCCCGCTGTCAGGACTGCTCTGTGCTCATCTGCAACACAGTTATATTTTAGTTTTAAAATGCAGTTCTCGGCTTACTACCACAGCTTATCGCCTAGTGATAAGCAATGTTATGCATCGAAATTAACGTTGTTTAATGGGACATGTCTTACAGACCATACGCACTGGCGCTGTCAATTGGCCAAGCCTAGTGGCCAGCAATACATATCGTGCATTCCTTTATAACTGGGGATAGCGTAGATAATTATTCTGTAACTTGCAAAGATATATTGTTATGTTGATAATGCACACAACTCAATAATGACATTATGTAACGTTACTTGGTCGTTAACTAACCGAGCGATGAGCAGCTTACAGTTTCAGGCAGCTTACCTGATTATGAAGAGCACTACAAAGTCGGGCATTTTTAATGATGTCCTCGTTCCAATCAGTTCAACTCAATAATGACATTATTTAACGTTACTTGGTTGTTAACTAACCGAGCGATGTGGCTGTTACTAGCAGCCTACTACAGTTTACCTGATATGAAATGAGCGAGCACTGCAAAGTCGGGCATTTTTAACGATTTCCTCTTTCGGCTTGCAACCAAAGACACCTACGGTTAGCATTAAAAGCAGTATGAGTTGACGGGATTCGGTAAAACTTTAGTCCTTGCTTTGTTGATAGTGTAACAGACTGTTCAGTGTTGTGTTGTGTTCTATTGCGTGTGTGCGAGGCTGTGTATGTTCCCTCGAGTTGCCGTACGGTAGAACAGGATATGTGGGGAGAAGCTTGTTATAACGTTACAGCCTGGCTCTATCGTTTATTATTTTATTAACCAAGTGTGATTAGGCGGACCCGAATACTCTGCTACAATAGCTTTCCGATTCTGGCATCCCACTGTACAACACGAAGACATATCTAGCTGGAATAGTTTTCGGGCCACTGGAAAACTACTTGACAGGGCTGCGCGGAGTCTGTCTTTCTGCCTCCGTCTTGCGCATCTGACGCTGCTTGTTGTCATTGTGACGTAGGCGTATAAGGGGTCTATCCAACAAAACTAAATTAGGATCAATTATTTATAGTAAGACCTGTGTGATAGATTTCATTTTCCTCACTGTGAATGTAACTAAAACAAATTGTGAAGCAGATAGTGAGATAGGGGAGATGATGAGGTGAGATGAGATGAGATGGTCGCTGGCCGCATTAGACACCTGCATACCTAAAGGCAAAGCAGTGAGCCAACTCTGAGTTGAGTGTTAATTGAATTGTAGATTGCTGCTCATTTGACATTATCAGCTCGTCAGGCCTGGAATGCAGCTCCAGTATTGTTCAGTAGCTGGCAGTGTCGTCTGATCTGTAGCTGTCCAAAAGGTAAAGAAGGTTTAGATGTTCAGCGGTTTGTGTGAACCGTTCTGCACTGAGTGGGGCTGGTTGAGTTTTGTTTCCCGGTCTGCCAGTCAGGAGGTGACATAGCTGCCCTGACCCTATTGAGGCAAACAGCGATAAGCTGGGGAATGTTTGTCTTATAGCTAATAACTCACCAGACTCCATAATGTCTAATCTAACAAAGGCTATATGCTCATGCTCCAAATGCAAACAAGGTGCTATTATATATACGTAACAGATATTTTTATTTTTTATAAGATTGGTTTGTATCATATAGAGACTTTTTCAAGTCAAACTTGCCATGTCTTCATCGTGGATGGATATTAGTTGGAAATCAACTCAGGCCAAGTCAGTGGCAAATAGTCTCACTTGCCAGACTTCCCTCCCTGCCGGGAGAGAAGTCTGGCTGCATGGAAACAGGCTGCTGGTATGAGCTCTGCTGTTGGTGCCGTCCATTTCAGTCGGCAGCAGAAGAAAATCCCTTTCCGCTCCCTCTCACAAATCTGTCTATCTCAAATGCCTGCGCTGCTGTGAAACAACATCAACAATGCTAGCTCGGTGCTACACGCTGAAAACGATTGCATCTGGAATGTGCCTGCTTGGTACTTTCTGTGTTTGGTTGTAAAGGTAAACAGAGTCTTTCCCCCCCCACTATACCAGAGTGCCAGCCAGTACAGCCAGACTCTCCCCCGTTGTAGGGAGAGAGTCTGGAAAGCGAGACTAGTGGCAAAACACTCATTTTGTTAATTGAATCTGAAAATAACGTTATTTTGCATCTAACAATCCAGGGCTTGTATTTTTAAATGTAAAAAAACTCATCTATGATGTGGGAATCTACTCTACCAATGACATTCTTGCCACCAAATTATGGGCTAGCAAAATTAATCTTCCATTTAAATTCCAAATCACATCACATCCCTGCTACATTCAACCATTTTCCCCCTTTGGTTTTGGTTGAATTAGGTTTTTGGTCCAAACAAAAAAACATTGTTTAGGCTGTATTCATTTACACACTGATACCGGACAAAACCTGGTTATTACGATACGATACGATACGATACGATACGAAAACTTTATTGTCCACAGGTGGAAATTTGTCTTTGATTTCACCAAGACGTGTCTTACAAACTTGAAAAACACAAAAACAATACAAGGTGTTAAAGATGACAGTACACATATTGATACAATACAATACAGTTAACACACATTCATCCACCTTCAAACTTAGTACACCTTGGAATTTGCAGTACGACCCAACGGATCTACAGCATGTCAATTAAGAATTGAAAATTAAAAATATAAAATATAAAATGTAAAAGACCTACTGTGCAAAAAACCGCAGCAACGCCAAAAAGGCATAAACAAAAAGCATAGCATAGTCTATCGCTTCCTAGTTTTATTTAAATCCATAATGGCATCTGGGACAAATTACCTCTTGTAGAGGTTTTTCTTTGCCATTGGTTGTCTGTACCGCCTCCCTGAGGGTAAGAACTCAAATTCATTAAAAAGTGGGTGGGACGGATCACTAGTGATACTCTCAGCTTTATTTGTGACTATTTCATCGTACAGACTACTCAGTTGTTTCTGTGGCTTCCCTAGGATCTTAGAGGCCATATTCACTATTCTCTGCAGCTTGTTTCTCCATTTAACGTTCAGATTACCATACCACATGATCATGTTAAAAGATAAGATACTTTCCACTAGGCTCTTGTACACTGTTTCAAGAATGTTTTGGCTCACTCCAAAATTATTAAGCTTGCGTAGCAAGTGGAGACGCTGTGAGCATTTTTTGAAAATGTGGTCGGTATTCGCTCTAAAGGTCAGGCTACTGTCTATGTACGTGCCTAGATATTTAAAATCACTGACCATCTCAATTGTTTGTCCATTAATGATTATGGGCTGCCGCTGGATTGAATTTTTGTTGTTCTGTAGGATAATAGTAGGGTCATCTGTGGCACTTCCGTGACCGTGGAGAGCGAAGGTCCGTTTCTCAATGGATTTGTCATCTAGGAGGGTTAATAAACAAATTTAGCCGGGGTGTATTTTTAAAAAAGGCGGGGAAAATATTTGAGAGACCAAAATCCAAAATGGCTGCTGTGGAAATTAACTTTTTAATGCTTTGACCTACAATGATGCACAATACATGGTTTCAGAGCTTATTCTGGTCAAGGAATACATATTTGGTGTTTATATAATGATTTGACCTATTTTTGACCTTCAAATCCAAGATGGCTGCCAATTTTGAGGCAGTTTTTTCAAAATCGTCATAGAGCCTTCATATGAGGCTTGAATGACAGGTCTTCTCATGATGAGTTGAATAATATACAGTATAAGTACACAGAAGTAATCTCTGAGGTCAATAAAGTCAATGTTTGTGTGTAAACAACAGTTGCTGATTTGCGCTTTCCCATTAAATAGGGTAGGCTACTGAGAATATGGTGTCCAGTTCATCCCATCACATTTTCATAATGAACCAAAAACAATTTTGCACTATAGCCTAACATAAAATAGTATTCTGTATGCAAAGCTAGCAAGGTTAGTTGCTTGAGCTGAATTTAAAGGTCAACTCAAAACAAACAATGAAATTAACTTTGAAATTAAAACTGAATCCTAGGCTACTAAATTTCATCAGCACACAGTAAAGGAAACTTGTCTTTGAACTCAGCTGACTGTCTAGTCCTAATCCCTGTTGTGCAATGTGCAAAGTTTTAGTTTTTGTTAAGAGTACTTTTAATCTTGACCTTGTTGGTAGGCAACGGCCCTTTTTCAGTCAAGCATTTTCAGATTAGCTCAGTCAGTCTGTGAAGCAGTCAGTGTCAGCACTTGCGCGAGCTCGCTTTTTCTCTAACTAATGTTAACATTACACACTTTAAGACACTTTGTTTGAGGATATCAACGTTATTCACTAGTCTAAAGATAGTTCTACCATCAAGAACATATAAAACAAAAGCAAAAACAATTTTTATTTGCAGAAGTCATCATTGATATTTGGTGTTAGCTAACGTTAGGTAACGTTATTATTTTTAGCTAAAGTTAATATTATCTGTCTCCACACTTCTGTCAACTGACATATGCATTTGCTTTTGAAAATAAACAGCCTGGCTTCCTTAAGCATAACTGAAGATTAAATAGAAATATAACATGACGAATGCATGTACCGATTGGTTGGCCCATCTTCCCAGGAGGTGGTGGTGTAAACATCATCAAATTTATCAACTCCTGACCAGTCTTGGGCTTTTAATTGTAAGCTGTCCCATTTGCCTTGATTTATTGTATCGGTGGGCTTGCAAGGCTTGTCACATTTTAGGACACATTCATAGGACATTGAAAATGCATATGTCAGTTGACAGAAGTGTGGAGACAGATAATATTAACTTTAGCTAAAAATAATAACGTTACCTAACGTTAGCTAACACCAAATATCAATGATGACTTCTGCAAATAAAAATTGTTTTTGCTTTTGTTTTATATGTTCTTGATGGTAGAACTATCTTTAGACTAGTGAATAACGTTGATATCCTCAAACAAAGTTTTTTTTTTTTTTTCTTTTTTTATATATTCCCCCCCCCCCGATTTTTTATCCCATTTTTATCCCCCATTAGTGCTAACGTAATTTCTTTATCCTGGTTGCTACTCCACCCTCTGCCGATCTGGGGAGAGCCGAAACTGGCTCCATGCTTCCTCCGAGACATGGGCAGTTAGCCAGCCGCTTCTTTTCACCTGACAGGGGAAGCTTCACCGGTAGGACATAGCACGTGGGAGGTTCACACTATTCCAACCAGTTCCCCTCCCTCTGAACAGGCGCCCTTAACGACCAGAGGAGGAACCACATTAGCAACCAGGATATTGCATGTTTTTGGTGAAGGGGGTTCCTATATGAAGGAAACCCCCGGGAGGCACGGGGAGAACATGCAAACTCCACACAGAAAGGCCCTTTTGACGACCCCACCCGGGCGGTGGGCACTCGAGGACATGCGGACGGGCACGCATTCCTTCAGCGTTCACATCGTCCCAGGTGGGAATTGAACCCACGACCTTCGAGCTGTGAGGCGATAGTGCTTACCACTACACCACCGTACCTCCTTTTATATCCTCAAACAAAGTGTCTTAAAGTGTGTAATGTTAACATTAGTTAGAGAAAAAGCGAGCTCGCGCAAGTGCTGACACTGACTGCTTCACAGACTGACTGAGCTAATCTGAAAATGCTTGACTGAAAAAGGGCCGTTGCCTACCAACAAGGTCAAGATTAAAAGTCCATACTCTTAACAAAAACTAAAACTTCACTGAAAAGGGACATTGCACAACAGGGATTAGGACTAGACAGTCAGCTGAGTTCAAAGACAAGTTTCCTTTACTGTGTGCTGATGAAATTTAGTAGCCTAGGATTCAGTTTTAATTTCAAAGTTAATTTCATTGTTTGTTTTGAGTTGACCTTTAAATTCAGCTCAAGCAACTAACCTTGCTAGCTTTGCATACAGAATACTATTTTATGTTAGGCTATAGTGCAAAATAGTTTTTGGTTCATTATGAAAATGTGATGGGATGAACTGGACACCATATTCTCAGTAGCCTACCCTATTTAATGGGAAACCGCAAATCAGCAACTGTTGTTTACACACAAACATTGACTTTAATGACCTCAGAGATTACTTCTGTGTACTTACTGTATATTATTCAACTCATCATGAGAAGACCTGTCATTCAAGCCTAATATGAAGGCTCTATGACGATTTTGAAAAAACTGTCTTTTAGAGCTCAAAACTGGCAGCCATCTTGGATTTGAAGGTCAAAAATAAGTCAAATCATTATATAAACACCAAATATGTATTCCTTGACCATAATAAGCTCTGAAACCATGTATTGTGCATCATTGTAGGTCAAACCATTAAAAAGTTCATTTCCACGGCAGACATTTTGGATTTTGGTCTCTCAAATATTTTCCCCGCCTTTTTTAAAAATACACCCCGGCTAAATTTGTTTATTAACCCTCCTAGATGACAAATCCATTGAGAAACGGACCTTCGCTCTCCACGGTCACGGAAGTGCCACAGATGACCCTACTATAATGTGAACTCATAATCCCCATGTTGTTATGAAGTGCATGTTGATGTGTTCCGCAATTTTACACATAGTGCATTTACCCAGATGACTGCTACAGTTTCACATCCAAATTTAATTCCCAAACTGCCTAACAATACCGATTCAGACTAAATGCCAGTAAGTAGCTGACACTTTGGACACACCTGTGCGTCGGGACCACTGGTGCAACCTTGAGGAAAAACAGCTCAAAGACAAATAATTTCTGTGCTTATACATTTACCACTGGCTACATTTTGGGAGTTCAAGGCCAAGAAATTAGTTTCAAAAGCATATATTTTCAATTGCTGGTGGTCTGGCTTTTAAGGTGGCTCGAAATGAACACGTTTTTTTTTTGTATACTGACGATTCAATCTGATCAAGAGAAAGGCTTTGTTTCCATCAGCATGCTGTGCACAATAGACTGTGAGGAGTGTGTGCTGTTAAGGAAGGAAAATGCAGCATTTGTTCAGGAAAAGACTATCCCACTGCATTTCCTGCCATGTCCCGCAGTGGAAGGAAGGGGAGGGTCCTGCTAGAGAATTGGGGGAAACTGTTGACGCAACAGAAAAAGTTATTGCCATGTTTCTTCATGTCAGATCAGGATGTGTTATGGAGTTAAAAATTCTTTTGTCTCTCTGTTCAGCAGCCGGCCTAAGAGATTTGACTTTTTAAGTGTTATCATGAAAGGTCCACTAGAGGGCAGACAACTGGTGAGAATGTTCCTGTTTGCAAGGAAGTTGGTTGAGGTTAAGACAGGCCACAGAGCCTGTGTTTTGAAAGCTAATACTCTACTGGCTACTAACTACTATCTTGAAGAGAAAACTAACAACAACATAAACCAAAGACAACACAATGTAACATCCACATCTGTTGCCAATGCACTGTAGGATGCATGCCGGCAATCATGGTTCATTTTCTGGTATTTTACTGATAATAAACAACGCTTTGAGGGGAACTCAAACACATTTGTTTCGACATAATTGTTAAGAGAAGAGAATAGTATATTTGGCAGCGCCCATCCCATTTTTTGGTGCATTAACATTAAGGAAATCTATACTGATTAGGGTTGTCACGATAGACTCCGTTCACGATACAATACGATACACGATATTGGGTTCACGATAACGATACGATACGATATTTTAACAATATTTTCGATCAATTTGTAAGTTGTGGGGGCATCCTCCATGCTAATTTGAGTAATTTCACCATTTTCATCCTCCTCATATGTTCAAACAAAGCAATGAAAAGGAGAGTGAGCATGCAATCAGATGCAGATCAGTGCCACCATGTTCAGCTTCTTTTTCTCGCGATATGAGATTTCATCTCAACGATACATATTGTCACGTTTTGATATCGCGATATATTGTGGGGCGATATATTGTGACATCCCTAATACTGATGTCATCCAATCAATGCTGATAATGTATGCTTATAGATAAAGGAGTGAGGATAATACAGTACATGCTTTGAATTCCTTGGTTTTAGCTATGCAGTGTTCTAAGCAGACTGGATGGCATGTAGCAGATGATAGAAGTTAGAACGCTCATCCATAAGAGAATTGAGACTTGACTTGGACTTGGACTTGTGACCAAAGACTTGAGACTTGACTTGGACTTGTAAAAAATGACTTGTGAGCATCTCTGGTATGTATGTATGTATATATATATATATATATATATATATATATATATATATATATATGTATCTGATGCAGCTCAGTTTCCAAAGCTTTTAGAGATCTCATACAGTAAGTCAGCATCAGTGCAGCAGGACTACAGTGTTTTCTGTCTCTGTAACACACAGTCCTTGCCTTGTATCTACTTGTCTGTCTGCTCCTATCTTGAGCAACTGGCTCTTTAAGGGAATAGCACTCAAAGGTAACAGCTATGAGATCATCGGCTTGCGTTGTCATGGCAACAAAGGCTGTTGCAGCACTACTGAGAAATAAAATGGCTGGCATGGTGTCGCTGCACCCCCCTTCTCCTCCCCTCCCCTCCCCCTTTCTCTTTGGTATCGCTGAACTGGAGCAGATTGGTTGTGACACCGTCCCCTTCACCCGTGCCCTGTCCTGCCCTCTCACTTTCCTCCTCATTCTGTCCCTCCAACCGTCCAGTCACACCACACACACATGTGAGTCAGCAGGAGTCATATTGCCTGCCTGGCCTGCCACACTGGACATGACTGAGGATGATGCTTGGCTTTTCCATTGTCAGCTCAGCCACTGTCCACGTACTGACTCAACCTGGTGGAAATCGCTTGATTAGAAAGACAGCCCCAGATTAGCAAGCGCTCCCCATCCTCAAATTCACACCTTGTATTCATTATCATGTGTCCCCTTTGGTCTCAGCTGTGTAAAGTCATTTCACGTAACTGTCAAAGTGAGTATTGGCGGTTGGACCGTGACACAAAAAATACTGTTGTGCAAAAGGAGAAATAACGGCGCTTTAACGGGGGGGGGGGGCCCCCTCATCCTTCAAGAGGATGTACAGCGTGGCTCGTGAGAGAGAGAGAGAGAGAGAGAGAGAGAGAGAGAGAGAGAGAGAGAGAGAGAGAGAGAGAGAGAGAGAGAGAGAGAGAGAGAGAGAGAGAGAGAGAGAGAGAGAGAGAGAGAGAGAGAGAGGTGGAACAGACATTAAGCCAAACGTAGTGTGAGCCGGACATCATGTGAGGGCTGCATTGAGCTGTTGATATTTGCTCTCCTCTTTGCCTTATGTATGTCCTCGATCTCCCTCGCATCCTCTCTCCTCCCCTCCCCTCAGCCTCAATCACCCAGACACAGACGCATGCATGCTCACGCAGAATCACGCGCAGCAGGCGGATGCGCGCATACACACACACACACACACACACACACTCTCACACACACACACGCACACATATACACACACACACATACACACACACATACTCACACACCCTTCCTGGAGGTGCTGGGAGCAGCTGCAGCATTAGCGTTGAAAGAGATTCGCCGTTGACTGGAGTTTGCACCCCCCCCCCCCCCCCCCCCGCCTGTTAATGAATGGATGCTACAGCGATACGCTTCGGAGCTTCTTCCATTGGATTGCGGGGAACAGTGGATGTCTATTCTTGAATTTATTTATTTATTTATTTATTTCTATGCTCTCCATTTTTTTCTCCCCACCCTCTCCTGGTGTGCTGTTGTCGAAAGGACGATGGGGTCTTGTGCTTGATGGGCTAAAGATGGAGGTGAACGTGGCGTCTCCGGCGCTCGGCATGCCGTTGAGTTTTCACTGCCCGTCAGGGTGAATGGAGCTGTTCTTTCTTTCTTTTTTCCGTTTCTTTTTTTTGAAAGTGGGCTCTTTTGTTTTGCGGGGATCGGCCGAGCAGCACTCCTGTGGTGAATTGAGCTATTGTCGAAGACTGGGGCCTCTTTAAGCTGTGAATCTTTGACCGTCCGTCCGTTTCCCCTCCCTCCCGACCCCTCGTTACCTTTTACTCGGAGGAAAAAAGCGGATCCCAAAAAAGCCTCCGGTGAAATCTCTCCTCACCGTCCTCCTGGCTTCCAATGCCCCA
Organism: Poromitra crassiceps; assembly: GCF_964638095.1. Lineage (NCBI taxonomy): Eukaryota > Metazoa > Chordata > Actinopteri > Beryciformes > Melamphaidae > Poromitra > Poromitra crassiceps. Next base: position 9,369,310 of record NC_139646.1, read on the forward strand.
TTTCCCTCATCTCTACCCCTGCCCCCCCCTCCTCCTCCTCCTCCCTGCTCCCTCCTCCCACATCAGAGCGGCTACGTAATGTGCCTCCCTACGCATGCAAATGGGGATGCTACAAATGGTGGCCGGGACTGATGCCGATGAAAGGGTGATGCCTCGCGCAATCACCTGCACCTCTACCGCCGCCGCCGCCGCCGCCGCTCCAGACCAGCCTGGGAAGACCCAGCAGCCGATGACATCAACCCACTCCAGAGCGAACACAGTCGATCGTAGCGCGCAGCCCCTGGATGTAAATGAGACGTGTGTATGTGTGTGAACGTGCACACTGGTTTCCTGTGCCATGTCTGGCGTGTGATCGCTCTAGCGGGACGTTCTTACTGATGCGGGGGAGGCACTAAGCCTGAGGTTGGTCGACCTCCCCCTGCACCCCCTCCTCCTCCCCCCATCCCACCACCCCTTGTCCCAGTAGCCCCCCGGAGGTGAAGGCCACCTGGCTAGGGGTCGCCATGAAGAAGAACCGCAGCAGCAATCTGCAGCGGCGGGCCTGGCCCAGCAGCTCCGATCCTTCCGAGCGCCCGCTGGAGCGTAATCTCTCCCGTAGCGAGAAAGACGTCCGTGTGCCGAAGCAGCATCTCCCGCCCCCTCCTCCCCCCCATTTCTCTCCGTCCCCGCCAGGTTACCGCGCGCCGCCAGGTGAGTCCGACACGCCCACCACCGCCAGCAGCTCCACCCCCTCTGTGCTCGGCGCTGCTCAGAGTTAGCTTAGACAGACACAGTTGGATTTGGGGATGAAACAGTGAGTTTAAATGGACAATATTTTCATGTTATCAAAAAAAAATGGACACCTTGCCCACGACAGTATATATTGTATATATATTATATTGACAGTATATAATATATTGTCCTCTTTACTTTGCTCATGTATAATGCAAAGACCTGATGTGTCATAGAAATAGAGGAGAAAGAGAAATATTTGTCACTAGATATTTGCTTAACATGCAGATTTGTGTTATATTGAATTGATAACACATCTGGCTTGCTTTCAAATTGATTATATTGCACCTGGATTGGTTCAAATCTCTTAGTAACATCTTACTTTATGGCCTACATACAAAATGTATGTGGGGAGACCAAGGTTTTGTAAATTACAATATTTTCCAGAATGCCTGAAAGTCATGGCATCTTAATTTGCATCACATTTGGCTCAGAGTGTTTCATTCTAAAAGTAATTCATTATCATGTTGTGGTGTGGAGATTGAAAATGGCTTCTGAGTCACCCTATTTTATGGGTTTATTTTATGGGTTTCCAAGCAAGTGTCCTTACCTGGAAACCATCAATTTACTGTGATTATTTCAAACCTTTTTAAACCAGGCTTGCACATTTGTCTGCTTTTTTCTTTGTCTTTTTTCCTCTCTCGTAGTATGATCTGAAACCATGAAATACTGGATGAGTTTCAGCTTACTGCTTACACTCCTTCAAGAATGGCTCTCTGTATGCACTGCCACTCACCCCCAAATTCTAAAGTACTCCAATCTGAATTCTTTCTGCGACACCTGAAGCTGAAGGAGACTCGTGAAATTTAAACACATTGCGATATTAAGCAGAGATAACGTCATCCGTGTTACTTAACTGACCACTGAGTCTTGGCATAGTGGCGAAGAGGCTCTGCACAGATTTTAGTGCAGATAAACATACCATAGGCTGTTATTGAAGGCAAATAGGTTCACACAGTCACCAACCAGGCAACAGTAAACAGAATCCAGACAGAAAGTCGGGATAGTATAGGGCAAGCCCGTGCGAAGTCAAATACAGAAGCTTTGATGTGATATAGTGCCTGTCTAAATCTTATTTTGGGATACTCTGTTGATCACAGCAAGGCAACTTTTGGCTTGCCTCCTTGACCCGGGAGGTCAGAGGGCAGAGCCAGCTGCAGCAGAGCCTGGATGTGGATTTGGGTCTTGCTCAAGGACACCTCAGCAGGGCAGATCAATTAGTTGCTGTCATGAGGGATTGAATCCAAGCCTTCTGGTTGAAGGATGATCTCACTGCTCGCTAGCTAGGCCACTCTGCTGCCGACGAGGCGAGCTTATATTAATTCAACAAAGGAAAACCGCAGAAATCTGTGAAAAAGCTCTGAAGCTGCTGCTAAACATTCAATTCTGTCAAATTTGAAGTAAGATTGGTTATAACCTGTTGAGACAACCAAGGATTTTGTAAGCCGGCGCTTTCAGTTTACAACATGAGATCCATGATGATGAGAATTGAATAGAAAGAGAAAGTTGCAAGATTCAGATGATCTGGTAAAGCTTCTGGCCACTGCTGCTGCAGCTGTTTTGCTTTGTTAACCTGTGAGATCTAGGAGGAAACGAGAGGCTGTGGAACACAGAGAGGAGGGGTGGAGCTGTTACAGGCAGCGCGTGTGTGTGTGTGTGTGTGTGTGTGTGACCATTACATCATAGCCTCACACTCTGCGCCTGCTGTTCATTCATGATCTAACCGTTGTGCCTCTGCCCTCCTCCTATAGGTGACGTGTCGCCCATCAGTATGTCACCTATCAGCCAGTCACAGTTCATCCCGTTGGGGGAGATCTTGTGCCTGGCCATCTCTGCTATGAACTCAGCCCACAAGCCCGTCACCCAGGAGGCTCTGGTGGAGCACCTCACTGCCAGCTTCCCAGGTACACCTCCTCCTCTGACCCCGTCCCACAGTGGGAAAAGCACAAAGAAACTAAAGCTTTTGGAATGTAAGGCATTTTCTGCTCGGAAAGATTTGACATTCGTAAAACACGAGGCTAGCAAAATGGCTTTCACTGATTGACACACATCTGTCATACTTGGGTGGGAATGTTGTGATTCCTCTCACTAAACACCTCTACAGCAGCTGCAATGCCACAATTAACCACGTAGATCTGTCTGGGAGAGAGATTTACACACACTCGTTAGTTTCATTTGATAGGAATTTGACAGAGAGCAGGTTTAAAGTGCTTCAATAGACCCATTTCACAGCAACCATTTAGAGGTGGTAAAGCAGGAAGTAGAGCAGGTGTAACCGATACCCGTAATGATGGTTCCAGTGCTGGGGCCCTCATTAATGTTATTGGTTACAACTCATTTAGTTCCTGCTTTACCACCTCAAAACAGTTGCTGTGGAAAGGCCCTTCGCGCCAAAGTAATGTTCGATAGTCTGTTCACAGTGGAGCTTTATCTATCGATCCCTCTTCATGAGATGCATGACCCAATTTGAATGATATATTTGAGTTGAAATAGTGAGATTTTATTTGCTTAAAATCCCTCAAGTTGCATCTTTTCCTCTGTCTAGGCAGGAAAAAATACTGTAAAAGAGCTCTCAATTTGAATCCAGGGTGATTCGTAAACAGCGTCAGTGAAAGCATTCCTAACTAATACAGTTGAGATTACATAGTGATTCTCTTCAGCTCCCCAGCACAACTTTAGGAGCAAATTAGTGTAGGAAATAATTTGGGAGTTGACCTCTCCAGGGTAATTTCATCTTCCCAAGTCACCTATGGATTGTTTATAATGTTTGTTGTTGTTGTTGTTGTTGTTTTAAGAAACGGAGCCTATGTGTTTATATTTATAAGTTAATGTACAGTATATAATGTAAGTTATATTTGAACATTAATGCAGTAAAGTATAATTCTAAACATGTATTCATTAGCTACTGTATTACCTTTGTCGGTCGGTCGGTTGGTTGGTCCACAAAAAGTTCCCCACCCTTTATGACCCACAGTTTTCACCCTAGGAGGCTGAAATTTGGCATAGAGGTTGTGTGTGTGTGTGTGTGTGTGTGTGTGTGTGTGTGTGTGTGTGTGTGTGTGTGTGTGTGTCTGTGTGTGTGTGTGTGTGTGTGTGTGTGTGTGTGCGCGCGTGTGCGTGTGCGTGTGTGAAGGTGTGTGCAAATTTCAAAATGAAGGCTGGCAGAGGCACCCTCCTGCATTTCGTAAATGTGCATTGCGAATTCACGCTTGTTGTTATTTATCTGGACTTTTAATAACATTAACAAACATGTTATGTATCCATTGGCGGGTATGACAGTCTCAATGCTAACATATTATGTATCCATTGTCTGGTATGACAGTCTCAGTGCTAACATGTTGCATATCCATTGTCTGGTATGACAGTCTCAATGCTAACATATTATGTATCCATTGTCTGGTATGACAGTCTCAGTGCTAACATGTTGCATATCCATTGTCTGGTATGACAGTCTCAGTGCTAACATGTTGCATATCCATTGTCTGGTATGACAGTCTCAGTGCTAACATGTTGCATATCCATTGTCTGGTATGACAGTCTCAGTGCTAACATGTTGCATATCCATTGTCTGGTATGACAGTCTTAGTGCTAACATGTTGCATATCCATTGTCTGGTATGACAGTCTCAATGCTAACATGTTACATATCCATTGTCTGGTATGACATTCTCAGTGCTAACATGTTACATATCCATTGTCTGGTATGACATTCTCAGTGCTAACATGTTACATATCCATTGTCTGGTATGACATTCTCAGTGCTAACATGTTACATATCCATTGTCTGGTATGACATTCTCAGTGCTAACATGTTACATATCCATTGTCTGTTATGACATTCTCAGTGCTAACATGTTACATATCCATTGGCTTTTTACCTTTTTTTTTTGTTATTTTTCACTGCTATGCATTATGCAGTATAACTGATCGAGCATTTGCTTCATGGTCAATTTCAAGTGAGTAAACTGTCTTTGAAATTCAGCATTACAGTACATCTATTCAAAGCCAGATTTCAAAGGAGTTGAACTTATAAGATGCATCATGTCTGTGTAAAAACGAACATAGGAGTGATGTAATGCCAGGCAACACTAAGGCCTTCATAGTCAAGCTTAAGGGTTACAGTATGAACAGCATTCACACTTGAGGGTTTTTTATCGGCTAAGGACTTGAGCGATGGTGCCATGCATGTGATTAATTCCCGGTAGTGCAGCGGTAGAATTACTGCCTACCAACACGAGTGTCACAGGTTCGAGCCACTGTGTTTCCTCCTGCTTGGTCGCGCGTCCACATACAGGCACAATTGGGCCGGATCGCTGCACTAGTGCCTCCTCTGGTCACTCGGGGTCGCCTGTTCGGGGGAAGGCGAACTGGGGGAATAGCGTGATCCTCCCACGCGCTACGTCCTGGTCTTAGCTGATGAAGACTGTGATGCAGTGTTGATTGGACTAATGTTGACAAAATGTACTATTGTAAGTCGCTTTAGATAAAAGTGTCTACTAAATGATGTAATGTATGTCCTGCCGGTGAAATCCTCGCTGTCGGGTAAAAAGAAGCACCTGGTGTCTGGTGCACATGTATCGGAGACAGCATGTCCTATTGAGTCTACTACAGCTCTCCCCAGATCGGCAGAGGGTGGAGCCACGACCGGGACAGCAGGGGGAATTGGCCAAGTACAACTGGTGATAAAATGAAGGGGGGGGGGGGCGGCATGTGTTTTGGTAAAGCTTCCTATCAACATTATGAAATATGAATACAGTCAGTCAGCTATGCCGGTGGTTCTCAACCTTTTTGAGCCGCGACTCCCAAAAACCTAGAGGGTAGGGTTTGTGACCACCCTCCTGCCGCTGCCCAAACAAACAACAACTTCCCATTGGTATGCAAGATTTAATCATCATGGGAGAAAAATCATTTTCTTTTGATCCTTTCTTCTTCTTTTTTACAATCATCCTGCGACCCCCCCCAAAATGCGGTGCAGCTGTAGCTCAGGAGGTAGAGCGGGTTGTTCACTAATCGCTTTGGATAAAAGAGGTTGGTGGTTCGATTCCCGCCTCCTCCTCCAGTCTGCATGTCGAAGTGTCCTTGGGCAAGATACTGAACCCCAAATTGCTCCTGATGGTGTGCCAGCACCCTGCGTGGTAGCCTGAATGGGTGAATGTACCTGCTGATTGTAAAGCGCTTTGGATAAAAGCGCTATATAAATGCAGGCCATTTACCAGGCCATTTACCAAAATAATCTTGCGACCCATGCTGTGAGAAAATCATATTAAACAAACATGCATACAGTCTTTAAAGGAGGCAATACAATAAAATATGAACTTCAGATCAATTTTGAGAGGAATCTTTTAAACTGTAAAAAAGATCAAATGAGAAACAAACGTTCAAAGAATCAGCTACTAAAGAACATGCTGTTCCACTTGGTCTGTCATCACAAGCTTTAAAATGTCTAAATGATTAGTCAATTATTAGTTAGCAAAATTGACAAATTGGCAGTTCATTAATATACTGCCTCCCTGTCTTAAAAACTGACTTGTTGTTGCCAGTCTTTCACTCGTTAACCCCCCCAGCCACACGGGTCTTTCTCTAAATAAAACTATACATGCAGGATCTTTTCTAATACATTGCAAAATAAATAAGGAAACAAAATATACCGTAAATAAATAGCATGGTTCTAGCTGCATTGAGTACCTCCTTCCGAGCCTCAAGCATGACCTGGCCTGCCCATTTCTTTCTAGCCTTGAGCATGACCTGGCCTGCCCCGTTCATCCTAGCCTCGAGCATGACCTGGCCTGCCCTGTTCATCCTAGCCTCGAGCATGACCTGGCCTGCCCCGTTCATCCTAGCCTTGAGCATGACCTGGCCTGCCCTGTTCATCCTAGCCTTGAGCATGACCTGGCCTGCCCCGTTCATCCTAGCCTCGAGCATGACCTGGCCTGCCCCGTTCATCCTAGCCTTGAGCATGACCTGGCCTGCCCCGTTCATCCTAGCCTTGAGCATGACCTGGCCTGCTAATAACCATGTCAGAATCAGAAAAAACGTTATTGATCCTTGAGGGTAAATTGGGTCATGCTACAGTTGCTCACACTCAGGTAGTGAAAAATATAAACATAGAGACATTATAAGAAAAATAGGAATAGACAATAAAACAATAAATAAGAAGTTGGGTATACAATACAGTGTTAAAAATATGTGCCTTCCCCTACAATCCTTATCAAGTACTATTGAATAAGAAGTGAGAATATGTGAGGGAGGTAACCCGTTGTTTTACAGGTCCCTAACTACACATGAACTACATATGAACACCAGTGTAATTACTCTGTAATTACTTCGGTGTTCATGTCTAATAGTAGTTATAGTGTAATAGTTCACATGTAGTTGCATATGTAGTTACATATGAGCTATTTGTAATTAGACATGACAATGTAATTACACGTGTCTAAGGCTGCTTTCTCACGGGGAACAATTGCTTTCGGTCCGTTCTGTTCCGCACTCGGGAACGATTGCCGGAAATGCTCGGAAACGGGACAGAGTGCACTTGCATCATCAACTATGCCTGGAGTTTATCGTCGCCCGTTTGTTGTCTATGTGGTTCAGAACGGTTGGCTTTCACACTCTCAAGTGTTCCGTGCCCGGGCACGCCAAAGCGCTCCCCAGACCACCTTTTCAAGTGGATCCTGTCACGGTTCGACGTTGCGCGCCCGGGCGCAGAACGGAACGGTACGCAACGTTCACACCCGTCAAATGTTCATAAACTGGGGTCAATTTGGGGACAAGTGTGCTCAGGAACGGTACCAGGGCGCAAGTGAGAAAGCACCCTAGTAGTAATAGTGTAATAGTTATTATGTAGTTACATGGTATTTGACCTGTAAAGAAGTTACGGCCTGGGACAGAGATTGCTAAAACCCAGTGGTGGATTCAAACCACTGAACTTCTGATTGCAAAGCATGCAGCTTTAACCACTCAGCCACAAGGGCTTTCTGACTTTTATAGTGGAGTTTGAGAGGATGTGCGTGTGTGTGTGTGTGTGTGTGTGTGTGTGTCTGTGTGTGTGTGTCTGTGTGTGTGTGTGTGTGTGTGCGCGTGCGCGCGTGTGTGGTATAGCCTAGAAATGCTAGACTTGGTCATCTAATTCGCTAGGTGGCGCTGTTGCCAAAAACTAGGCTCTGTATATACATGCTACTCTCTCTGTTTGTTAGTTAGTCACATTGTAATGTTGACACTGTGCCGCTAAGGGGCAGTATTGACAATGAATAGGACTGACCCAAGGGTGGATCTGCATCACTGGTGGGGGACAACATGTTTACTATTTGATTGTTCCAGTGGCTCTGACCTTTGCAGTCTTCACTGTTGGCTGCCCATGGTATTGTTGATCTAGGAATTCTAAATTAGTTTACTGTTGCACTAATTTCAAGTCACTCTAGAGTGTAAAATAAATGTCTTAACATATACTGTACATTTAAATGTAAATTGCAGGGCTACCAAATCTTACACATCTGCCCTGAGGTTCCCTATCTGAGCCACGAGTCTCACTCTTCTCTGTCTTTCTCACACTCTCACTCCACAGGAAGCCACATGACCGTTATCAGTCATTTAAATTGTTGCTAAATTAAGACTAAGCCCGCACGTGGCCATGGTGTTTTAGGTGGAGTACATATTTCTGTGTTTGTGACACCTGCATTTCTCTATCATGTTAGTTCAACATGAGCATGTTTATTTTAGTGCAGGAAAGAACAAAATATGTGGACATTATATAAATGTATATGATATTGTGCAATGTGCATGCATGAATTGTAATTACTTATGTATGATGTATTCATTGTACGTTTGTGATTCTGTATTATAGTTAAGAGATCCTGATCAGAAGGAACAAAATTTCCTAATTTATAATTTGGTGTACATTAATCTTAAGTACCTCAACCAGTGCAGAGAAAAGAAAAAAAAAGCAGAACCACAGGTTTCATACATTGTCAGTCTGTTGAATTCGGGTGACAAAAACACCATGCAAATATTACATTTTGCACATATTAGCCCAGTTATATTGGTCCCATGCTAGTTGTATCTCATAATCTGCAAGTTATTACATTGATTGCTCATACATTGACAAGCTGAGACCTCTCATAGAGAGTCATTCTCTTTTACAATAGCAGCTCTCTGGCACAAGACACAATGTTAAGGTTTTTCAACTATGATTGTATCAGTGTCCTGTAACTTTATTATTTCTTAATTATTTCAGTAATAATATTTAAGTGAATAATTTACACACACAAATATTCAACTAACTTTCCCTCTAATCTGTGTGTCCCATAGGCGTGCCTACACCGAGCTCAGAGGTTCTTCGGCACACCTTGAACATGCTGGTGCGAGAGAGGAAGATCTACCCGACACCAGAGGGCTACTTCATTGTCACTCCCCAGACCTACTTTATCACTCCCTCCCTGATCAGAACCAACAACAAGTGGTATCACCTGGAAGACCGGCTCACAGAGCGCCAGCCGCAACAACAACAACAACAACAACAGCAGCAGCAACCTCAGCAATGCACCTCGCCTCAATCTGGCAACGTCACTCCATCTACACCTGGCTGCTTGAGAGAGAGGCCTCCACGCAAGAGCCACAATGACTCCTACAATTCTCACCGTGAAGACCCGTCCAGGCTGCATGCGTCTGTGCTCCAAAGTAAACCACCAAAGGAGCATAGGGGAGACTCGTATCAAAGCAAGCCTCCCAAGCCGCCCAAGGATCACAATGGTGGAGAGCCTCCACCAACCACATCCACCAAGGAGCACAGAGGAGAACCCCCATCGTACCCCTATCCCCCGCCTCCTACCCCGCCCGTTCAGCCACCGCTTCAAGATCAAACGGATAAGAGCAAAAGCATCACTACTTTCCCGTATAAAACTGACACGCTTACCAAAAAGAAAGAGGGCAGCGGTGGTGGCGGCAGTGGTGAGAAGCAATCCAAGAGGTTTGGACTCAGGCTGTTCAGATTGAGTTTCAAGAAGGACAAGATGAGGCACTTGGCCACCTTCTCCGCCCAGTTCCCCCCCGAGGAATGGCCTCTTCGCGACGAAGACGTGCCGGCCACCCCCATTCCGCGCGAAGTGGAGATGGAGATCATCCGCCGAATCAACCCCGACCTAACAGTGGAGAATGTTGCGAGGCACACCGCTGTGATGAAGAGGCTGGAGGAAGAACGTGCCCAGAAGAACAAGGCTGGGTCCGCGGCCCAGCACAACGCACGCAACAGGCGGGGCAGGGGCCACCGGAGGGCACAGCACGGTAAGTCCCGCTCACACAGCAAACCCCGGACATCCCAGGGAGACCCATCTGAGGTCTCCAACTGGGACCTTGTCTTCATGGAAAGGGATTACCGCTTTTTTAGCCACTCGCTAGTTCGCTCACCTCGGGAGGCCATGTACACCTTGGAACGCAGGCGGAGCGGGGGTGCAACGTACCTGGTCCACAGCAACCCCAACATCACTGAATCGTCCTGCCCCGTTACCCCTGAGTGGGATGTGTCTGGGGAGCTAGCCAAAAGGAGGACAGAAATGCCTTTCCCAGAGCCCTCGCGTGGGACGTCCCAATCCAAAGTGCAAAGAAGTCACAGTCACAATCAGGACAGGAAGTCGCGTCACGAGAGATCGGACCAAGCTAAGGAACGCTCTCGGTCCATGGACAACTCTCTCAAGGGCCCGTCACTGGGTGTACCAGAAGACTTTGAACACAGTCTGGAGGAGCGCAGTCATTACTACACCGATGACGGTACCCTGCGGGCGACCCAGAAGTCCTCCCACTACTCAAGGATCATGTTCTCTGCTGCTAAGTTCCACTCTGAATTTAATGTGCCTGATTTGGGGAAAGGGAGTTTGGACGAGTCAAGGATCCGGAGTACAACGGAGAGGAACAAAAGCAGAGACAGCTTGCCAACTTACAACGAGCTGATGGGACTTTCTCCTAAGCCCTCAACAGATGAGTACTTCCAGTGCAATACGTCAAATGAAACAATCCTAACTGCCCCTTCGCCTCAGGCAAAATCAGAATATGACACATTAACCTCATCAGGGGGACTCCGAAAGGGCTCTCCGGCCGACCGCCAAACCCCTCACCTCACCTCTCCTCACACAATGGAGTACAAGGAGGACTTGTCGGCAGCAAAGGGACAGAACGGCTCGGTCAGACTAACACCGAGCCAGACACCAGAGCCTGTGCAGAATGCCCGCTTGACGCCACATCAACACAATGTAGATCCTGGAGGGGGAGGCGGTGGCACGACGATCAAGAGAAAAGAGATCTTCAGCAAGGACACTTTGTTCAAACCTCCACACAATGCCTTGTCTGCAGGCTACGTGGATAGCAGCTACACCAAGTCTGGCACATTGCGAAAAGCCTCACATGCCAAATCAACCGAGGCCCTAGACAATCCTGAGCCCCAGCAGCCTTCCAATTCAGCCACTTCCTCAACGTCACCTGCAGTTTTACAGGGCTGCTTAGAGCCAACCGTCCCCTCAGCCTCCTTTGACTATTATAATGTATCAGAAGATGAGGAAGAGGAGGAGGCAGAGGAGGACTCGCACAAGGAGTTGGCAACAGCAGAGGACAGCAAAGACCATGGGGAGGGAGGTGGTGGTGGTGGTTGTGGTGGTGGTGGTGGTGGTGGTGGTGGTGGTGGTGGAGGAGGGAATGGCAGTGGTGGGGAGGGAACCATGCAGTGGCTCCTGGAGCGGGAGAAGGACCACGACCTGCAGAGAAAACTGGAAACCAATCTGACCTTACTCAGTCCGAAGGAGACCGAGAACAGCAGCAGCCAGAAGTCGGCCCACTCTGCCCGTTTGGACAGCATGGACAGCAGCAGTGTCACAGTGGACAGTGGATTCAACTCCCCCAGGTAGGCTGGTGACGTGCAAGATGAATTGTATGTTATTATACAATTGGAACGTGTTGGGCTAAAAGTTTTTAACGCAACGTAATCATGGTAGTGTAATAGTCAAGCAGAATACAGAAGGCTCTCAATTATTCCTAAGGGTTGGGAATTGTGGTCAAGCCAGACATTTAAAAACAGAAATTCAAATGTATTGAAATTATCAAACACATTCTTAAGTATTCAGAAACACTATGCAATCTGTTTATTCAGGCATTCAATTTAAATTGATTCCCCCCCCCCCCATGTGATATTCAGATGTTTTTGTTTCATTTTGTTGTTTTTTGTCCTAAGAATGATGTGAAATGGGAATGCAAAGTTTGGATTTCTTATAATAACCATGCAGATATCAGAGAAATGGATCCACTAACAAAACCTTTGTGATTATCAAATGAAATAATAGGAATTATCATTTGAGTACAATTCTAAGATAGAACTAACAGTTCACACAGTTTGGATCCCAGGAAAATATGTTTAATAATTGTATCCACATTATTTTTACCATCAGTTTCAATTGACCAAATATGTTAATCACTAATTAGAGCTCTTGTCCAAACCCTTGTAAGTAAGCATAGTGTATATAGGAGATGATTCACCTCACTTCCACAGGGGATCGTTTCATCAGTACTGCGTTTTGCTGGAATGGAATTAGAAAGGACAAGAGCATAAAGATGGTGGCCTCGCTTCACTTCTCCTATCTATTCCACAGTCCAATGTGCACCCAGAAGGTTTCAGAAGGTTTCTCAAGAGTGCCCAAAATGGCTGCTGATCTTTGTCCATCTTGCACTGTGGAACAGGAAATGACATGAGAGGCGGAGGCTGCCATTTTTAAGCACTTAAGGCCCAAACTGTTGTTTTTTTGTTTTTATGTGCGCACATGACTTTGGCTGTGGGGAGATGTGGCTTCCTGTTAGATGCATACTTAAGGTGTTGAATATATAAATCAGTCCACCTTCACACTATGATACAACACTAGCAACAAGAAATCTGGATAGACCAAGAAATGCCAAATACATCAAATAAGATACCAAATGTTGAGTCACAAAACGTTGAAGTACACTAGGGCCCTCGAAGAGCGCAGAGTAGACCTCCGCCAAAGCCAATAGTTTGTGCTATTATGACTTGTTCATGAGTTGGATCCGGATCCGCTCCTAAATGTAACGGGTTCTTCCCTGACCTATGCTACACCCTTCCCATGAGGTTTAATGAAAATTCGGCCTGTAGTTTCCTGTAATCCTGCTCACAAACAAACTAACAAACAGCACCTAATACATAACCTCCATGGTGGAGGTCATGAATCAAAGAGGCCGTTTACACCTGGCATTAACATGCATTTTCTGTCATCAGATTGCAATCAGATAGTGCTTGACCACATTAGCCTGATTTCATTTACACCTGGCGTTAACATGCGTTCTGGATGATCTGATTGCAATATGGTCACCCAAAATGGGTGTCCTCCCAATCCGCATACAGTTGCTGTATCCAGATTGAGAGGACACATTGCATTTACACTTGTGTTCAATGTGTACACAATGCATCCCTGACCACCTCCGGAGGTGGTTTGGCCGATCAGATTGCAATCCATCTTCAATGTGTCTTGGGGGCGTTTTTACACCTGTACTTTCAAGGGGTCAAGCACAATCTGATTGCAATCTGGTGACAGAAAACGCATGTTAATGCCAGGTGTAAATGGCCTACAGTGCTTGGTTGGTCTATTCATAATTTGAATGGCATTTGATGCACTTGACAACTCTCCACAACTAAGCAAACTTGAGTTCTTAAGGGTTGATGAAGATAGAAAGGCAGGGCCAGGGTACAGAGGGTGCCAAGAAAGCATTCTCCTCTGCTGAGTCAGACACCCACTATCCAGGATGTATGGAAAAGGCCTGGATTGTTGAGTTGTGTCATATTACTATCTCTCCTTCATCTCGATGGCAACAGATGCACGATGAAGAGTTAAAGCCCAGACACACAGAGGTGATTTCCGGCCGTCGGCAACATCTGTGCCGTCGGTGAGACCCTGGTCTTTACGGGGTGTCCTGCACCGTCGGCACTAGTCGGCCTTGTCGGCGGCTTTTTTGGCCGATTCGACATGTTGAATCGGTGTCGCCGTCGGTGAGAGAAATCACTCTTGATTGGATGGTGGTCAGCAGGGCGCAGGGATGCAAACTACCTTTTTGATCCCAAAATAGGGCACTTAGTTGAATGGTTTTGAGTGGTCTTGTGTCTGCCTTGGTATCTGTCACCTTTTTCTCTCTGGTGAGTTTGCATCCCTGATAAGCGAATCAGTGCGCGAGAAGAGAGGGCATGCACAAAACGTTCTTCTCATTTTTCAACTCCATCCCATCTCATAATTTCCAATACATCAATATTTTCACGATGACGCGGCCTCGGGAAGCCCCTTGAGCCTGTCGCTGTATATCACCCATTTAGTGCAGTTTCTCCTTATTTTTCGCCTCAGTCTCTTCCTCTTTTACAAGCAAGAGAAGACCAATGGCTGCACAACGGCACAACACCAGTGCCATTTGCAACTTTTTCTCGATTAGAAGTAGCTGTTATAGCTATTACAAAACTGTATTAAGTGGTGAGGGAGAGTGGTGTGAAAATGGTAGGCAAGCGCTGCTTTGTCTCTTGCATCTGGTTTGCAGTCCTCGGACTCACGCAGGCGCAGAACGTACGTGCGAGTTGACTGCAGGGGCGGACAGTAACAAAGTACATTTACTTGAGTACTGTACTCAACACATTTTTTGAGTATCTGTACTTTACTTGAGTCCACTCCACTACATTTTTATGAATGTCCCCATTACTTGTTACTTTGAAACATAGCTTTGAAGTCAGAGCAGATACATTTTCTTCTAAAATGTGTTTAGGCCATAAACTGTGCTCATGCAGTTTAGCGTGCGGGTTTGTCACGCTACTTCCGGTAACGCGCGCGCGTGTGTGTGTGTGTGTGTGTGTGTGTGTGTGTGTGTGTGTGTGTGTGTGTGTGTGTGTGTGTGTGTGCATGGCCGTGGGGGAAAACGAGAGGATTTCCCCCACGCTGACCCACTGACCACACGTCTATGAAGAGACACGGCCTGAATTTATACCTCGCGGATGCGCTACTCAGATCGGGCAGCTAGCGTCAGTTTTTTTTAACAGTTTAATTTGGCGGTTGTAATGATGGCTATGGCAGAATATGATGATTCCTCACCACCAGAGCACCCATGGGCCCATCTAAAGTCCATGTTTGAGATTTTTGAAATTAAGAATGATTCATCTTGCACTCAGGGTTCCTGCCCAATTATGGAAAGTATGGGAAAGTATGGATTTTGATTTTAGTATTTTCCAGGTCTGGAAAAGTATGGAAAAAGGAAAAGAGAGTATGGAAAGATATTTGTTTCCAGACTATTGTTTATTGTGACTATCTGACTATTCATGTTTCTAAATAATAAAATTATGAATTTAGACAAAACAAATTGATAATACAAGCAAGTGTTTTATTATGGCATTAGAATGTAACATACATGTTAACAGTTGGATTTTAAAACCATTTAAATTAGTTACATAATAAACATCTAACTGTATTCCCAAACCGGTCTCACTCCCGGGGAGTCAAAATACACCGATTTGTCACTCCCCCTTGGCATCATTGCGGACGCGAAAGGTAATATGCCCGAAGGAGCGTCTGGATCGCCTCGCGGTGACCCCCAGTGACCCCCAGTGGTCTGGACATAACAGTCTGAGGTTGAAGTCAAAGTTGCACTAGGGAGAAGGGGTGGGAGTGGAGGACCTATTCGAGACCGGGTTCGAATCCCGATCCAAACCATAACCCTAACCCCAACCAAGTTGCTTTGTTGTCTAAACCTATCCGCTGTTTTACTTACCTTACCTAAACCTAGGGCTGTGCAATAATTCAATATTATCGTTTATCATCTTTAAGTGGAATCATATTGTGATGATATGAAGATATTTTAATATCATGACACATTTCTGATGTCTAAATTGATGATGAAAAGCAAATTTTCCATATCGCCCAGCCCTACATCTCACATGTGGCTTTGACTTACAATTGGACATTTAGCCCACTTGCAGAAAATACAGACATATTATACACTATCAGAAAAAGAGGAAAGGGTAGCACATCTCAATTTTCCAAGTCCAGGAGGAGAACGCTCTGAAGAACGCTCTGAAGAAGGCTCTTTGCCGAAATGCGTAAGCGTTTTTTTGTGATGTGAGCCAAATAAATCAAGTGAAATGTGAGTATTTTGTCCTCCTGGACTTGGAAAATTAAGATGTGCCACCCTTTCATCTTTTTTGGAACATGTGTTGGATTTTGGGTTTAGCATTCCACTGAGAACGGCAATTGTTGAAGCGCAACCTTCTTTTTCCAAACATACTGTAGATACAGTATCACAGGGGTCCCCAATTACTTTTCACCAAGGGCCACATTTTGCTGAGGGCTGGGTGCCGAACGGCGCCAGCATGCCGGCGACCAAAGTTTGGGGCATT
Source organism: Poromitra crassiceps (assembly GCF_964638095.1). Taxonomy (NCBI): domain Eukaryota; kingdom Metazoa; phylum Chordata; class Actinopteri; order Beryciformes; family Melamphaidae; genus Poromitra; species Poromitra crassiceps. Next base: position 9,385,486 of record NC_139646.1, read on the forward strand.
TGAAGCCAGATTTAGAGGAATAACTCATTTTAAATTAACAGTTGTGATGTCATTATTCAGTCTTACCCACCAATATTTGATCCTTTTCTCACTCACTCACCACCTGCTCTCCCTGCAGGGCTTGAGATTAATTTCTTTGACCACCTGCCAATATGGCTGCTAGATATTAAAGTTACCAGCCAATTAGAATTTCCACTAGCCAAAATGCTTTTCTTGACTACACTCTATTAGAATGACTTGAACATGTAGAGGGGGAGGGGCTCATAGCCAGGTCAATTGCAGCCCACGGGCCGCTCTTTGGGGAACCGTTCAGCCTAACAATACAGAGATATGATTATTCGTCTATAATATTGTCATCCATAAGTGGGATGTACCTCACCCAGATAAACATATGGATGTGGTGCAGAAGGTTGTTGGTTCAGTCCCTGTATCAGGCTCTTGTCTTCAGAAATGTTCATATGATAAGCTGCTGGCTGTAAGATACCAGCAGTGATGCTTCTTTATCATCAGTAGTTTGAACACTGATAGAAATAAGCTGATGAAGGAGACTGGTTCAAGTCCCACCTGTCTCACTCTTTATGCTTTCAAATCAGATGCCAAAGCAACAGTCTAAATATGTAAAAGTCATGAAACATTTTTGGTTTCCTGAAAGGCATGTACTGTAGGTCCAATTACACATGTATAAACAACATTAGGAACAGTATTGATGTACAAATGATGTTGTAGCAATAGTATTCTTTACTTATGAATCTGATATAAAGTTTTAACTAATGCCATGACAATGGAACTGACAAACATTTGTAACATTTGATAAGTATGCAATTTGATTCATCATTAACTCATAGCTTGTTATCGCTTATAAACACACACAACTCACAATGCTCTCTATTTCATTAGTGCCCTGTTCACATTCACACACACATGCATACCTGGAAGCTGACCAGTACAACCACAGTCTGATCTGCTGGCCACTGAGCAGCTCCACTGGAGCGGTTGGGGTTAAAGGCCTTGCTCAAGGGCACCTCAGTGATGGTAATGAGGGAGGGGCTGCTTTTTCACTTTCCCTACCCATAATTTACGCTGTTGGTCCGGGTGATTGAACCGACAACCTTCCGGTCACAAGCTCGCTTCTCTAACCTTTAGGCCACCACGGCCCACCTTCTTTCTCAGCAACTACATTTCTTCTCTGCATTTTTACATGTGAGGACGTTGGATAATGTGCTTTAAACTACTTTCTGTGGTTATTTTAGTGGTATTTCTCTAACCGTCCCAGCACCATTTATGCCATACAGAGTTGGGGTCAAAAGTTAAGTTTAATTGCATTGGATTTTGTATTTAATGATGTCATTTTGAAACCATCATGCTCTCTCTCTCTCTTTGCAGGACACGTGAAAGTCTGGCATCCAACACATCCAGCATAGTGGAGAGCAATAGACGGCAGAATCCAGCGCTGAGCCCTGGCCACATTGGTACCAGTGGTATCGGACTGCCATTCAGCTTTCGCGCCATCCCGGAACCCCCCAGCACACAGCACACACACACGGCACGCACACACAGCACACAGCCCGAGAAGCTCCAGAAGTCATCGAACTGTCTGGCCTCCATCACCAGTGTCTGACACAGACAGGCAGCGCAGACTGAGGAGAAGGACATGGGAAAGGTGGTGGAGGAGAGAGGCATGGGGAATGTGAGAGAGCGAGTGAGGTGTTTCACGTTTTTGCCCTCACTTTCCCCCTCGACCCATATACACACTCACACACACACACACACACACACACACACACACACACACACACACACACACACACACACACACACACACACCTTCAGACTCCTGAGAATCCATTTACTGGGACTGTTACAGAAACAGGCATGGCTTCAAGAGACTGTTCCCACAGCTTCGAGAACTTAACTGCAAAAAAGAGAAGAAAAACAACAAATATCAAGACAGTTTTTCCCCCCCAACTGCAAGAACCGCTGTAGGTTAAGAAACCTACCTGAAGTACTTTGATTTCGGTGACATGGATTCTAGTTTGGCTTATATCAAGATTCTTGATTATTGGTATTGGAAAGTAGTAGACTATAGGATTCAAGTTACATTTGGAAATATCAAAACTTTTTATATTACTTAACAATACATGTCCAACTAAATGTTCTCCTTCCTGAAATAGCGTCAGTTCTTCAGGATGATTCAATGTATCAGCACAATGTCAAGACAATAAAAGGCCATCCTGAGAACAATGAATGAAAGACATGAAAACATAAATCAGCTCAGATTTGTGTACCGCAATGCAAATGATGTATGTATACTCGATACTTTTGATATCCTAATTATTATAATGGTGGTATTAAAGATGCTATGTGACCAAAATGATCTCTGGACAAAATGAAACCCACACCTCACCATTTGTACTACATAAAGGGGGCGTGTTCATAAAGGGGAATAGCTTGTTTTCAGGTGACGTCACATCAAGGGGCGAGACCATTGGCCATTGGCTTGTTTGCAAACCACACGCTGTCATGCTGGGGGGCAACCAGCAGCAGGCTACATAGGAAAGCACTAGTGAAATCAGACAAGTTGGAAAAATCACTAACATCTTGCATACTTGCTTTCCTCCATCCTCCATAGTAGCTCTGGGAGAGCTGCCTCCAGCGACGTCATCAGAATCACCTGCTTACAAACATGCTATTCAATTGACATTAGAAATCAGTTCCCGGATTTTAAAGGATGGTATCCAGATATTTGGGGTTTTTGGTTGATAAGCTTTTTGCCTCTTTTATTTTGTGCAAAATCAAACTCTTAATCTGCATTATGAGAACTGTAGGCAAAATGAATAGACTTTGTCAATATGTGTTTTGACTAGCTATATCAGACCCAGCGATCATGGCTATTGCTTCAAAAATTTAGAATTTGCTATATGAATAATAGTGATATTGGTCTGAATGCCGTGCTCTCTGTGAACTGTAGGTGGAGCCAAAGTGAGTAGACTGCAGCTGCAGCTGCGGAAGGTCAACCTCTGGTGACGAGTGCTACTGTATGAGGCTCTGCTGGGGCTTTAGACCAGGTACTGTCATTTACCTAATAAGCAGCGCTCACAGCAAAAAGCATTATGCTTGAATTAATCAACCAACCACCCAATGAACACAGAGCCTGCCTGGCTCTTATAGATCTAATAGCAAAACGTTCCTATCATCTATTTGGGTTTCACTTTCCCTTCGAACAAAAACAAAAGTTGAGTCTCCCCCCACACACACTTTTACAATAATACAGCTATGTGTCAGACTTCTGACATTTGTCTGAAGAGCTTAAAACTAGGCTCTAGTGGTGAATTGTGGCATAGTTGTGGTAGCAAACTTAAAAGCATACAAGTGGCTAGCTTTGAGTTACAATCAATTTGTGGTGTTTTAAATGGGTTTAAATGAATGTTTCAAGTTTCAACAGATGCACGCAAGCCAAAAACATGTGTAATGTTTGCCACTCAGAATTTGCATCTGCAGTAGATGTTGATTTAGATAAAGCAAAGCAATATTATTATGGTTAAAATATATATTATGGTAGCCTAAAATAAGTTACTGCTTAGAGATAGATCCCTCTGTATGGATTTTTCTCACTCCTTCTCAACATTTCCCCCAATAATTCACCTAGATTAAAATACTCTAATCTAATTCTTGAGATTATCCAATAGCTCCCTGGGTACAGGACAAAGGAATCATGGTAGTACTGTAGCTATGGTACAACATGGTAGTGTCTAAGGTGTTTGAAAGTAACACAAGGCAGGGATGCAGACTAGTCACCTTTAGGTGACAGTCACCTTTTTGATCCCAAAATATGATTTTGTGTCTGCCCTGGTATCTGTCACCTTTTTCACCCTCCATGACTTGCAGGGACATTCAGCGATTACTGCTCAAGAAAAATGTGTCTACCAAAAGATCCTCAAATGGGCTCATGATTTTACAGTAGATTTTGAGATTGAAATTGCTACAGACTACTGGCCAATTGAGAGAAATGTCATTGATTAATTATAAACCCAATATGCAAATACTTATTTTGATCCATCGATCACCAGGTATGATTACGTTAGGCTATACCCAGGGGTTCCCAACCTTTTTTGGCGCGTGACCCGATTTTGACGTCACAAAAATCTAGGGACCCTAGACATTCGAATTCCGGTACACCGTCGATAATATCATCAGTGACATCGTCAGTGATGTCACATGTATGCTTCTTTTCCCCTCAGAATTCTGACTTCAATCTGAGAATTCTGACTTTAATCTCAAAATTGTGACTTTATTTTCAGAATTCCGCCTTTATTCTCAGAATGCTGATTTAGTTATAATCTCAAACATTTTCACAAAAAAAGTCACTATCTGATAGTGAGCCCATTGACACTGTTTGGATCTCACCTGCATTTACCACTCAACTCAGGTGTCACCCAAGAGAACAAAACTGAAATTTTTAGAGATTATCACTTTCACTTTAAACTCAGAACAAAACAAACAAAAAACGCAAGTGACCCTAATCATCTTCGCTATTTTTATTTTTATTTTTTTTAGAAATTTCAGGTGACCCTATTTGAATTTCTGGCGACCCTAAGGTTGGGAACCACTGGGCTATACACAAATGTGCTTACAGGGTATAACTTTAAACTAAGATACAATGATACATTTTTGATTTGACCTTTAATACTTGGCAGCTTTGTCAATACTGAACAGAAAAAGCTGGCACCGACAAACAAAACATGCCCATAATCTATGAAACATAGATGTATGCGTTGTTTTACCAGTGTGTATTTTTAATGACCGATGTAGAGGAAGTCATGTCGGCGTCTTTGAGCTGCAGACACAGAGCTGGAATGATAAAAACAAAACTACAGTGGAACAGGGTCACCTGGAGCTTGGCACATACAGCAATCAATTATCCCAATTAAAATCAGACAGCTTACAGACATACTCTTACACTCACATCTCTCTATCATCTCCTATGACACACATTGACACGTGATGCATACATGCTGTATACATTTGCATTGAACACAAAAACGATGCAATCTGAATGCACCGCTTATTCCTGCTATTTTACAGCACTTTCTCACACACTCCAAATATACAGAAGGGAAGCATGTGTACGGATAGTAGTATGGTAGAGTAAATGCACACAAATGAGGACGTGAGTGTGTGTGTCTGTGTATCTGTGGATGTGTGAGCCATGTGTGTATGTATTACAGAGAGCAGCTAAAAAAAAAGTACTGTCACACACATGCACCATATACACTATCTCACGCACAGCCTAAATTTCCCATGTTGCTGTTGTTTTTTTTTACAATAAAACCATTCAAGTTCTTCAAACTTACTGACAAATGAAACACCCTGCCCCAAAACCAAAAACAATCCACTGACACAAGACATCTGTGCAAGAGCATACATTTGGTACTAAGGCAATATTGTAGTTCCACAGGACTAGTGCTGTCGATGCAGTGTGCTGTCTGCACGCTGTGTGTCCATTTCAATGCCTTTGCCTAGTAGTTCCATCCACAGAAATATGTCATTCATTGTATTTTTAGCACCTTTTATCAAAATTGTGTGATTCCAAGAGACGGCCGTGAAAAATATTCCCTTCCAATATCCAGTGAAAGATCTTATGATCAACATGGCGCGAACACGGACGCCTTTATTTGCAAGAGGATCTCCGTCCTGCCGTCGCGCAGCGTATCTCCCGCGATGCGTTTTCCTGTGGATATGTTACACGAGTAAAGTTCCAAGATGGTGTCCAACTCAAACGGCATGGACACACAACATACCATTGATGCAAACCGCATGGACACACAGCATACCAACAATGCAAGGCTTAACATTAACATCACAGATCATTTGGAATTCTCCAGTTGCATTTTTTCTTTATTTTCCCATTCGTCGATGGGTCGTCTGCAATAAGCTTTAAGCAAAGGGCAGGGTAAGAAGAATAAGCCTTTGTTTGTTCTTTTCTTTATACGCACACATACGGTAAACACAAAACATCGTGGGATTTACAATAAGACATGAAATAAAAGCAATTGCAGCCATTGTGGGTCCACACCAGTCCCCAGGCGTCAAAGGCAAGAAAGATGTCTGTCTAGAGGTTCCTCTCAATTTCTATATGTATAAGCAGCCATTTGATCACAATAAGTTGTACAGACCAAGGTTCAAGGCTCAAGTCAGCATGGCCTCAAAACTCCCTGCTGGCACTGTCATCAAACTGTTAGCCTGTGAGCCTCCGTGTTGCATCTTCTTATAGGTAGAAGCTCTTCAGTGCTGCCTTCATGGCTGCAGTCATCCAGGAGTTGGTGCTTCTCTTAAAAAAAAAAACATCCATAGTCTATACTTACGAATGAGTGTAATGTGTGTGTGTGTGTGTGTGTGTGTGTGTGTGTGTGTGTGTGTGTGTGTGTGTGTGTGTGTGTGTGTGTGTGTGTGTGTGTGTCTCTCATGTCTATGTGAACCAATTTGGCTCTTCTGCACCCCTCTCTCCACAATGTGAACAAGGGTTCCTCGGTCTGCAGTCGATCACGACCGTCTTCTCCAAAGGAACAACTCACATAGATCCCAGCCAGTAACTGCTCAACATTCCCACCAGTTCGAATTAGAATTAACATCACGTTGCACTTTTTCCCCCTTCAATCTCCTCTTAAGAGTGCGATAGCCACCGGTGCCCCTGAAGGAGACTATTGTTCGCTTAACGCAGTATCCCGTCCCTCACGTGGCTGGCAGACGTCCACAATGTCAAGTTTGGTCCTTGTGGAAAAAGCTGTCTGTGGGTTGGGAGAAGAAAGGACAGACTGTACTTGTCTTATTGCCATGGTGAAGGTCAAGGTAACAGTGGTGGGGGCTTCGAGGAACTGAAGAGGTTGGGGGGGGGGGTTTGAGGTCATTTCCTGGCGTGAAGGCTCTCCTGGAACTTGGTGCTTGTGTAGCGGATGTGGAAGCCCTTCTTGCTGATGGTGTCATCGCTGTGGAAACGTATCAGCATGGCATCTCCGGGCGAGTAGATCTCCTCCCGGGGCTAAGGAAGGATAGAGAGAGATTTTCATTTTCTCCTCTGTTTCACAGGGGATGAAAAGTTATTCATCTGGTTATGGAAATGTGGAGCCTTACCCCCGAACCGCAGAAGCGGCCCAGTCGGTGTGAGTTGGCGTCGTAGCCGTTGTACAGCTCGATGTAGTCATAGCCACAGTCGGCCTCCTCCTCTACCTCGAAAATGGTGAAGGTAAGCTCTATGCCATAGCCCTGTTCTGCCGTCACCAGCCACTCGCAGTCGGTGTGACCCGGGTAATTGTTGTCTCCAAACTGGGAGTGG
>NC_139646.1:9397815-9405315 GCF_964638095.1 Poromitra crassiceps
GTATATAAGCCGCAGGAGCAAAATTGACTGTTTTTTACATATATAAGCCGCACCGGACTATAAGCCGCGGGTGTTTTGATGTTTAATTACCATATGTAAGGGTTCGTGCACAGAGAGGAATGTCGGGAAAGAGATGGCTGTTTGGGGAAGCTCCCATTTATTAACATTTCAACAAAAGGTGCTGTCAACAATCAAACCAGGTACCGTAATCCTTGTCTTCATCTTTTAGGTGAAGGTGCAGCGTCAAAAACAGAGTCAGAGTCAAAGTCAAGTCACTAATCCTCGTCTTCCTCTTCTTCCTCCGTACTGAAACCAGCAAAGTCCTCAACTTCAGTGTCGGAAACGAACAGGTTCAGGGTGGCTTCGTCAACCACTCTCCTCTCTCCTTCGTTGTCACTCTCAAAACCAAGGAACCCCTCTTCGTCACTGTCGGTGTCGGAATCGAACAGCCTCTGAAGGCGCCCAGCTGTGCCGGCGTCATCATCACGCAGCAGTCCAGCCTTTCGGAACCCGAATGGAGTTTGTGGTCTTGATGGCTGCTTTCACGGAATCTGTTATATGAGCCCTCATGCTGTCGAGAACGAGCAAAGCTTTTTTTTGGTGAAAGAATCCTTCAGGGCGCTTGACGTAGCACTCAGCCACTCCTTCATGACACTTTCCATCATCCACCCTTTCTTGTTGACTCTGAGGCATATCCCACTGGGAATTTTCTCTTTCGGCATCGTAATCCGCTTAAAAATCACCATTGGCGGCAGCTTTACTCAAGATGCAGAGCAGGCCAGAACACAAGTGAAATTCGTTCTCTCGTGCCCAGTGGTTCTCAATGTGATCGACGATTCACCTTTCTTGTTAACAGTCCGAGTGAGTGGCAGGTCGAACGTCAAAGGCACTTCATCCATATTTATGATCTGCTCCGGTTCGATGGAATATTCCTTGATCTTCCTTTGTGTGAATTCGCCGAAGTTTGTGATTTTCTCCTGGTAGTCGGGGGAGGGAGTTGTTGGCCGAGTGGCCGTTTGCTTACCGTAATTACCATATGTAAGGGGTCACGCACAGAGGGGATTGTCGGGAAAGAGATGGCTGTTTGAGGAAGCTCCCATTTACCGTATTACCGTAACATTTCAACAAAACAACATAACACAACACCACCTTTGTTTATTTTTACAGTGCACACAGTGTCCGCGGTGTGGTGAAAAGAGGGCAAGAGAGGAAATTAAAACAGAAGTGGATTTATAGTTAGAAAGAGTGCTAAAAAAGAGAGATTTTATTTGTATTTTTTTTTTTTTTTTCTGAAAAAATCCATAGATAAGCCGCACCGTTATATAAGCCGCAGGGCCAAAAAACGGGGAAAAAGCCGCGGCTTATAGTCCGGAATTTACGGTACATGTAACCTGTGTTGTGTTGACAGCAGGTTTAGTCTGCTTCATCACATGTACATGTAACCTGTGTTGTGTTGACAGCAGGTTTAGTCTGCTTCATCACATGTACATGTAACCTGTGTTGTGTTGACAGCAGTAGCCTGTACTACGAAGCTAGTTTAATGCCTTATCCGAGTAAGTTTGAGTTTAAACCTGGTTTAGCCGTACTACAAAGCAAGTTAACTTTCAATCACCATGGCAACTGACGCTGCAAAGCTAACCTGGTCGCGACCAGGTTAGCTTCAGAGGATAAGATCAAAATCCATGACAGACCCATATAATCGGCTCTCTGGAGTCACTCACCGTTCATATAAGATCGCCATATGAAAAATAGATTGCAGTCAACTGAGAATATAACAAGAAAAACATTTGTGGCTCTGTAGGCTACATAATTAAATTAAGCCTACTTACCACTTTATGTCTTAACAGCTCAACGATGCGTGGAGAAATATGATCACTATTAATCACCGCGGCGCATATCATGAATGGACCCTCAAATGGAGTGAGGGTGATATTCTCCTACATGCCAGAAAAGCCTATACATATAATATAGATATGGGATAAATATGGATAGCCCCAATACTAAATATGCAGGCTATTCTTGCATCTTTCAGCTGGAACTGTGTCCTGTAGGCTGTATGCCAATATATGAGCAAAAATAGGCTAGTTTTTATCAATGATAATATGCCCGCATCGTCTCAATTCAGTTCAGCAGTTTTCTCTTTTATAGTAGGCTATTAGGCTTTATACTAGGCTATTTTATATATGAATTATTCGATCAGTGCAACCACACACATGAGTGATAGAGATCATTATTCATTGAGCATGCGTTTCTAAATCTATGGTCTAAATAGGCTTACAGATTGTGGAAATGTATAGACTGAGACTGCTGTATCAATGTATGCAGCTGTATCAGACAGAAATCGCTGATCAAAGTAGCCTAAATCAAATGACTGATGTGAATACAAGCTGCTGCTTTAGACAGCCCTTCAGCAGACTATCCAACGCGGATTTTCATTCTGACATTAAATCGCGGATACATTAAATATCCGCTAAAACTCTGATCATGCACTGCACTTTCATGGAACGAGGAAATGGGTGTGGAAATGGGTGTGGGCGTGGATCAACTCAGCTGTTCATAATGTGATTGGCCAGCGCACCTCTTTCGCGTGGACGCGCGCCTGTGCACGAGCGAAAAACGTGCGCGTGCACAGGCAGATCCCAGGTCCACTTACCTAGTAAAAAACCAGCGTCGTAGTATCAGTTAACTAGATAGCTTTGATCCTGTTCAGTCAAACCAGATCAAAGGGACTTATCGCGGATCTGTTAAACTAGTTTCGTAGTACAGGGCTCAGGTTTAGTCTGCTTCATCACATGTACATGTAAACTGTGTTGTGTTGACAGCAGGTTTAGTCTGCTTCATCACTTGCACATGTAACCTGTGTTGTGTTGACAGCAGGGTTAGTCTGCTTCATCACATGTACATGTAAACTGTGTTGTGTTGACAGCAGGTTTAGTCTGCTTCATCACATGTACATGTAAACTGTGTTGTGTTGACAGCAGGTTTAGTCTGCTTCATCACATGTACATGTAACCTGCATTGTGTTGACAGCAGGTTTAGTCTGCTTCATCACATGTACATGTAACCTGTGAGGTGTTGACAGCAGGTTTAGTCTGCTTCATCACATGTACATGTAACCTGTGAGGTGTTGACAGCAGGTTTAGTCTGCTTCATCACATGCACATGTAACCTGTGAGGTGTTGACAGCAGGTTTAGTCTGCTTCATCACATGTACATGTAACCTGCGTTGTGTTGACAGCAGGTTTAGTCTGCTTCATCACATGTACATGTAACCTGTGTTGTGTTGACAGCAGGTTTAGTCTGCTTCATCACATGTACATATAACCTGTGTTGTGTTGACAGCAGGTTTAGTCTGCTTCATCACATGCACATGTAACCTGTGTTGTGTTGACAGCACTGGCAGCAATCCATGTTAAGGGCTTGGCCAGGGGTGGAGCAGGATTCGATCCGCCGACCTCCAACTGCATGCTCCCTTGGCGGAGCATGGGCCTTTATACTGCGGAGTGAGTTTAACCAACCTACTCGCTACCACTCGGCCATTGGGGTTACACACACTTACTATCTTGACTCTGTGTCCCGGAGTGGCTGTGATGTCCCAGGTGCACTCCTTACGGCTGGGATACTTGTCTGGCCAGTTAGGGCTGCTCAGGGTCCCGCTGGGGCTGTGAATTTTATGCTCACACTCAGCTAAACACACGCATAACACAACAAACACACACACACACACACACACACACACACACACACACACACGCACACAGCAGACAGGAAGTTAAAACCAAGCCTGCAGAGGAAAAGGTTAAAGGAAATGGAAAGGGAGCAGGAAGCAGAGAAATGAGGAGAGAGAGAGAGAGAGAGAGAGAGGGAGAGAGAGAGAGAGAGAGAGAGAGAGAGAGAGAGAGAGAGGAGAGAGAGAGAGAGAGAGAGAGAGAGAGAGAGAGAGAGAGGATTTCAAAGAAACAGCCTCATTGCAAAGAAGAGGTTGAGAGTGGACCATGCCTGCATGCATGGCACGGACAAACACACTGCTAGAATGTTGTGCTTGGCAGGGTCGCAGTGTCTATGCGAGCGAGCGGTAGGCACACGCACGCACAGAACAAAAGGACCAGAAATTGCAATTATTTTATGCTAAAATCCCCTTCACTGCTGCGTCAGCTCATGCATTACTTGTTATTTTTACAAATTCCTTAAAAAAACCTATATTCATAGTAGTACAAGTAGTACCGGTAGTAGTAGTAGTAGTACAAGTAGTATTAACTCTGAGTTGTAGACTAGCACATGCTCCCTCCGATACATGTTCGAGGAGATTGACTGGCAGGACGTAGCACATGGGAGCATCATGCTATTCCCCCCCAGTTCCCCTCTCCCTGAACAGGCGCCCGACCAGACTAGTGCAGCGACAAGGGACACATACCCTTAATCCGGCTTCCCACCCACAGACAGGGCCAATTGTGCCTGTATGGACGCCCGACCAAGCCGGCTGTAACAAGGGAACCTGCAACCCTTGTGCTGATAGGCAGGCAATCTACCGCTGCACTACCCGGATACCTCAGTGTATGTGGGTCTTAAATGGGTAATGGCCTATATATATACTGTATGCACTTGTAGTGTGTGTGTGTGTGTGTGTGTGTGTGTGTGTGTGTGTGTGTGTGTGTGTGTGTGTGTGAGTGTACGCACGAGCGCATGTGTGTGTGTGTGTGTGTGCTTGCGTGCACGCGTGCGTGTGCTGGGGTGGAATGAGGGGGGGTAGCGAGGAAGATGAATGCCTGATGAAGGTGGTGGGAGGCGGCAGGCATGCGCAGGACAACAAGGTGCATTCCAAAGTGTCAGCTGTTATTTAGAGTGGGACAGACCTATAGTACATGCACATACTACACAGACTGACAGGCCTATAGCACATACTACACAGACAGTCCTATAGCACATACTACACAGACTGACAGGCCTATATCACATACTACACAGACAGTCCTATAGCACATACTACACAGACTGAGACCAACACATCACTGAATCAGACACGCTCCTCTAACAAGCCCTTCTATCATGTCAATTTACTTAATTTAATATCCCACACATACACACATACAGCAATGTGCAAACTCAGACATCCGTATATGCTCAACAGGCACAAAGCTAGCTACTGACATCATACTGATTTCAAATTTGAAAGTGAAAAGTGCCATTATTGTCTCATCTAAATATGTAAATAATTGAACACATTTTTATTTAACAAGTGTCTCCCTTTGATGACATGCACTGTTCAATTGAACACTGATGTGCAGTACATCCACCAACAAGTAACACTTTTTGATGTCATTCTTTTCCAAGTACGCACTCCATATGTTGAATGGTTCTCCATATGTACTGACATACATGCTCACACACGGAAACAAGCTGTGGGACGGGAATATGGATTTGCATGACATGTAAGGTTACTGGGTCAAGCTGGTCTAATACACACACACGCACGCGCACACGCACACACACACACACGCGCACGCACAGACACACATGCACGCGCAGACACACATGCACACACACAGGAAGACGGTGCTTCATGCACTGCTTTCAAGCTCCCAGATGTTTGAAACTTGAGTGCTTTTATGAGCAGCCCTGGGAAACTTTCGTGAGGTGTGTGTGTGTGTGTGTGTGTGTGTGTGTGTGTGTGTGTGTGTGTGTGTGTGTGCGTGCGCGTGCGCGTGTTTGCATGTGTGTGAACTGATGTGGTCTGTGTGTGTGTTCAAAAGTTCAACTTCAAAGAGCTGAGTATAATATCTCAATTGAACACTGTGTGTGCGTGTGTTTGTGTTTGAGTGTGTGTTGCGTGTTGGGAATGTGCTGATAGCTTTTAATACATTCTATTTTCTTTCACTTAAAACCAAATTCCTCTTTTTCTCTCTTCCACTCTCTCTCTCACACACACACACACACACACACACACACACACACACAGACACTTTCCTTATATGGAAACGGCCAGTCTATTGTGCTGGTAGACAGAGTAGTAGGGGTTGTAGGATGGGCGGTGAGTGTCTCTGTGCGTCAGGACGTGGTGCTGGTGTGAGTGTGTGAGCGCGTGCACGGCGCCCGTGTGTGTATGGGGGGTTGTGTGCGTGAAACCCACCTTCCTTGCAGTCGTGTTTGTTCTCGTGCAACACAAAGCCGTGGCGACACTGACACACGTAGGAACCCACTGTGTTGATGCACTCGTGCTGGCAGCCGCCGTTGTCCTTGCTGCACTCGTCCTTGTCTGTGGAGAGGAGAGGCGTGAGAGATGCACACATGCTGCCATACATCACTCATGTGAGGGAGAGCGTGAAGACAAGGAAGGGTGGGAGGGAGCGGGGGGGGGGGGGAGCGGGAGCGGGGTGGGAGGGAGCGGGGGGGGGGGGGGGGGCTGCAGGAGGAAGACCAGAAGGAAATGAAATCAAATAGGAAAGAGCTGTCGTAGGACAGACAGGGGGGGAAACTAGATCATCAGACGGTATGGAGACAACCAAATGAAAGAACGGTCCAAAGAAGAGACAGTGATGAATGGCAAAGAAAGAGAAACGGGAGCAAAGGACATGAGACCAAAACTAAGACCATTAGGTCTTTGCACACACAGTCAGATTGTTTTCGTATGTGTGTTTTTTAATCCGTCATCTGAAAACACAGACGGGTCCCAGCTCGCAAAAATCTATTGACTGATGCGAAAAACGCAGAAAATCGAACCTCGTCCGAAAACTTAAATGACGGACGTAATTGTCGGACTCGGTGTGTCACCGATGATTGACACAAATTAGGTCGTATTCTTTTCGGACTTGGTGTGCAAAAGCTATAGTATGTTTTTCCCATTAGCGTTTTTAATACAAGCCTGAGAGTTGTAAAGCTACATGAGACTAAGGTCACTAAAGCAGAGCCATCACAGCGTTACACACTGACTGCGCCCAGTCGGCAGAATATAATGTTAGCATTTGACCTTTCTGCAAACGACCGATACGTCGAATGTCAACGTTTGTTGAACCAAGAATACTATCAACACATTTCTAGATATACATGTACAGTATACAGTACTGTATATCACCGTTATAGTCTGCTATTGTAATAACAGATATACATGTACAGTATATCGACGTCATAGAGTCTGCTATTGAAATAGCACAGTGGAGAGTAAGGGGGTTGTGGGTGGAGGTGGTCAGTGTATGTACAAGCTGACTGAAGCTGACTGAAATCTACTTTGTCTGCACTGTGGAGGACATTTCCCTGAGTTTCAGTCAGCTTGTACGTACAGTACAGTACAGTACAGGAGCGTGACCCCATTGACCTTGCATTGGTTTTTGCCCAACTTTGCAGAGCTGCTGTACTATGAGGAACAGCATGAAGTGTGCTGAGAAAGAACTCAACCAAACATTATAATTGGTATAAGTAGCAAATAGGGCTCGACATTTAAAAATATTTGGAATATGCCTTTAACCTTAACCAAGTTGTTTTAGCTGCATAACCCATAACTGAAGT
>NC_139646.1:9410315-9412815 GCF_964638095.1 Poromitra crassiceps
CATGCAGCTTAGAGTCGGAGGAGAGGCCGCTACGCACCTCCACATAGTCGTATTTACACACCTACAACGTGCACGCGCGCGCACACACACACACACACACACACACACACACACACACACACACACACACACACACACACACACACACACACACACACACACACACACACACACACACACACACATACACACACACACACACACACACACATTTATTACACGCACACAGAATGTGTGGCATTTTAGTATAGTCTATATTGCCATTTGTCTGTATTTAACATACTATACACAAGCACACAAACAAAGACACACAGAAACACACACACACACACACACACACACACACACACACACACACACACACACACACACAAACACACACACCTCATTTCCCTCCAGCTCGAAGGCCTCAAACTGCATAGAGATGCGGTACTGAGTGGGAGCAACCACCTGCCACACACAGTTCTTGTTGGGAGGATACTCCTTTGGCCATCCAGGAGTACTGATGGTCCCATTCAGCTTGGAGAGGAGACCACCGCACGCCGCTGCATGGAGGACAGTAGACACACACACACGCGCACACACACACACCCACACACACACACGAAAATAAAAGAGTAGAACATGCTCTTAAAAAGACTAAGGTCATGTTTTGCCAAATAAGCACGTGGCCCTTTGTAGAACATCTACTTCTGATAGTTGCGTATCAACATTGGATTATCCAAATAAATTGTTAACAAATTCAGTCTATACTCTCCAGCTAGCTTCTTCCCCACTGCCTACACTAGAAGGGGGAGCGCAGACCTCCGCTAAGGTTCCTGCTATTATTGCTTGTTCATGAGTCGGATCCTGATCCGCTCCAAAAATGTAATGGGTTCTTCCTTGGCCCATGCTACAGCCTTGCATGACCTTCATGAAAATCATGCCTGTAGTTTTTCCATAATTATGGAACTACAGTATATAGGCTATGTGCTGCCAGCAAAAAGCTTCCAGGACACAACTATGGTTAATACTTTTAGCGCAATACTAGGGATGTCACAATATGTCGTCCCACAATATATTGCGATATCAAAACGTGACAATATGTATCGTTGAGATGAAATCTCATATCGCGAGAAAAAGAAGCTGAACATGGTGGCACTGATCTGCATCTGATTGCATGCTCGCTCTCCTTTTCATTGCTTTGTTTGAACAGGCGAAGGACGTTACAGGCACGGAGGATGAAAATGGTGAAATTACTCAAATTAGCATGGAGGATGCCCCCTCAACTTACAAATTGATCGCAAAAAAATATTGCTAAAATATCGTATTGTTATCGTGAACCCAATATCGTGTATCGTATCGTGAACTGAGTGTATCGTGACACCCCTACGCAATACTATGCGTAAGGTCACTCATGCGTCACACGAGCAAGGGGGGCAGCATGGGACCCCGAACTGGAGGTAACTCGCCCATTCAAAACAATGAAAATGTGAATTTTGTAAATAAACAAGACACGTACGTGGTCTGAGCTTCGGTTTTTAGCCCGAATAGTAGTAAAGACCCCACTGATTCATAACGGGTCTAAAGTCATGTTATAGCAGTCGGGCGCACTTAGTGACAAGCAAGACAACAGTAAAACGGACAGATTTTTGGATTGAGTTTGGCATCAGTGGGCGTAACCCATAAGAGAGCGAGCAACATCACCGGAAGTAACTCCAGACTGACCTTACGAATAAAATCATGAATTGAGTTCCTGCAGTACTTAGTTGCTAAGCTGTGACTGACTAGACTGCTGGAGATGCAGAATTTAATCCGAAGCAAGAGCAACTGCACGAAGTGCGGAGCGAGGGGCTCTGGGCTTCACGCTATGTTATTGTAACAGCTGTATATACGAGGCTGTGTGTCCCCCCAGCATTGCCGGTGTTAAATGAAGTTAACCTCTGCTGAATACAGACTACAGACACACACACACAGTCAACAGTTAGTCTGTTACATAATATGATAGTCTGGTACACATGATATAAAATACACCTGTCCCATGCTCGTTTAGCCTGTGGTACCGTACAGTTGTCTATAAGTTGTGTAAGAGATGGAGATAGAGTATATGGGCCTGGTGCCCCTTATCTTTTCAGTGAACAGATCAGAGATTGGTGGTTTTCGAATCCCATGTTGGGTGTTGCATTTTTTAATTAAGATCCTGGCGAAATTTGGTCTAAATGTGAACGTTCAATCAACGTCTGCAAATAGTGGTTGAAAAAAAAACGTTTGAACCCGTCTCGATCGTTTTTTTCCAACGGTGAGCCTAACCATCTTTTCAACTGAAAAATGCTCTTTCTCTCTGTGCCTCAGATGTGGCTTGATAGTTAGTGCAGCTGTTTCAGTATATGGTCATTATTTTGTGGGATTAAAGGACCTTCATGGCATTTGTTGCCTTGGAACAAGGCTGTGCAGCTTTGTGTCGGGAAATGTTTTTTCCTGTTGACGGTGGCTGACCGGATGTTTGCATTTTTGTTTTTGT
>NC_139646.1:9415315-9417815 GCF_964638095.1 Poromitra crassiceps
CGCATTCCTTGGAGGGCCGGTAGTCATCGGGATAGTTGGGAGACTGGATCTGTCCTGAGTCCTTGGTGATCTCCCCTCCACAGATCGCTGCACGGCACGGGGGAGAGGAGAGGAGAGGAGAGGAGAGGAGAGGAGAGGAGAGGAGAGGAGAGGAGAGGAGAGGAGAGGAGAGGAGAGGAGAGGAGAGGAGAGGAGAGGAGAGACGCGGGAGGTGAAGCAGGATGGATTAGCAGCACTGATTTCATTATAGGAACGGGATGATACGCTTGTTATGATACGATTCAATACATTAGTACAAGTTCACAATTCGATACGGGGTAATGAACCACGGAATTATATAATAAATACAAACTCTATGACAACAAAGTATGACCGTGACTATGACTGAGCCATACATCTTTGTAGCATTGGCATGCTAGGATGTAAACAACAATTTACAAATATCATTACAAAGTGCAAATGATATAATTTCCATGGAGAGCTTCTGAAATTGAAATTGTGATTTCTTTCATTATTATTATGATTGTTATTATTATTATTATTATTACTACAGTAATTGTGACTCATTTGTGATTACTATAACAGAATAAAATATAAAAAAAATAAAAAATAAAATATCATGACAAATTTTTCTGCAACACTATTGTCACATTTTGCAATATATTGATTTTTGACCCATCACCCCAACCCTATTGCATTAACTGAGCATCGACTACCCTTATCCTGGCAATATTTTCGCCATTTCAACCCCATTTTTGTGCATATATGAATTATGCAAGCCCAGAGAAAGCTTATCAAAAGTCACATATACAACTAGTCATCAATTTGTTGCATTATACATTTACATACAGTTCTATTTATTTAAGTAGAGGAGGTACCTTCATAAATGGCAGCAAAGCCCTTCCCCACCCAGTTGCTGCTGCTACGGAACTCAATCCACATTCTGCTCTCAGTTGAGACCAGGACCTCAGGAACCTTATCTCCACAAAACCTGCCTGTAAGACACACACACACGCACGCACGCACACACGCACGCACGCACGCACGCACACACACACACACACACACACACACACACACACACACACACACACACACACACACACACACACACACACACACACACACACACACACACACCCACAGCTCAGTCATTCAGTGAAGCATGTTTCAAAATACATCGACACACACATGTGGCTCGCACTCTTGATTGTACCTAATAGCGGAGCTTTCCTCCAGTATCCGTCCCGAACCTCGATGTAGTCATACCAGCACAGACTGCTCTTATAAAGGTCCATGGTGGTGAAGTTGAGAACAATCTGTAGGCGAGAGATAAAACAATCCAAGTTAATTTCACATATTTCTGAGCAGAAGTCTTTCAAATCTTACACTTGAAACGGGACAAGGGGAACCTGTAGGTTCGGGCATGATCAATATACAGTCATTCTGTCAGCAGTCTGTTGTTATTGGCTACGTAGGCACATTCACTGCACTGCAGGGTGCTACTCTCTCTGTGTGTGTGTGTGTGTGTGTGTGTGTGTGTGTGTGTGTGTGTGTGCGTACCTTTTCTCCGGGTGTAACAGATATTCTCCAGACACAGTGTGTGTATGAAGGGTATCCGTTGGGGTAACCAGGAGACGAGAAGTTCCCCGTTGACTCTTGGAGTGTCTCTCCACATGCTGCAAACACACACACACACACACACATGCGCGCCCACACACACACACACACACACACACAGATGGAGTTACAATTTTGTGGCAATCCTGCTGATTTTCAGAATCATTTCAGCTGTGTATTTATCGTTGTTACATCATTAAAGAATTTTCTCATATTCCTTACAGCCGTGGTTCTTGACATCAAGGACGCCTAAGCTGATACAAATTAGACCACACACACACACACACACACACACACACACACACACACACACACACACACACACACACACACACACACACACATATTTGATAAGATTTTGTCTCAGGGTCTGATAATCTTAACCTTGCAATGCAGCTG
The DNA here is from genome assembly GCF_964638095.1 of Poromitra crassiceps. Classification (NCBI taxonomy): domain Eukaryota; kingdom Metazoa; phylum Chordata; class Actinopteri; order Beryciformes; family Melamphaidae; genus Poromitra; species Poromitra crassiceps. The sequence goes on from NC_139646.1 coordinate 9,417,335, forward strand.
GATTTGGCGCGAGATCATGACCATCCATCTGGCAGCGTCAGGTTATGATAATCTGATAAGAGTTTAGCGTTTGTGACAACCCTCCACTCTCCTGGCCCTGCGCTGCAGGAGCCTGGTGTTGGGGACTTTAGGCTGATTGGGTGCATCTGGGCCCGGTGCACATATTGGGTTCAAGAAGCCCTTCAGACCAATCAGTCTCTCTCCCTCCTCAACAATGCACTTTTTGTTCTGTTCTTTAGTTTAATGTCATTTGTGTTGTCTAGTTATTTCCCCTTAGTTTTAGTTAATAAATTATTATTTCAACTTTTACTTTTGTGTTTGACTTCCTTCATTTGTATATACAGTCGGTCTGTGTGGGAACGCTCACAAAATGTTATACGGATGGCGCGCGAGTGGGGTAAAACCCCTCATATATCTCAATGGGCTGACTCACCAAAGGACGGTGCTGCGGCTCTACACTACAGGATTGGGGATTCTAGAG
>NC_139646.1:9430315-9437815 GCF_964638095.1 Poromitra crassiceps
TGCTGAGACTGGAGAAGAAACCCATGAGCGACTTGCCAAAAGGCGTCAACGATATGCTGTAACTCGGGCTGCTGAGACCGAGGAAAAAACCCAGCAGCGACTTGCCAGAAAGCGTCTACGGTATGCTGTAACTCGGGCTGCTGAGACTGACGAGAAAACCCAGCAGCGACTTGCCAAAACGCGTCAACGGTATGCTGTAACTCGGGCTGCTGAGACCGAGGAAGAAACCCAGCAGCGACTTGCCAAAAAGCGTCAGCGGTATGCTGTAACTCGGGCTGCTGTAATTCAGAAGAACAAACCCAGCAGCGACTTGCCAAAAAGCGTCTACAGTGTGCTGTAACTCAAATGAGCCAAAGTTCAGTTTCTGACCTTCCCAGTCCCAAATATGGCCCTCTGTTCCGGCATGACTCAGCAACTCCAACTCCGGCTGTGACACAAAACGTGACGGAACATTGTGACATCATCAGTGACATCATCAGTGACGTCATAAATCCCACAACATGTTGCGCCCATGGCACATCGTCTCCAGAGTCTCCATTTGAATGCGCATAGCGCACTCTTCACAGTTTCACTGTTTCATAGCATGAAAATGACAGATAAACACAGTTGCAACAGTTGTATGGACACTCCCAAATTGAATAAAAATGTAATCCATGTTTATAAAGTGCCTTTAATTGTATAAACCAGAGTGTGTATAGTGTAGGGTCCATACCAAAGCCAAATCTGCGTATTCTTTCCAGCAGCAGGTATAACGAACCTCTCTTCTTGGCAATTTCATGTTCCTCCAGGCCACCTGACACACACACACACACACACACACACACACACACACACACACAAGTCAAAACCCATAAGAACAATGAGCAAGACTTCCAAGACTCTCCTCCTATGGTAAACGAGTGACACTGGCGATGCTGCATTTACTGTAGGCCCACTCACCTGACGTGTGGCCCTGTTGGGAGTGTGTGTGCGTGTGTGTGTGCTGTGTCAGGTCTATCGTCCTGTCAATCTGGAACATGCGTAGATCCTCCTCGTCTAGAGCGATGTCTCCCCAGAATGCAGCTGCAAGTCAGAAAACACAGAATCACCATCAGCAGCCAGCAGCATCGTTATAATCATTAGAAACATCATCTTTGTTATTGTTAAAAAATATATATTTTCATTTTCACTATATCAATGGGAGCTGGGGCTCTGTCTGTCTGTCTGTCTGTCTGTTTCTCTGTTTCTCTGTCCTACTGTGATGTCATAAATCCCACTGTGACGTCACAGTAAATCCCACAATATGGGATTTATGGCCCTGATTTATGGCCCTGCAGCTCACATTCGCAGCTCGGCTGCTGCACGGCCTTGCCCGCAGCTTGGCTGCTGTGTGAGACCAGCATCACTGAGGATGTCAGATTTATGACATCACTGATGATGTCACAGTTGGATTCATGACATCACTGATGATGTCACAGTGGGATTTATGACATCACTTGGATTTATGACATCACTGATGATGTCACAGTGGATTTATGATATCACTGAGGATGTCACAGTGGATTTATGACATCACAGTGGGACAATCACAGTGGGACAGAGAAACAAACAGACAGAGCCCTAGCTCCCATTTATATACTGATGATGATGATGATGATGATGATGATGATGAATGATTATATAGATAGATGTATGTATGTATGTATGTATGTATGGTACCAGAACAAAAAGGGAAGCACGCACATCTCCGTAAAAATTTGCAGGTGCTGGACTCAAAAATACACACCATAGAAAGAAGAGGAAGTCCGCACACTGTTGACGCTCCAGCGACCACAATTTTATTTTATTTTATTTATTTATTTATTTAAGGCTCACACATGTGAGCCTTAAATAAAATTGTGGTCGCTGGAGCGTCAACAGTGTGCGGACTTCCTCTTCTTTCTATACTGTATGGTACCACCCATGTTTAAACATTTTGTATTCCATTTCATGGAGAAGTACTGTCTACACTTACACTACCCACAATTCTTAAATGTAATATCAGCGTCTTTGGTGGAGCTCGCTGTATGGTCATCTGTGATTGGTGGCCTACACTCATTTCTCTCTCTGGCTCTTCTCTCTCTGGCCTATCCCCCTCTCCTCCCAGCCTGTCCCCCTCTCCTCCCAGCCTGTCCCTCTCTCCTCACAGCCTGTCCCCCTCTCCTCACAGCCTGTCCCCCTCTCCTCACAGCCTGTCCCCCTCTCCTCACAGCCTGTCCACTCAGAGTGCTCTCCCATTGGCTGAAACGCTCTGTCGCTCAATCATCCGCTAATTATCCGATTAGCCGGAAACGCCGGAATGGATTATGGGATGAGTAGTTTCTTCACTCTACGATATCTACACACTCTTGTATCCAGCACTTTTTTTCTTTGTTTTCCAATGTTTTTTCAACTCTGAATCAAATGTTTTGTGGTCACGATTCTCTAGTCTAGCTGGCCGGTTGGCTTGGTTCCAGGCTTAAAACTCTTTAGATACGGATTTTTCGAAAAGTGATGGAGAAAAATGAATGGTGAAATTCTCTTCCGGAACCCAAGGTGTGTGTGTGTGTGTGTGTGTGTGTGTGTGTGTGTGTGTGTGTGTGTGTGTGTGTGTGTGTGTGTGTGTGTGTGTGTGTGTGTCAGTCAGTATCAGCTGACTCTTGCAATCACCAATCACATTCAAGCAAGTGAGTGAGGCGGTCTTTCTAATCTGACAGCTCCCTCACTCAGGTGATTATGCATATGGCTCTGCTGCTCCTCCCCTCCCTCCTCCTCCTGCTGCTCTCTGCACACAGGATGCTTGTGCAAGCTGTCTCTCAATGATGTCTGCTTCTATCTTCAGGGGCTTATTGCACTTATTGAGCACAAGTGTTTTCCGCCAAATACAACTGTATAAGCATTTGTTACAATAAACTCCTCTCTGGCATAAGTGCGTGTGACTGAAGTTGTTCTATATCAGCACCCAAAGAGCTTAATATAGCTCTTTCTCTCTTTTCTTCTCTCACTGTCACTCTCTCTTGCTTTCTCTCTCTCTATCTCTCTCTCTCACACACGCACGCACGCACACACACACACACACACACACACACACACACACACACACACACACACACACACACACACACACACACACACACACACACTGTCTTACAATGGTCCAATATCAGGCCTTGTGTGTAAGCCTTTGGCAAGACACACTGCAGCACCCCTCCCCACCTCCCCTCCACTGTTTCCCCTCTCAGCCTGTCCCCCTCTCCTCACAGCCTGTCCCTCTCTCCTCTCAGCCTGTCCCCCTCTCCTCACAGCCTGTCCCTCTCTCCTCACAACCTGTCCCCCTCTCCTCCCAGCCTGTCCCTCTCTCCTCCCAGCCTGTCCCCCTCTCCTCCCAGCCTGTCCCTCTCTCCTCACAGCCTGTCCCTCTCTCCTCACAGCCTGTCCCCCTCTCCTCACAGCCTGTCCCTCTCCTCACAGCCTGTCCCTCTCTCCTCACAGCCTGTCCCTCTCCTCACAGCCTGTCCCTCTCCTCACAGCCTGTCCCCCTCTCCTCACAGCCTGTCCCTCTCCTCACAGCCTGTCCCTCTCTCCTCACAGCCTGTCTCCCTCTCCTCACAGCCTGTCCCTCTCCTCACAGCCTGTCCCCCTCTCCTCACAGCCTGTCCCTCCTCTCCTCACATCCTGTCCCTCTCTCCTCCCAGCCTGTCCCCCTCCTCTCCTCACAGCCTGTCCCTCTCTCCTCACAGCCTGTCCTCCTCTCCTCACAGCCTGTCCTCCTCTCCTCACAGCCTGTCCTCCTCTCCTCACAGCCTGTCCTCCTCTCCTCACAGCCTGTCCTCCTCTCCTCACAGCCTGTCCCTCTCTCCTCACAGCCTGTCCCTCTCTCCTCACAGCCTCCCTTTTTCAGACTTTCTCGCCAATAAACTCTTCTTCTCTTCAAGCATCTCAATCACTCTGTTCCCACAGCCCTGGATGCAGCCTGCCTTGTCTGCTTCTGCCTCCCTTAGCCCCATCCTTCTTCACTTTTCATGCTTTAGTTTAGAACAATAAACACTTTGGTGTGTGTGTGTGTGTGTGTGTGTGTGTGTGTGCGTGTGTGTGCGTGTGTGTGTGTGTGTGTGTGTGTGTGTGTCTGTGTGCGCGCGCGCATGCATGTTTGTCTGTCTGTCTGTGCGTGTGTGTCTGTGTGCGTGTGCGCGCGCGTGTGTGTGTCACACAGCTTTCAACATCAGACGCAGAACAACTTGAATCCCTAAATCCCCCCCCCCCCCCCCCCCCCAACTTTCTTTCTCTCTCTCTCTCTCTCTCCCTCTGCTCATATCTGTATCTGGCAAACTCTAACAATGAGCAGCTGAACGATAACCATCGCTAAATGATTAGCAGGGTTATTGCCCTCTACAGGGATTCAAGACACTAATACACTAACAATAGCATTGGGGAAAGTCTGTCTTTTAGCTAATTAGGATTGCCACTAAAGGAAACGGGGGGTCAGTGTGCCATTGTGCTTCGCTCCATATACTATTGTTGCAGTGAAGAGCTATATACCACAATGGCTGCAGATGGTTTACAAATCATCACATCAGATCCAGACTGGTAGTGTGTGCTATAGTGATTGGTAGCACATGATATATACATTAAACGGGTATGAGGTTAGACAGTGTAGAGCAATTACATGTACGCTGTTTCATATTAGGTTAGAGGCCAATTCCATTTGAATACAGGTGTATTAACTCAAACGTAAGCTATACATACATGCATGGAAAAGGTAATATTGTCAATCATCGCCAATCGAAACGGCTCCTCTCCTCCCTGCCGTGACTAAACTTCCGTAAGGGTGTAAGGATGAGTCCAGACTGGCTCCGTGTCACCATGGTTACTGTGTGATGTACATCAGTTACTTCTATGTTAAAAGACAACAACATGTGCAGACAGATACAACTCACTTTTGTAGTACAATAAAGTGTACTCCAAATGTTTTTACTACAAGTGTTATTTCAAAGTTTACACTCAGCCGTCGGTTGAAGACTTGAGATCAAAGTGAAACAGGCAAACAAAACATACATAAAAGGGTTTTATGTGTGATTCTGGAGAGGTCTGTGTGGGCGCGCCTTCACCAACTGAAGCCACAAAAAGAGCACAGAACGCCTGCGCTTCAGCTAAGATGTGGTCAGTAGGGCGGAGACGCTACAAGCATCACTTTTTTATATCAAAGTTGCACTGCACCACCTAATTTGTATCAACACATTCAGCTACTCATTTCATGGCCATCAACAGACAATACTGGTTGCTGTCCTTTCTGAATGACCACTTGCCACTTAGTCTCTTAAAACAGACTGTATCATCTACATCCGGCGAATGCAGCTATATAGAGTCTGTACGTTACACCCCCAGAACATGCACAAGGAAGTTGGGAAAAAAACCTTCAGACTGGAAGGAAGTTCTACGGAATCCGACCAATCACGACACGCGAATGCGGCATATTGGATTCTGATTGGACTAATGAGCGGAAGACCCGCCTTTCTGCCGGCATATTGGATTCTGATTGGATTAATGAGCGGAAGACCCGCCTTTCTGCTTCCCATTCCGGTTGGTGCATGATTCTCCCCCACGAAGTACAGACGGTATGGCGGAAGCATTTGAAAATTGCGGAAGCCAACTCGTCTGTTCTAAGAGACTACTTGCCACTAGGCCACCTGCCACCGCCCAGTCAAGCAATCCACCCATCAATCTGTCAAACAATCTGTGTGAATGTCCTTACTTCCACTGTTTCTATTTGTGGGGCAGCATGTTTGTGACAGCAGCATAGGCCTATTAAGAATGCAGTGCTAGTAGTTTCAAATATTTCAGGACTACTACAAGGAAAACTACAAGGACTAAAAGTTTACAGTGCTTCAAGAGAAGCTGACACAGCAGTGTGAGAGGGTGGAGAGAGAGAGAGAGAGAGAGAGAGAGAGAGAGAGAGAGAGAGGTGGGGGCAGAGAAACAGTGATACAGTGATAGTAAGTTTAGCCCATTGATTGTTGAGGTCTTGTTAATCCATAGAGATACCATAAATAGCCCAAAGTCAAGGCAGTGGACAGAGAGGTAGGGAAAAGGAGAGGAGGTGCAGAGGAGCAAAGCTATTGATCCAAAAACCCCGGGACGTCCCGGGAGGACCACATCATGCTGACCAGGGCCTTACTGTTCGCCCTTCAACAAGGGGCACTGCACCAAACCCACACACACACGTATAAGCATGCAGGGACACACACACACACACACACACACACACACACGCGCACACACACACACACACACACACACACACGCGCGCGCGCGCGCGCACACACACACACACAGGAGTAATGCACCAAATACTGCACAGCTTACGATCAGTGCATCCAGCACGGCCCACCATGTCGGCTGTCTGTGAAGGGAGTGAGCCAGTTAGCGCCGTATCGATCAGGCTGACAGAACTCACCCTGCTCGGTACAACTTTATACTGTGGGCTCCATCAGAACCGTCAGTCACACTTACACAGGCTCTGTGTGTGTGTGTGTGTGTGTGTGTGTGTGTGTGTGTGTGTGTGTGTGTGTGTGTGTGTGTGTGTGTGTGTGTGTGTGTGTGTGTGTGTGTGTGTGTGTGTGTGTGTGTGCGTGCGCGTGTGTGCGTGCGTGCGTGCGCATGCGTGTGTGTTTCATCGCTAAATCTGGGTGATCTTCCTGTTTGAATGCCAGTTGAAGGAGTCCATGCTCCCCTGTGGGGCAGAGAAAACTCCATCACGTTTGGTTTGATCAAACCTTTTCAGAACCCATGTGATCAACTGAAAAATGTCTAGTGGTCAATCTAAAATCAAGGCTGTTGACCTTTCAGGAATACACGTTTTTCTTCAGACAACAATGATGAAGGTTAGTGGCTCAATGCAAATCCTTTCTGCTGGTCACAATCAGAGAACAGACTTTGATGCATAAGGGGGGATGACAATGTATCAAGGCAAGACTATTAGTTTATGTTGATATTGTCATACAACACGGACTTCTCAGATACCCTTCATACACACACTGTGTCTGGAGAATATATGTTACACCCGGAGAAAAGGTACGCACACACACACACACACACACACACACACACACACACACACGCACACACACACACACACACACACACACACACACACACACACACACGTACTACTCACACAACTCACTAAGCTCCTCATTAATAGATATAAGGTCACACCACTGTAGGTGGGCCGATGTGCGTCCATTTGTGTGACATTATTATACATGACTGTGAATGTGAATGTAAGGCAATATTCAAGAGAGATGATCTCGGCCCCCTGGTGGTGGATTCTCTCAGAAGATAATCATTGTGCTGTGCAAGCTGTTTGCTGCACATTAACCCTTCGAGGATCAGAGAGGGAAACAGCAGGTGCTGTTGTTAACTCCTACTCTACATTGACTCAGATTGACAGGAGATGCACAGTAAGGGGACATTCACACCAAAAGCGTATTTTTTCAGTCAGAA
>NC_139646.1:9442815-9447815 GCF_964638095.1 Poromitra crassiceps
CTGCTGCTGTTTAGCTTTCCTCCCTCTCTCCCTCCAGTAGGAAACACATGATCTGCCAGTAAAACACTGACTGAATCCTGTTTGTTTCCTAAAGCAGTTAACCCAATTGGAGAATGTAGAAGAAGGAATGACTATGAAGAATAGTTTTATGGATACTGGACAAAATAATTTCCAACATTAAAAATATTCTCAAGGGGCGTCGGGCTATGATACAGTGATAGATTCCCTGCCTAATAACATGAGGGTCACAGGTTCGAGCCCCCGTGTTACCTCCGGCTTGGTCGGGCATCCACGCAGGCACAATTGGACGTGTCTGTGGGTGGGATGCCAGATGTAAGGGTGTCTCCTGGTCGCTGTGATACTGTATGGCCCTCCACACAATATTGGTTCATCAAGCAAGTTCACTTTGCATTTTTCCCCGTTTTCCACCTATCCTTCTACGGATCAGTCTGGCCTCCAGCCCGCCCCCAGCCATTTCCAGAAATGATAATGTACCCTTGGCCAATCAAGGAGGACCTGCCTCGTAGTTGACAACGTAACCGGCCAATCAGCGACGCTGCTGGCAAAACAATAATAGCGGCTCCCGAAGTAACGAGTGGGTACTAACGCCCACTGAAAATAAAAATAAAATTGAAAGAGAATGCAAGGTCATGTGATCAGGGTGGTTTTCACCAGGCTATCGTTGTTTAGTTGGAAAAAAGCTAACTGTTTGATGAGAGGTCAAAAGCTATCGTCATTTCATTTAGTTTAGCGTTTGGTGCGTCCTTGCATGTTTGTATACACACTACACAGATGTGTCTTCTGGAAGCTACATGAAAAGAGGTTCAGCTACCATTTATGACAGAAGGTCATGGGTCAAATGTTTCAGCTCCTGATAGATGATGTTCCCCGCAGGCTGCATTCACGGCTCGGCTAGTCTTGCCTTGCCTTGTTTTAAATTGATGATGGTGGATGCCGTTCTGTCTATCCTGTGTGTTACAGGCGCCCGTACCAACCAGAGGAGGCACTAGTGCAGCGACCAGGACATACCCTTGCAGGCAATGTACACCAGATGTGTTACGGTTGCGTTGCGGACCCGGCTCGACTCTCGCCCATGTTAATTGATGGCCGATTCATGCGGTACGGAAAAATGACGCACCCGTTCTATTTTTGTCGGATCCCGCATACGTCTGACAGATTACATAAGCGTGGGTCTGTTCGCAGCCGTACCAGAGACGTACCCCATCTGTTCCGGAGGCGGTGTTACATTAGCCCTTAATCCGGCTTCCCACCCGCAGACATGGCCGTTTGTGCCTGTATGGACACCTGACCAAGTCGGAGGTAACAGGCGCTCGAATCTGAGACCCTCATGTTGGTACTGTAGGTAGGCTACTGCACTACCAAGCAGGGTGGGAAATTCAAGGTCATTTGGCCTTCAGTGTCCATTTTTTTTTTTAGGGCACAAGGCCACATGCCAGGGTCCAGGGCACAAAGGCCACTGCTCTATTGACATCGTGAAGAGCGATTCTTCTAAAATGTGGGTTAAAATGAGTCAATGACACATCCTTTGCATAGGGCAGGCTACATTAAACTGAGACCACTGATGCTTTTAAAGCAACTGACAGTAGCAGGCTGCTAGCAGGGCACTGTCAAGGTGGCCTTAGGTGATCTCAGGGCATCACGGCCAGTGGGAGGGGCAACGGAGGCAATGGCTTCCATGGCCTCTGTTTAATTCCCACCCTGCTACCCAGACACCCACAGACTAGTTTCTTTAAACACAACATAATGTTACATTCAGCACCACGTCATAACCAACGCTCTTCACTCGGCCACACGTCACGTCTTCCCTCTCACGTGCCGTCCAGGCGTCCACGGGACGTGGCTGCATGCATAATCACATCACTGGTGGACCCACAGGAACCAACACAGCACCGAAGCATCGGGACAGTAGGTGACATAAAAGCACTCAAAACATTTAATAATTGAGCAACGCACGGGCAGGTGGGAGGAGTGACAGCCGTGCTGACTCATGGCTTCTCCGGCTCCGGAACGCCGGCGTTCCAAAACAAACATTCCGCTCTCCGCGCAGCCGGAGAGTTTTTGCTGAGGCGGGAATCCTGAGGAAGACTTCGGAAGCTCGGTGGCAGGGAGCACTCTGCTCGGGAAAATCCTGTTTAATATAATATGAGTGAGACCGCTCGTTCTCTCGCTTCCACACACACACACACACGCAGTCACGCACGCACACACGCACACACACACACACGCACGCGCACGCACACACACACACACACACACGGACACACACACACGCACACACTGCTCCAGTTTCCTTCCTACTACTGAGGAATGGGGGAAGGGGTGAACAGTAGCTGCAGCTCATTGTCACGACATGCTGGGCTTCACTCTGGGACTGGGATGCTGAGAGGGTGCACACACACAAAATAATAGTCTCACAAAACAAATTCATGCACTTTAAAACAAGGCCTTTTCGAAACCGGGCCCTATTATAGGAATAGTGGACTATACAGTGTGTTGGCGATTTTGTATTCATGTCCAAATTCTCAACTGTTAATTTGTTTCATAGTCCACTGTAAAATACCCACAATGCAGAGCAATTTCTAGTGAACCGAGAATTTACCCTACAATTTCTCCCATATACCACAATGCAATGCTGTCGTGTTAATACCGAAGAAGAAGAAGAAGAAGAATATAGTTCACTATATAAACACTACATGGGGAATAGTGAGTGAATGAGTGAACCATTCCAAATGCGGCTCTAGCCTTTTCTGCTTTAAAACAAAGCTCAGAGGCTGTAAGTCCCAGAGAAACCAAATTTTGTGGATATGTTTCAAACCTCCTGTCTAAAAAAAACATATCTAATGGCCACATGGTGGCGCTTTAATAAATACGGTAACTATTTGTATTTGTATTTATATACTTTCGTGGGGAAATGTATCCTCTGCATTTGACCCATCCTACTGTATACAAGGTACATGTACCTATATATAGAACCTATAGGAGCAGTGGGCAGCCGCAGTGGGCAGCCGCAGTGCAGCGCCCGGGAACCAACTCCAGTTCTTTTGCAAATTTGATTGAATCTGCATGGAGTTGTACACAGTATCTGGACTTGCAAGATTCTGGCTGTTACCCAGAGTTTTGAAAATCCAAGACGTTTGGCCGTGGTGCACAAATGAATTTGGCAGAAAACCATGCAAACAGGAAGTGACTCGTCGTGAGGCATAATTCCTAAACACTTGTTTCTAGAGGAACCAAATTTCACATTCGCTGCCATCAGGCTGACCTCACAATATGACCCTTTTTTTTTATTATTATCATTATTATTTCTCCTACAAAGTTGATTGTAATCAATGATTGTTGATTGAAATCTCCATCTCAATTTTATACGCAGCAGAACATTATTACCGACAATCATTCCTCTTCCCCCCCCCCTGTTTTGCAGTGTCAACCACTTTTCAGCATCAGCAGCTATTGGTTATTGGTAATGTGAAGATGCCGTCACACATGCACATGTCACTCTGTAGAAACCAGTTTGGCAAACGTGAGCCAGTGCATGTACTGTAGGCAGCTGGGTGGAGAGTGGAAGGTCCAGCCTGGGTTCAAGCTCAGTGGAAGCTGTGACAAGAACTTTCCACTCTTGACTCTACTGAAGTGTCCTTGAGCAAGACAATGAATCCCTCTCTGTGCAACCCTGCACTCTGATGGCCTCCATGCATCCCTCTCTGTGTAACCCTGCACTCTGATGGCCTCCATGCAGTGGAGAAAACTACAGGGAACTTCTCCTGGGATGGGGGAAAGGCAGACGACATGCTGCATCTTTGTCATGCTTTCTAAATAGAACAGGTCAGTCTATGCATGACAAATGACCAGAACAACATCGCAACTCCCCACTTTTTGGCTGTATTAGAAAATCATCATTATTGCCAGTTTTGTCAAGTCAAGTCAAGTGCATTTGTATAGCCCTAATTCACAAGCATGTCTCAGAGGGCTACACAGAGAATATATCTGCTTATATGAACAATATTGTGAAATACATTAGTAACTTACTAATGTATTTCACAATATTGTTCATATAAACAAAGTAAAATTTAGCAATCAAGTTTATTGTCGTGTATTATAATTACATGGTGATATGATGCCACTGAATAGACAACAAACGATTAGTCTGACATGTATTGCCCAGCCCTATAGCCAGTTTGCAAGTTTTGCCCCCAACCCCCCCCCCCCCCCCCCCCAGCACATGCTTCCTCCGATACATGTGCAGTTGCCAGCCCCTTCTTTTCACCTGACACCGAGGACTTTCACTGGCAGGACATAGCGCGTGGGAGGATCACGGTATTCCCCCCAGTTCCCCTCCCCGTTGAAAAGCCCCCCCCCCCCCCGAATGACCACTACAGTACAAAAATCCCAACCTTTGGCGCAGTGTTAGCATTTACAGTAAAACCATAGACATCGGAAGTCACCTGTCAACCAAATGAGAATAATAAACATTTGATTTGAAAACATGCATCATAATAGGCTACTATATACTGTCATCATGCACTGCTATTGCATTTGATGCCCACAGCCTCCATTCGGACACCAACGTTTGTTCAGCTTTCACTCTGTGTGTGTGTGTGTGTGTGTGTGTGTGTGTGTATGTGTGAGAGAGAGAGAGAGAGAGAGAGAGAGAGAGAGAGAGAGAGAGAGTATGTGTGCGTGTGCATGTGCATGTGAGAGCATTTTATGAGAACAGTGATTTGAAAGGAAGCATGAATGACTCTTAAGTGAGCGTAGGAGCCCGCACATGTGTGTGTGTGTGTGTGTGTGTGTGTGTGTGTGTGTGTGTGTGTGTGTGCGTGTGCGTGCGTGTGTGTGTGTCATCTCCAGCTGAGTAGCAGGATGCAGACAACCAGGAAGAGATAAGCGTGGGTGAATGGAGGGAGCTCTGCTTGTGTGCGTATCGTGGTGTGTGTGTGTGTGTGTGTGTGTGTGCGTGCGTGCGTGCGTGCGTGTGTGTG
>NC_139646.1:9452815-9457815 GCF_964638095.1 Poromitra crassiceps
TTATCAGCAATAAAGGATTAATTGGGGCTGGTTACCAGGCAAGATGGTGCTAATGGCGTTAGCATTCTCCATCCACATACTGTTTAACGTTAACATTTGAGCTAACGCCATTGTAACAAAGAATACTAACGTGATTAATAAGACATTGGGTGATGTAGGCCATAGCTTTCAAACCATATCAGGCTCATTTGAATTCAATCTAGCTAAAAGCAACGTGCCGTGCATTGTTTGGAGGGTAGGAGGAAGTGAAATGCCTGTGCATTCTCTTTTCAAAATCACCTGCCAAATCCCACTTTAACCCGTCTGCACACAAATACTTCTGATGGGGGGAGGAAATGTGGGCAATTTTGGGTATTGTGCCTAAACTTTTTGTATGCATTCTTAATTTGCCATATGCCCAACTTCACATAAATTGGTTATAAATATACATGATCTTAGTCACGTGTGTTGTGATTGAATGGTTGGGTGGGCCCCGGAAGATTTTCACGTTTCAAAGTGGGCCCCGGCATTCTTACCTAAGTTTGGGAACCCAGCTGACTTAGAGCTTACGAGAGGACTAACTGTGCTGTGTGTGCACACACACATATGCATGGACTCTCTCTCTCTCTCTCTCTCTCTCTCTCTCTCTCTCTCTCTCTCACACACACACACACACACACACACACACACACACACACACACACACACACAAACACACTGTATATATAATGGACAACATATATCATCATGAGGTCAAACATGCTTTTAGGCTGTCATTCCACAGCAGGTCACAGCCTGTCATTAGGCTACAGTACACGTCCAACAAAACTGCAGCACGCACGCGCGCGCACGTGTGTTGTGTGTGTGTGTGTGTGTGTGTGTGTGAGAGAGAGAGAGCACACACACACACACACACACACACACACACGTGTGTGCATATATGCACCCAATATTGTGGGAATTGTCTTCATTGCAGGGCTTGCTTACAGGTGAGGTGATGCACGTAGGCCTAGCCAGACCCGGTTCCAGAACAGAATGACTAGGGTGCATCTGAATTTATTGGGGGTGCACATAGTGCACACATAGTGCACACATAGTGCACACATAGTGCACACAGTGCAGGCTGGCAACAGCAATTACAAATATTGTAGTAGGTGATATGGGTCCCGTCCCCCGATGAACAGATGAGGTCAAGTTTCGAAAAAATTGTCTGAATCAATCACACATGAATACAATTGAGCTCATTGAATCCACAAAAGTCTCAGCTTTGCAGTCATACCCAATTCGTGCAATTCCAAGTCTATGATCCCAGTGTGCAGAAATATTCAAGAATAGGCGTTAATAATATATTTATAATTGACATGCAAAACACTGCATGGTTTTTACAATAACTGCATGGGATTAGCATAAAGTGGGCATGTCTGTAAAGCAGAGACTTGCAGGTACCAAATACTACTGGAACCCATTCTCATTCAGATATCTTGAGGTGAGAGGTCAAGGGACTCCTTTGAAAACGGCCATGCCAGTTTTTCCCCTTGCCAAAACTTAGCCTAACTTTGGAGCATCATTTCCTTCCCGGCAGTTAGCCAGCATGACATGGTTGGTAGTCGTAGACTACAAAAAATGGATGCCTATAGTTTCATACCTGCACATTTCTACTGAAGAAGCAAAAATATTAAACTGAGGTGAGTAAGTTGGTGCATGCCCTTCGAACTGGGCCACGCGCGTGCAAGTGAAAGTGCATTCCGAGAAGACAGGGGCTTAGCGGGCTGTCACCGGACTGCACGTGGCCTCCCGCCGGCGGGATCACCAATACAATGACACCGAAGAATTTGAGACTGGAGTAATAAACTCACTCGCTCACACTCACTCACTCACTCTCTCTCTCTCTCTCTCTCTCTCTCTCTCTCTCTCTCTCTCTCTCTCTCTCTCTCGTTCTCTCTCTCTCTCTCTCCTACTCTGTCTGTGTCTCTTTCTCTCTCTGTCCACACACACACACACACACACACACACACACACGCACGCTGTCAACCTCTCTTTTCTCTCTCATACATATAGCCACACGTGCCACCTCAGCCGCCAAAACATTCAGCATGCTACAGTAGTGCCATCATCCTGTCATTAAAAAAAACCCCACAGGCAGTTACTCACCGGCTTTGCACGGGTCTTTGTAGTCAATGGTCTCCGCTTTCTCCTCTTCATAATAGTCATAGTGTGGCGGCTCCTCGTAGTCGGAACAGTTACAAATCGTCACTTTGCCCCAGAAAGTCAAGCCGGCAAGAAGCAGCGTGATCCAACGCATCTTAGCGGCCAGTGCCGACGAGGCGGGGACTCGGTCCATCTGAACACTCATCAAAATGAACGAATCAATGGGAATCTGGTCGACTCCTCTGTTGTTAGGAGATGGCCAGTCCACTCTCCACATCAGAAAGCATCGTCTGCAGGAATTTAACGGCTCATTGTGAAGGCAGCAGCTCGGCTCGGCGCTCTCCACCACCGGGAGGTTGGTTGGAGATATGAAGTTTAGTGCGCCCAGCTCTCCTCCTCCATGGCGAAGGTCTGGAGGTATCTGTCGGTCCCCGCGGAAGACCTCCGCTCCGTGCCGTCCTGCGCCGCGGCTTCGCGGGCAGGTGAGACAGGCTGCTGTGCTGCTGTGGGAGAGAGAGCAGAAAGAGTCGTGTGGGAATCACAGCTGATCTCTCGCTCCTCCCGGCCGGGTTTCGTAAAAGCGCAGCGCAAAGACGCACGGCGGTTTTGCCCCTCGCATATATATTTCCACACTGTTGTCTTCTTCTTCACTCTCTTGCGTTTTAGTGCGTTCTCTCTCTCTCTCTCTCTCTCTCTCTCTCTCTCTCTCTCTCTCTCTCTCTCTCTCTCTCTCTCTCTCCTCTCTCTCTCTCTCGCTCTCTCGCTCTCTCTCTCTCCCTCTCTCCTGTCCGGTGATACTGTCAGTCCGAATTCGTGCCTTGATAACACTCGAGTCAGCGCACCGCCTACCTACACACACACACACACACACACACACACACACACACACACACACACACACACACACACACACACACACACACACACACACACACACACACACACACGCACACACACATGCACACGCACGCACGCACGCACGCACACACACACACACACACACACACACACACACACACACACACACGCACCAAGTGGTGCAGAAGAACCCCAAACTCTCTCTCTCTCTCTCTCTCTCTCTCTCTCTCTCTCTCTCTCTCTCTCTCTCTCTCTCTCTCTCTCTCTCTCTCTCTCTCTCTCGCTCGCTCTCTCGCTCTTGCTCACTCTCTCACACACACACGCACACACACATGGTACAGTAGGCTCTTATTCCTCAGCACGGTGATACTTTAGGAAGCGCACACCTGATAATTTAACCCTATTCAAAAATAATAAATAAAGTGAAGTTAAAGACCGGTAGCGGTAAAAGTAACACCGCGCCGGCTAATTTGGGCAGTGGGTTTTAGTGTCGATTAGAGTGACCCGATGCTATTTAGGGGCAGGTTCCAAGTAGGTGAGACCCCAACCATAAATGCCTTTACGGGCTTCATGACACAGGTAACTGCCCTCTCCTCGATCGTCGACTTCCCGAGAGAGAGAGAGAGAGAGAGAGTGAGAGAGAGAGAGAGAGAGAGAGAGAGAGAGAGAGAGAGAGAGAGAGAGAGAGTTAAAAACCCACAGCAAATGCCCAGACAAAGACAATTGCAGTTTCCAACCAATTAAATAAGTTGGCTGATGTGGGGAATATAGCCTAGGCGTTTTGCAGCAGGCCTCAGGACCGTGAATGACATTATACCAACAAGAGGTCAACTGATGTAGGACCCAAACTATAACAGTTGTTTGTGACTGTGGCCATCAGAAGGCAAACCCATATCCTGTACTGTCGGCTATAAGTCGTTTGGTGAATGCTTTTAGGCCAGAGCATATGGGAGAACTTATAGCCTTGAAGGCGTTCTGCCAGAAAGGGATGCCACGCAACAGAGGACACGCCATACAACTCTTCAAACATGTTTCATTGCATTTTTATTTTTGTTTTAAGGAAGTGGGAAAAAAGAGATCTCAGAATAGCCTAAATATGTGTGGCCATATTTCATGCATTTAACCAAAATCCCTATAAAAAATCCCATAGCCTTTCTCCCAACATGGCGGCGATTTCTGGGTAAGCCTAAAAAAAGCGCCATCCCTGCGGTACTCTTCTATATCCGTGAAAAATAGTCTATACAAGGAATCAGCGTGATGTCATGACGACAACAAACACCTGACTTCCGGGGGACTCCGCATGTAGCGTAAATCCATGCACGTCCCCCGGTGAATAGATGTGTCCGCACTAGGTGCTAGCTGTTAGCTGTCAGCTAATGTTAGTTGTATGGCAATGAAATGCCACTGAATGACCAGTTTGATATAACGGCCCACCAGCTGTGATATCTGTTGGCTAGTTGTTGATATTTATAACAATATTGTGGCTCTAAAATATTGTTTTTAGCTATGCGGCGACACGGTCATGGCAGCGACTCTCGTTCCGCTCCTCTCTCCTTCGCGTAGCCTACTCTACGCTCTGCGCGTACTCGTTTTTCACCCAGTGACGCTGGTTGTTTACCAAAATGCTGATCGGCTGATCCCTCGTATAACATGTTATCACTCTTATCACTCTAAATGTTTTTTATTTACTAATGCCAAATAGAATTTGACACAACTATATACACACACACACACACACACACACACACACACACACACACACACACTCATGCACACATGCACACGCACACACACCGACACGCACACACACAGCAGTAAAAAAATAAGGCAGTTGTTGACACCTTGCCAAGGTAAATCCTCCTGAGGCTGCTGAGTTCAGCCTGCGCGCGTACCGTGCGTCTGCTCACCTGCAGCATGTTTACCTGCTTGCACGCGTGTCAGTTTCCCGCCGACGCCTTCCCATGCACACCCCCCTGCTGTGTCGTGTGAGTGTGGCCGCCGGGCCTCCGGTAGCA
>NC_139646.1:9462815-9465315 GCF_964638095.1 Poromitra crassiceps
CAGGTAGTGAATTAACTGCTGGCAGGGATGTATAGCCAGTGCAGGTAGTGAGTTAACTGCTGGCAGGGATGTACAGTATAGCCAGTGCAGGTGAGGAATGGTCTGAAGGTCTTCTTAAGCCCAATGAGTACACCAGGCCCAGGTGCACCCAATCAGCCTAACGACCCCAACACCAGGCTCCTGTAAGACAGGCCCAGGAGAGTGGGAGGGTTGTCACCATACAGTAGGTTGTCACAAAAGCTAAAATCGTATCAGATGGGGACCCCTATGGGGGTCTGTGTCAGTTTAGGGGTCCTTGATGTGAAAAAGTTGCAGTAGGCAAGTGGATTCACTTCCTGTGACCCTTGAGGGTTCAGGGTCCAGCTGAGGACCTACAGTATATATGATGTCCATGGCATGTTCACTACAACAGAAAGAAAGCAAAAACTGAGACAACAGTTGAGATATAGTGCTAGAAGGAGCGAGAGAAGGCAAAGGAGAGTATCGGCCTACCCGAGGTGAGAAAACAGGAAGTGGTGTGTTTTCCCCAGGCCTGCTGGCTGTGATAGGACAGTGTCTTAAGGTCTTAAGGCCTGCTGCCTGTGATAGGACAGTGTCTTAAGGCCTGCTGCCTGTGATAGCACAGTGTCTTAAGGTCTGCTGCCTGTGATAGCACAGTGTCTTAAGGCCTGCTGGCTGTGATAGCACAGTGTCTTAAGGTCTTAATGCCTGCTGCCTGTGATAGGACAGTGTCTTAAGGCCTGCTGCCTGTGATAGCACAGTGTCTTAAGGCCTGCTGGCTGTGATAGGACAGTGTCTTAAGGCCTGCTGGCTGTGATAGGACAGTGTCTTAAGGCCTGCTGGCTGTGATAGCACAGTGTCTTAAGGTCTTAAGGCCTGCTGGCTGTGATAGCACAGTGTCTTAAGGCCTGCTGCCTGTGATAGCACAGTGTCTTAAGGCCTTAAAGGCCTAAACATGGTCGTCCGTCCGCCTCGAATTGGAGCCGTCTCGCCGTCTGGCGGCGCCAGCAAGCCCCACATGCTCGGACGCCACTACGCCCCCGCTCCCCCCCCCCCCCGCGGAAGCTCCGTGTGAAAATGGCGGAGATTGTGTGCCAGGCAGTCTGAATGAAATTGAATGTAACGTTCCCAATTCTATGTATTAAATTCTAAAAAACGACCCTCAACATTTGGGAAGGCTAAGCCACACAACTAGTTGTTATAATCTAACATCATGCTTTGAAAGGCGACTTTACGACGAAGAGCCAGGGCAACGGCCAATCACAACTCTCCTGCAGCTGTCGTCACGCACGTATCGTCGCCGTGAAGTCACATTTTCGAGCAGCCCCCGTCAGCCGACGGCGGCCCCTCCCCGTAGGACAGCGCTCCACCCGCCGTCACACGGGGAGGGCGGGGCGAGGCTCTGACGGACGACCATGTTTAGGCCTTTAGGCCTGCTGGCTGTGATAGGACAGTGTCTTAAGGCCTGCTGGCTGTGATAGCACAGTGTCTTAAGGCCTGCTGGCTGTGATAGGACAGTGTCTTAAGGCCTGCTGGCTGTGATAGCACAGTGTCTTAAGGCCTGCTGGCTGTGATAGCACAGTGTCTTAAGGCCTGCTCCTATGATAGCACAGTGTCTTAAGTGCTTTATGAAATTCCGTCAGAGGGAGCAGAGGGCTGCTGAGAGAGATCCATCACCGCCCAGCTAAAATGCCACAGGAAGACGGGAGTCTGCTGATACCCACGGCCATAATGGTAGTTTAAAAAAACTGCCTATGTGGTTTATTTTTTTCTCCTACAAAATTCAGGCCTTTTGTATGGGCTGATATCCCTTGAAGCTGAATTTATGTAAGTGGTGAATAAACAAAAACGATGAGAGGCTATCCAGGGTCCACTGTGAAGCTTTATCTTGATTTCTGATTGTAATATGAATGGAGGCTGTTACTGTCCTGACGGTACTGACATGGGGTATAACTATAAGCTCTGAAGGAGATACAGACAGGACCACAGCGTCTTTACGCACATAGGGTACATGTGTGTGTGTGCACACACACACACACGTGCACACACACATGTGCACACACACACGTGCACACACACACACACACACACACACACACACACACACACACACACACACACACACACACACACACACACACACACACACACACACACACATACAGTATATGCACCAACACACATGCACACGTATACATACTTGTGAAGTTGTCTCTCCTTATGTAAACATACAGTAGAGAGCGGAGGGAAGACGAGGTACAGGGAGGAAATCCTCTGTTTAAACGTCAAGCTGAGCCTGCCATCCTCTCTCTCCCTCTCTCTCCCTTTCTCTCTCTCCCCCTCTCTTTCTCTCTGCTTTCCTCTTGTTCTCTTGCTCATTCATACTTCCTCTCTCTCTCTCTCTCTATCACCTCTCCGGCTTTGGTTTCTCTACCTACCTCTCTCTTCTGCTGCTGCTGTGTGTGTTTGTGGGTGTGTGTTTGTGAGTGTGTGTGTGTGT
>NC_139646.1:9467815-9482815 GCF_964638095.1 Poromitra crassiceps
GATAGATAGATAGATAGATAGATAGATGGATAGATGGATAGATAGATAGATAGATAGATAGATAGATAGATAGATAGATAGATAGATAGATAGATAGATAGATAGATAGATAGATAGATAGATAGATAGATAGATAGATAGATAGATTTTTATTTCTGTGTCATGCACCATATTCAAGGTGCCCAGCCCGTCTGGGCTTACAAGACACAAATCATTCTAGTTCAACAATACAAACAAACGCTCAAACATAAACAAGACAAGACAGAGTTATACATTCAGATGAACAACTTCTCCATTCTAAGTTTCCAAACCCTCCCAATAAACCTGGCCAAACTGAAGACTTCATCTCTGAACAACCATTCCAACTTCGCATCATCTCCTGACCAAAATAGTTCCGGTTTCTTAGTTTGCATTAATTGAAATAGAGACAATCTTGGTTCCTCATATAGCGTACAATGAAACAAAAAATGAAATTCATCTTCCACAACACCTAATTCACATACAGTACAAAGTCTCTCCTCCTCAGCAATAGAATTGAACCTGCCAACCTCAATAGCCAAAGGGAGGGTACCCGTTCTCAACTGGGCACATAAAGATCTTCTGGATCTATCCAGGGGTAAAGTAACATAGGGTTCTGGAGTGAACATATTTTTAATTTGAACATTATGTTCTAAGTTTTGGTTTGAGCCAGATGTCATTGGCCCATTTTTCTTTATAATCAAGAAATAGCCTATGTTTAATATAGCGAACACTACAACGTAAACTGTTTCTGAAAATAAATTGCTGCTCGGCTTCCCTGAACACATCATTCATATCATTACACCATGGATAGTTATGTGCTTTATCCCAGTTAAACACTTGTTTTTGCAACTCTACTCTCTGGATGTTTATTTCTCCCAACTAGTGAAACTATAATGAGTCCACCCTATGAGCTGGCTCCTGGCTCACACTATCAATTATTCTAAGCCAGATTTTAATTGGAATTTGGACGATATTATTCTCTGTCTCTGTCTCTGTCTCTGTCTCTGTCTCTGTCTCTGTCTCTGTCTCTGTCTCTGTCTCTGTCTCTGTCTCTGTCTCTCGCTGTCTGTCTCTCTCTCTCTCTCTGTCTCTGTCTCTGTCTCTCTCTCTCTCTCGCTGTCTGTCTCTCTCTCTCTCTCTCGTTGTTGTGAAGAGATGGCCCTGCAGCCACTTGGAGCATCTGGGAGGCGATGGGCTCTGAAGGGGAAACCACTCACTAATTAGGAACATTCACACACAGTCTCCACAAAGTACAGAACCAACCCGCTTCCCCCTGTGATGCTGGAGCAAATAGTGATCAATGGTCAGAGGGGCTTAAGTGGGGCTGCAGAGATTGATTTGGCCCTGCTATAAGCAGGCTGTACTGAAGCTCCCTTTGGGGAAAAGCTCCCCTCTTGTGATTGTCAGGTCATCAGCACACTACTGTCATCTACAGGTTTAGAGGAGTAATGACAGATGAGGCTACACACAGTTGAGTCATCACAAGATCGCAGACACAGAGCATCTGTTCCGCCAGCCTTGAGTGGAAGAGCCATGAGTCTAAACCAGTGGTTCCCAAAGTGGCCTCCAGGGGGCCTCGAGGGGGTTCCAGGCCGGGAGTCCCTGCAGCAAAAAAGGGGAATATTCCACTATTCCATCCATAAGTAACACAATGACAGAATGTCTATCTATTTTGATCATGGGTTTCATACACAAGATACAAGATACAAGATGTTTATTGACACTCGATGTACAAGTACGCACGTGTGAAATTCTTGAGCGGTGTTGTGTTCCATTACATATCATCGTCATCATCATCGTCATCATCATCATCATCATCATCATTGCCTCGCCATCAACATCATCAGTAAATGTCGGTCATGTTGTTATGCATCTTATTGGTACCTCAACATCAGAACATCCTTATCAATATTTCAAATCTGTTGTCTGTGCATGCTGTTGCACATGAATAGAATATTGCATAATTGCCCAGGGGTTTGAGAGTCATTATTGGGTGGTTTTGTTTATTATTTAGGAGTCTGGTGGCTTGGGGAATGAAGCTTTTCCTCAGCCTGCTTGTCCGAGTTTTTGGGGTTCTGTATCAGCTCCCTGAGGATGGTAGCAGGGAGAACATGTTGTTGAGTGGGTGGGTTATGTGTCTTTGACTATTTTCCAGGCCCTCTTGAGGCAGCGCCATGTGTAAAGGTCCCGCAGTTCTGGCAGCTTGCAGCCTGTTACGTGCTGGGCCGCACACCTCACTCTCCTCAGCGCTTTCTGTAATAAAACATCTAAAAGCAAAAAGAAATATGAGATGGGGGACCGTGGGACAAAATCTTATCAAATGGAGGTCCACGGTGTAATTTGTGTCATTTTAATGGTCGTCGATGCGAAGAAGTTTGAGAACCACTGGTCTAAACTACAACAACGAAAGATTTAGACATGCTAATCAAATACCTCCTGGATATCATAAAAGCCAAATTATTGCGGTCATGTATTACCAAAATATCCTCCTGTCTAGGATATTATGATTTCTGCTACTGGACACTAATTCGTGCAAGGATACTACATTATTTATATGATATCACCCCACTGAATGGCTGAAACCAGACTCCTATAGTTTTCTATGAGATTTGACTGATGTTGGTTGTCTTCTCAGATTAATATCCTACTCCCCGCTCTCCCCAGGTCTCCACTGTGTCTTGGAGGCCGAGCAGCTTGATCAATGGTATTGATGGGGAGATGCTAATAGCAGATGCTAATAGGGCCAGTATGAGTAATAGGCCAGGGAGCCATTGATCTGCAGAGTTAGCAGCTAATGCTAAAACAGCTGATTCAACCGCATAGTTGGGCTGAAAGTGCCACTCTTGCTGTGTGTGTGTGTGTGTGTGTGTGTGTGTGTGTGTGTTACACCACACTTATTGTATTGTAGTTAATGCAAAATTTTGTAAGTTTGAACGTACCCATGCCTTGTTTGTTTTAACTTCCGCATACCGTTTTCTGTTTGTGAGCGAGTACCTTTTGAGAGCAACGCAAACCGGAGTCAAATTCCTTCCTTGTACGTGTACATACTTGGCCAATAAAGCTGATTGTGATTCTGATGTAGGCTATAGATTCACACTCGTCATTTTCAACTGGCCTAAAACTTTGGACAATTGAATTTGGAGTGACTTGTAGCCTCACACTGTTTTATACACTTGTACTACTACATTACATTAATAGACAAGTACTGCTTAATCAATGTAGTATTGTCAAAGCAAATGTGCAGATTCCACCACTGATGATCCTTTGTGTTGTGTTCAAGGCAATGTTTGAATTGTTTTAGGGTACAACTGCTGTACATAATATAACTTCACCTCAGTCAAAATAAGTCCTGAAAATGTACCAGTTATGTATACCAAACTACTTAAAACTTAAACATTGTTGAAACGAAGCAGAAACCACAAGGCTGATGTTTGCTCCGCTCCCCTAGGGTTGTTTAGTTTCCCATAAAGGTGTGTAAAGCAGGCATTATGCAGTATCTGGTGTGTAAAGCAGGCAGTATCCAGTATCTGGTGTGTGTAAAGCAGACAGTATGCAGTATCTGGTGTGTGTAAAGCAGACAGTATGCAGTATCTGGTGTGTAAAGCAGACAGTATGCAGTATCTGGTGTGTGTAAAGCAGACAGTATGCAGTATCTGGTGTGTGTAAAGCAGACAGTATGCAGTATCTGGTGTGTAAAGCAGACAGTATGCAGTATCTGGTGTGTGTAAAGCAGACAGTATGCAGTATCTGGTGTGTAAAGCAGACAGTATGCAGTATCTGGTGTGTAAAGCAGACAGTATGCAGTATCTGGTGTGTAAAGCAGACAGTATGCAGTATCTGGTGTGTAAAGCAGACAGTATGCAGTATCTGGTGTGTGTAAAGCAGACAGTATGCAGTATCTGGTGTGTGTAAAGCAGACAGTATGCAGTATCTGGTGTGTGTAAAGCAGACAGTATGCAGTATCTGGTGTGTGTAAAGCAGACAGTATGCAGTATCTGGTGTGTAAAGCAGACAGTATGCAGTATCTGGTGTGTGTAAAGCAGACAGTATGCAGTATCTGGTGTGTGTAAAGCAGACAGTATGCAGTATCTGGTGTGTGTAAAGCAGAGAGTATGCAGTATCTGGTGTGTGTAAAGCAGACAGTATGCAGTATCTGGTGTGTAAAGCAGACAGTATGCAGTATCTGGTGTGTAAAGCAGACAGTATGCAGTATCTGGTGTGTGTAAAGCAGACAGTATGCAGTATCTGGTGTGTAAAGCAGACAGTATGCAGTATCTGGTGTGTGTAAAGCAGACAGTATGCAGTATCTGGTGTGTGTAAAGCAGACAGTATGCAGTATCTGGTGTGTGTAAAGCAGACAGTATGCAGTATCTGGTGTGTGTAAAGCAGACAGTATGCAGTATCTGGTGTGTGTAAAGCAGACAGTATGCAGTATCTGGTGTGTGTAAAGCAGACAGTATGCAGTATCTGGTGTGTGTCCACCATTCAGCTGGTAATTGTGACCCCATTAAAAAGTGCAATATACCAATTCACAAGTGTGGGGCACACCTATAGACTGTATATAATATGGCACACCTATTAGGCACTCCCTCAGTTTCCCTCAGTCAGTTCCCGTTTTACTGCCTCTGTGTCCCACTCTCACATGGAATGCCTGGAACAAAGGGGACGACAACACACAGTTCGACAACATAAAGGGGGAGCTTTATTGGTATTTTGTCAGTTCAACCTTTACATTTGTAATAACAGTTTATATAACCTATACATTCATTAAATTCCTTTTCGGTACAGACCAGGTGTTCTGCATCCAGCCAGTCAATTAAAGCTTCTGCTTCCACCCAGAAAATCAGCGACACAATCCTGGTGTTCATTTATTTTTCAAAAAATGAGTTCTAGCACAGTTCCCTACGTACTACAGTACTCCCTGTGTAGTGAACACTGTGTAGTGAACATACAAAGAAAGAAATGGCTTTGGGCAGAGAGCAGACAGAGACAGAGTTGAATAGAGATCCATAGTAGCTATAGCCTTGTTTGGTTGATTTCTTTTTAAAGTAACAAAAACCACACATCTCTTGCTATACTTAATTCATAAATAGCCTACAGTATATATTATAACCATTCATCTTGTGCTGAAATCATCAAAGCTGTGCTGCAATTAGATAAAAAAAAACATATTCCTCAATATCAATAACATACATGGAAACAAGCTTGTCTGTATAGAATGTTTACAGTGATTTTACAATGTTTTTAATGTCCCTGACCATTTCAAAACCATAGCTTTGTATTTTTTTTTACATCACGGGAAAGAAATGTAGATAGATAGATAGATAGATATATAGATAGATAGATAGATAGATAGATAGATAGAGAGTTTATGGGTTGCTGCTTGAATGTGTGTGTGAATTAGCGTTTTTTTTTCAGGGAGTTGTGTTGTGCATTAGGGTTGTGTGTGTGTGTGTGTGTGTGTGTGTGTGTGTGTGTGTGTGTGCTGTGCTGTGCACCAAAGCCTGGAGAAACAGAGACATTCAAAACAGAAAAAATAACTAATTATGGACAGTGCCATGTGGTGTAATGTAAACAGCTCTTTTACATACATAATTACTCAGTCACTCGTTATATAGATGGGTGCTGTGGTTACTGATCACATGTACGATAAAGAACACAATACCACAGGAATCGACAATGATCTCACTGCCACCAAACTACCTGCAAATCCCCTGTGTCCGTCTGTGTGTGTGTGTGTGTGTGTGTATTCATGTGCTTGTGTGTCTGCAGAGTATCCAAACAATCTACAGGAGTATGAGGCAAACCATTACAATAATAAACAATTACAACCCATTAAAATAATGATGTAAAGAGAACAGAACATATGATACAATATATTCTTGTGGATCGGCACACACAGCATGTTGGATTATATTACATTGATGTGTGGATGGGTCCTGTCAGTCAGCTATACGCTTTAGAAGTTCAGTGTCTCTGACATCATCTTCCACCAGTCCATTAGCTCCTCCTTCTCCTCCTCCTTTCGCTCCATCAGAGACTCCAGCTCAAAGTCCACCTGAAGGAGAACGAGAGGGAGAGGAGGGTGAGGCAGTGTCAAGGTAGAGGTAAGATAGAGATATGTAGGTAGAACATATAATAATAATAATAATAATAATAATAATAATAATAATAATAATAATAATAATAATAATAATAATAATAATAATAATAATAATGATGATAATGATCAACTTTATTTGTAGGACTTTTTAAAACCACTGTTAAAAAGTCCTTCAGCGGGTTTCAAAGTGTGAGGTGCACCTTCCCTGGGGGAAGCGAGCCAACTTCAGGGGAGGCGGCAACATGACACGGAAAAATCAGAGAGAAGAAAATGCACAGGACATGTCCGCACGGTCACAAAAGTAGCCAGCTTGTTTTATACTCGCTGTGCCGCGAAGGGCGCGGTGGAGGAGCGAGGGCCGCAAGCATCAAACAGCGCGACCTCCGCACGGCTTCTCTCCAAACATGGCCGCTTTCGAGCCACTGAGCCCTGAACACTGAGCTGAGTTTTCACAACATTTCTTGACCCATGTGGTAGGCTAAACTTTGATTTGCAACTGTTCGTTTTTAGTCATTTCTAAATGTGTTGTGTTGAGAGCATGGTTGAGAGAGATTAAAAGCAGCACAGAGTAAGCTATCAGGACTGAGAACTGAAACGGCTATTCAGTAAAAACAAGTTTGGTGATTCATTCATGTGCTGATATACGGTCGTTTGAGAGTGAAAGCGCACTCAGTACTGCACATAATAGCGTTTCATTGCGACTTTTCACGGGCTGTTCTCACTATTACCATTGTACAATGTAAATCCTGATCACTTGGCTGCCATTCTGAGTATAAAAGCATTTGCTCCAGTGGGAGGTCCGCAAGTGACTCGCGGAGCTCCGCCTCAGAGCCTTGCTCGAGTATAATGAGCGAGCGTCTGCAGAGAGCCTGCGCGCACACCCTCTGATGATGGAATTTACATCGGCGGACTCGCGGATGTGCAAATTATAACTAGAGCTTCAGCCGGAGGCAGAGCGCCCGCATTCTGGCTACCTCTGTTGATAGACCGTGGGCCGAAGCTGCGTATCTGCTTCAGTTTTAGAAAACAATGATCCTCATTGAGGGAAAACCCAGCTCTATAAGTTGTGAAGATTATTTTCTTCTTAATCAGATTCTGTTTGTTGCCATTCGAAATTTCCGAGGCTTTTCCCAAAACCATAGTGCGTTAAATTTGCAGGCAAACGCTGCGACCTACTATACCTGTAGAACCAATAGCACACTAAGATACTGATGGAGGGATGTCGTTGACCTATCAGATTGCACTACGTTGTCATACGGCTCTGCTGTTGTATGCTGTTGTGTTTACTAAGGAATCAGCTGGACACAATGAACAAAACAACATGATAGCAGCAGCTGCAGCACAACTATACGTGTGATACGTGTTTGGAAAATGTGAAAATGGTGACGTTGAATCGTCCCTAGTGTAGTGTTAGCTTAGCGCTAGGTAGCTGGTCCGAGTCTTTATGGTCACTCACGATTCATCTCGTACTAGAATTCACTTCCGTCCCATGCGGAACCTGGAAATGGGCGTGACTTAAGCGCTTTATTGCAGTCTTTAACAAATGGTGCATTCAGGTGCTCTTCGGATGGTTCCATTTCACGAGTTAAGTCGTTTTTTTTCGACTTCGGTGTGTTCATGAGCTTTTAAGTCGTAATGTGGAAACAACATGGACGCTACAATGATGCGTTGTATTTTATTGCTCGTTTAAACAACACTGATAGCTGTTTGCGATTTTTGGGTCAGCAACTCATTTTTCTGACACTGCATGAAATGAATGCAGTGCACATCCTGCCAGAAGGGAGAGACAAAAGGTTCCGCACTACAAAGGTTACACACTACACTTTTAAGTAAAAATAAAATAAAATAGAATGAAAGGAAATAGATTTGCTTAGTTTTAGTTTTGACTCGTTATCTCTACTTGGTAAAGGTTACAATTCCAGGTATCTTTCCTCTTTCTTTAGTCTTTTTGGGATTTGATCAATCAATCAAACTTTATTGCAGACTCCACCGTCCAAATAGACATACAGTCACATATAGTAAATATAAATAAAACACACACAACAACAACAACAACAACAACAACAAAAACATTATAAAAGGCGATATATCACATATCAAAAAAAGTGCTTATGCAAATTCAGTAAAAGGCATCTAATAAATAAGGACAGTAAATGCCATTAAAATGCCATTTAAAAGTGCTTATACACATTCTATAAAAGGCACAAATACCAGTGTGTCCACATATAGGATTGGTATCTCACAGAACTACACCTTGGGTTAGTCAACTGTATAATGAGATCATTCTGGGACCCCTGCAGTCTACATATGAACTTATACATTAGTCTTCTCAGGGTGGCCTGGAAGGTGTTTATCCCTAAATCACAAAAAAGCTCGCTGGCACTACTACCCCTGGGCTTCTTGAGCAGGATTCTGAGACAGTCATCAAAGTGACACAACACAGTGACATTGGTACACACAACAATTGGTACACACATTGGTACACACAATACAGTGACCTTGGTGAGGCAGAAACAGTGTGTGGGGCTCACCCTGGTGGCAGGACTGAAGGGCACGGCCACCTTCTTGATGACAGTCAGGTATCCAGGGGCAGAGGCAGCCACCTTGTAGTTTCCTGGGGCCAGCAGGCGCCAGTAGTCTCCGTCTTTAGCTGGAAAATGACAGTGTGTCAGTAGGTGACAGACAGAGCAGCCGACCGATACTGTTGATGGTCTTTCAGTAGAATTGTATGGTCGTGATCGGTGACGTTGGGATATCATGACACAATTCTGCTGTGTAGATTAATGATAACGAGCATTTAAAAAGAACAAAATTAGGAATGAAACATTTAAAGAAATATAGTCTGATATCATACCTGACATATTGCCATTCGACTCAATGGGATAATTTAATAATTTATCAATTTGATTAACACGTGATTTTACATAATTTTATGTGAGCCATATCATAATATATATCCATATAAAAAATCCTTATGATTATCATGATATTGATTTGAACCATATTGCCCAGCCCTGCATAGAGTACATAGACTGTTTTGAATATTACTAATGAACAGGTGCATGGAAAGCATCTGAAAGCATGTCGCAGGACCCAGCATGTCCACCAGATGGAGGCATTACAACATCTAACCATTACATCATCATGGTTCCAGCCATGGACCACTGGTCCACTTACCTCAGACCAACAGTGAGTGTAACAAGGTTCACACACTCACTTATAAATCAAACTCAAGGACCTTTCAGTGATTTTCAAGACTTGTTTGGTGAGATTCAAGGAGTCAAAATTGGCACGTTTAGTGGTCAGTTATGACACTGCTCAAAATTAGACATCATAGAGGCATACATTTTTACTTGTGTCAAGTCAAGAACTCGCATTTTAAAACTGCTGCTATATCCTGGGACAGAGGAATGATGAATTTGGGTGCTATATTTTAATAATAATTATAAAAGAAGGCCACCCACTTATTTTCAAAACCATTCAAGGCATTATTTCTTATATTTAAATGCACACACCTTAAGGGATTTTCAAGGCCTGTGGGAAGCCTGATGTAATGCACTCTGTGTGTGTGTGTGTGTGTGTGTGTGTGTGTGTGTGTGTGTGTGCGTGTGTGCGCACGTGCATGCGTGCATGTGTGCGTGCACGCGTGCACAGATGCATGTGTATGGTGTGGTGAGTTGTGCTGAATGATGGTACCTGTGGTGATGTCATGGTCAATGCCCTCCACAGAGATTGAGGCATTGGAGATGGGGTTTCCTTGGAGGTCACGCACAAAGCCCTTTACACCACGGTGAACCTACGGGCATGCGCACACGCACACGCACACGCACACACAACACACACACACACACACACACACACACACACACACACACACACACACACACACACACACACACACACACACACACACACACACACACAAAGAAACATATTCACTGGACAGATGGAAGAAGCAATGCTTGGGTTTCATATGTACAGCTGCTCTTTAGATGGATATATATATATATATAAATAATAATCTTTAACCACATCCAGATTTTTTATTACAGTAATGACTGATGTGAAGTGACATCAGACACATAAATAAAGCTAAAAGAAAACTAAACCACTCTGAAATGATTGGATGGCAGAAATGTGCTTCCTACCTGTTCGATGTAACTGACGAGCGAGTTGCGGTTCTGCTCCCAGTAGTTCTTGAGCGTGTCCTCGTTAGGGAACTTGTCACAGCTCAGCTCCAGAGTGATCTCAAAACAGTTGCTGCTCAGGTAGTTGAAATCCTGCATTCCTGTGAATGAGATGAAAAGTGGTAAGAAGGAGAACTGCTCTAGAAATCAAAGCTTTGGCCGTCTTATCTGTTTGTGACAGTAGAGAAGATAATATAGAGAGCAGGATTGGGGCCATTGATGAACTGAATTGAGAAGGCGTGGTCAATTCTAATTCTGAGCGTCCTTGTCAGAGTCAAACCGCTGCAACAAAAGCTGTACTTTTGTACTTCTGAGGCAAACTCTCAGTGCGGTGTCGGAGCCTCTGTTGGAACTGTCGCAATTGTGAGAGCAACATGTCAGAGGAAGAGACGGATGCTAAGCACGGATTGGCGGATCGCTATGTCAATCTTTTTTTTTTTTGCAAATGGTCAATTGGAATGTCACCCAGCTCTAGGGAAAGATTTTACGATATTCAGTATTGATAATATACTACATGTGATGTCAGATATGGGGTATCTGGACATGGAAACATGAACATTGAACTTCTAGACATTTATTGATGAGTTCATTCATAAATTGACCACCAGCCCTGATAGGTGGACAGGTCTCTCACCCCCAGGCACGCTGTACCAGGCTCCTCCATTTGTGATGCCGTCGGTGAAGCTTGTGTCGTCGTCGTTCTTGCGACAGGGGGCTCGGTGAGGGTCGGACATGACCGGGTTATACATGGAGTAGGCCCGAGCCAGGGACTTGAACATGATGTCATCTGGACTGGCGCTGTACTCGTGGGTGGTGCCTTCGAGGAGCAGGGGGAGGGGAGGGGGACGCTGTTTAGACAGCGGCTACAATAAAATAGTAATTGCATACCTGCATCTGCAAAACATTACCCTGTGCTCTTGCATAAAAATTTGTTTTGTTTCTTTTGGCTAAGAAAGCATCTGGTGGCATTGTAGGAAACTATTTTCCATCAGATTTAAAATTAGATTCATGAGATTCAGGAAAAACTAGTAAAATGTTTGTTGTTGCTATAGGTGAAACATTTGTTTCATTAACCTAAACACATCCTATAAAGGAAGACGTCAGCGGTCTTGCTTTTATTGTGTGTACTGATTTATGTATTTTATATACTGTGCATGCTTTTTATGTCTGTGATTAACTGTTGTATTCTCTTTTCTTTTTATTGTTGTTTTGCATGCTTATAGATGATCTCAATAACTTTGTAATTTCAATCTTATATTATATTATACATATTATATTAAGTTTTTAAGGTGACTCTGGAACATCTGTCCAGGGACTGACTACACATGAAAAATAGCCTCTTGGCTAACCCTGGGGCATTTACAGCAATGTTTATTAACCCATTAATACCTGATGCAGCATTTGTGTGTGTATCCCTTTAAGACCGCGAACCGCGTTAACGCGGTTCGCGGTCTTAAAGGGATATGCACACAAATGAGGGATATACACGCAAATGCTGCATCAGGTATCAATGGGTTAATGTGCAACTGTCCCTGTTAAATAACAGGCCCATCTCCATTTAACTCAATGGATGCTGAAAACTTTGAAGCTCAATATCTCAGAACTACCCTGAAGGCAGATAGAACCTTATCATTAAGCTCACACTACGTGTATGCACAGTGTGTGTGTGTGTGTGTGTGTGTGCGCGTGCGTGCGTGTGTGTGTGTGTGTGTGTGTGTGTGTGTGTGTGTCTACCAGTGCGGGTCTCATCATAAGGGTAGTTGGCCACCACATCCCCTCCATGCAGGTTAGCTGACAGGACAAAGGGGATGTCCATGATCCAGTGGATCACTGCCTTGGTCTCTGGAGCCAGCTGACGAGGTGGAAAAACATACATCAGTCGCACTCAAACAAACACACACCGCAAACAAGTTAAATAGCCATCTGTGTACTATATACCCCATGCCCATTTCCAGCCAACAGATAACAGACATCTTATTTAGCGTTAATCCTAACTTGAATCCCTCACACTCTCAGCATCTCTGTGTGTTTGTGTACATGTTCAGTAGTATGCGTATATAACCTTGGCGTTCTCATCCACAGCCTTCTTCATGTTCTGCAGCAGGTGGTTGTTGGCGCCGCCCTCGCGCTCGTTCAGGTAAATGATGCGGTCCAGGTCGGGGAAGTTGCGGTTCAGGTCGGCCCCCTGGGCGTTACTGCGGCCCACGAACCAGTCCTTGATCTCCCCGGGCTGCTGAGCGGGGCGAGAAGAGGAGATGCTTGTTAAGACGGAAAGGGAACGTGCGAGGGAGACGGCGTGCAGCCAAGCGCAGCGGGAACTAATTGATCCTGAAACGCGAGCTTGTACACTTGTCATGATTGTTGTCAGATGTTTCTCAAACGCTGCGTGGTGTGTGTAATTCAGAATGAGGCCAGCAGGGAGAGGTGTTACTAGGTCATTGTGTATAGTCTTGTAAGCTTAAGCTGTCTTACGCTACCTTAAACGATAAATCCTTGTGTCGGCATGCTTGTTGTTTGTAGGTGTGTGTGGGTCATGCTGGGTGTCAGGTGTAGGGCTGGGCAATAAAGCGATATTATATCGATATTGTCATATGAGACTAGATATCGTCTTAGATTTTGGATATTGTAATAATAACGTAATATATGGCACAAGTGTTGCTTTAAATGCTACATCGAGTGATGTACTTTTCTGAACTTGCCAGACTGTTCTAGCTCTTGTATTATTTGCCTTTACCCACTTAGTCATTATATTCACGTTCACTGAGGATTATTGATCAAAAAATCTCATTGTGTAAATATTTTGTGAAAGCACCTATTCATAGCTTTCAAGGGGCGTTACGTAAGTACAAGGAACGCCCATTCTGGCGGTCAAAACTCAAAACAACAATGGCGCTGAACACTGACCAGACGCAGCTCCAGCAAAAAGCGGTCTTTTTTCCACCAGTTTCCAGTCAGGAATATTTAGACCATCTATCAAGCGTTGAAAAAGAACGATATCTAAACAAACTGCACGTTTTGGGCACTTCAAACAAACCGAACTATCGTTAACGTTACTGTCCAACACATGGCAGTTCGGAGAAATTGTTTCACAACAAACTGCGTGCGGAGTGCGGACTCGTTTTTATAATGTTGTGGAGAGAGAGCACAGCCCTCGTCGCGTGTGAAGAGAGAGGGAGAACGGGTGAGACAGAAGCAAACTATTTTTTGCAGATCTCAAAAGCAGGTAAACCACTGTGGGATTAGTGAGACTATTGCTAAAAGAGAAGATACTGTAGTGATGCCTGTGCTGTCGTCCGCTCAAACAGTACTTAGCAGTACTGTTTGACCGTCAGGTGGGCGTTCCCGGCAGCACGTAACGCCCCTTGAAAGCTATGAATAGTCAGGGAAGGAATCCCTGTCTTTGCATTTGATTTTGATCACAGTCTTGTTTGAATCAAAGTGCTTGTTGTGACATCTCACATGTGGCTTGGACTTACAACTGAACATTTAGCCCACTTCGTAGAAATTCAGCCTAGACATATGATTTTGGGTCCATATCGCCCAGCCCAAGTTGTACTGTTCGGTAACTTGCAAAATAGTCTTTAACCAACATGAAAATGAATGGTGCTAGGATCGTGGATCTAGGATCGTGGATCGGCATCCTGCCTAACCCCTAGTCAGGTGTACCTGCGAGGCGGCCTTCTCGAAGCCGTCGGGGTTCATGGAGGGCATGAGGTGGATGCGCGTGTTGTGCACGAGGTCGATGATGGTCTCGTTGCCTTGCTGGTACTGGTTACACAGGTACTCGGCCAGGTAGATGATCAGCTCTCTGCCCACCGCCTCGTTGCCATGCATGTTCCCGATGTACTTGAACTCAGGCTCACCTGCGGACAGAGACACACTCGCTAGGTCACTGTGTTACACACAATGTATCGTGGAAGAGGCAGGATCATTTGATTGGTTGATTTTATTTATGGATATAGAAGACAATAAAAAGCATCCCAGGGATGACGTGCAAAAGTGTGAAGAACACTTATTTCCAATAAAAACAGGACAGACAGTAACACATAACATCATATAATCAATCATTAAATCATCAATTTGGATAAGAGACAGACCAAAAAGGACAATAGGAATGGTTAACAAAGGAGGAGGATTTGAACAAGGTTGACGCTGAGTCCACATACACTCAGAAAGGACAGCTTAAACTGCTAAGCCACACACATTTAGCCAACTATTATCCTTACTAAATAGAATTCACAATGCAATAACGTTGTCTACTCTGTTGGGTAATATCACTGACAGACAGACAACACTGCAATCTTTAACATTGCGACAATTTTAGTTCCTCTTTCGGTAGATCAAGAAAAAACTGTCATTGCTATGGATATTACCTAACACACACGCGCACACACACCCTCAGACTAACTTTAACACTGGACCTCAGACTAACTTTAACACTGCACCTCAGCACTCCAGTGACAAACACACTGACTGACTGGCTGAAAGGTCAAGCTGAATTAAACATTGCAGCCGCCTGCTGAAGTCTATTTGCACAATAATGACCGAGTGGATTAACCAGCAACACTGTCACAGACTTCCTGACACTCGCTGGAGAAAGGCTGAACTCTGCTGGAGGGGCAGGTCTGGGATCAGATCAGATCTGACACTCTGTGGAGAAAGGCTGGGCTCTGCTGGAGTGGCAGGTCT
>NC_139646.1:9487815-9515315 GCF_964638095.1 Poromitra crassiceps
CCTCTCTGGGTAAGGAGGCTTCTCACAGCAAGTCTGCTAATCCAAATGTATGCTATTCTACCCCCCATTCCACTGCAATCTGTTCTATTCTACTGAGCACATTAGCCATGTTTTATTTGAAAGGCATTTTATATATTCAATGTGCCATATGTCATTTGACCACACGAGATGGTCTACAGACTGCAGTGTATTATGACAGACTCAACCACACAAGATGGTCTACAGACTGCAGCGTCTTGGAGAGAGCGCAGCCTCATACAGATATTGTTTTTACCCTACTAGACCAATCCAAAGCTATTACAGTAATATACAGTATTTCTCCCAACGCTGAGGCCTTGTAAATAGTTCCAGACTCCAGAGTCCAGAGTCAAGGGATCCTAGCCAGAAGCAGAGCCCACTTCACTGGAGGCAAATTCCTTTTTGGGACTCCCTTCTAAGCTCAAAGGTAACCCAATTCTGGGAAGTAAATAAATACCTCCCTTCCTCAGAAAGATGCTAAAAGTCCTTCTCTAATTGATCTGCTTCTGTCATCTCCTCTTCGGTGATTGATGGGTATAGATTTTTTTTTTTTTTAATCACTTTATTTCTCAGTTTTCACAAAAAAAACATGGATGTCACGAAATACAGTATGAAAACTCTTTTTCTTTTTTTTCTCCCTCTCCCACCCCCATGGGGACTGACAAAAAACAACAACAAAAAACAAAAACAACACCACTAAAAACAACTACAAAATAAAAACAACTACAACAACAACAATAACAATAATGGACAGATGTGTGTGCGACTGTGCGTAGTTATTTGGCTCACAGTAAACTACCTTTTCTCTGCTGTAATTAAACACTGCTCTCTCACAGTTGGTCAATAATATATTTAATAAAGGGTTGCCATATGCTATTGAAATTATACTTAGGCCCTCGTACAGCCAATCTAATCTTTTCTAGTTTCAAAAATTGTAATGTATCTCTGATCCAGTGTTTAAAAGAAGGAGGGGCAGCCTGCTTCCAATTTAATAAAATGAGTCTCCTGGCTAAGAGTGTGACAAAAGCAATACAGTTGGATTGTGCCTTGGGGAGGTGATCGTCTTCACACTGGATGCCAAAGATGGCTGTTAAAGGATTTGGGTCTATTGGTCTGCCAAATATGTTAGATAGGGCTTCAAAAATGGAGGACCAGTAACCTGAGAGCCGTGGGCAAAACCAAAATGTATGAGCTAGTGTCGCAGGCGAGAACTTACACCTATTACAAAAATTATCAACTAACGGATACATCTTTGAGAGTCGGGCTTTAGACAGATGCAGCCTGTGTACCACCTTGAATTGAATTAGGCCATGCCTGGCACAAATCGATGAGGAGTGTATTCTTGAGAATATGTCTGACCATTCAGCATCCGTGAATTGTACACTCAGATCAGCCTGCCACGCCTCTCTCAACACATCAAGAGATGTTGTCTGCATAGACGAAAGTTTATTATACATAACGGATATAATACCTTTGAGAGATGGTACCACTGGGAATAAATCATCAATAGGTTGCGGTTCAGGGATTGTGGGAAATTAACCTGTGTGTCTACGGGCCCAATCCCGGGCCTGTAAATAACTGAAAAAATGTGTTCTTGGTATATTAAATTTAGCTCTTAATTGATCAAACGAGGCAAAAATATCCGCCATGTACAAATCCTTGAATGTGATAATACCCCTCTCACGCCACTCCAGGAAGGAGTGACGGGTATAGATTGAATAAGGGAAATCAATCACAGAGTAATGTCTTTTCCCCCTGGATTCACCTCATGGGTGCACCTTGTGGAAAGAGTGTGTTTACACTGTTGGCTTTTCGGCAGCGACCACGCCGCAGTGCACGACAGATGGCTGCTCACTGGCAGATGCATGAGTTTCAGGACAGCCAACCGCGCAAGCCGCCAGCCGGCTCAGTGCGCTAAGCCGATCTGTTGCCCCGGCAACCACTATTTCAGGTCCACCTTCGAGTTTAGACACGTCGCCGGGTCAGATCAAAAATAATGGAAAGCACGTTATCAAAGATTTCATTTTTATCGTCTCTCACGCGCAAGATGATATTTTCTCCTGCTATTGGCATCGTGCCCCCATCTCTGTTTCCTATCAGTCTCTGTGGCTCCTCACCTCTTCTGCTTCTGCTCCCCTCTCCTCCATTTCACCCCCCCCCCCCCCTCTCTCTCCCTCTCTCTCTCTCTCTCTCTGGATGTTTTGGACAGAGAGGTGGAGGGTTGGAAACTCATCTGGTAGCAATAAGGCTTCTCCACATCGCTACCGTGACTCATGCCTGCGCGCACGCCCACCGGACTATTACAGGCTTATTTTGTACGTACACACACGGTCATTAGTTTTTGTGGCCATGCGAGCTGCAAACACACAAACCTGTGGCGTGGGGAAACACACACAAACACGCGCACGCGCACGCACACGCACGCGCACACACACACACAAACACGCGCATGCGCACGCACACGCACACACACACAGAGAACAGCATGCATCTTAATTCACTTCTAAACTTCTAAAATGCTATGAGACATGTTCTATAATTACAAGCGAAATGGCTTCCTTTGAAGGCTCTGTCTCACGACCACGACCCTCTGACTAAATTAATGACTTCCTATGTCACTTTTAATTAATGACTGCCTATGTCACTTTGAAAGCACTTGTCTGGGAGAGTAGGCATGGATTGTAATCAACTCGTTTGTCAGTTATTATCATCTGAAAGGTAAAATGTTTTTAAAACAGCCTAATTGTTTAATTATATTGCTCTCTTTGTCAGAATGGTGCTCCTCTCACTGTTAAATCTAGAGAAGTAAAAAAAACTTTTGCAATATTCAGGATGGTCAGCAGTAAGACTTGTGATAGGTGCAGGATGGTCAGCACTAAGACTTGTGATAGGTGCAGGATGGTCAGCAGTAAGACTTGTGATAGGTGCAGGATGGTCAGCACTAAGACTTGTGATAGGTGGATGGTCAGCAGTAAGACTTGTGATAGGTGAATGGTCAGCACTAAGACTTGTGATAGGTGGATGGTCAGCACTAAGACTTGTGATAGGTGCAGGATGGTCAGCACTAAGACTTGTGATAGGTGGATAGTCAGCACTAAGACTTGTGATAGGTGGATGGTCAGCACTAAGACTTGTGATAGGTGGATGGTCAGCAGTAAGACTTGTGATAGGTGGATGGTCAGCAGTAAGACTTGTGATAGGTGGATGGTCAGCAGTAAGACTTGTGATAGGTGAATGGTCAGCACTAAGACTTGTGATAGGTGCAGGATGGTCAGCACTAAGACTTGTGATAGGTGCAGGATGGTCAGCACTAAGACTTGTGATAGGTGGATGGTCAGCACTAAGACTTGTGATAGGTGGATGGTCAGCACTAAGACTTGTGATAGGTGCAGGATGGTCAGCACTAAGACTTGTGATAGATGGATGGTCAGCACTAAGACTTGTGATAGGTGCAGGATGGTCAGCACTAAGACTTGTGATAGGTGGATGGTCAGCACTAAGACTTGTGATAGGTGCAGGATGGTCAGCACTAAGACTTGTGATAGGTGCAGGATGGTCAGCACTAAGACTTGTGATAGGTGGATGGTCAGCACTAAGACTTGTGATAGGTGCAGGATGGTCAGCACTAAGACTTGTGATAGGTGCAGGATGGTCAGCACTAAGACTTGTGATAGGTGGATGGTCAGCACTAAGACTTGTGATAGGTGCAGGATGGTCAGCACTAAGACTTGTGATAGGTGGATGGTCAGCAGCAAGACTTGTGATAGGTGCAGGATGGTCAGCACTAAGACTTGTGATAGGTGGATGGTCAGCAGTAAGACTTGTGATAGGTGCAGGATGGTCAGCACTAAGACTTGTGATAGGTGGATGGTCAGCAGTAAGACTTGTGATAGGTGCAGGATGGTCAGCACTAAGACTTGTGATAGGTGCAGGATGGTCAGCACTAAGACTTGTGATAGGTGGATGGTCAGCAGTAAGACTTGTGATAGGTGCGAGATCATTTGCTTCACCAATCAGGAGTTCCACAAGCCCAAGGTTTTTGTACCCAGGACTTTAGTAAGTCAGGGCCAAGGGGTAGTAAGGTAAAGTCCCAACGGTTGTCACACACCTGAGTGTGCGAAATTTGTTCTCCGCATTTGACCCATCCCCTGGGGGAGCGGTGAGCGGCAGCAGTGCCGCGCTCAGGGAATCATTTGGTGATCTAACCCCCCAATTCCAACCCTTAGTGCCAAGCAGGGAGGCAATGGGTCCCATTTTTATAGTCTTTGGTATGACTCAGCCAGGGATCGAACTCACAACCTCCCAGTCTCAGGGTGGACACTCAAACCACAAGGCCACTGAGCTCACCACTAGGGCTCACCAAACCTCAATGTTGCAACACGTATCGTAAACAGCTCGCACCTGGGCCTTGCAGATTTACACTGAGATCAGTTACAATTACTTCACTTCAATTCCATTTTAATTTGGACTGAAGCCCTTTGTGAACCGGTATGAGCAAAGGAAACAAAATGAGTGTTTGGCATTTGTAATCTCCATCACAAAACAGACACCCGGTTTAGGATCATTCAGGATGGTGTGATGATCGTATTCTCTGGGAGCTTTTGCTAGCCAGAACCTACGTACGTCTGAGCCCAGGTCCAAACAGCCAGAACCTACGTATGTCTGAGCCCAGGTCCAAACAGCCAGAACCTACGTATGTCTGAGCCCAGGTCCAAACAGAACCTACGTATGTCTGAGCCCAGGTCAAAACAGAACCTACGTACGTCTGAGCCCAGGTCCAAACAGCCAGAACCTACGTATGTCTGAGCCCAGGTCCAAACAGAACCTACGTATGTCTGAGCCCAGGTCCAAACAGGGAATATCAAAAGCGTGAAGAGGTGTGACAGCCTATTTTAGAGGTGTCTGTCCGTAGTGACTTTTCACATATGTTTGATGATTTTCTTTCTTCCTGGCCCAATTTATGGCTGATATTCTGAACCTCTTGCCATAGGCTATCCTTTTTCTCTCTTTTTTTTCAGATTTCCCACCTTTTCTCCCCAATTGTACTTGGCCAATTCCCCCTGGTGTCCTGGTCGTTGCTCCGCCCCCTCTGCCACTCTGGGGGGACTAGCACAATGCTTCCGATGATACATGTGCAGTCGCCACCAGCCGCTTCTTTTCACCTAATAGTGAGGAGTTTCATCGGGAGGACAATTGTGTCTGTAGGAATGTCTGACCAAGCCGGAATTACCACTGCCGG
The DNA here is from genome assembly GCF_964638095.1 of Poromitra crassiceps. Lineage (NCBI taxonomy): Eukaryota > Metazoa > Chordata > Actinopteri > Beryciformes > Melamphaidae > Poromitra > Poromitra crassiceps. The sequence continues at coordinate 9,493,073 of NC_139646.1, forward strand.
GAATAGCTTGTTTGCAACCACGTGATTCCAATGATGCCAATGACGTCGCTGGGGGGCAGCTCTCCAGAGCTACTATATGGAGGAAAGAGAGTATGTAAGATGTTGAATGCTGCTCCACGCTTCAGGTATCACCAGAAGATTGCAAAACATAAAGGATATGATCCATATACAATGAAGAGAAGTGATTTTTCCAGCAACTTGTCAGATTTTGCTGGTGCTTTCCTATCACTTCCTAGTATGTCTCCTGCTGCTGGTGCCCCCCAGCATGATCATGTGGTTTGCAAACAAGCCAATGGTCAATGGTCTCGACCCTTGATGTGACATCACCTGAAAACAAGCTATTGAATCCGGGTCTCCATGGTGGCAGGTGAGTGCATTTACCTCTATACTACCCAGATGCCCCAGCGGCCAGCATACCTCTTGAATGTTCTTGTACTCCTCAGATGGACTTTCAAACAATAACGTCTTGAAATGTCCCTCAGACTTTACTTGAACCCTCTTGGATTTGCTCTCTATTCTAGTTCCTTTGGAAAAATCTGAAAAGGGACGTTATGGCACAAAAAGAGAAATGGTGCTGTATTTTTTTGGGCATATTTTTAGCAGGGTGTTCCTATCTGGAGGAAACCCCAGCACAGGGAGAACATACAAACTCTATACAGAAAGGCCCTTTTGACGAGCCCACCTGAGCTGTAGTAGGCACTGAGGACATGGGGATGGGGACACACCCTCAGCGCCCACAGTGTCCCAGGCGGGAAATCGAACCCAGGACCTTCTTGCTGTGAGGCGACTAGCAAGTCTGCGCCACTGTGCCTGTCCCTGTAGTTCCTTCCTGGGTGGTATACGAATGTGCCTCACACCCAAGTCTAATTTTGGCACATCTAAGCACTCTGACAACCTCCAGCCCCATCCTGATAGCCTGGAGCCCTGATGGGCAGCAACATAATGGTGCAGCCTGTAATAGCCTAATTGCATTGGGTATGCCAGGACTTATTGGTTCAACTCCTCTCATTCAGCCCAAGGCTCAAATCCATGGCTCCAATTTACTCCAGCCAGTCACTCACTCACTCACTCACTCACTCACTCACTCACTACACTGTTGGTGGTGTTTCTTTTGGGAAGCACGTTAATTGCAGGACTTTTACGAGCTACCCAGTAAGCCAAGCCAGGATCCATTTGTCTTTGGGGCGTTTTCTCAGCATCACGGCTCAGTAAAAAGAACGGAGAGATTCTTATCATCCAGCAAAATGGCGGCTTTTGGTGTCTGGTTCCATAATCTATCGTCTAGATGGCTCTGAAGTGATGGGGTGCGGTAGGCCTACTGTAGCCTATTTGTTGTATGCACACACAGCACGACACACCTGCGCTCTGCTACACGGGCTCCCTCACGCCACGGGCTGTAGCCTACCAGTCATCATCTCACACGGTCCATCAGCATAACCGAGCTGCGATGCGCAATTGTGCGCGACGTGTTTGTGTTATTAAAATGTGCGCTCTTCATATTGCTCTATAGGGGAAAACGAGGGACAAAGGAACTGAACGATGTATGGTCGGATTAGCCGACATATCAGAAGCGTACATTATAATCCTTGTCTGCGTAAAACTGACCAGGTTCGTGCGTCCCGGGGTTGTCGGACATCTCCAGCACCAGCAGCTCGCGGCCCTCGAAGCTCTCCCCGATGGTGTAGATGCGGGTGATGGACTGGCACTGCAGCCATACCGACACCAGCGCCTTCCGCAGCTCCTCATAACGGTGATACTCGAAGGAAATCTCCCCGTCGGTACCGGCGGCTGAGCCCTGCACGGCGGCCAAGGCAGTCCCGAGTAAAACTATCGATAGGAATTGTTTCATTTTGATATATGTCCTCCTGTCCCGTTCTCTCCCTAAGCCCTGCCTAATGGCTTGCTCCCAAGCCTTATCTCTGTGCTGCAGCCTCGCTTCAGGCTATAAATATCTCTCCTCCCTCTGCCTCTCTCTGCCTCTGCCTGTGTGATGATGCGTACTACTAGGCTACCTGTCCTCCTGAGCGCAGGCTCTCTGACTCCCCCTACCTGCAGCGTAGAAAGCTACAGCCTGATGATGATGGAGGAGAATGGAGAATGCGAAGGAGCGAATTTTTGACGTTGCACGTTTGCACTGTATCTCTCAGGATGCTAAAAAAAAAAAAGTAAAATTATAGTGTTTGTGTAAATGCTTTGGTTTATCATAGGAGAGTTTCATGATTTGATGCAATCATGATACAATGTAATACAATTATAATGAAAACAAAGTATGGATGTGCAGAATCATGTTTATGTCTGAGCCACATCTGTCGATCAATAGCATTGTCTTCTTGCTAGAATGTAAACGATTTAAAAATGTAGGTTAATTATTTTCTTGTGTTATATTAAGCAGTATGGCACTCATTCCTGTCCTACATCTTTATTTGTATTAATAATGCAGAGAATGGATATTTATTGGTGGTAAACATGTCCCCCACGGCCAGGATCATCCATCCTTGGGTCAGTTCCAATCATTGTTAGTGTCGCCCCCTAGTGGCACAAGTCAATGTTGCAGTGTAACTAAATAATGAATGGAAGGAGACCAATCCATAGTCCCCCCCCCCCCTTTGGGGGGCAATAGAGATACCGGTATGTAGTGTACCAATGAGGTATGTACTGTATGTATGCTACTAAATCGCTACTAAATGCTACTAAAAGTAATTAAATTACTTGATGTCAGATCTCATTTTCATGACCCTCTGGCTCCAAGCTTTCCTATGTCACTATATTATTATTATTATTTAAGCTCACAGGAGCCTTATCTTTTTAAAGCTCACATGAGCGTCGTGTACAGATGTTCCTCCACTTCCAGTTTGTTCCAGTGGTTTGGTTTCCCACTCTGCAGAAGCCTTACAAGGCTTTCAGTGAGTTTGCAGAAGCCTTACAAGGCTTTCAGTGAGTTACAACTGTTTGATGTAGCGTAGTTCACATAGTTCAGCTCTTTTGTGACTTTTCACCGCTTTCTGTGCAAATCAATAGTGTTACATTCTCAAGAACACACAAGCAAGAGAGCACAGAGATGGAGAGAACACCGCAAAATCATCCATTTCTCCATCAACCCGCCTCAGAGTCTATACCAAGAGAATGAACACATTTACATTGCTAATTTACTCTCCCAAGATTGTTTTTCTGACATTATCTTGTCCTATTCATGATGATCATAACATGCAGGCTGTTATGGGCTGTGTGTGTCCCCGATTCTGCAGATTTAAAGTCTTCGATCCACCTGGAACTTGAGGTGGCGACTGTCTGTGGTGCCCAAACAGTGCTGCCAAAGTGCCTTTGGGCTGGGCACTCTGACCTCTTACATATATCTGTGTGTAGTGGAGATTCTGACAAATAATGAAAGACAATCCTCTTGATACAGTGTTGCATGATGTCATGATCTGATATGTTTTCGGGATCATTACAGTTTCATGTTATCATCTTGTAACATAAATGCACAAAACATAACCAAACTCCTGATTAACTTTGTTCATGTGTTTTTATTCTACGACAAAAGACACGACAAAACATTTTCAAGAAGGAACAAAAGGGGCTTGTACCAGTGCTCTGTAAGTAACCCACTCCCCTTTCATCAAAATGTTACATCAAACAAGCCCAATTTTGTTTCAAATATCTGCTTTGAGGTTACGACAGTTGCAGCCGGACTGCAACGACAACAGAATAAAAACAGTGTCATCCTGACTCATCTCAAATCAAGAGGAGAAGCTAAAGTGCTAAAAGACATTCAGAGGTAAACAGAACCAGTTCACAAGCATCAAAACAGGGATGTTTACAGCTTTTATTCAGTCAGTAGCTGCTGACAGAAGCAGAAAATATACTTCTTTTGGAAAAAGGCACAGAAGAATTTAAAATGTCTGATTCAGACCACAACAGCGCTGATCCATGAAAGTACAGTCCATAGTGTGTGTGTGTGTGTGTGTGTGTGTGTGTGTGTGTGTTCAACTTCTGAGTGAGAAGTGTGCTCACTGTGTCCAGGTGTGTGAGTGCTTCACTGCTCCTTCTTGAGCATGTGCTTGTTGTACTGGTTGTCGGTCTTCAGCAGCTTGTCCCACCAGGTGAAGGTGGAGGCGTAGTTCCCCACAAAGTTCATGTGGTGGAAGTCGTGGAAACGGGTGCCGGCGTAGAACGGGATCAGGTGGAGCGGGTTCAGAGGGATGTCGTACCCACTGGGAGGGAGGGAGAGAGAGAAAGAAAGAAGGGAATGATAGTTGGTCACTTTTATATTCAAAAATCACTGACAGATACACTGTACTTCAGAATCAGTGGGGTGCTGACCTAAAGCAGTCAACCTAGGAGGGAGCTGTGTATTGTTTTGTTTAAACAGACACCAGCTCATCCCATCTCTTGTATTTCCCCTAATGCAGGGGTTCCCAAACTTTTAAGACCAAGTACCACTACCAAATCAAATTTCCCAGGGGCCACTTTCACTACCAACAATACCCCCACCACCATAAAATGAACTTTGTTGATTTAACCATGCAATTATTGCAATAGCATCAGAAAGGCTAAATAACAAAATAAGGACACACACACACATACACACACACACACACACACACAGTTACAGCGGTAACTATGTCAAAGTTTAAACAAGTTGAACTTTGAGCGCAGCGCAAGGTGGCAAATTTGAGCGGTGCGCGACGCCATGGGTAGTGCTGCCGCATAGTTGAGAGGCACTGCTCTCCTAGCCTGGGTAAACCCAGCCTCCACGTGACCTCTATGTACTATCAGTCACATTACAGGCATAGTCTGTGACGTCACGTTGAAGGCTGGGTTCACCTAGGCTACCGCTCTCCCCATAGGAAAACAACGAAACAGCGGGCGCAGTACCGTTTTACCACGGATCATGTGTGGGGGGCTTTAGGTCTTCTAGTTTCATATGATACCAGAAACCTTTGCAATGCTCTGGCGGACCACCAGGCGGAGCCCCGTGGACCAGTTTGGGAACCACTGCCCTAATGTATATACTGTATGACAGTGTATGTGTATTTAAATCTCACATGTATAAATTGTAAATATATACAAAGGAAAAAAATATTGATAGATGCAATCCAAACAAATGAACAAATGTAAAATTTGAGAACATAATAAACAAAACAATAACAATAATAAAACAAGTTCAATATTATTAATGATAATATCCGTTGTCCTCTGTGGCCCTCTAGTGGTCAATAAGGAGTAATGCTACTCCAAACAAGTTTTCCATGTAACTGTGCAGGGACACTTTTGTTTCTCACTCACTCATTTCCCTCTCCTTTCAGGTGCCCTGCATTTTAGCTGATTAGGAGGGTGTTAGAGCTTTTGCTAAACCAATCACATTTGGCCACATTTTCCCATTCAGCCAATCTCAGCCTTAGCGGCAAACTTTAAGAGCTGTTCTTTTCTCACACGCTATTCTCTTATGTCTGTAATGTCTTGTGAAGCACTTTGAATTGCTTTATGTATGAAATGTGCTATATAAATAAAATTGACTTGACTTGACTTGTCATTTCAGTGCAATTGCTGCAAAACCCTCCTCCACCCCATTCTCCTCCAGGTCTGAGATCTCCAGAAGCCGATCTTCGTTCTTAGAGTTCATCACCTCACCACCACCAGGTCTAGACTCCACAGTGGGAATATCCTATTCTACTCACGGCTTCATTACCACCTTCATAATCATGATGACGTCTCAACGTCGTGATGGAGTCTAATCGCCAAAGACTTTGAACATTTCATAATTATTGAACATTTCATAATCATTGTTTATTCACAATCATTGTTCACATGTAAATACATCATTTGCTCATATTGATAAATCATTGTTAACTAAATAGTAGTGTCTCCTGATTGAAATACTACTACTTCAGTTGCAGTCAGCTACTGATGTTACTTACCACTGTACCACAAGGAAGGGGAGGGACACAAAGGACACATTATGCACAAGCTTTGTTGTGATGACTGTATCCTACCTGTGGACGTCGATGGTCTCCAGCAGGCGGAAGGCCACCCAGGCCCACAGCAAGGAGACGTGGTTGCAGAAGATCATGATGCCGATGAAGAAGCCAGCGCCCAGAATAAGTGTCTCCGCAGGATGGGCGTACTCCGCCTGCATGCCAAACGGAGCCTGGGGAATAGTGGAGGGACTGTTATGTGTGTGGTGCTCAGTGTTGGGCAAGTTACTTTCAAAATGTAATATACTACATATACTACATACTACATATACTACAAGTTACTTTACAATATTACTTTCTGTGTAGAGTAACTCGTTACTTATTACACTACTTTTGCATTACTTTTACCAAAACAACAGCAGCAGCAGAATGACATCGCCGCCCCGGAACCATCCCGAAAAATTATTTAAACCGCCTTGAAGTCAGTGTAAACTGTCCAAAATTCTAAATGTTATTCTTTTCCTTTGTTATTGTCATCTATAGTAGTTATTTGCATAAAAACACACAGTTTGATTAGGAAATGATTGTATCTTTTTTAAATATGTGATTTGATTTAATAAAATGTAACTCAATTTGTAACTTGAGTTACTTGACAAAGTAAATGGTATAATATTACTGAAATCCTATAAGTAATAAGTTATATTACTGAGTTACTGCTAAAAGTAATATATTACATGTAATATGTTCCTTTTGTAATGAGTTACCCCCAACACTGGTGGTGCTGCATCATAATGTCTGTGTGTGTGGTCGCTTTCTCGTGAGTGTGTATGCACACATTTAAATAACACATCCCTGTGCATTTTGGTTCACAATGGAGAGGCACAGTGATAGTGAGTGTTTAAGCCTGTAAGCACATGGGAGTGTTTCCGCGACAATTACAACATGTAAGTCTATGGTAAGGAAATTGTCCCAAGTATGATCTGTCTTTGCAGGTGTGTGCTTTGCTCACAGTGAACTCGTGGTGGACCTTGTGGATGTATTTATAGACCCTGCGGTGGTGCAGCAGGCGATGCAGGAAGTAGTGCCAGGTATCCTCAACAACAGCACAGCCAAAGCACTGGGCCACGAGGTACGACCTGGGGAGAGGAGAGGCAAAGGCGGATCATTCATATGTTCTGAAACATAACGCTGCAAAATCAGCACAAGTGTTGTGCTGATTTCATCAGGGTTTGTAACATCCAGTCCTATTAAGCAATCAAACGTAACGCTGCAAACCAATCAGCCATGGTTCTTTGTTGGGCTGAACCAATGAGCTCTCCCCACTGACTCACTTGATTGATGGCTCTCATTCAAACGGAATGGAGAAATAGCAGCTATTGTGACAAAAAGGCGTTTGTTGAGAGATTTAAAAAAAAGCAACTTTCTCAGTTGCTTACTAAAATGATGACTTATACTTAGCTTGGGCATGGATTGAACATTTAGATTGATACATGAGGAACAAATGCAAACATATTGCTATCTGCCTAATAAAAGAGTGTGAAGTCATTGCATAATAACTACAGTGTACTCTATAGACAGACAGAATAACTACAGTGTACCGATCTATAGACAGACATAACATAATAACTACAGTGTACTCTATAGACAGACAAAGGCAACGTCACTTCCTGCCTTTCTCTGTGTACCAGCATCTGAAAATATATGAATGGTGGTGAACGGAGCGATGCGTTACTTGTTTTGATCCCGTTTGAATTGTGCCACGGGTACTACACGTATCACGTTTGTCAATGTAAACGATAACTTTGCAAGTCAAGAAAGTCGCACTTTGTAGTAAAACTGGCACTATAAGTTATAAATCAGAAAGACTACGCACAACCAGTCGCATAAGTGACGTCTCTCCCGCCAGTCCATGTTGTTGATGGTGTGACGAGAGATGTAGTTGATTGACAAAAGGAAGCCTTACGTTTCAGTTTCAGGACAAACTGTGTCTTTCTTTTTTTTATATATATAATTTTTTTCCCGATTTTTTTATCCCATTTTTAACCCCCATTAGTGCTAATTAAATTTATTTATCCTGGTTGCTACTCCACCCTCTGCCGATCTGGGGAGAGCCGAAACTGGCTCCATGCTTCCTCCGAGACAAGGGCAGTTAGCCAGCCGCTTCTTTTCACCTGACAGGGGAAGCTTCACCGGTAGGACATAGCACGTGGGAGGTTCACACTATTCCAACCAGTTCCCCTCCCTCCGAACAGGCGCCCTTAACGACCAGAGGAGGAACCACATTAGCAACCAGGATATTGCATGTTTTGGTGAAGGGGGTTCCTATATGAAGGAAACCCCCGGGAGGCACGGGGAGAACATGCAAACTCCACACAGAAAGGCCCTTTTGACGACCCCACCCGGGCGTGGGCACTCGAGGACATGCGGACGGGCACGCATTCCTTCAGCGTTCACAGCGTCCCAGGTGGGAATCGAACCCAGGACCTTCGAGCTGTGAGGCGACAGCGCTTACCACTGCACCACCGTACCCCCCTAAACTGTGACTTTCTTGACATGCATAGTTATCTTTTAAATTGACAAAATGTACATGTGTACCCCGTGGCACAATTCAAACGGGATCACAACAGGTAACATATGCATATTTTTTCAGACGCTGGTACACAGAGAAAGGCAGGAAGCGACGTTCACTTTGGCTCTCTATAGCTAGGGCACTTCCAGTATAACGTGTTTCCAGGTGGATTTGTATTGTTGCACTGACCAGCGAGGCATGGAGTCCCAGTCGTAGGGAATGTCGAAGAACTCCGTGAAGTAGTACGTTCCACAGATCAAAGGCAGCTGGATGAAGAAATGGTTGAACAGCAGCATCTTGAAACACCTCCACTGTTTCTCCCAAGTCTCTGGCTTGTCCTGCAAGCACGCACGCACACACACACACGCACACGCACACGCACACGCACACGCACACGCACACGCACACACACACACACACACACACACACACACACACACACACACACACACACACACACACACACACACACACACACACACACACACAGCCATGCACAGAAAGAGGGATTATTCAGAGCAATTTTACTTCACATTCTGGAACTTAAATCCTATGCAACATCAAACAGACACACACATACCGGTTGGATCTTGTATTTCTGCATAAAGGGCATGAACTGGAAGAGGAAGCCAGGCACGCAGAAGAAGAAGTAGATGAACTCGTGGACGAAGAGGGAGCCCCAGGTAGCGATCTGGAACTTGGTGTAGTTGTCCATCATGTATCCCCAGGCGTGTTTCAGCGAGGGCTGGAAGGGGTTTTCTGGCAACACTGCGTCTACATACTCCACTGCCAGGTAGGCAGAGCCCAAGATGTCTGCCGTGATGTTCACCTCCATGGCGGACGATGCTGGGTGAGTGCGGGTCTGTGGAGAAGACTGGAAAACAGAAACCACACGTGTAAAACTCTCAAACATGGAGCAGTGGAAATATACTGTGTAATTCACATATATGACCGTGTTTATTATAAGTGCAGCTGGAATAATCTCCTCCTATTCTTATTCTATTTTGAGTTGTTCTTGTAGTAGTATTACTACTACTTACTACTACTTACTACTTACTACTTACTACTACTACTACTACGATAATAATGATGATGATGATAATAGTCATAATAATTATTATTATAATGATAATAGTTATAATAATATCCTTGTTATTATTATAATTATAATTATATTATTATGACAAGAAAACGAAACAGTTAAACAGCAATAGGCTACATAGCAGTAGGCTATAACAGCAATATGCTAAAGCAAAAAAGCCAGCAATGGACTAAAATCAAGGCTACAGGAGAGCATGACAAATACAAGAATAAAATTATATGAAAAAAAGTATTTAGTCGTGTGAAAGAATGACATAGCAGTATTCCACATGAAATACAGCATTATGCAGTAACCAACAGAAGTCCCACTCACTTAAAAATGATAATTTACACTGTACAAATTGTACCCTACTCCACCAGAAAATTCAGGTTTGTGTGATGATTCATTACTACTACTACTGTACTAGTCTACTAACGTTACAATCTAATGCCTGTTATTTGTTTTGACATAAGCGTACATTTCCTCACAACTTTGCTGACTAATCAGATGGACTACAGACAACAATAAATGCTATTTAGTACAGAGGAGCTGAATAAACAGGACACCTCTGAAACTGATCCCATTAATTACATTATAATAAACTAATCAGCAGTACTGTAGCTGGAAGCAATGAGTCAATAACGTGTTAAAAAGCTTTTGACTAGAGGGAGATGAAACACTATTCTCCCTCTGTGTTGTCTCTGCGGTAGGCTGGCTCGTCTTTCACCATCCAAATAATGCATCTCATTGACCGGCGTCTTTAGAACTAGAATCAACACACATGCATATCTCACACAGGACTTCGCAATCGCGATCAAACAGCTGCTATTAGACCTACTTATTTCTCTCACACGTCAGTAAAATACTCGCGTAAACAAGACTTAATAACTTGTAGAATAAACGCTATTATGATCTCACCTTCTTGCAGTGTGCCCCGTCTACCTGAGCAAGAGGCGGCCGGCCGGGGTGAAGTACAATAATATTGGACAATCTGATTGGCCGAGGGGAGAGGAGACTGACGTCGCGGGGCAGAGCGGCCTCGCTGATTGGCCCGCTGTATGGAGTGATGATAGTGAGAGGGAGAGTTTCTACAGCAACGGCCTATCAGAGGCGCGCTAGCGTTCCACGACCTTTGTATGGACAGGAGGAGGGAAGAGATGGGGTGGTGAGAGTCAGAACTGTGCGGACGTGCTGGTTTCCATATTACAGATTTAAATATAACACAAATGTAAACATTGTAAATGTTGAGGGTTAAACCTACCTGAACTCAGTTTACTCTTCTTTCTTTTTGTGGAATAAATCAGTGGTTCTCACAGTGGTCCTTCAGGGGGTTCCAGGGGGTCCCCGGCATAAAGGGGAATGATTTATTATTTTCACTATAATCATCATCATCATAAAAGGGAGTAAGTGGGCTGTTTGTTTACATTTCTGTCCCACATTGGATGATGTCATGAGCGAGTGACCCAAACACCTGCATTAGACATCTTAACAGCTTGGTGTTAAGATGTGTTTCTGCCCACATCTGTTTCTGAGATACCTCATCGAGTGCCAATCATTTAAAGTTAAGAGAAGATCGAGAATGTAGGGAAACAGTGGATGGATGCAGGGCCGATCCTGGCCATTTGGGTGCCCTAAGCGTAATTGTTCTGTGGTGCCCCCCCCCCCCCCCCCCCGTAAAACTTTCAATAACTGTCAAACGAAAGACTGCAAAATCATTAATTATGAACGATACTAGTGTATCTCACATTTCATTACATGTGGGAAACAAACAATTGTTAGAATTACTGTACATGTCAGCAAACAAGTGATTGTTAAACTGTACATGCAAGCAGGGGCGGACTGGGATCATAATTCAGGCCGGGCATTAGATACCAAGCAGGCCAGGCCGATACAGGCCGACGTGCGTGCCGGCGTCCGAAGGGCGGCGGCGAAAAATTTGGGCTGTTTGAAGCCCAATTTGGGCCGTTTGAAGCCAGATTTGGGCTGTTTGAAGCCAGATTTGGACCGTCTGAAGCCCGATTTGGGCCAGTTGAAGCCAGATTTGGGCCAGTTGAAGCCAGATTTGGGCCGGTTGAAGCCAGATTTGGGCCGCTTGAAGCCCAATTTGGGCCGTTTGAAGCCCAATTTGGGCCGAGTCCAATTTTACAATGAGATGCACCCTGAATAAAGTAATAAAACCACTAGTAAACCAGTAGGCGGCGCCTGGCCTGCTGTTCAGTGAGTGGCCTGACTGAGGGCACCAAAAAAAAAAAAAAAAAAAATTTTTTTTTTTTTTGGTGCCCTCAGTCACGTGATGCCCTACGCAGTCTGCGTACTCTGCGTAATGGGTTGGAGCGGGCCTGTATGGATGGATGGATCCAGAAGGCGGTAATGCAACATAAAGGATGCCAACTGCCATAAAACACCAAAAAGAAGAGTGCTCATCGAGTGCTCGAGTGGCAATTGTGCGCTGCACATGCCAATAGGGCAGATGAGGCCACACAGCAGCTGAGCTGCAGGCGAGGCCGCGCAGCGGCCGACCGTGGGAATCGAGCGTGCGTCCATTCATAAGTACAGTAACACAATGACAGAATGTATGCCTATATAGGCTATGTTTCATACACTTTCTGTAATAAAAAAAATAATCTAAAAGCAAAAATCGTATGGAACCTGGGATAAAATCTTACCAAATGGGGGTCCGTGGTTTAATTTGTGTCAGTTTACAGGTCCTTGACTTGAAAAGGTTTGAAAACCACTGGAAGAATAGACAATCTTCAAAGCTGACATAGGCTACATCTTTAATAATATACTAAGTTATAAGAGGATATGGTCTTTTTTATTGTTTTCCTGAAAGTATAATTGCTTTTTGTTTACATTGGTGGTAATTTTCCTTGTGGTTATCCACTGTAGGTTATAGTTTATTTACCACTACATCACTATTTACTACCATGCATTCCGTTTTTATTTAAATTATTTTTTACTACATTTGCTAATAATAAATTACCCCCTGTAAAAGTATTCATGTAGGCTATCAGTATTCAAGATCAATGTTTGTTTACGGTTTTGGCAAAGTAAAAAAAAGTATACAGTTTCTTTAAATACAAGAAGCATATTTATTAATTATAATATAAAACAATTAATGAAACATTTCAAAGATCATTAGCCTACATGACATTCCTCAATACACTGACAAGAAACAGCGATACCAGTACTATAGCAATTTTCAATATAGGAGGCAAGAGAAAGAGACTGAAAAAATAAAACTCGAGAATAGGTTTGGTCACTTTCCAGAGAGAGAAAACAGATTAGCAATGTAGGAAGATAGTAATAAAGGGAGGCAGAAATAAAGAGACATATTAAAATTGGCACATTCATATTAAGTCAGGGTGTGCAGTAGTTAATAGGGTTGCTACACCAGGGGAGATCAAGGGGGAAGACGGGAAGTGTTACTGTTCAGGGGTCAGAGGTTAGAGGGTAGAGGTCGGGGACCATGCAGTGGGTTCAGCCCATATCACTTGCCGCCGTCAGTGGTTCACTTCCAACCATAACAAAGATGGCTGCCAGCAGGTGACAGTAAAGCACTAGTAAATACAACCGTTTGTTGTTTCAAACAGCTTCTCCCTACATCTCTCACTCTTTTTTGGCACCATGAAACGAGGCTTCTCACCTACTGGTAAGAGTTAGTATTCCAGTGAAAGTCTTGTTGTTTCAGCAGAAATCTACATGATCTTCTACAGCTGCTTCCCCACACGGCTGTTATGAATTATACATGCGGGCGGACACTCGACTGACACCCTACTACCGATCCGGAGTCTGTTCCCCAAAGGTATTTGTTCTTCTTCCCAGAAAAGCGACCGGGTCTCTGTCCGACAACAGTGCACCAGAAGCGTAAAACATAGGAGAAGAAAGGGGGGAAACGGGGTGTCATTTGACATTCGGTCACGCTCGGATAGCCACGCTGGAACACTGTTACGGTCAGACAAAGTGCGCTCATGCTCTGCGTCGGACCAGGCGTCACCACCACAGAGACTCAGAGCACGCAAACATACATGCTCACATGTGCAAGCAAGGGAGCAGGCACACATGCTAGCACGCGCGCGCGCGCGCACACACACACACACACACACACACACACACACACATATAGGCACACGCACGTCTTGGGATGATAAAATAAAGGAGAAAAAAGATTACAGTCCCAAGTCCTCCTCCTCTGCCTTCCTCTCCCAGAGATCAATAATCGGTGGTCTTTCTCAGAGCCAGTTCATCTCAACAGTGTGTTCATGTTAAAGTCACTTTGCAGTCATAGTGGCTCCTTATCAGTAGCGTATCGATGGCACTGTAGTGGTAGTGCTGCTTAAAACTGGCTTGTCCAGTTGGGTGCCGCAGTCCATGAGAGGATAAAAACGTGGCTGTTTGATCCCCTTTCCGTTACAGCTCCCCCACTCGTTAAGTGCAAAAAAATCTACGTCCTCGTCAACCTTGTCATCGTGTTCTTCATCTTCATCAGTGCCTGTGGGAGGCTGCCTAAGGTCGAAGCATTGGCATCATAGACAGATCCAAGATCAGTATTTAGCAGAAGAGTACACTCTGCTCCGAATCAGCGGCAGGCCTCGAGAGCAGTCATAAGGGCTTGTCGATCACAGTTACGCCTGCAATGACAAAGAATTAGGTCAGGATGATACATCAATAACGCCAATTTCACAAATCACATGATGAAAGCATTCCAAATCTTTGATAGCTATTTCAAATGGGGGGGGGGGGGTATTGACAAATTAAGATGATGATCATGACAGATTATCAATATTACTACTACACCACGCTACTAGTACTACTACTCCTACTACCACTACTACTACTACTTTGTGATTACCCTTTCTGAAGCACTTTGTAACACTCACACTTTTGAAAGAAGCAAAACGGAGTGTCCCATCCCCCCTAATTGATGCTATTTACCCAAATTAAACTATGTTGTTCTATTTCAGCACACAATACATCCAGTATTCTTGAGATTACATTTACCACACTTTTGTTACTGTAAAACATTCAACTCAGTTTTAGGATGTTATTTTCTACTCAATCTGCTAGTAATCAATTCTTCCCTTCTCATCACAATCCATTCAGTCATACAATTCAACTTGTGCCTTTCATGTGATACACGGCTGTAACATGGTGACTTCTTTGTGCTCATATGTTGGAATGTGCTTCATGTGCACACACATGTACTTGTATAAAATGTGATAGCATACATACATAGAGTAACCTTGTTGAATAGCATCCTATTTCACTAGAATTCTCCTCTCTACCATTCAGCCTGGCCCTGTTACTCATGCAGCCATCGGGCAAAGTTCATCCCAGGCTCAGCTCTTCCAACACTATAAACACTTCTCCACCCATTAGGAAGTGACCAATTGAAACTTATGTGGGGAAAAATCTTTATCGCATAGAGCATAGACTGTATAATTAAACCTGGAGCATCGGGAGTAACTAAGTTTGTATTTAAATAAGGGGGGAAAAGAAAGAAAAGAAAAAGCTTATGTATGTATGTATGTATGTATGTATGTATGTATGTATGTATGTGTATATATATATATATGGTATTGGTCTGCTATTTTTCAAACTGTTACGACTTGCTGCCACTTGGAGCCACCAGAGTGCAATTTTGCCAAGCGTAGCTTCTAACTTCTTCTCTGTGCCACGTGATGGAGCAGTGTGTGAACAACGGCCTGCACGGCTTTTCATTGTGTATGTATGTCCATGTGTTGTGTTCAGACCTGCATAACTGCGTCCTGTGCTCATGCAGGCAGGCAGTAGTGTCCACTTATCACAGTTTGGGTTGTAGAACTCCACTGAGGCCAAGTTACAGCTGCCGTCGTCTCCTCCCACCACATACAGGATGTTGTTCACAGCACACACACCTGAAACACACAATACACAAGTCCATATTGATTGATTGATTGATTTTCTTTATTTAAGTGTCATGCTTCGAATGAAGCCCAGCCCACATGGGCTTACAGGACACTTTTACTGTTCATCATTTAAACAAACAATGATCAAAACATAAAACCAACAGAAAACACCCAAAATACATACAGTAAAGTTGTACAGCATGAAAACCACCACCTGAACCTACTTAAAGAGCTGTGTTTGCCTTCTATTCCAGGCCCTAGAGATAAAGTTAGCAGTCTTAAATACCTCAGTCTTAAACAACCACTCCAACTTCTGGCCATCATCTGCCCAGAAGAGCTCAGGTCTTTGCTTTTGCATTTCGTCAAATAAGGAAATCCTCAAATCATCATATAAAGTACAATAAAACATGAAATGAAACTCATTTTCAACATCCTTTAGATCACAGACATTGCATATCCTGTTCTCTTCTGGTATAGCTGTGAACCGCCCTACTTCAATGGCAAGAGGCAGAATACCAATTCTCAGCTGAGCACATGAAGACCTCTGGTTTCTGGTTAGAAAGGAAGTGACATAGGGCTCAGGACCAAAACACTGCTTCATCTGAACATATGATCTAAGCTTAGGTTTAGACCATATGCCATAACTGATACACACAATACACAAGTTCATAACTGTGTTTACAGCACACACACACCTGAAACACACAATTCCATAACTGCGCCTGGAATATTTGCTTACGACATGAACGGAACACTTTACAGCCACAACAGCCGTCTCACACCCGAACGTGTTTGGTTGACGGCGTTTGTTGCTTACCTGCGTTGCGTCGACACATGTTCATATCGGCTACCTGTCGCCAGCTGTTGGAGGCGGGGTCGTACACCTCGCAACTCTTCCTCACCAACGGGCCGTCGTGCCCCCCCACAGCATAGAGCAGGCCTTTTAACACACCTACACCTGTTGAAGACATTTGGTAAATAAAACGAAAGCACATGAATCCATGTGTAAATGCACATATCCTGTCTAGACAAACACACACACGCGCACGCACACACACACACAAACGTGCACGCACACGCGCGCACACACACACACCTGCCCCACTGCGGCGTGTGCCCATCTCAGAAATGTAGCTCCATGTGTTGCTATTTGGGTTGTAAGCCTCCACTGTACTCAGACATTGCCTGGTCGCTCCATCATAACCTCCAATTGCATACAGGATCCCTGGAAAACATGCAAACATACACAAAGGCACATAGAATGCACATCATCAAGTGAGAAAGTGGTAGCTGTTTCTAGGAAAGCTGGAAACCAGGAACTAACTAGGAAACCAGGAAATGTACTCACCATTGACGACGCCCACTCCCACACTGCTACGTCTGGTGCTCATGGGTAAAACGTGGAACCACTCATCCGTCTTTGCGTTGTACGCCTCAACTGTACATAGACCTGCACACACATAAATGACTGCCATTATCAACAATGAAATTCATCTTTGACATTAATCAATTTCTTTGTCATAGTCTATTAATCCACATCAAGGACAAATCAGTGTTTTTGTTTCTGCCCTTTGACTGAGAGTAGAGATGAGACTATGAATTTCAGGGCATCTGGGTAGTGTAGCGGTAGATTCTCTGCCTACCAACATGAGGGTAGCAGGTTCGCGCCCCCGTGTTACCTCCGGCTTGGTCGGGCGTTCATACAGGCACGATTGGCTGTGTCTGCGGGTGGGAAGCCAGATTAAGGGTATGTGTCCTGGTCGCTGCACTAGCGCCTCCTCCGGTCGGTCGGGGCGCCTGTTCGGGGCGGAAGGGAACTGGTGGGGGGGATAGGGTGATCCTCCCACGTGCTACCTCCTGCCGGTGAAGCTCCCCACTGTCAGGTGGAAAGAAGGGGCTGGCAACTGCACATGTGTCAGAGGAAGCATGGTGCTAGTCTATGGCGGTCCCCAGATCGGCAGAGGGGGTGGAGCAGCGACCGGGGCAGCAGGGGGGAAATTGGCCAGAGGAGAAAATGGGGGGCAAAAATAAAAAAACTAAAAAAAACTATGAATTTCATATGATTATAGTGACCAAAATGATCATGGTTATCAGTATTATCGTCGCGGTATTGTCAGGAATCAATCACGGTTTATCATTACACCCTTAATCATTTCATTCCTAACTGGAAGGTTAAAACACAGGGAACTACAGCTCTTGTTCATGGACACTTCGGCAGGACAGATGCTTGCTGTCATGGGGCTTGAACCCAGGCATTCCAGTTAAAGGATGGTCTCTGTCACGCACACCCACACACACACACACACACACACTCAGGCACACTCAGGCACACACGCACGCACGCACGCATACCTGTGCTACCGTCGAAGCCTCCAACAGCATACAGCAGTCCGTTGAGCACAGCAGCCCCTAGTGTTGACCGTCGGTCCTGCATGCTGCTCACACAGGTCCAGCGGTCCAGAGCCGGGTCATAACAGTCAACCGTCCGCACACGCAAAGAGCCGTTGAAGCCACCGACCGCGTACACACACCCACCCACATACACCACCCCTATGGAGAACATCAGAGGAATTACATACAGTCATAAATCATCTCCAATAAAGAGACACACTACAGTTCAAGGATGAGGGTTAAGTCAATTCCAGTTTATTTGTATAGCCCTAATTCACAAGCATGTCTCAGAGGGCTTTACAGAGAATGTCTAGCTAAGCACTATGAATAAACAGGATTGAACAATCTTATATTAGAGAGAGAGGGGGAGAGAATGGGGGGGGGGAGAAGGGAGAGAAGGGAGAGAGAGGAGAGAGAGGGGAGAGAAGGGAGCTAGAGAGGGGAGAGAACAGGGGGGAGGGAGGGAGGGAGCAGAACAAACAGGGTATACTGGGGCTAGGTGATACAGTTGAAATCAATATCACGATAATCAGTCGTGTGCAGATGGTTAAGGGTTTTCTACCTGCTCTGCACCTCCTGGTGGGGAGTTCAGCCACCTGGTACCATCGCTGCTCCTCAAAGTCATAACATTCAACACTGCGGATGGCCTTGGGGGCCTGGCCTCCAACCACTACCATCACCTAAAACACACAACCATGTGATAAAAATATGAATAGCATCACATAAAAGATGAAAAACTAACTAAACTAACGCACACTCTGGATGCTGCAGGCAGCCTGCATGGGCTTAGAAGACACATCCATAGTCTCATTAGTGTCTTCGTGGTTCAAAGCCAGGATTTTCTTTTCTTCTGCAGCTTTTTTTTGTGCCAACATCGAATCCAGCTTTTGTGAATCACATCAGAAGCCTTTCATAATCACCTCATCAAAAGATTGAAATGGAAATCATCTTGCATCCATCCTCCTCAGCTCATCAAATAAAGAGCAATAAAACAAGTACATTTCATTTTCAGTACATTAAGCTTCCTGTGATACACCTGACCTTGAGATGTTTCACTACTGGATACGTTTTGTGTGACAAATAGCTGTTTTTTCTAAAAAACAATATGTTCTTATTTTAGGTTTATATACCAAATAACAACATAGAGTTTTTCTATTTTAATATCCTGTATTTACTTCCTGGTGACCCACAATGTCCTGGGTTTGAATGCAACCAGCGACTTTTGTTGTATGTCACCGTCCCCTCTCTCACCCAACTCTCCTGTCTCTCTTTATACTGTCACCTATCAAATTGAAGCAAAAATGCAAAGCAAATATAAAATCCTGTATAGGAGACCGGTGTACTTCTCAACCTAGTTGTACTTTGTATATGTGCGACTACACCAGTGCCACTACCAACTGTGCCAGTGCAGATACACTGGCACAATTCTACTGTGCTGAATTTAAACTTCAGTGGATTTATGTTTCGTATATTGGCATTGGCATATCCTGTCTGCACTGTAAATTAGATCCTGTTACAGTCTGTCCTGCACCTGGTGTCTCAATCATGTATTGTACAACTGCTTTTGAATGTGTCAGCACCAATGCACTAGGTCCGATTCCCTCTGCACCTGTTGTAGGCCGAGTGTCAAAACAAAGCAATTTGGTTCTGATTTGAGTAAATTAGATGTATACCAGTCACAGAAAATAAAGTCATAATTTCAATTTCTCAAGGATAGTTATTAGAGGTTACCCAAATTAATATTATTTGACTGAGTCTCTATGGTCAGACATATACAGTACCTTTTTACATCAAAAGTCCCACTAAAGCCCCTTTTAGACCTGCCAAAAATCCCACTAATATCCACAAACCAGTGGCATTTTCTTCAGTCTAAAGTTGCCAAGCTGGGCCGTTTAGCCGATAGAGCGACCCTGCGAGTGAGGTGGGTTTTTCGCGACGGCTCTGCACGCCATGGCGATATAAATCTTGGCGGTGGTCCAACGCATTATTTTCCAACCCTGCTTCTCCTCCTATTGATTTGCTGCTGATTTGCTTCAGTGATTCCCACAGTTAATTACTTTACATTGACGGAATATGCAGGGGGAAAAAAACGTCTCATGCTCGAGTGCACCCCGCAGCCCAGGCGCAGACTGCGTCAAGTCAGCCAGAATGTAAGTAGGTCGTCCGCTTTCGCTCTTTCAAAAATAAAACCCTCGTTGTAACGTTAAACATTTTGAGTCATGCTTTACAGCCACGGTTTAACGATTATGTAATCTTAACATCACAACATGTATTTTGATACAATGTTTGACAGTACGGTAGTTTGAAATTTTTACCCGGAAATTTCCATTTTGTTTTGGCTGGCCTGACACTGCGGCTGGGCAGCCATGAGAGAAGAAGGGAGAAGGGAGGGGGAAGAGAGAGCCCGCAGCGGTGGAGAAACGCGGGTTGAGTGCGATATAAAAGTTTAAAAGGCGATGCTGCTGCTGCTACCCCCTGCTGCTTTCCTGGATAACAAAAACACGTGTATTAGTGGGACTTTTTATGTAAAAAAGTTATAAAAGGGGCTATATTTACAAGTCTCCTCCCCATATCACTGCAAATGGCCATATTAGGTGCAAGTCTGTGAACCCCCAATTGTGTTAAGTTTATTTTATTTTTTATTTGCAATTTTGTTTTTGAGTGCCAGCGACGCCATATGGCGTCATTAGAAATTTACCGTAGGCTGCCAGCGACGCCAAATGGCGTCAATAACTCCAAATTGTTTTTTTGACGGGGGGGTGTCGATCTAACCCTCTTACATCGCCTCTTACAATATGAGAGCTATTGAATGTGTCTAACCTATTTTACAGAACCCTTAGGTGGCGACAGCGCTGTCCAGATGAGAGAAAGTGGAGTTAAACACACAGAAGAAGTCGTTGGGGAAAAGGAAATCGCATCGCATCCGTCCGTATGCATCGATATGCATGAAGCATATAGCTGTGCCTGCAGCAGCCAATCTGCTGTCACAATTGAGCACCTCCGTGTCCGCTGCAACAGCCCATCCGCATGATCAGCCGTGGAGTTGTTATTATTCTCAACTGGAAGCATGGGAGCTGGTGACAAATACACGCGGCTGTAAAAAAGCTGGATGTAGCGGACTTTTCAGTGCAGAGCAAACGCAGGCAGCAGAAAGCCCCAGAGACACGCCCAGGAGGAGGAGTGTGCAGTTGAGGGGGGGGGGGGGGGGGGGGGGGGGGGGGGGGCACGCAGAGCACGCAGAGCAGCATACAACACCCAGACAGCAGGACAGGATTGGCAAACGCAAGCTAGAATATCTGATGCCCACCAGCAGTAAATCAAGACCAGCAAGAAGCTGCAACCAGCAGCGCACGCAGGGGCCAGCGCTGCTGGTTGCAGCTAAAAAATATTATTTGGCCAAACAAAATTCCTTTGTTTTCACTCTTTTATTGAAGGAAATTATTTTTGAGGTGTCATTACATCAGAAAATATTAGCAATGAGTCAATGATGTGCTTGAAATGCTTCCTTTCACAAAAGGCTGAATATCTCAGGTTCTAGAAAAAAAGTGGCTGTTTTTGGTCAAATCAAGCTATCTTCTCCGGCTCATAACTAAAGAACGGAAAATGGGATCAATAAACTTTTTTTTGCAGGTGATAGAAGAGAGTCTCATCGTTATTTGTGCGTGTTCAGTGTTTACATAGTAATATCACACAATATTCTGTGGGCTTCGAGAAATCACTGAAAACGCTCTGAAACTCTGGCACTGGGAGCGTCCGTTCTCCAAAAGTGGCTGGCACTCAAAGTGTTAATGGAAACGGACAAAATGTAAACAAAAAAATTATGTGCAGGTAGAGAAGGAACCCCTAGATGGCCTTATACTGGGTCTCTACCTCGGAAAACCAATAATAACAATAATCCGTACAAAGTATGCCATATAACGAAGTAGCCGTAGCGTAAAGTAGAACAGACATTTCTTCATTCAGCACAGATCAGTGAGCACACACTGTAATAGTCAAATGTTCACCGAAGGCATTTCGGAGCACGTGAAGAAGCCGGTAAGTGGAAATAATCAGGTTATGGTAAAGGGTTTGATTGAGGTATTTAAATGCACTCTAGTAATGCGTTGTTGGGGGAAACCCTGGTTTATATGATTCAGTCATAGGTTGGATTTCTCTCCTTAACTTTGAATTTTGAACATGGCGCCACTCGTAGCTTGTTTTATGGTCAGACTCAGGCTTCTTTCTGCTATTCCTTTGCACTGCTTCTTTATTTCAGAAAGGATTAAAAGATTTTCCTCATCAGTCCCAAAAGTGACATTTGTGCTCATTGTGGAAGACAAAGTTATTAGCTTAGTTGTAATGAACTCATATAACCCCTTTTGCTTTGCTCAGTGGGAAAACACTGCTTGCAACCTTGAAT
>NC_139646.1:9520315-9575315 GCF_964638095.1 Poromitra crassiceps
AGCAAGAGTTTTATTTAATTTAATTTAAGGGGTATAATACCTTCCAAATGTGGTCATACTCTGAATTTCTAGCTATGGAATTAAATGCATATTTACAACATATTGATAAGAGATGGCTTTCATGCAACCAAACTGACTTGATTGAAAGCATCAGTGGCTGACACACAATGCCAAATAATAGCTAGATATCTCATCAGTCTTTGGAATAGGAATATTATTCAAATGACTTCAGTTGAGAAAATGGATGTGGGCTTGTTTCCACTGACGGGCCAGTTTGACATTGTTAAATGCAGCGTGAGCCTGGCTGCACAATTGGAAAAAAGACAGAAATACAGACAACGCCATGTATACACTGTGTATACGGTATGTTTGTGTGTTTACCTGTACATTCTCCTCTGTGACCTGTATCTCTGCTGTGTAGATGTGTGTGTGTGTATGTTTGTGTGTTTACCTGTACATTCTCCTCTGTGACCTGTATCTCTGCTGTGTAGATGTGTGTGTGTGTGTGTGTGTGTGTGTGTGTGTGTGTGTGTGTGTGTGTGTGTGTGTGTGTGTGTGTGTGTGTGTGTGTGTGTGTGTGTTTTTGTGTATTTACCTGTACATTCTCCTCTGTGGCCTGTATCTCTGCTGTGTAGATGTGTGTGTGTGTGTGTGTGTGTGTGTGTGTTTGTTTGTTTGTTTGTGTGTGTTTACCTGTACATTCTCCTCTGTGACCTGTATCTCTGTTGTGTAGATGTATGTGTGTGTGTGTGTGTGTGTGTGTGTGTGTGTTTACCTGTACATTCTCCTCTGTGACCTGTATCTCTGCTGTGTAGATGTGTGTGTGTGTGTGTGTATGTTTGTGTGTTTACCTGTACATTCTCCTCTGTGACCTGTATCTCTGCTGTGTAGATGTGTGTGTGTGTGTGTGTGTGTGTGTGTGTGTGTGTGTGTGTGTGTGTGTGTGTGTGTGTTTTTGTGTATTTACCTGTACATTCTCCTCTGTGGCCTGTATCTCTGCTGTGTAGATGTGTGTGTGTGTGTGTGTGTGTGTGTGTGTTTGTTTGTTTGTTTGTGTGTGTTTACCTGTACATTCTCCTCTGTGACCTGTATCTCTGCTGTGTAGATGTATGTGTGTGTGTGTGTGTGTGTGTGTGTGTGTTTACCTGTACATTCTCCTCTGTGACCTGTATCTCTGCTGTGTAGATGTATGTGTGTGTGTGTGTGTGTGTGTGTGTGTGTGTGTGTGTGTGTGTGTGTGTGTGTGTGTGCGTACGTGCATGCGTGCGCGTGTGTGTTTACCTGTACATTCTCCTCTGTGACCTGTATCTCTGCTGTGTAGATGTAGTCTATCAGTAGGCCCAGAGTCCAGCCATCCATCTCCTTGATCCTGACTCGTTTGGCTCTGCTCTCTGCCATCTCCCCTGTCGGTACACACACACATTAGCCTTACATACACACACACACATTAGCCTTACATACACACACATTAGCCTTACATACACACACACACACACACACACACATACACACACACACACACACACACACACACACACACACACACACACACACACACACACACACACACATTATCCCTACATACACATACACACACACATTAGCCTTACATACACACACACACACACACACACACACACACACACACACACACACACACACACACACACACACACACACACATTATCCTTACATACACATTAGCCTTACATACACACACACACACACACACACACACACACACACACACACACACACACACACACATTATCCTTACATACACATACACACACACATTAGCCTTACATACACATACACACATACACACACACACACACACACACACACACACACACACACACACACACACACACACACACACACACATTATCCTTACATACACATACACACACACATTAGCCTTACATACACACATACACACACACACACACACACACACACACTATCCTTACATACACACACACACACACACATTATCCTTACATACACATACACACACACACAATCCTTATATACACACACACACACAGCCTTACATAGCACCACAGAGGTTGTCATTATTGTGAAGTACACTGATGAGCGCTAAAGGACCTCAACAAACACAGGCAAAGGATTCCTGACAGATGACTAACAGCATTGTTGCACCTCCTGTGTAGAAACCTAACAGTAATAGTAGTCCCTTACCTTTGTTTGTGATCAAATTTGTATTATACATTTTCCAATATAACGTAAAAGAACAAAAATACAAAAATCAGATGAATCTCCAAAATCATATACATACAAACATATACAATATACAAACATATTCCCCCCTCCCCACAGGACCCCCTAACCCACAAAGTAGGGATGCACGATGTATCGGCCGCCATATCAGTATCGGCAGATGTGAGAAACCTTTTAATATATCGGTATCGGTCCAATGAGTGAAATAACAACAATGTTAATATCAGTTAACAATATCGGCCAAAATGTTCATATTGAGAGGAAACAATGTGGTAAAACCATGATTTATGAGCTATTCCAAATGTTTTAGGAAATAAATAAAGATTATTTTTCAAATTCACGTGTTTCTTGTGTTCAGTTCATGTGTTTTTCAGCATGTACAATGTTAATATTGGCCTTCAGTATCGGCCAAAATGTCCATATCGGTGCATCCCTACCACAAAGTAGTACATACAACATACAGTAGTAGTTCCTTACCTGTGAACATAGCATGGAAGTAGGGGCTCCCAGCAGCCAGAACCACCCTGTGAGCAGTGATCTCTACATCCTCTGCTACTATGGTTACATCACACAACAGGCTCTGGCTGGAGTGTGAGACAGACAGACAGTGAGAGGAAGAAAGAGAGAGAGTGACACAGACAGACAGACAGACAGACAGACAGACAGACAGTGAGAGGAAGAAAGAGAGACAGACAGACAGTGAGATTAAGAAAGAGAGAGAGTGACACAGACAATGAGATTAAGAAAGAGAGAGAGAGTGACATAGACAGACAGACAGTGAGAGGAAGAAAGAGAGAGAGTGACACAGACAGTGAGAGGAAGAAAGAGAGAGTGAGACAGACAGTGAGAGGAAGAAAGAGAGTGAGACAGACAGTGAGAGGAATAAAGAGAGAGTGAGACAGACAGTGAGAGGAAGAAAGAGAGTGACACAGACAGACAGTGAGAGGAAGAAAGAGAGTGAGACAGACAGTGAGAGGAAGAAAGAGAGAGACACAGACAGACAGTGAGAGGAAGAAAGAGAGAGAGTGACACAGACAGACAGACAGACAGACAGACAGACAGACAGACAGCGAGAGGAAGAAAGAGAGAGAGAGACACAGACAGACAGACAGACAGACAGACAGACAGTGAGAGGAAGAAAGAGAGAGAGTGAGACAGACAGTGAGAGGAAGAAAGAGAGTGAGACAGACAGACAGTGAGAGGAAGAAAGAGAGAGAGTGACACAGACAGTTAGAGGAAGAAAGAGAGAGAGTGACACAGACAGACAGTGAGAGGAAGAAAGAGAGAGTCAGACAGACAGACAGTGAGAGGAAGAAAGAGAGAGAGTGACACAGAGACAGACAGTGAGAGGAAGAGAGAGAGTGAGACAGACAGACAGTGAGAGGAAGAAAGAGAGAGAGTGACACAGACAGTGAGAGGAAGAAAGAGAGAGACACAGACAGACAGAGAGAGGAAGAAAGAGAGAGAGTGACACAGACAGTGAGAGGAAGAAAGAGAGAGAGTGACACAGAGACAGACAGTGAGAGGAAGAAAGAGAGAGAGTGAGACAGAGACAGACAGTGAGAGGAAGAAAGAGAGAGAGTGACACAGAGACAGACAGTGAGAGGAAGAGAGAGAGTGACACAGACAGACAGAGAGAGGAAGAAAGAGAGAGAGTGACACAGACAGTGAGAGGAAGAAAGAGAGAGAGTGACACAGAGACAGACAGTGAGAGGAAGAAAGAGAGAGAGTGAGACAGAGACAGACAGTGAGAGGAAGAAAGAGAGAGAGTGACACAGACAGACAGACAGTGAGAGGAAGAAAGAGAGAGAGTGAGACAGACAGACAGAGGAAGAAAGAGAGTGACACAGACAGTGACTACGTTTACATGCACACAATATTCCACTATTATTTGGAAAATGACAATATTCTGAATTTGATAAGGGTCATGTAAACAGCATATTCCAGTTGCATTTTCCGAACTTGCTCTTTTTCCGAATTTAGCATTTTCCGATTAAGACATCTGGGTTATTCCAGTATTATTCGGGTTTTCGGAGGATTCTTTGATCATGTATACAGCGCATTCGGAATATGCGTCTCAATCAGGGTTTTACCGCAGTTTGTGACGCATGTTGCCTGTTTGTGGCCAACTGATGTGTGCATAATAATCCATCATCTCTGGCATGCAAAAAGAAAAGCCGACATTTCTGATCGGGAGGAGATGAGAAACATCGATTTAAAGAGAGAGAGAGTAGCCTATAGTGCCCACGGAAGTCCACAATGCTTCTGAGCCTGCGAGGTAATAACGTAGGCTACTAGCCTACTTTTTATGAAAGACTTGGATGCGCAACTTTTCAGCAGCAAGCTCCTGAAATGGACCAAGCGATGCTCGTAAGAATAGTGCTGCTCTGTTTATTCTCAACAGAAAAACTCCGCGGCTCCGCCTCCCTGCATCTCTCTCTCCCCCCGCCCTCCCCCCCCCTTCCCTCACGTGTCGGAGAGGGCGAGCTACGGCTGCATGTAAACGGGAATATTAGTGGATTATTCATTTAGTCGGAATATTGTCATTTTCCGAATATGGGCAAAAAGCGGAATATTGTGTGCATGTAAACGTAGTCGGTGAGAGGAAGAAAGAGAGAGAGAGAATATGTTTTTTCTCCCCAATTGTACTTGGCCAATTCCCCCTGCTGTCCCGGTCATTGCTCCACCCCCTCTGCTGATCTGGGGAGAGTTGTAGACATGCTTCCTCCGAGGCTCCGACACTCCGAGGATCACGCTATTCCCCCCAGTTCCCCTCCCCCCCGAACAGGCGCCCCCCGACCGACCACGGGAGGCACTAGTGTAGCGACCAGGACACATACCCTTTTAATCCGGCTTCCCACACATCGCAGACATGACCAAGTGTGCCTGTATGGATGCCCGACCAAGCCGGAGGGTACGCAGGGGCTCGAACCTGAGACCCTCACCCTCGTGTTGGTGAGCAGGGAATATATATACCGCTGCACTACCCGTCCCCGGACGCCCGAGAGCATATTCCATACACTTATGTTTGACTCAAGTTTAGCCGGTGATATAAAGAGGACTGGGGGTGAGACAGCGGAGAACAGAGGGAGAGAACGTGCATCACCTGCGCAGCTCGTTCATGACTTTGAACGCCTTCCTCATGTGCCGTGGGTTGAGAGTCACAGGGCCGTGCCTCTCGACGCCATCTTCTTTGTCCAACGGATGTGGACAAAGTCTGGTACACCTGAGAGGGGCGGCACAAACGCATGCATACAAACATCCACATCATTATGCTGCCCAGGACACATGCTTTCCTTTACACACATAAGCCTACATACAGTATAGTAAGTACTAAGTAGACACATCCATAGAATAACTATACCATCTCACTTACATCAGATCACACACTCACACTAACACACACACACACACACACACACACACACACACTCACACACTCACACACTCACACACACACACACACACACACACACACACACACACACACACACACACAGAACATCTCAAATCGAGGTTGTAGATCATTATGTTGCCCAGTCCATGACACACTCATATGGTAATTTCTTACTTTTACTGTACGTACGTACATACATACAAACACACACACACACACACACACACACACACACACACACACACACACACACACACACACGCTCTTTCTCTCTCTCTCTCTCTCTCTCTCTCTCTCTCTCACACACACACACACACACTAAGACTACCTAATTTTGAATTTATAGATTATTATAGGCTATTATTATGGTGCCCATCCCATGACAGAGGGTCATTTCTTACTTTTCACACACATAAGAACTCACACATAGGCTACAGCGTAACATTCAGCATACAAATAAACTCTGGCATAATCTAACATATATTGTCAAATTAAATAATCTGTAGCCCATATCGCTAGCCTGCCCATGGCATAATCATGACATGGCCTTTGTTTTCTTTTTGCACACACACACACACACACACACACACACACACACACACACACACACACACACACACACACACACACACACACACACACACACACACACACACTCCCTCTCTGACCCAAACAAAAGAGCCCAGCTGTAGCCCCGACAAACATGACATATAGCATGACAACAAACACGACCCCCTCTCTCTCTCCCTCCCCTCCTCCCGGCACAGCCTGCACGGTGAGCCGGGGAGCAGCCAGCCTCTCTGCTGCTCGCCTCGCTCTGTCAATGCGGCACCATCAGTCAAAGCAGTCAACACTCCCTTCCTTCCCCTCCACTCACAGCGGATGAATGTCCATGATCCCAGCGGTGTTTCTCAGAGGCTGAAAACTTGGGGCAGCGGCATGCACCATTCCATAATCCACGAAGTGTTCTTCGATGTATTTTAAATGGAGTGTGAATCACTACAGCCAGGCGAGGAGACAGACGGAGCTCACAGGGTGTTTCATACACAGAGACAGTAGACTGCGGTGACACACTCAGTATAAAAACACGTTGTGGTGGTTCAACCCGGCTGTTGTAGTAGCCCGTCTGCGGCTATCTTCGCTCTGAAACGTGCAGGAAGGGGAAAACGACGTAGGCGCAGCCGACACTTTTTGATTTCATGTCATTATTTTCTATTTGTCTTTACCCCCCCGTGTGTGTAGCGCTGGCTGGGTGCAAGCGGCTGGACAAGAGCTACCTGTTATTTTCCAATCGCTGATTAAAACGCACAAACAAGGACGTGTCGGCAAAGACGTTCCTCTGAGCGGCCAAGGTGTCCCACAAGAAAGCACTGTCTCCCTCTAGCTGTGGAAGACTGACCATGCGTATAATAACAATGACGTTTCATTTCATTTTCTGTGGTTTAGACGGTCATCCGATTCAAACGAAAATAACCCAGTAGTTCCCCTCTGAGATGAGTGTCTGTATGTAGTACTGCAAATAGCTGACAAGCTTAATAGAGCAAGCTGTTATGGTGTGAACACACTGAACTATTATTTTGCCCCATAATAACAAGACTCCACCAGTTACATCATTGTACATTATTGTAATACTTGGAACTAGAATTTTTGCATTGTGGGTTTATTTCTGTACAATGTATAATAATAATATTTTGCTTGCTAATAATGTCACAGAAGTCTCCCATATTATGAGACAAGTGTTGGTGATCAAATCTTACAGGGAGAACTAGAACTTGACCTTTTCAATCACGACAAAGTCGAGGTCTTATTTATGCACTGTAACAACATGAGAAACAAACATGAATTGAGTTCAGATTGAAAAGAGAAACAATTTTATTTTTTACAGTAAAAAAGAAAAGAAAAAAGTTAGTACCATAAAAATATTTACACTAATCCAAAATAGAACAGCATTGAGATACAAATGAAGAGTCTATGTGATGGCAGAGCTTGGCTGGGCGCTAAGCTGATGATGTTCTCCGGTTTCCTCATAGTTTGACAATGGCTCTCTATGTCTACGTAGATATGTCCGTGTGTTAGTTTGGTTTTAAAGGGGCAGGGGGCAGACTCGCAGAGGCCTGCTCCAAAAAGGCCAGTGGTCCAGGAGGGGGGAGGTCTGTGGGTTTGCGATGTTGAACGCTCACATCCTCAAGTACCTGCTGCCAGTGATGCAGTTTGGACATGTGCTTCTGAACCAGCAACTCTTTCCTCTGGAGCTCATTACGTAACTCCGACACATCCTACAGTGAGACAAAGAAGATGTGTGTTGAGTAGCCAAGACGGAGAAAGGCAGATAAGGGGAAATGGGGAGGAATGCAAATAGAGACAAAGACAATTTCAAAGAAAACAAAGCTAGTCCACTGAAATTGAAAAAGTACTCAACGAGAGGTTTGGGCCCCCCTGAGGGCATTTTATTATTAGTATCATCATCATAGTATTTATATTTATATAGTATCACAACTGATTTGGAGCTATGTAGTTTCTACTAGGGGTTGCATGAACTAATTGACGCATCGATGTAACTATCATGCGTCAACGCCTGTCGGAGGATGTCGAAAAGTCGTCATGTGATTTGAGACTTGCGCTGCCCAGGGTAGCAGCCTGCCTGAGCTGCTCTTCTCATCTTGTGTCTTTTTCACAACATTTCTATACATTTACTTTTTCTACATTTATTTGGTAATCAAAGTAGTAAGCTACGTTATTTGGCTTATAACTATATGTGGCTTTGCATGTTTGTTGTTGTTTTTCTCGCTATCGGGGTGCTTTTATTGTTGCAAGCGGCTTACTAACATTACAGGGATCAGCTGGGGCCTGTTCAATTATGTCAAACGGGGTGCACCGCTCCAGGTTGAAAATCATGTTTCCTCGGATGATTCAATGCACAATCGTTTCCGTTTAAATAAACATTTTGCTACGTGCTGTCGGGACTGAACTCAACCCCATATAAGTTATCCCCTGACAGTGTGGTGAGTGGTCCGCTGGTGCACTCAAGGACCTGGGATGCAGAGGAGGCGGCGATTGTTAAAAGAGATACAATACTACAGGGTTTACCCAGAGTTTAGCCGGCTCCTAGTTGGTGTGCGCGATGAGGAGTTGCAGTGAGAGCCGTTGGCATGATGAAACAAAACGAGGGGGAGAGTCACTATTTATGCTTAAAGGAATCGCTATTTAGGTGAACAATAAGGCATAACCCTGGACACTACCTTCACAGTCAAACAACACGTTTGCCCCTGGACATATATGGCATAACCCTGGACACTACCTTCACAGTCACACAACACGTTTGCCCCCGGACATATATGGCATAACCCTGGACACTACCTTCACAGTCAAACAACACGTTTGCCCCTGGACATACAGTATATGGCATAACCCTGGACAGTACAGTCACAGTCACACAACACGTTTGCCCCTGGACATATATGGCATAACCCTGGACACTACAGTCACAGTCAAACACGTTTGCCCCTGGACATATGGCATAACCCTGGACACTACAGTCACAGTCAAACAACACGTTTGCCCCTGGACATATATGGCATAACCCTGGACAGTACAGTCACAGTCAAACACGTTTGCCCCTGGACATATGGCATAACCCTGGACACTACAGTCACAGTCAAACACATTTGCCCCTGGACATATGGCATAACCCTGGACACTACAGTCACAGTCAAACACGTTTGCCCCTGGACATATATGGCATAACCCTGGACACTACAGTCACAGTCAAACACGTTTGCCCCTGGACATATATGGCATAACCCTGGACACTACAGTCACAGTCAAACACGTTTGCCCCTGGACATATGGCATAACCCTGTTATAACCCTGCTAGTTTGACCGTCGCTTTGGCAGTTTTCTCTGTCTGTTTTCCACTCTCTTCACTGGTAGCTCAAAGATATGCGGCAGGAAATGGGTGTTTACTGCGAGCTCTCACAGGCAAGACTGACAGGCATTTCTGATTGGCTGAGTACCGCAGCGTCGCACCCAAAGGCTTCCTCCGATTGGCGTGCAGCTGACATCACTCAACAGAAGTGGACCCAAAGTGGAGACCAAATTGGCACGCAAATTGGGCTGGACAATGCCAGATATAGGGCCTGCGCGAGCACTGGCGAGTCATGCACCCCCTAGTTTCTACAGGTAAGCTACAACACCACAAACAATTGGGAAGTGGTAGAAAAAAATAAGCAGGAGAATGCGAGAGGGCCACTCCCAAATGTGAAGAAAGATGAAAATGGAAGGCTGCAAAGTCATTACCTCTTTCACAACCTGCTCTGGTTTCTGTACAGACAACTGAAGGCGTTTCTGTAAGAAGAAGCATTCTGTCTGTCGAGCCACGTCCAGGAACTTCTGTATGCACTGGTCCACACCTGTGATCAACAGACAAATACACCAATAATAAATAAACACTTATGTTAGGAACATCGAGTTTGAAAACAGGTTCATCTCTTATGCTTCACTCACCAGTTCTGATCTCCTCCTGGTCGGTTCCGTTAACGTAGTCTTGGCTTACCAGGGATGCAAAGCAAGCCTAATAGATGGATGTACAGCATAACATTAGTAAGTTTACTGTCTTGGAAATTAAAGTTTCTAGACATGTTTTCATGGATAAAAATTCAAAATGTTTTGATGACTTTTCCAAGGATCCATAATAGAATTTCCATGTATAATGTGAGGCAGTAACTCTGAATCAATAACAGAAATTAGTAAGTACTACACTCACTGAACAGATGACACACCTCTTTATATTGGATTTTATAGTGCTTAGAGTCACTGCACTTCACAGTCACTTCCATTACATGGAAGCTATTGAAAAATAATGTAAAGAAAACTATAAATTATATATATATATATATATATATATATATATAAATAAAAGGGGAGAAGTACTACAATCCAACAGGTGTAATTTTTTTTGTAAGGTGTAATATGTGTGTTTGATGTGGCATTTCTGGTAATGATAATTTCATTACACACAACAAAATCCCATGATTTCTTCCAAAACTTTAAATGATTTGACTATTTCCTTGACTTTGTTTTTCGAAGTTTCTCACACACTCACACAATCTCTCCCTCAGCTTCACACAGCCTCAACGCGAGAGGCTAGCAACAGCTCGGTTTGAACTGTGTAGCTACTAGCTAGCTATAGCTACCTATGAATGAGATTTCATCGTTTATTATGAGCAAACATAAAGTGATATGACTCCTGTTTATGAATAGTTAACATGAAGTGAATATATCTTCGATGCAACGATAACAGCTGAAGCATTAAACATTAGTTAGCGAGCTAGATAACATGAAGTCAGAACACAGAGCTAAGATGAGGTAGCTCTTGACCACAGCATCCCACCTCAAAGGAAGCCTCCAAATCGTCCACCAGCGTGTTGCTTCCCTGCCCCCTGGCCCCGGTACCGGGGAGTAAACCTGGTGGACCCGGTCCGCCAGGACCCCCAACGGGGTGCCCACCAGACGGTTGTTGGCCTGGAAACATCCCACCCATGGACGACGCCATCTTGGTCTGGCTGTTTCTGGTTTCTTCTGAATGACTGAAGCACTGAGCTATATTAAATAGGACTGAAGTCAAATGCTGTCTTCCATTGGTCCATCTCCGGCCGGGGCCAGTGCCGAGCACGCCCCCCTAAGTACAGAGCACGCCCCCCCCTAAGTACAGAGCACGCCCCCTAAGTAGTACAGAGCAATGAGATATATGGTACAGAGCACAACCATAAGCAAAAAAAAAAAAAAAAAGGACAATTAAAATAATAAACAACCATTTAAATTGAAATGTGTCCATCGTAACTTTTACATTTGTAAAACTTAATCGTAATGTTATATCTTTTTTTACTTACATTACCTCGTCCTTGCAGAGCACGCTATCGTGTAGTTTCCTATGTCCACTTCCTTCTCCGTTTCTCCCAGTGTTTCCTTCACATTTATTAACTGTCAGCATTGGTCAGCATTACATTTTCTGCCTGTATGGCATTGGCAAAAACACAAGCAGGATACAAATAGGCTGTCAAGGAACTGCTGGTAGCACTTTACATTACAGCTTACTAACATGATAATAGGGGTAATTGTGTGATAATAAAGATGTAATAATTATGATATACCATGTATATAGAAATGTAAAAGCGTTGTTTGTTCAAGGAACACCTCACCCTATAAGATTAAACATAGGCTACATTTTCCTCTTACCTGTAGTACTATTTATCCATCTAGATTGCTTTGTGAGAATATGAAAAACATGCCATATTTCTTTTCTTATTGTGTAACATTTTCTTGTTTGGGAAGGAGCACTATCACAGCGCTTTGGACTGTTGTTTGTTTGAGGTGCTCAGAGGGATTCGCCTATGGGCGTGCTCTGTACTGGCTCCAGCTGGAGCTGGATAATATTGTTCCAGTCCCGCTCTCGAAATCGTTCCTCGCCTATGGGTGTGCTCTGTACATAGGGGCGTGCTCTGTATGGGCATGCTCTGTAATGGCCCAGGCCGGCCGGAGCTTGATAATATTGGATATGTGAGTCAGTGACAGGTGAGTCAGAGTAGTTTGAGCAGGTACAACCATGGGGTACAATAGCGGGCGTTTTGAACAAGAAGTCGTGACACAATAGAGACAGTCCGCATGTTTGGGAATGCCCATACAGGCTCTAGGAACGCCCACAATAGACGCTGGGTTAGCTGGCTCAGCCTTGCTGGGGGGCGTGGTCAGGGTGGGGTAAATTCCCCCGTTCTATCCATTCAGCAAAGTTAGAATTTAGCTGATAGCCCAGCCCAGGCAGACAAGATCGGGGATTTAACCACCGCAGTAAACGCACATCTGAGCAGATGTCTTGTGTTCTGCTCTAGAACCCCCAAACATGTAGTTTAGAGCCGCAGCACCGTCTTTTGGTGAGTCAGCCCATGAGATATATCGGCGGTTTTACCCCAATCGCGCGCCAGCCGTTTAACATTTTGTGGGCGTTCCCAGACATGCGGACTGTCTCTATGGGTCAAGTGGGCGGGGCTACATAAGGTGAATAGCTTCTATCTTTTCTCAAACAAAAGCACAATATGAAAGAGAAATGTAACTTATTAACAGTACAGTTCATATTATTATTATGAGTTATTTATTAAATACAGGTCAAGTCTAAGCATTTACAGTAATGCAAAAAATATTCAAGCTGTCTTGTGTTACGTTGCAGCTTGGCCTAGAAAAGAGAAGCTGCATAAATTACTTTAAAAAATCCTCACCCCCACATTTATAGACACTGGTTTTGTAGACTGCTTCAGGTTTACATTCATACAATATGGACAGAGGTCAATAATATTCATGGCTCTTATTTGTAATTGTGGTAGTGTCCATCTTATCTGAAGAAATCTGGGGGGGGGGGGGGTTAAGAATTAAGATGGTTGTAAAATTGCTACCATCAGGTTCACAGCTCTGCCAAGAAAATGTGGTACTTTCAATCCTAGCAGTAAAATGTGTGCTAAAGCTTGAAACTTTGGCCGTGAGTTCTCTTTCTCTCTCTGCGGAGAGATGACCTCCTGACCTCCGGGAGGACAGGGCGCTCGAGGGCTGAGAATCATATGCCACCTAAGGTAGTGTCCATCCTTTAGCCTTGGTGGGCCAGCCCAGCAGCAAACTCCACCAGCGTGCGCGTTGGCCTTCCCGACATGCCTTTCCTCAGGTAGGGAACTTCGTCTTTGTTACTCATCACCCCGGCAATGTCCAGATGGGCCCAATGAGTAACTGTGACAAACTCTCTCAGGAAGGCAGCTGCTGTGCACGCACCGCCAGAACTAGGAGGGAATAAACAGCCACACTGGTCACATGTTTGAAAGCCACCAGGCTAACTCCTCGGCCACACAAACATGTCTTTTAGGAGGTGAGGTGGAATGGGCTGATGGTAGGGAGATACGTACCGGCTGTACTTGCCGACGTTGTTGAGGTCAGCCAGCTGGCTGTCAGTCACCTGTCTGGTGTAATGCTGAAACAGAGGCATCCGCCACACTCTGTCACCTGTCACAACGCTGGCCTGGACACACAACACTCGTCAGCGCCGGAGCCGAGAGACAAGAGAAACCATCATGTGTAAGGGGGGGGGGGGGGGGGGGGGTGTGTTTGTGTTGTGCATATACCGTGTGCAGCTTCTCCCAGAGCCAGTCAGAGTTTGTGAATACTCCAGTTGCTGCTGAGCCAAGAGCGACATCCATTGCCCCTTGAAGACAGAAGCCACCTTTTTAATGTTTACCCATTATTATGAAAGCCATATTATATTTTCCATATATCGTTCATGCAACATGTTTTATTTTGGTTGCTTTTTCTCTCTAGTCTTTGTTTATATTGTATGCTTTGATTAAATTGTTGTTAATATTGGTTTCATTTCTGAGGTGAGAGACCCCCATTAGGGTTATTTGTCTACTACCTGCACAACCTTTTTATCCACTTGATTTTTTTCTTTTTCTTGATTTGACTATGTGGAAAAAATATATATAATAATAATAATAATAATAATAATAATAATAATAATAATAATAATAATAATAATAATAATAATAATAATAATAATAAAAATAAATAAATAAATAAATAAATAAATAAATAAACAAATAAATAAAATAAAATAAAATAAAATAATAATAAATAAATAAATCAGCCTTAAACACGTTATATATATTCATGTTCCCACCTGTTAGCGTAGCAGCATTGACAATGGCACTGGGGTTGAAGGTGTGAGCATAACAGAGAGCATCAGCTAGGACCAGCCTGCCCTCTGCATCTGTATTATCCACCTGTACATGGAGGAACAATATCAAATCCATTGACCTACATGATTTAGACACAAGATAAGATTATGGGTAACTTTTTTTCCCACTCACCTGTATGGTTTTTCCATTCTGGGCCCTGACAACATCACCAGGTTTAGTTGCCTTCCCACTGGGCATGTTCTCACACAGGGGAGCCAGACCTGAAAGATGGTGTCAGTAGTGGAGTAAGTAAGATAGGATGTGTTGACATGTTCGGCCACCCGCCACCCCCCCCCCCCCCTTTTCTTTTTAAGGAGTTTCAGTTTTATTGTGGGAGTTTCTGGTGTCTGCAGCTTTTAGTGATGTATTGTTTGGTGCATCTATTGTCATTAGTTATAATGGCGAGGAGTGTGGGTCACACAACTTTTGTTTTTGTTTTTGTATCTGCACAAAGTATGGGTTAATTAATGCAGCTTTCGTTTTTCCCATACCAAAAAAGCAGAGTACTGATAACATGCCCATAAAGTGAGCAACACAGACACACACACGCACACACTTTCTCATCCATGAAGCATGACAGAAAAAACACAGTATGTTCCAGGGTATTTTGAGTCAACAAGCTCACCAATAATGTTAATTGGCAGCTTGAGCGCTGCTGCTGTGACAATGGATGCACACACAGTGGCGGCTCCTCCCATATCAGCTCGCATTGCATCCATACCAGAAGACGGCTTCAGAGAAATACCGCCACTAGTACAGACAGAGACAGAGACAGAGGGAGACAGACAGAGAGCGGAGAGATGAAAGTGAAACAAAAGGAAGAACGTCACATGAACATCATGCAAGAGTGTGTTTAGCCTTCTAAGATCCAGGCGGTTCATCAGATATCTTATTGGCCAACGGGGTGAGAGTGTGATGCTGAGTGCGAGTGTGGTTATGGTTTACCTGTCAAAGGTAATGCCCTTGCCGACCAACAGCAGCGGGGCTTTGGTACGGTCGGGACAGCCGTTGTAATGCAGCTCCAAGAAGACAGGCGGCTCCTCCGAGCCTTTCGATACACTAAGGAACGCTCCCATCTGATGCTCCTCTATCCAAGCCTGCGGCCTACACAAGCCACACAAACACATAGCTTACGAGGTAAGCGGGAGTCAACAGAAACTCTTTTCATTCATTTGCTTTCCAGACCTCAAAACAATTATCCTGAAAGAAACACTGACACACATCATCTTAATTAAGCAATCACACTGGAGAGGAAGTGCTGATACAGAGTATAAGAGCATGATCTACAACAGTTATACAACATAGCTATTTATCAAGTAATGGTAATTTGAGACAACAGATTATGATTTTTGCCTTCAATTTGTCTCCAGCAACAACAACAGTTCCCTCAGGATGCCACTACCAAGACATACATTGTTAAATTAGTACACCAGTAAAGCAGAGTGACACATAGTGAATAGTGTATATATCAGCACTCATGGAATGACTCCTGTCAACTCAAATTACCTGAGCGGAACCAACGACTGTATAAAAGACAATGATGCACACAGACACACTCACCTCTTATGAACTATGACCCGCTCGGCATACGGCGCCAGTTTCTCTTCAATGGTGTCTGCAAAAACGGTAGGAGTCATGTGATTGGCTGGAGCTTCCATGAGCAGCCTGGCCAGGTTCTGTCCTTCTCCATACAGGATTCCTTTCTCCCACCCTGCCAGGTCGGGACTATAGGAATAATCACGTAAAAAAAACAGCATGCTGCTAGCTGCACATCTGTACTTTACCAAACTCGACCAAACAGAATTCTGTGTGCATATCTTTGGGTGATAGCCCGTTTGTCAGTCTACCTTCCATGAAGCTGTGTTGTTACTTTGGTCTTCTTCTTGGACTTGAGCTGGTCATACTGAAACAAACCCAGGACGGCGCCCTCTGCTGCCGACTGCGCGTCCCCACAGCCATCCACCTCCACATGGCTCACCTCCAGGTCTTGAAGTTGCCTGCAGCCCGCTGGAGTCACACAGATGAATACGCAAACCATTTATAAGCCTGCCAGCAAAAAGACAAACAACCACACATACACTATGATTCCCACGCATTGAGTAGAGGCGTGTGTCTCACCTGACACTGCTTCTCTGATGTTCTCCTTGCAGGTGTCCCAGTTCTCCGCCCCGCACACACTTGCGGTGGTCTTACCCAGCCCGACTGCTGCCACGCATGGGAAGTCCTGGAGCAGATACAGAGAAGATTACTCTACCGTTGAATTGACGACATGTTATTCATCTTATGTCTGACTCTGTGGTAACCCCAGTTACAGTCTGTTGCAGCTTGTTACCTCGTGGACCCCATAAAATATTCTGGTTTTGCCTTTCTTCAGAGCTGGACCAGAGCTGTGGAACCCAGAATAATATCAGTGAACAGTTGAAAACACGAAACACTTCAGACACGCAGAATGAAGATGATCTCAGTGGCGTGTTACATTGCAGACTGACATTTTCAGCAGTTCTGAAAGTTTCCCGGACAGAGCTTTGTCCCAACGTGCCGCTGCCTCTGTCAGGTTGCTGCCAACCTCCTCACCCTCCCTCTCGTACACCCCCAGCACCAGGCCCTGTAGAGAGACCCACAGGAGTAGGAGTGCGTTTAGAAAGAGATGGGAAGTCAGTGACTGACACAGAAACACACACACAAACAGAGCGAGAATTCTATCAATTGAAAGCTATGAAATACAGTGAAGTACAAATTACTCGTCGTGTTATTCAACTATAACTAGCAGTTGTTGGGTAACTGTCAGCCTGCTACTTACTTTTCTGGCATTCCAGTTACTTTGCGAGGCAGAGAAGAACCTGCAGTGTTTTGTCCGCACTGCTATCAGAATAGCTCTCCTCATAGGAATCATTGTCACCTGCTGTATGCGTATTTTGAGCAAATTATAATAGATTTAGTTGGTCGGTCATGTGCAAAAGGTTGCCGACCGAGCTCAGACGGTCGCGTTCATTACGTCAACAACAAGCGACAAACAAACATGGGCCTTGTCGCCACCTGGTGGCAGCAGCGGGTATTTACAAGGCTGCAGGTGGAAAGATGGGGATGAAAGAGTAAAAACAAACAAACATGATAAACAGTAAAGTGGGCCGCGTGAGGCCTCCTAAAGGCCAATTGACAGCATCAAACACAGCACCCAGAATGTATCACACTGGCACCAGTCAAACTGAGGCTATACTCAACATAGAAAAAGCTTGATTAAGGTTAATGAAAGATGGCATTTGATTTTGTTATGGATTCTGTCAAATTCGATCGATTTCTAAGGCCAAATCAGAATAGGTCTCTTTTCACCCCCCCCCCCCCCCACCCCCACCCCCCTTCCTCCATAATTATGACCTTTGACCTTGCTGTGGTGTGGTGGGTCAATCCAGTTTTACATCATTTTTATAACCAACATTTTAATATCTGGATGTTTTAACCTGCTCATGGACATCCCAGAAGTTCAGATTTGAGGAAGTTCCTGACTTTGGGTTGAGAGGCAGTTTGCATCGGTTTTCTCATTGAGAAAACACATCAATGAAGGGAGAGGTAGGAATATGGGAAGAATGTAAGAGTGAAAAGAAAGAGTGTTGGGCCTTTGGATGACCGTGCATCCAGCACAACACATAGTAAAAGAAACATAAATCAATATTTAATAAATCTCTTATGTGTAAATATCTGTTTGTCACCAGCTTGTTAATATCTGTTAACAGGATGCATTTTAAAATAAAACAAGGAATAAAATGGAGGGAACTGCTTTTAGGTCCTTAAGCCATGCAGTAACTCAACACATAGGAGAGTAACCAATCCATTAACGAATGGGGGGGCCTTTAACAATGGCCCATCCAATTATTTTCAAGGAACTTTTTTTTTTTTAAATATGCTAAAAATAATTATTTTGATTACATTGCAGCTTAATGCTTCAGACATGAGCAGTGTTTCATTTTCTAAAGTAAAATTTCACAAAAATCAAATCATCCCTACTTGAGTGAAATTATTAGCACTGTTTCCATTCATGGAAAATCATCGATTGATTAAGCCCACAAATCACAGACATAAATGCTTGTGCTAGCATAGTTGCTTTCAAACCAGCAGAGTAGACGACAACAAATAATTCTGCAAAAGACTGATGTCAAATCCTTCAAAAGGGGACTTGACTCGCACTCTTGAAGACTTTACTCTGAGTGCCATGCAATGACTTAAAAACAAGTCTATGAACATTTCATACATGAAATGGAAAAGAAAATATGTACTGTATTTTACATTACATCATAGACAGAATATATACAACACAAGATGATGATGTTTGGGATACAGGACTCATTGCACTCACTTAGTGCATAATGTACATGTAGATGGATTCAATGTAATCACTGAACTCCTCCAGAGCTGCAAATCCCAAGAAAGAGACCAAGACAGACAGCTCAAACACCTGTGCAGTGTGTGTGTGTGTGTGTGTGTGTGTGTGTGTGTGTGTGTGTGTGTGTGTGTGTGTGTGTGTGTGTGTGTGTGTGAGAGAGAGAGAGAGATCACAGCCTCTTTGACCCCAGTTAGTATTATAGAACCACCTGAATGTCACTGATCTGATTCTTACAGTCCATGTCTGTCAGAATGAAAAAAGCACAGCACTGTGTCCTCTGTTCCTTTCTGCACCTGGTTGTGTCACTCTGATCCCTCCGGTCATGTGCATCATGTCTGCTGTTTCCACATCACTCAAAGTTAACACATTTATGGTTTTAGGAAGCCACTCCAGAGCCATATCAGCGTTATGAGTGATTGAACAACACTCCAATCAGGGTGCTAAAATAGAACTAATAGCTCCTCAATGATCTGAGTCATATTTATCAAAAGACAGTAAGAAAGCTCAGGATGTTCTTCAAGAGCCCCTGGCCTGCAGCCCCTCTCCTGGCCTGCACCCGCTCTCCTCTGAGATTTGCCTCTTTCTATCACTCTATGTGATTATGTTTCTTTGATGTTGTTAGTGTATTAAACTTGCTTGCTGTGAACTCGAATTGCCCCATTGGGGACAATAAAGATTTCTACTACTACTAATAAACACTTTTCAAGTATATATACAAAAAATGCCAGTGGAAATTTTGCTTTAGCGTGAATTTGGTCTGATCTTCTAAATCAGTCATGATGCTAAATTGTGGCTGTAATCAGATCCGCCTTAAAGTCAAGGACACTTTGCTGACTGGTTTGTCCATTCATAGAGCTGATATGACTCTGGAGTTCATGTTCAAAACTATCAAAGGTGTTAAATAACACTGATGGGTCGTGGACTTATAGAAACACTGTTTTTGATTTCGCGGTGCTATCTCTCAGTCATTAGTTCTTGTCCGAGATCACGCGCTGACTTTTGACATTGTCAGTGATAACGCGCTCTTTGATTGGAGGTTCAGTAGAGCAAGTCCAGAGCAGAGATGGTGGGTTCTTCTGGTTTTTTGCTTTCTGGTTTGGGCAGCTTGATCCGGCTCATGGCAACCACTCCGCAGACGGCGACGTGCGTCACAACACTGGCCACGCCCAGCCAGAAGGACCAATCCAGCCTGTCGTCCAGCATGGCGAGGCGGAAGAGGTTCTCCCGGTAGTTGGCAACCCGTTCTGTCAGACTGTGGTGCCTCAGGGCTGCCAGGAAACACAGCACGCCCAGGGTGCCGAACAGACCTGCAGGCAGACGGGCAGAGAGGGAGCGGGGGGGGGCACAAAAAGAAAACAAAGTTGTTAAAGTTGTTTGATATGCGTTTAACGTTGGAAAGGTGGAATTTTTTTCAAATGAATCACCCTTTTGTTTCAGATTTACGTTGAGATTGTACGTATATCCCTGGTTTGCAGACATGTAAAATGCCAGTTTTATTCTGGTGACTGGGTTGGAAGGAGAAGAAGAGATACTGAAGGTGAATATTGAATATAGGTGAGAATATGTGACAAAAGGAGTGCTGAATGAAGGAGGGAAGTTCAAGTGAGTGAAGTTACTAAGAAGACGGGAACAGAAAAGCGGGTGACAGAGGGCAAGAAAGGGGGTCATTCGTGCAGTTGTCTAGTGTGTGTGTGTGTGTGTGTGTGTGTGTGTTCCCTCACATACGGACATCGGAGATTATGTTATAGAATTGTGTCTGTGTGTGTGTGTGTGTGTGTGTGTGTGTGTGTGTGTGTGTGTGTTCCCTCACATACCGGCGATGAAGTTCCACAGGTAGAGGCCCTTGTGGCCCTTGATGCTCTGGTAGGGGACTTTGCGGGCGTTGTATATGCAGAAGTACAGACTGACCAAGGCGAAGCCCATCGCCACCAGCAAGAAGAGAATCACCATTGCGTGAAGCCCGCTGTTCAGCGTCCGCACAAGCTTAGGGAAGACTAGACAGCCGTACGGAAAGAAACACACACACACACACACACACACACGCACACACACACACACACACATGTAGGTCGTCTGGGTCATAGAGAGAGAGAGAGTGTGTGTGTATGTGTGTGTGGGGGGGGCGTGGGTGTGTGAGTGAGTGAGAGATATAAAAACACACCCCATAGCTCTGTCAACTGGATCATATGGGTCAAGACAGTAGAGAGAGACAGACAGACAGACAGACAGACAGACAGGCAGTGTGTGTGTGTGTGTGTGTGTGTGTGTGTGTGTGTGTGTGTGTGTGTGTGTGTGTGTGTGTGTGTGTGTGAGAGAGAGAGAGAGATGTGAACACACATGGCTACACAACCTACTGTATTAGTAGAGAGCATGAGATAGTTGGGCACTTGCCATATGTATAACTATAACAATAACAACAACAACAACAACAACAACAACAAGGGGGGGGGGCAGAAATGATGGAAGCATCTCAAAAATCACATCAGACAGAGGAGCATTCAGGAGATGTTCCCTTTAGCATTGTAAGATGTCATTACACTGATCAGATAGGCACTAATGTCTTGCCAATCATCAGCTAATTGCTCCACTTGTCCCCACAAATAGATCAGGCCCAACGTCACATTTTAGAAATGCTGGGGTTGCAGAAATGATATTAACTTTGCCAGTGTGTTGTCGCCCTGTGAAGTGATGAGAAAGAGAGAGACTGTCTCTTACTGTAGATTTTGGAGCGCCTGTTTCCGAGCCCACACTTCTTGGTCTTCCCTCCCTGGAACAGTCCGTAGTAAATGCTCCCGATGAACTGGTCGAGCTCCGGGGTGGACGCGTTCACGATGTCGACCCCAGTTTTACACAGGATGCGTCCGGTGACCCAGCGCTCCGTCGCCAGGGCCACGAACAAGAGCGTCACGGAGCCAATACACAGCACCGAAGCCACCGAGAATGTTATCCGTTTCCACAGGCTAGGCATCTTACCGCCACCGGGCGGACAAGCCCATGGTGGTGCCCACAGGGAGGTAACACGACGCCGGTGCCAGCCGAGGACCGCGGAGCGCGCTCTGGCTCTGGAGCGGCGGTGCGCGCAATCACCATGAGTTTGTTTTAATGTTTAGCTACACACAAAAAAACATGATAAAAACAACGTTGCTTCTCAGGCTGAGATGCAGGCGTGAGTTGATGGGAAGATGGAGCCTACAGAGCAAGAGAAACCGAACCCACGACGGTCAAACAGATCCCTTACAGAAACTAGAGAAACTCTATCCTCCCCCCGTCCTGTGCGCTTGGGTTCTCACAGGCAGCTGCTCCCTCCTCCCTCCCTCCCCTCTCTCTTCCTGGTCTTTAATCAAGGGATGCAATAACCTTTGCAACCTGGCCTTTGCAACTGGAAATTTATAGTCTAATATTGGTGATCACACAGCCGAGGCCTAATTGTATCACAATGATGACTGATGTGTCCATTTTAGCAGAGATCCTAAAGGGCATGTCAGAGCATCAATTAATTACTCACTCAATTAAAAATAAATAAAGAATCCAGTCTTCTATCCCACACAGTTGATCCTGTCTACAAATATGGCCTTATTCTTTCCATGTCATGATTTTGATTTATGTCCCAGATTTATTTTAACACACACACACACACACACACACACACACACACACACACACACACACACACACACACACACACACACACACACACACACACACACACACACACACACACACACACAATGTATGTATGTATGTATGTATGTAGCCTATGTATGTAGGCCTACATACATATACATACACACACACACACACACACACATATATATATATATATATATATATATATATATATATATACGGTGTGTATATATATATATATAGATATATATATATATATATATATACA
The DNA here is from genome assembly GCF_964638095.1 of Poromitra crassiceps. Lineage (NCBI taxonomy): Eukaryota > Metazoa > Chordata > Actinopteri > Beryciformes > Melamphaidae > Poromitra > Poromitra crassiceps. The sequence continues at coordinate 9,542,995 of NC_139646.1, forward strand.
CACACACACACACACACACACACACACACACACACACACACACACACACACACACACACACACACATACACACATACATACATACATACATACATCTTAGAGGGGAGGGTCAGTAACCACTTCAGGAGGGCTGGGGCTGCCAAAGAGCCTGAGCAGCATCACATCCTAAGGACACCACAACAAACTACAGCTGCCCTTCAAATCCTTGGAGGAGTTCAAGGTGACAAAAGCCAGAGAAGTGGTGCAGTACAGCCAGGGACCCAATTGATCTGAAGGTGGCTAAAAAGCAGGGATCCAAGTGAGGAATGGCACGAAGAGGAGGTCAGAAGAAGCTGTTCAGGGGGTCGTCCCATTGGCTCACCTGTTAGAACTAAGGCTTAGGCCTTCGCACGGCTGACCCGGGTTCGAATCCGGCCCATGGTCCTTTACCACTGGTCATCCCCTCTCTCTCCCCACCTTTCCTGTCTGCCTAAAGTCCTATATAATAAAGGCAAAATGCCCCAAAAATAATCTTAAAACAGAAGAAGAAACTGTTCAGGTAGCAGAGGCAAGGCTGCGGCACAAGGAGCTGGTGGTGGGTGTGGTCACTCGAGGCCGAGCTTCCTTTCCAACTCCCCAAACACCAGACGAGGGGAGGAAAGGTGGAGGTGAGAGCAGCAGTGGAGGAGACGAGAGCCTGCAAGTTGGTGGGAGTGAAACAACAGGGAGCTTGGACAAGATGGGAGAATACGGTCAAGAGGAAAGTGACCTGGGCCGAGCTTTGGAAAGCCGAGCCATAACGCATCAAATGTCCCATTCAGACAGTGTACGATGTGCTTCCAAGTCCATCCAATCTGCACACATGAGGCATAGCAGAGTCACCAGCATGCCACTGTGTCCCAAGCAAGGAACCCTGGAGCACATCCTCAGCTGCTGTACAAAGGCGCTTGGAAAGGAACCGTAGCCTACCGATGGAGACATGATCAGTTCCTAAAGACCATCGCTGAAGCCATCAGTGCAGGAGTGGAGTGGGCGAAGTGGCCCCGTCCTGACTCTCCAAGCAGGCCATTGCCTTTGTCAGAGGTGGGGAGCAGCCAACACCCACCTAAAGAACATCTGCAGGCCATTTGGGTATCAAGGGAGAGGAAGAGAGCCATCCGCAGTACCCCCAATATGGCAGAGAGGGCGTTAAGATGGCTGTGGCTCAAAAGGGGGATAGACAGACTGAATTCACATGCTTTCAGTAATTAAAAAAATTGCCCTTTCACCTTCCATGTCTGTCTTTCACTTGCCTATCTTCCTCTGTCCCCTTTCACCCCAGATTTTGTCTTAATTCACACTACATTTACGTACATTTACATTTATAAATTATTTGGGCATTTAGTGATGCTTTTATCCACATTACAACAGCCAAATAAGATTCAACTCCTAGAATAGATCATCCATCATGACCATGACAAACAACCAATGCAAACAACCCATAGAGTGCTGGAGATCACTTTTTTATTGTGCCTACTTCAAACTTTAGTCATTTGGTGACATCTGGTGGCGATTTAGTGATACTGCAGGACGTGGTGACGTTGGCGAATGACGTACCTGTCAGTCTCTCCCAGCTGAGACACTTTGACGAAGATGGCGGACTCGCTATCTGCTGGTGTGGGAGAGGAGAAAGACACGGAGAAAGACGACAAGGATCGGGAGAGAAAGGCTGCCAGAACAGAAAAGAACAAGGAGAAGGACGGAGTTACGGAGACGTTACGGTTCAACGATAAAACTGGCGGCAGTAAAGGCAAGAAACGCAGCCTCTCAGGTGAGAGCTAGCCTCCTAGTCCGAATAACGTTACCAAAGATGTGCAGTTTGCTAACGTTAGCTAGCTGCAGTAGCCAGTGTTTGTTTTCATTTGTTAGCAAACCAGCTAAGCTTGCTGCATTGTGTATGTGCGTGTGGTTAAGTTTCTCTTTGTCAATAAAGCTACTAGCGTTACGCAATTTGAGTCGGTTCTCAGTTGATTAAGTGCTAAACACTAAACGCTAAACACTGCACTCAAGTCTGGATTGATGATGTAACGTTTCCACAAGCTACCACAGCGTCTGTTACTAACGCTAATTAGTACACATTGCACTTAACGCTAATTAATTTAGTCTGTAGCATTAGCTAGCTAACGTAAGCTGATTTCCTTTATGTGCATGCACATTGAAACTGATAGTACGCTGCCAGACTGGTTAGATAAGGAGTCGATAGTAACGCGTTACTATACACCGAATATGTCGCAACGAGATGGGTCTGTGAAGTATCATTGACCAATGACTCCTTGGCTTACACAGGCGATGCACAAGCAGTAGCCACTGCTGAGTAGTAGTATCAACACTTTCAAGGATGGTATATAGTTATTTTTGTCACTAAGGTGTGTGTGTGTGTGTGTGTGTGTGTGTGTGTGTGTGTGTGTGTGTGTTAGAGAGAGAGTTCATTTGGAAGTGAAGTTCCATAAGATTAGGTAGGTGGTGTCAAGCCAATGGCTCAGAAAACAAGCAAGATAGACACACTTATCTTTAGCCTACCCTCTGTCTGTAGTGTTGTAGTTGAGTTGGTGTGTCCTAAGAGGAAGGAAAGAGGATTCAGTCCAAAAACACTTATCTGTTGCACGCGAGTGTGCTCTTATCTTATTTGATACTAGACTGGTTATAGTTTCTGACAATGTAACAGTCTCTCCAGTCGGAGTGTGATTATCAGTGCTCATGCCGTTATCTCATACTTCTGTAATGTAATGTATTGCAACAGCAGCACTTGTCCCCAGGCTACCTCTGTCCCTCTGCACATATGTACATATTGTACGTGAGAGTGGGTGTGTGAGAGGGGGAGGGGGTGTCATGAGAGAAATGATTGGCTTCAGTAAAATGCTGTAGCATCCAATAGACCTACGGTATGTCGGTATGTGTATCTTTTTCAATGCTTTCGTTTCTTCCTCCATTTTTTGGCAATAGACCTGTCTCTGGTCAGGTTTATAACCACTGAGCTGACCAGAGGCTACTTCCTGGAACACAATGAAGCCAAATACACAGAACGCAGAGAGAAGGTCTACACCTGCCTCCGCATCCCTAAAGAGCTGGAGAAGGTAAACCACAAACAATTCATGGTGAGAAGTTAAAAACATTGTAGAATATGTAATTTACTTTCTGTCCCTCCTCTCCCCTCTCCCCTCTCTCTCTCTCTAGTTGATGATATTTGGCTTCTTCCTGTGTCTGGATGCCTTTCTCTATGTCTTCACCCTGCTGCCCCTCAGGGTGCTGTTGGCGCTCCTACGACTCCTCACTCTGCCATGCTGTGGCCTGGGGTAAGAAGGCACATGTGTACACATGCATAACGGCAGACATACTGTAGACATCTCCTAATTAAATGTGTTCTATAACTTTTAGTTTAATATGCACAAGTAAATCCATACAAAAAATATTTTTCACTGAACTGCTGGTGTTTAGGCTTGGCCTGTTTTTTTTTTTTTTTACTTTTGTCACCGGGCTCCCCTAAACCTAAGTCCAGAGCGACATCAACTGGAAGTTTTTGAGCCATTTATCAGTAGCGTAAGATTGTAACACTTGACATCTGCCGGGGGGGGACTAGTTGCGGCGTGCACGTACCATTTTAACAATGGGCTTATGAAATGACTTGGAATATATACAGTATATATATACATATACATATATATATATATTATATATATATCATTTTTTTAAATCATTTTGGAAATAAATTGTAATTGTAATCCCCAATCTTTCCAAGTACCCCCTGCAAGCTGCTCAAGTACCCCTAGGGGTATGCATACCCCTGGTTAGGAATCACTGCTGCAGACAAGGTGGGGGTAGGCATGAAAAAACATCTCTTATAGCCTGCTCATAGACAGCAGACAGCATGCAAATAAGCCATTTCCCCCTCCTTATGAATCTATGAATTTATAACAAAGCATCAATTTTATGTTTTTACTGGATTGTTAATGTGTTTAAAATGTCCACTCACTCAAACAAACGTTTCAGAGTCTTACTACTGAATAATAACAAAGTGTGAAAATAATTAGTAATTTACTCATCAAGTCTTGCAATTTTAACAGTCTGTCCTGCTTGTAATTTGAAGTGACTTATCACTCTTATATGATAATATGGCTATTTTACTTTAAGCAGGGACAGCCAGTGTGACCGCATACCTAGCTACTATTATTTTCTGATGCATGTACATTTGCAATGTGTCTGCTGAACCTCTATAGTATGAGTTATATAGGAGACTATGCTCAAGTACATGTCTCTCTCTGGATGTACACCTGAAAACACAGACATGTGCACACAGATTTGGCCAAAGACTACACATGGAAACATCCAAACACGAAAACACCCAAGTGTAATATTGTTCCCACCCTCCAGGGGACAGCACAGCTCTCTCTTAACATTGGTCCAGGAAAGCAGATCAGCTCATTCACCATATAACCCTGCTCTGCAATACGCTCTCTCTGGTGGGATTTCCTCTGTGTTTCATGGGGGTGTGTCTGTGTGTGTTTGCATGTAGTGGCTCCCGTCTGCTCCAGCCTGCCCAGGTGTGCGACGTGCTGAAGGGCTTCATCATGGTGCTGTGTTACTCCATGATGAGCTACGTGGATTACTCCATGATGTACCACCTCATCAGGGGACAGTCTGTCATCAAGCTCTACATCATCTACAACATGTTAGAGGTAGAGCCCAACATCTGCCAAAGTTTACAGCAGGGTTCCTCCTAGGCATGGGTCGATTTCCGGTTTTACCGGTTCGGTTCGGTGTACGAGCCCAAACCGGTTTGATCACGTGCAAACCGAAAACCCCTTTTATTTTTTATTTTTATTTTTTTGCCAGTCCATTCTGATTGCACTATTGTTCGTATTAGCTTCTTCTCAAGTTGCACTAGTAGGCAAAAGTCTTATTTTGTTTATTATGTTGATGTTTGAAGAAAAGTTAAGCTGAATAGTTATGAGAAATAAAAACAGTGTGTTGTTACAGTTAAAAGGTTCTGCTTATTTGTATTCAGTGTTCGTGCTGGTTGGCAGCATACCAGCTTAGAGGTGCATTATCGCCACCAACTGCAGCCGCTTTGATACGGTTTTTTGGGGAATATCGAACCGGTTTCAAAATGTTCAAACCGACCCATGCCTAGTGACAATACCAGCTTAGAGGTGTATTATCGCTATCAGGTGGACTGAAGTTGCACTACAGACAGTTATGGGCCACACTCGGGAGCCCTGCTTAAAAAAAAAAAAATGTATTACAAAAAAAATCGGTATACCGGTTCGATCCGGTTTAGACGGCAATATCGAACCGGTTTTAAAATTTTCAAACCGACCCAGCCCTAGTTCCTCCGCAGGGCTGGAAAGTCTGGAAAAGTATTCCAATATTCCAAGGTCCTGAATAGTTTGGGAATTTGACAAAGAAGAGGACTGGAAAAGTTTGGAAAATGTGGTTCAGGTCCAATACACACATAATTATAGCTTTTATGTTGTTGTAGTCCCACTTTGAGTCCACAGTTTTTTGTCGATGTGAAGAATAAGAGATCAGCGTGTATTATATCAAATACCCACCTACATCGAATCCAGTCAAGAACATAGGATTGTGAAAAAAATTGCAGTTCCAAAAATGGAACCCATATAGGAACCCTGCCAATCATCTCACATATTCTTATATTTGTCACTGTGATCGTGTGAAGAACAATCTTCATCTATACAGTGAAATGACCTAGTTAGCAGGGGCAACATCTTGTCTATCAGTATCTGTGTAAATAATATTTAACACCAGACAAAATCTTCGAAACAAATCAAGGTCTGGCAAAAGTAGGCTATGTATTTTTTTTAATTGAAAATGTGTAGGAAGTGAATCCCCGTTAAAATTCTGATGGTGGCGAACAGTCAGGCACCCTCTCAGTCACTCCCTGCTTCCTCTCCTGCCCTTGTTGTCTTGTCAGGTGGCGGACCGCCTGTTCTCGTCCTTTGGCCAGGACATCCTGGACGCGCTGTACTGGACAGCCACAGAGCCCAAGGAGAAGAAGAGGGCACACATAGGCGTTATTCCTCACTTCTTAATGGCTGTGCTCTATGTCTGTATCCTCACTCAGAAGCACATGTGGTTGTGCGTTTTATTTGCTTCTGTATATATGAGTTGACTAGAAAGGGATAGGTCAGAAATTTGCATATTCTTGGGGGTGTACATGTAGTGCAGCGGTAGATTCCCTGCCTACCAACAGGAGGGTCGCAGGTTCGTGCCCCGGCTTGGTAGGGCGTCCATACAGGCACAATTGGCCGTGGCTGCGTGTGGGAAGCCGGATAAGGTTATGTGCCCTGGTCGCTGCACCAGTGCCTCCTCTGGTCGGTTGGGGTGCGCCTTCGGGGGGGGGGAGGGGAACTGACATGAATAGCGTGATCCTCCCACACGCTATGTCCTGCCGGTGAAACTCCTCACTGTCAGGTGAAAAGAAGTTGCTGGAGACTGCACACGTATCGGAGGAAGCACGTGCTAGTCTACAACTCTCCCCAGATCGCGTGGCGGCGACAACAACAGGGACAGCCTAGCAGGGGAATTGGCCAAGTACATTTGGGGGGTCTGAAAAAAATATATATAATTTTTTTCCCTGACCATGAACTATCCTAGTTCTCCATGCCATCCTCATCATGGTTCAGGCCACCACTCTCAACGTAGCCTTCAACTCCCACAACAAGTCCCTGCTCACCATCATGATGTCCAACAACGTGAGTAACACACGTGCGCACAATTAAAATGCATGCTGCCTGTACACAGTACACTCATGATGGTGTCTCTTGTCTCTGCAGTTTGTGGAGATCAAAGGAAGTGTGTTTAAGAAGTTTGAAAAGAACAACCTTTTTCAGATGTCAAACAGTGGTGAGTGGTGCAAGAAGTCAAATATGTACCACAAAGTCAGCGCGTGGTCTTGGGACATTTTGAACCTTGGCATTTGAACTTGTGGATTTGGCGGAAAGTAAATTTATGGAATCGAGCTTTGCCGCAGTGGGTACAAAGTAGGTTCATCCAGGATTGATTTGTTGTGTTTTCTGTAGACATAAAAGAGAGGTTCACCAACTACATCCTCCTGCTCATCGTCTGTCTGAGAAACATGGAGCAGTTCTCGTGGAACCCAGGTAACCACCTCACTGCATTAAAAATAATTAAACGCCACTGAAATCTGTGCAGCTAGTCACAGTCACACACCACTCTTCACATCTCTGTCCACACAGGCCTTGTAGCGATGTAGCAAGGCAGCCATGATGCCTGTTCACTGGCTCACTCATTTCTGGCTTTAAAGTATTTTTGTTTTTTTTCCAAAACTTTATTCAACAAAAAAGATGGACAAATTAGACACAGACAAGAACACTGCACCATACTAGAGATATATATAAAAAAAGGAAATGAATGAAAAACACAATAATTCAATGAGATAATAGATGATTACAAAGACAAATAGAAATGTTATAATAAAATAAAAATAATAATAATAAGGGCTTTAAAGTAATGGATTTACTATAACGATGACTGATGATGTCACTGATCAGGTTTTGATGTTTTTGTTCACAGACCACCTGTGGGTGCTGTTTCCTGATGTTGTCATGGTGATATGCTCCGAGATTGCCGTGGATGTTGTCAAGCACGCCTTCATCACCAAGTTCAATGACATCAGTGCTGATGTGAGCCTTTTTGCATGCTTACGTGTGTGTGTGTGTGTGTGTGTGTGTGTGTGTGTTTTGAATTTGCTGACTTAACACATTCACACAACTAGGGAAATGGTCTCATTTCTGGTATTTGAGGACAAACCACCTCAAGTAGCGGATTTGAATTGGGTTCCTTCTTTTGACCATTTTAACCTACCACTTTTCTCTGTTTTATCAATATATCTTTCTCTCTGTGTGTGTGTGTGTGTGTGTGTGTGTTTCTCTGTCTCTCTGATGCAGTGGTAGACTGATACATGCTTGACAGGCTGATAAAATGTGGGAATATTTTTTTGAATTTGAGTAATTATAGGCTATAGGCTTCTCTTAGCTTGTCATATTTTGGACATTTCTCTCCTTGTCTGTCTGTCTCTTTCGCACACGCGTCACACACACCTGAGGTACACATGCAGTAGTAGAAGTCAGTAACACACCTGAGGTACACATGCAGTAGTAGAAGTCAGTAACACACCTGAGGTACACATGCAGTAGTAGAAGTCAGTTGAGCCCATTTGCTCTTTGTCCTTCCTGACCTCCTTGTTAGCATCCTCCTCCCTTTCTTGTCCTCTTCCTCTTTGATTTCTTTCAGGGAGTGAGTGGTAACCATGGTTACGTAACGCTAACGGAAACCGCCCCCACAGGCAGAGATTAACCCCTTTATCTCCAGACTGTCAAGCTTAATTACACAACTGTCACTCACACCTCACTCACACCTGTGAATCTTTGTGAGCCCATACACTCAACACGCACAGGCACACACTCTCTCTCTCTCTCTCTCTCTCTCTCTCTCTCTCTCTCTCTCTCTCTCTCTCTCTCTCTCTCTCTTGCTCTCTCTCTCTCTCTCTCACACACACACACTGACTCACTCACTCACTAACTCACACTCACACACACACACACACACACACACACACACACACACACACACACACACATACATATTCATGAATGGATACACAGGCTTACATACAATGAACAGAATGCTCATCCTGGCTCAAGTGGTTTTCTTCAAATGGTTCACTGTTTATTTTTTGGCTGTTAAATTCCATTCTACAACATACACATTCAACACACGGGCACACACACACACACACACACAACACGCACAAGAACACACACAAGAACACACACACACACACACTCAAAAAGCACACACACTCACACAAACGCTGTTTTTTGCTTTTTATCTTTTTACTATGACTCTCACTCAATCGTGTGTGATCATATGACTCTCACTCAAACCCCCCCCCCCCCCACACACACACACACACACACACACACTTTTCCCACTTACATCCTTACATTCATGCAAGGGCAACTAATAGACCAATACACCTGTATACTAGGTTTGTGGAAGTAAACAGGTTGATAAACAGTTGCTTGATATTTTGATGTAACTTTGGCTGACCAGTATTGTGTCACTCTATGCCTTCTCCACATTTCCCCAGGTCTATGGGGAGTACCGAGCCAGCCTCGCCTTTGACCTAGTCAGCAGTCGACAGAAAAATGTGAGTGAAATAAACACATTTATTCTATTTTTCCACCCAAACTTTTTAAACGTCACAAAAAAATATATACAATCTGAATGAAAGGGATAGGCCTACTTTTTGTGAGTCAAACGGTCATTTTCATAGTAAATCCAGACTGAGAACAAAACAAAGAGTAACCGAACTAACAGGAGTGTATAATTAAGCAATAGATCATGACAGGCCATGGTATATGCTTATTATACCACACCCTTAGGTGTGGTATAATAAGCATATATCACGGTCTGAAGTGATCTATTTTATAAAACGGTTACCGAGTATGGCAATATGAAAATTATTATTATTATAATAATAATAATTATTATTATTATTAAATGTCTTAAATCACTGTTTAAAAAAATGGGATGAGCAAAAATTAGCCTGAGCCGCAAGCCTGAGCTTAGCATTGCTCATCCCATTTTTGCAATGAGTGGCTCAAACTGTAGTACCGTAAATTCCGGACTATAAGCCGCGGCTTTTTTCCCGTTTTTTGGCCCCTGCGGCTTATATAACGGTGCGGCTAATCTATGGATTTTTTCAGAAAAAAAATTCCAAATACAAATAAAATCTCTCTTTTTTAGCACTCTTTCTACCTATAAATCCACTTCTGTTTTAATTTCCTCTGTTGCCCTCTTTTCACCACACCGCGGACACTGTGTGCACTGTCGAAATAAACAAAGGTGTTGTGTTATGTTGTTTTGTTGAAATGTTACGGTAATACGGTAAATGGGAGCTTCCTCAAACAGCCAACAATCCCCTCTGTGCGTGAACCCTTACATATGGTAATTACGGTAAGCAAACGGCCACTCGGTGACCTCCAAAATCGATGGATTTTACAGGTTACACAGCTTCATCAGCACATTTTATGTGCATTGCTTTGCTGCTTGTTTTTTCGATTATTTTTTTGTAAAGCACCTTGAATTGCCTTTGTGTATTAAAGACTTGACATCATTGGCGGAAATCAACCGGTTACTCCTACCGGTTCAAAGTTCATCAGCGCCCGGAATCACAACAAGACCAGCAGTCTCTCTCTCACTTACCATGGGGAAGGTACGCAGAAATTCACACGACGCAGCATTCAAGCTGAAAGCAGTCGAACTCGCACTAAAAGAGGGAAACAGAGCAGCCGCGCGTACTCTGGGCATCAATGAATCGATGGTGAGACGTTGGAAAAAGCAGCAGGAGGAACTGTCTCAGTGTAAGAAGACAAAAAAGTCCTTCAGAGGCCACAAAAGCAGATGGCCGGAGCTTGAAGATTCCCTTGAGGACTGGGTGTTGACCCAGCGAGCAGACGGCCGAGGCGTTTCCACGGTGCAGATCCGACTGAAGGCAAAAACAGTCGCCACCGAGATGAAAATTGAACATTTCAGAGGTGGGCCATCTTGGTGCTTCCGTTTCATGAGACGAAAGGGACTGTCTGTCAGGGCGCGGACGACTGTGTGCCAACAACTCCCTCCCGACTACCAGGAGAAAATCGCAAACTTCGGCGAATACACACAAAGGAAGATCAAGGATTATTCCATCGAACCGGAGCAGATCATAAACATGGATGAAGTGCCCTTGACGTTCGACCTGCCACTCACTCGCACTGTGAACAAGAAAGGTGAATCGTCGATCACGTTGAGAACCACAGGTCACGAGAGAACCAATTTCACTTGTGTTCTAGGCTGCACAGCATCTGGAGCAAAGCTGCCGCCAATGGTGATTTTCAAGCGGATTACGATGCCGAAAGAGAAAATGCCCAGTGGTATCTGCGTCAGAGTCAACAAGAAAGGGTGGATGATGGAAAGTGTCATGAAGGAGTGGTTGTCTCAGTGCTACGTCCAGCGCCCTGGAGGATTCTTTCACCAAAAGAAAGCGTTGCTCGTTCTGGACAGCATGAGGGCTCATATCACCGATTCGGTCAAAGCAGCCATCAAGACCACAAACAGCATTCCAGCTGTGATACCTGGGGGCACGACCAAGCATCTCCAGCCACTCGACATCAGTGTCAATCGCGCATTTAAAGTGGCACTGCGCGTTGAGTGGGAGACGTGGATGACGAGCGGTGACAAGTCATTCACAAAAACAGGGCGCATGAGGAAAGCAACTTTCGCACAAGTTTGCCAGTGGGTCCTGACAGCGTGGAGGAGTGTTAAGACATCCACGATCACCAACGGGTTCCGAAAGGCTGGACTGCTGCGTGATGAAGAGGAGGACGCCGCCACAGCTGAGGGCCTTCAGAGGCTGTTCGATTCCGACAGTGACGAAGAGGAGTTCGTTGGTTTTGAGAGCGACAACGAAGGAGAGAGAGGAGTGGTTGACGAAGCCACCCTGAACCTGTTCGTTTCCGACACTGAAGTTGAGGACTTTGCTGGTTTCAGTACGGAGGAAGAAGAGGAAGACGAGGAAGACGAGGATTAGTGACTTTACTTTGACTCTGTTTACAGCCGTTTGCTGCACCTTCACCTAAAAGATGAAGACAAGGATTACGGTACCTGGTTTTGTTGGCAGCACCTTATCCTTTTGAGGATTGTTTTTTGTTTTCCAGTTATTTACTGCACCTTACCTTAACCTTTTGAGAATTGTTTTATTGTTTACAGCACTTTATCCTTTTGAGGATTGTTTTATTGTTTACAACACATTATCCTTTTGAGGATTGTTTTATTATTATTATTATTGTTTTATTTTTTATAGCTACGGTATTTATTTTGTTGAAATGTTAATAAATGGGAGCTTCTTATAGCCTATAGCCTACCCTACCGTAATGCTTGTTTTGTTGAAATGTTAATAAATGGGAGCTTCCCCAAACAGCGATCTCTTTCCCGACATTCCTCTCTGTGCACGAACCCTTTCATATGGTAATTAAACATCAAAACACCCGCGGCTTATAGACCGGTGCGGCTTATAGAAGAAAAAAATAGTCAATTTTGGTGCTGCGGCTTATAGACCGGTGCGTCTTATAGTCCGGAATTTACGGTATATTGACTGTGGTATTTGCTCAATATACCACAGCTGTGAGCCAATCAGATTGCTTGATTTGAGAGAGCCATTTTATAACTGTAGTTACTTCCTCTTTTGCCATGTAGTGCATGTGCTGTGTGCAGTCATCAGTAGTGCGCATGCGCATTAAGTAACTACAGTTATACGCTCCTGTTAGTTCGGTTACTCTTTGTTTTGTTCTCGGTCTGGATTTACTACGAAAATGACCGTTTGATGCAACTTTTTTTATTATTTCATCATGTGGTGAGTACACAAGTCACAACATGTACATGTGAGTGTTTATGGCGCTGTTTGAATGTGCATTTTAGGCGACTGAACAGAGGTAGGCAAATATCCCATTGACTGCCATTGTTAGCGCTAAGCTATTAGTATTTGAGGGCTCTATCACAGTTTGTACTGCACACAGATGGAAAATAAAGCCATGTACGTTCTAGTTTTAATATAGACAATATGGCAAATGGCCTAAACTCACAAAAAGTTGGCCTATCCCTTTAAGTGTTTCCATCAGCTTCCAGTTTCCAACATACAGAGTAGCTCTGTCAGAAAACAAATCCATGAGAAAAATGGAAAAGTAAGAAAGATTGGAGCCTTTAAGTAAAATCATTATTCATTCAACAATTGCATTTCTGTTGTCTTGACTCTTTACCAACATTTGTTTTAAATAAATCATAAAAAAAACATGAAGAGGGGAAAAAGCTAGATCAATACATGATTTGCAATATTGAAGAAATGTTATCACAGCTTTCCAGTTCCATTGAGCCATTGTTACAGATAGATTCATCACTGGTGGGTATGTGGACTAATGCTGGTGGCATGCTGGTTGTGGTGATGTTGACCTCTGACCCTGTGCCTGTGTAGGCTTATACAGACTACAGCGACTCTGTGTCCAGGAGAATGGGCTTCATCCCTCTTCCTCTAGCCCTACTGGTCAGTCACTCTTTATGAGGATACCCACTGCTGTTGATATTGAATACATCCTAGACAACATCCATATTTATCTGATGGTGTGTGTTTGTGTTTTCTCAGTTGATCAGAGTCGTGACCAGCTCGGTGAAGATCCAGGGTTCTCTCTCCTTGATGTGTGTGCTGCTGTTTTACTTAGGGTAAATGTCAAGTTCCCTCATGTTTTTTCCAACTATTGCACTACTGAAATACATTCATTTTGTGGCTCTCGTTTTTTCACTTTTCACTTTCAAAATATGTATTATATTGCGTGTGTGTGTGTGTGTGTGTGTGTGTGTGCGTGCATGTGCGCGTGTGTGTGTGTGTGTGTGTGTGTGTGCATGCGTGCGAGCAGGATGATCACTCTCAAGGTGTTGAACAGTATCATTCTGCTGGGGACGTCTTGTGTGTTCGTCAAAGAGGCAAACATGGAAGCTAAGCTCTCCAACCCTCCACCCTCCATCTCCTCCAGCCGCGTCAACTCCAGAGCGCACCGGACCAAACACACTCACACGTCACCACCGCAAGGTACTGTAGCGCTCGCTCTCTCTCTCTCTCTCTCCCTCTCAAATCTGACGCGCCTAAATTGTACATTGCTTTATGGTTCATTATACTGCTCACAGTAAATGTGGCTGCTCTCTCTCAAACAGAACCAGTAACGGACAAAGGAGGAATATCATCGCTATTCGTCACCCCTCAGCCCGCCTGCATGCCGGAGAGCTCCGCCCCCACGCTGCCCACGAGCAACTCGGATACGTTCCTGACCACGCCGGACGACGACGACGACGACGACAAAATTATCAACGCTGACACAGGACTGGAAGAGGAGGGGCTTAAACTCCGAACGCCCAAGAAAGACTTACTGGAGATTGACCGCTTCACCATCTGTGGCAACCGCATAGACTGATGCCAGAGGAAACCGCTTCACCACCTGTGGCGACCGCATAGACTGATGCCAGAGGGACAAGCAGTCAGTGTCCTGGGAACACAGCGAGGTTCAGGGATCAGACGGGGGCTCATGGGACTTGTTCTGGTGCAAACGACCCCCTGGAGTATTTATTGATATTTATTACTGACGAAACCTCCCAAGGCATATAGCTGTTATAACAAGTATCACAAAGCCACGCTAGACTTTGTCACCTGGACCGCCTGCCCCGGCTACAAGCCCGATCCCCATCTTATCAACCAGGTAGACTGCGAGAATGGGTCGTGGTCATGGCGGCCTTCAGACAATTGCGGCCTGATGATGAGGGTGGGGAAAAAATGGCCAGCACAGCTGGAGAAGAGTAACTAGTCGGACAAATATAAACAAAAAGTAGATTTGTGAAGTTGTTCAAACTTGTCACCATGTGATTGTAGGAACGTTTGCAGCTGGACTGTGCGAGTATGCGTTCAAAAGCACAATCATTGTGTACAGGGCCGGGACTGAGCACCGAGGAGTGCAAAAATGTTTTTGAAAGAAAAAGTTCTCAATTTTTAAGCTTTTACAAAAATCTAAAATTCTAATATTTGAAATGTTTTTATGAAAAATCTCAGTGCTTTTTTCTATAATTGATCATGTTCAAAACGCAGCCGACTAAGATTCACAAACACATCGATGCATTCTTGCAATGCATTTCTGCAGACACAGATAACACACATTTAAGCAGTCTTGTTTCTAAGAGTTACTACGGTGTTTGTAGCTCAAGTCACATAAATGCGATCGAACATGACTATATAACGCGCAGCATGAGTGCATTTCCTTAACTCCCCATCTTTGGCTCACGTGTGTCTACGTCTTTTGAATATAGTTACAACTTTCGAGGTAGTATCATGCCATTATGTTGCTATTGTTACTTTGAAGCACTGCGAGAACAGTGCCTGTTTCTGAGGGCACTAGTATTTATTTTGAAGTGGATTCCATGCCAGATACATTTGGGGGATATTTCATCTTGAAGTGATGTTTTTAGGTAAGCTTCTTACCAATATGTTTCATGTATTACATTACCCTCCTCCTTCAAGCATGTAGCCTACAGATAATCATGATCATAGATGCAGCTTATTTTTCACGACGATGGAAACTGATCTAGAGAATTGTTTTAGTGTATCATGGCTATCATCTCAACACTGTCAGCTTGACCTCATTGTAAAATCACGGTGCATGACCGTGGCATACCAACATCATCAGCTTTCTATAGAGACAGTGCAGAGCACGTCATCATTCAGAAACCACGCCCAAAACGGGGGAAAACAGAAACCCCCCCTCCAATCCTGGCGTTCTCCTATGTCGCGTGCATGGTTGCGTGTTGCACCAAAAGATCGTATATACGGAAGATGAACACTCCAACTTACTTCCTTGACAGCTAGATCCACATTTTTCTTCTCGCCAATTCTCAATGGCTTCCTTGTTTTGCTCAGGAGTACAAAAAACTTTAACTGGCGATTTTTTACATTTGTTCTGTGCACAGCCCACCACACAACAGCTTTTAGCTATGTTTAATTCAAGGAAAATGACGCTGGTCTATGGGAGTGAACGGAGCGGTTTCCCCCATGATGGGCGTGACCTATTTCATGCAGTGTCTCTAGGCTTTCACACCGTTAGGGCTCCGTGCCGGTTCCCGTTCCTGAACCCAAATTTGAACCGGCCGGCGCGTTCAGACCGAGAAAAGAATTGGTTCGGAACCTGAAAAGTTGGTTCTCAGCGGAACCAAAAAATAGTTGGTTTTCCTTGGGAACCGTGACATCATCAGTGGGCGTGTCTCATTCTAGGCTGTGAAAACGAGCAGGAAGGAGAAGAAGGCAGTGACAACATGGAGAAAAATAATTTGCAGTGGTCTCCTGAGGAAACCAAATGTTTAGTGGCGATTTGGGCATCTACCGAATCTCAAGAAAAGCTAGAAAGCAGTACAAGAAAGAGCAAGTCGTATGCCGAACTTGCGGAAGAGATGGCCAATGCTGGGTTCACTCGAACGCCAGACCAAACAATTAATAAGCTTAAAAAACTGAAGGACTACCGAATAATGTCCTCCCACTTTGGTTCCGCTTTAACTGGTGTGAACACAGGCTGGTTCGCCAGAAAGCACCAAGGTTCTGAGACTCCAGAGCCAGAACCAGAACCATGTCTGTCTGAAAGTATCAGTGTCTTAATTATTTACCATTCTCTCTGAAGCAACTTGGTTTATTTGCAGAGTGATAACGTGGAAAAGATGCAATCAAAAACGTGTGCAGGTGAAATGAAATGCCTGAGGGCAGCAACAAGCTGCATCTCTGCAGTGACTGACTGTCTAAATGACAACAGGAACAACATGGACAAAAATAGAACACTAAGATCCATATTGTTACGAGGAAATAAAAAGAACATATCCGTCATGAGTGTGCACTGTGACTGCATGAAAGCAGTCAACAAATACTCCCATTTTCAAAACATAGCCTGGAATTTTATTTTATTTTTTATTTTTTTGCAAGAGAAAGTCTTGTCTGAAGGATCACATTTTTAAATTGGTCCCAGAAGTTCCTGGCAAAGTCCCCAACTGTTGACTGCTGGTAGTTTGCTTATTGGGTAAAGGCAAATTCTTGCATTAAGGCTTTTTCCAAATGCACATGCCCCCTTCAGTCTTTAGTGGCTGTAAAGCCAAGAGGTGCCCTTTAACCAATTAAATGCATCGTGCACCTCTGTAGCTGTTAAAGCTGCCTGCCAGGGAAGGCTTTCATAGCCACAAGCTAGAGTCAATACATAACTGCATGTTTGGGAATGAAGGGTTAAGACTGGATGTATCGTGTGTGTGTGTGTGTGTGTGTGAGAGACAGAGCGATAGAATGACAGAATTTTCAGCGCATGGATGGATCTCGCCACTTGAAACATTTAATTTTGTTTCCCTCCCCCCATATCTCAGTATGAATCCTGTTTTTCATGTACTACAACCCCTCTGTGTAAGACATCTTGTACAGGGAGGAAGGATAATAAAACAAGATTTTGTTTTGTAACCTCTCTGGTCATGTGATTTGAATGTCAAACACTGTGTGTGTGTCAGTGAACCCACAAGTACAGTGATGAGTGTTGCAGTGAAAGGAGTGGCTAGAGACGAGTATTTTGTTCGGCGGGTGAACACTGTGGGCCACTGTTCCCCCTGAATGGCCATTTGGAGGGTGTCTGTCATCACACACGCAGCGCCTGTTTTCTGAAGCTCCGCCTCTGTTCAAAGGTTTGGAAATATGATGCAGACATAATTCACATGTACATAAAGCCAATGTAGTGTCATTTAAACGAAAGTGACTGAGCCTGTTGATCAGTGATCAGAGATTATATTGTGAAAGGATGAAAGAGTTGACACACAAAAGACTGCAATGGCATTTCTACGGACTTAGGCAACTGCAAGCTAATATTTTGAATTTTAATATTTGATTTTAATTTGATTTTATTTATATGGAACCGGGTCTCCGGTGCTTCGCCCTACATTTCACTTTGCCCATATTTCAGTAGCCCTAGCCTAGCCCTTCTGATCACCTGCAGAGTTGGAGGTCAGCTGTTTTTACATGACACAATAAACAGAAGACAGTAAGTCTATTTGATAAATCTCAGCTCCCCTGACACACACACACACACATGCAGATACACAGACCATCTTGTCAGTTTATTTTGATATTATGCCACAATCTGCCCCCTGCTCGTGCTCAACTGCAGGTGGATCGAAGAATACAGTCTAGCTGCAGAAACAGGCAGATCTAACCTGCAGACCTTTCACTCTGTGTTCAGAGACTGAGACAGAGCTGAACTTGCTTTGCACTAATTATGCTTGAGATCAAGTCAGAGACCCTCCCCAGATTCAACATCTAAGGCTATTGTAAAAAATAAAATAAAAAAGTTGATTGGGGTCAAATACAGTATATATACAGTATGAGCAGCAAGACTGAAAGTAGAATAATAAATAGGTTGATTGATAATTGATTTAACAACATATTTGATAATGCATCTATTAATTTGCTCAATTTTTCTTCTGTCATTTGAGTATTGTTGACTTTGTGGCAAGTGTTTTGTATCATGCCAATAAGGCCCCATTTGAATTGGACTGAACTGAACTGAACTGAGAGAGAGAGAGAGAGAGAGAGAGAGAGGTCAGTGAGCCGAGCTCACCGTGGACGAGCGTGCTCGGGCTTTGTGCACGCGCTTGTGGCCGAGGAGGCAGAGTGAACGTGAGCGAGCGCAACCTCGGTCGACCGGTCCTCGCCGAAGAGCTCTCCTCTCCGGCCCGAGAAGATGTCTGTGATGAGTCCTTACGGAGAAACCAGGAGACAATGATAACAACACTCAAAGACAGTCGGATGCCTTTTTTTTTTACTTGAGCGATTATGCTTCCCCCCTGAGTTTTCCTTTGGGACGACGGCTCTGAGCCGCTGACAGACAGACAGGTGTCCTCCTCCCACGTCACTCCATCCGCTGCTAGCGGGACTACTGCAGCCAGGACTTTATTCCCCTTTTTATATTGGTTTATTTATTCATCTTTTAAAACTGGACTTTCACGAGCCATGTTGTGGACACGGTGGCTCGCGCTGTTGCTGTTTTGGGGGAGCAGCACGCGCGGTGAGCAGCCAGGTGAGCCAGGGGAGGGGGTCCAGCAGGTGCAGGCGGACGCCCAAAGACAGCGGTCCCCTCCGCCCATGGAGCCACTGGACTTTGGCTTCGTCCCGTCGGGAGTTTATGACACTCACGCTTACTATGAGCCCGGGCCGATAGGCATCCTCTTCCACGTGGTGCACGCGTTCCTCTACGTGATTCAACCCAACCCCTTTCCTAAAGGTGAGATGCTATCATCACCTCCTCTCCTCTCCCCAAATCCCCTCTCTCTCCCCAGCTCTGGTGTTGAGGGTCACACAGGGTAGCAGCCCACCACGGCGGTTCTTCTCAATCACCAGGGCTCCTCGAGGGGGCTAAAGGGGTCTCCAGCAAATTGTGAAGCAATGAATTGTTCAACTTCATCCTTAGGAGAGGATTAGAAGACGTCAACATGCTTAGAGAGAATGTAGAATAATGACTGTTTTGATCAGTTTCACTGTTTACTCTCCACCAATAATAGTTATGGTATTCCTGACAAAATCATATCAAACATTCAAAATAATCTCAAATTTGGATCTGACAGAAATCTCGGCGAATGGGGGTCTGTGGCCCTAATCTGGACTAAATTAGGGGTCCTTGATATGAAAATCTCAGGACAAATGTCTGTCTATCTATCTTTCCTGATAATCAGAGTTGTAAACCTTCAGAGTGAGGACATTTCTGTCTTCTTCTTCTTCTTTGTCATTGTGGACTATCCTCCCCATGGTGTAATTGCAGGGTTAGGACTTGCTTTTGGGGTTAAGGTTAGAATTAGGATTACTAGGTTGGGTTAGGCAGTAGTGGTGAGGGTTGAGGTTAGGGTTAGGGCGTAGGGAATGAATGGAGTCCGTGGAGGTACTCATGAGGACAGAAGTAGGATGTGTGTGTGTGTGTGTGGGGGGGGGGGGGGGGTAGCAGTGCATCATAAATTAAACAACAAAGTCCAAACCCCAGGGTTCATTCTACCTCAAAGTGACAGTCACCGCACAAATTATTTGCTCTGCTGCTGACTCACAGGTGGCCCCTGCATTCCTCATCTTGTCGTGTCCTTCACTTTAAAAATGCTATTAGGTCACAAAAGCAAAGCGTGCACACCTTGCGTGCACAGGTTACGTGCACAAACGTTGCATATGTTGAGCCCATAAACCAATGTTATGATCAGATGAATGTGACAAGTCTTAGAGCGATAGCTCATAAGTGATCCTAGCTCTCTGGGGCCCGTGCAGTGAGGAGAGGAGAGGAGAGGAGAGGTGACACATATTTTATGCTATGTGTGTTATGTGAGCGAGCTACTGTAACTTGTCCCAATTTCCCCCCGGGGATCATTAAAGTCTTTCTGATTCTGATTCTGATTCTGATCTGATCATGTGTGGGTCACATCACATGATCATACTTGGTGGACACTGCCTTCTCAATACAGCATCCTTAGTGCTGGACGGCACCAAACACAGCTAACTGCTCTGTGTTGTACAGCTACGAGTGCTCACGTTGGAGGATTGACCGAGTGCAATAGGATTGAAGGTTTTAAGTTGCTGCCATTTTGGTGTGCAGGGTTAGGGCCATAGGGTTAGGCCTGGCTAATCAATTAGCAGATCAGTCGATTAGGCAAGGCTTTCTCAGTCACCTGCATCACAGCCTAATACCCTAATCCACTGGGACCATATGCTGCTGCTGTGCTGTGTGAGGGACTTTCCAGTGTGCTGCGTCGCCACACAAACACGCGCACACACACACACGCACACACACGTACACACACACACACACACGCACACACATACACATACACACACACACACACACAGGTACCCACACACACACACACACACACACACGCGCGCACACACACACACATACACAACACACAGGTACCCACACACACACAGGGGGTTCCCCACACATCAGCTGCAGACAGGCTAAATAGCCGCCTACTGGCCTCTGTCCGGCCGGCTACTATTTTAGATTTAAAAAAATTGGGACCGGAAGTGTCAAGCTTGGTTTATGCCTGCAAAGCAAATGTTACTTTGCACTTGAGTTCCCTGGAAGTGATTTTGGTATAGATCACGGGCCATTGTATTTAAGCCAGCAGTATTCTACCATATTGACCTGTATTCAGAATATATAGAGACATTTATTTTTTAATCATTGTGTAAAGCCACAGCACAGTAAAGACTAGAGGATATTAATGTGATGTGTGTAGTTCTTCATAGAACTAGCCTCTTCATTTTACTCTCAAAGTGCACCAGATTGGTGCATTTTACTTTAAAATGTACAAAATGTTATTGCCCCAGGTGCCCCCCGGAACCCCCTGGGTCCAATGTCCACCCACCACCACAATCTCTCCCAATCCTGTGGAAAAACACTGTTACAGTATTAAGGTTTTCTTTGTTCTAACAAATGTACACATTGCATTTTTCAATTGTCACGCTCTCATACATACAATACAATACATATTTAAGGTTTGTTTATTAATTGGGGGAAAGGACCACTGGAACAAATGCCACAGACATCCCTTAGCTGGCTACTTTTCCTATCTCACACACACACACACACACACACACACACCTGCGCGCGCACACGCGCGCACGCACACGCACACACACACACACACACACACACACACACACACACACACACACACACACACACACACACACACACACACACACACACACACACACATATACACAGGGAGTCCACCTGTCCTGGATATGACACATACACACGTACGTGCATCTTTGCAAAATCAAGTTTTTTGTAACTACTACAACCACACTCATCCCCTATACCCTAACAACCACTGCCTAACTTTAACACTGATCCTATTCCTAAACTTTTTTTTTTAATGATTTATTTATGGGATTTTTCAAGTTTACACAAACAAAACACGTACATCACAACACAACACACATAACTTCACAGTTACAGCAAAACAACAATACAATACAGAGAAAAAAGTAAATAAATAATATCAAATAAGATAAACAACAAGGTGGGGGGGGGAGGTAGACAGAATTAAGGATAAAAAGAGGTCAGTAGAAGTAGCTTATACAGAGGTCAGATACTGTAGCTCGGGGTCAAGACAAGATCAAGAGGGACCAGAGGTTCATCAGTCCGGAGCTGGCGGGATAATTTGGATGCCCTTTATATATTCTGAAAAAGGCTGCCAGATTTTATAGTACTTGTGCAGGGAGCCTCGTAGGGTGTGCTTAATTTTCTCCAGCTGCATAAAATGCAGCACGTCCCCCACCCACCGAGAGTGAGTGGGAGCATAGGGACCCTTCCAATTCATTAGAATTGATCGCCTCGCTAGAAGAGTTAGAAAAGCCACAAAATCTAAGAAGTATTTGGGCAGAGGAGTCCCAGCTGGCAGGACTCCAAACAGTGCAGCAATTGGGGATGGCTCAATGGGCACCGAAGTGACCTTAGACAAAGTATCAAAATTGGATTCCCAGTAGGAAGAGAGAGAGGGACACAGCCAAAACATA
Source organism: Poromitra crassiceps (assembly GCF_964638095.1). Lineage (NCBI taxonomy): Eukaryota > Metazoa > Chordata > Actinopteri > Beryciformes > Melamphaidae > Poromitra > Poromitra crassiceps. The sequence goes on from NC_139646.1 coordinate 9,565,199, forward strand.
TGACAAAGATCTGCAGGAGCTTGCCGACATTTATCACACGTGGGATCAATGTCAGGAAAAATCCTCGCCAGCTTACACTTAGACCAGTGCACCCTATTGACCACCTTACATTGCAACACCCCATGTCTGGCACATAAGGAAGAGTGGTGAACTCTGTAGAGAATCTCCTCCCAGGTCTCATGATCTAATTCTTCTCCCAAGTCCTGTGACCAAATTGTACATAATGCGAAGGGTTCAGGGGACTGTAGCATGGATATCTCATTATATAAACGTGTAATGATGACACCTTTTTGAATTGGATCTTGTTGTAAAAGCAAATCAATGGGAGAAATAGAAGGAATGGCAGGAAACCCTGAGAAATGTTTGCGGACAAAATCACGAACTTGCAGGTACCTGAAGAAGTGGGCTTTTGGAAGCTCATATATATTTACCAAATCATTAAATGAAGCAAATATGCCATCCACATATAGGTCGCTGATTGTGGAAATTCCCTGACTGTGCCATAGATTGTAGGCCTTGTCCAGTACAGAGGGAGCGAAAAGCGAGTTGGCACGGACAGGGGATGACAGGGGAGGGGAGGTGAGCCCATGATGACGTGCAAATTGGTGCCAGATTTTGATACTGTTCTTCACCATAATATTCTTAATAAATTTGGCTAATGGTGGCAGGGAGGGTGAGCACAAGAGAGCCGACAATGAGGCTGGAGCGCAGGAAGCAGATTCAATACATAGCCACGCAGGAGTGGGATCCATATCATCCATATTCTGCCAATGTAGTAATGTAATGTAATGTTGTGCCAATCACTCTGAAGGCACAGGACTGAACACACTGTCTGAGAGAACACATGTACGCACGCATGCGCACACACACACACACACACACGCACACACACGCACACGCCCACGTACACACACACACTTACAGACCCAAGCCATGAGGTTTTTCACAGGTAGAAAATATATAAATGTGGTTGCTATTCGTGATGTCATCTTATATGTAGCCGGCTACATATTGTATTCCTTTGCATCTACATTAAACTAAGATATTGCTTCTTCTTTACGTTTTTACTTATTTGTGGCGCAGGTATTAACATTTATGGTGGTGGGCTGAGAATCACATGTGGCTCTTGTGAATGCAGTGTTGTTTGATGCCATCCGGTGGTGTCAAGTCTCTGTTTTGTGATGTCATGCACGTAGCAGCATGAGCTGTGATTGGTCCACTTTGGTGGGGATAGACATGCATGCATACAGACCTATGGTCTATTCCATTTGCATTGGGAAGTAGGAATAGGACAGTTGAGTGATGTCACACCGAGTTGTCGGCGTTCCATTTAAATAGTAGGGAAACCAGCCACGACGTATCGTGTGGGAGGATCACGCTATTCCCCCCAGTTCCCCTCCCCCCTGAACAGGCGCCCCGACCGACCAGAGGAAGCACCAGTGCAGGGAGCAGGATACATACCCCGTTTCCCACCCGCAGACACGGCCAATTGTGTCCGTAGGAACGTATGACCAAGTATAGTGAAGTCCCGCTCCCGGTAATTGAACCTGGGCCTCTGTGGTGGTAGGCGAGTGCTTTTACCTCAACACTACCCAGACACTCCCCAACACCCAACCTTTTACCTCAACACTACCCAGACACTCCCCAACACCCAACCTTTTACCTCAACACTACCCAGACACTCCCCAACATCCAACCTTTTACCTCAACACTACCCAGACACTCCCCAACACCCAACCTTTTACCTCAACACTACCCAGACACTCCCCAACACCCAACCTTTTACCTCTACACTACCCAGACACTCCCCAACACCCAACATTTTACCTCTACACCAGTGGTTCCCAACCTTTTTTGTGTTATGTACCCCTTGAGCTGTTTTACCATGACAATAGTACCCCTCACTCATGCGTGTCGATAATTCTCCTAAATGTGTTATATTAAACTTATATTAAACTTTTAGATGACCTCTCTAACACATCTCATTATTAAAATAATTTTAATGACTCATCTTTAATACAATTCTGACAGTTTTCAATTGGAAAAAGTAATCCGTTTTTATCATTTTGGAAATACATTGTAATCCCCAATCTTTCCAAGTACCCCCTGCAAGCTGCTGAAGTACCCCTAGGGGTACACATACCCCTGGTTGGGAATCACTGCTCGACACTACCCAGACACTCCCCAACACCCAACCTTTTGTAAAACATTTCATAGGCTACTTGTTGAACTAAAACTTAAAGCATAAAATAAGACACCATAATCTTATCATATCTAGATCCCGATATAAATCCTATATATAGCCAGTGCCATTTCATGCTCTCTCTCTCTCTCTCTCTCTCTCTCTCTGTCCTTTTTTTTTTTATATACCGTATATATATATTTTATTGCGAGGCGGAGTACAGTCCACATTGGTGCATAGTCAAGTAAACATATTTTTACAGAAAGAGAAAAGTACAGTTACCCCCCCCCCCCCCCCCCCTTTTTCCCCATTTTCATGCTCTCTGATTGGCTGGTTTTAAGCAACAAGATGAAGCCAAAAAGCATGAACACATTCAGATCAATAGCTGATTAATTAATATCTAATATAACATATAATATGTAATATGCGTTTGCCTTATGAACAAGAGTAATTACTTGGGTTTTGCTTCAAATTGTGTTATTAAGTTTAGCTTAATAATTTGCAATGATCCATCATCCATCTTCAACTGCTTATCCAGATTTGGGTCATGGAGGTAGCAGATCCAGCAGGGGACTCCAAACCTCCCTTTCCCCTGGTCATATTAGCCAGCTCTGACTGGGGGATCCCGAGGCGTTCCCAGGCCGGTGTGGAGATGTAGTCACTCCAGCTGGTCCTCGGTCTGCCACGCGGCCTCCCAGCTGGACATGCCTGGAATACTTGGGGACCAATGGGCCCAGTTGCACAAAGCACCTTAGGTTAAGATTTCCCTTAGAGTCAGAGTTAAATGTGTCCATAAAATAGAATCGGCTGCACAAAACTGCCTTAAATCTTCTCCATAAGGTTAAACATTTTAAGGAAAACATAAGCACAAGATTTCAGAGAGAGAGAGACACACACACACACACACACACACACACACACACACACACACACTGACACAGGCTAGATTAGAGGATTAGCATTGGCAGGGCTAATGTTAACACTGTTGGACTACCACCGTTACAGATGGCATTGTCACACACACACACACACACATACACACACACACACACACACACACACACGCACGTGCACACAGACACACAGAGACACACACATGCACACTGAAAGTGGGTCATAGTCCTGGTATTTGTCTGGTTCCTCAATTACTGTGATAGGTAGCTGATTAGTTGTTTATCAGGAAGCAACTATCTTACATCAGCTCACACGTCAAGAGAAACCCAAATTAGATGTCTGATAGGGATGTGTTACTGTACTGGAAGACAAGCATAAATAAACACTTCATCCTATCAAGATGGACAGCATATATTTAGATGCTTCTCTAGTCTCACTTTATCTGTTACTCCTGTCCATCTTTCTGATGAGGAGAAAGTAGTGTATGAGTGTTAAGAACTCTCATGGGTCTGGTATTGAGACTACTAACCTCCCTACGCCTATTGAGTGGCTGTGGTCTTGAAATCTGTTTCTTCTCTTTCATCACAAGTTGTTTTCCCAATGTCAAAGTTACTTCAGTCACCAGTGTCTGTCCTTGTGCAGAGAACTTTAACAGCAAATAGTTTGAATGCATAATAATAATTATTATTATAAAGTAGGCTATAAAATGTTTTAAGAAGTAAACTATTACAATAGCATACATAGTCACAGCAAACTACCTCTTGTCTACACAAATCTCAGCTTGTTTCGCATCATGCACAAACCATTAATATCTTTATCCAGCAACTAAGTCTGGTTCACTGTTCATCAGGCCTTATTTCCCCAAATGTAAAAAAAAAAAAGAAGAAGAAGAAGAAGGGGAAAAGGGGGGGGGGGGATTTAATGTAATGTTTTATACTTGTAGGTAAATAGACAGAGGTCAGAGGTCAGAGCGTGGTCAAACTGTAAGGTCAGTCAACACTCTCACAGCTCACAGGATTTCTCTGAAACGTTTCTTCGACATGGTTTGTCTGGAAAAAGTCAGTTTATGTCCAGTAGCCTCTATGCTGTCAGCCTGTTGATATGTTTGGATATTCCATATGAAACTCGACACGCAAATTAATTAAGGCTTCAGTTGATCCACATCCACATGTGTCTCTGTGCCTCGGCTGGCACATCGCGCGCTGTTCATCTAACTCTGTCAGAAATAACTTTAGACGTTTTGATGGCGCTGAATTGATCGATGGAAAAAGGAGAGAGAGAGAGACTCATCTGTCAGCTGCTGCCTGCAGCCTTTAAGTCAGCCTACTCATGTGCTCGTGCAGATTGTGGCTACGGGTGTGTAAATGCAAACATGCATTTTACAATGTTAGAATTCTGAAAACGTGAGCCTTTAAAGCCTACATTTAGAAAAACTCACGGAATGATGAGCTCATATCCAGCAGTGTTTGAGAAATGAAATGTTAAAATCTCAGCACCAGGGTACAAGTCCAGCCTTGCTCTGAACAGCTGCGCAGGTGGTAGGCTATACGTGCAGTCGTGTTTAGAGTAGCCTTAGATATTATTTATATTTTAATTTAGAGAACTGCATCAGAGAGGATACTGTAGGCTACACAGAATGATTTTCCTGCTTATAGGCGCTCTAGTCGGCATCCTTCACCTCTGCTCTGTACCACTTCACTTTATTTATTTTGCGGTTAACCCCCAAACCGCGGTAAAACTGGCCACTGTGACCATAATGATCAAAAATCCATACCATCACAGCCCTAGCTGGCCGGCATGGTGCTTGAACCCGTGTCACCGCTCAGCCTCCACCCAAAACGGCAAATTATTATGACACTTAATTTCTTTACTTATTTTCTGGGAAATATTTAGAAGTTTGAAGCATTGCAGTAGGGTTGTCAAAAGTATCGATAGAAATATTTTTTTTTAAACGGATACAATACTCATTTTCAACAGGTATCGATAGTGTCGATATGTATCAATACTAAACATTTTAAATGGATACAGTACTCATTTGCAACAGTACGGATACCAGCAGTGCTTTCTCTTATTGAAAATCAAACATACTGATTTGTCTCCCTATCATTGGTGGTAGTTGCTTCAACAAGCTCAAAGTGTCCTGATAGGCTGATGACTAGAGCAGGGCTAATCTGCTGTGTAAGGTCAAAGTTTTTAATGAGTTATATCGGGCCAAGATTATGGAGAAGCGTACGTCTGTCCGTCCATCTGTCTTTATTAATTTTTGTATGCCTCTTGATGTGTTGTCATAATCCCCCCCCCCCCCCCCGTGGTATTTCAATTTGTATCGAGTATTGATATTTCCTGGATATCAGGAATCAAAGTAGAAATTCTAGTATCGTGACATCCCTACATTGCAGTAAAGAATTAGTGTAAAATCTTCCCGTCAAATGTATGTTTTATTTTCATTACGCCGTGTGTGTGTGTGTGTGTGTGTGTGTGTGTGTGTGTGTGTGTCTGTGTGTGTCTGTGTGTGTCTGTGTGTGTGTGTACCCAAATGCAGAGATGCTAGAGGCAACAGAGGCAGGAGTGCATCAAAAGTCTCTTTACTGGCTTTTGTGGGACAAAATTACAAAAACAACTGCCAAACAGGGCAGGGAATAAATTCAATATACTTGGGCACACGGCAGGATAAACTGCGGGGGGGGGAGTCTATGTGTATGTGGGTGTGGGTGTGTGGGTGTCCAATTGCATAGTTTCTATCACCATTAAGCTGAACTTATGTAGAACTTGTCTAATAACCTACATGCCTAAATTCCATGGTCAGCCATGTGGATGTGTTGATGTTGTCATACGGATGTTTGTTCCAACCTTCTTTGTCTTGGTATGTGGTGATGATGAGAGTGTTACTGTATTTCATATGTGACATATATAATGACCACATTATTAGTCACTGGTTCCTAGGAGCAGGTCACAGTAGAGGATTGGGCTAGCCTATATTTAACCATTAAGAGGGTTGTGGATTCTGACTTACATATAACAACGCTCAACATCTGATGGCTTTCTGGTGCCGGCTTTGTCTTAGATTGGCTTGTATGGACTTTTGTGTGCGTGCCGTGTTCTGATGTGTATGTGATGTTTTCTCTGCTTTCTTTATTTGGGGAGAAAGCTTAACAGGCCTGCTATGAACAGTTTCAATAAAGGTCCTTGATTATGAAACAATTCTGAACCAAAAAAAACAGCAATAACCCATTTTGTCCAAAATAACCACCAGGGCTCTTTGAAATTATTTTTCAAAAGTGGCCCTTCAGATAATGAGAACAAAATGACCCACTTTCTGTTGTGAAAGCCTTCATATGTCTGTAAATAATCAATCGCCCTCCATGGAGTCTATAGCAATAGACAAAAGTCCATGGTGGGTGGTGGTCTTTGTTCATCCTTTAGGTCTAATTCTACTGGTTGCTTATCCCCCATGTCCCTTTCGTTCAGGGTAGCTAGCCCTCATACTGGGTCACTGAGCTAAGCTCTAAGCTTAACTACCCTGGGTGGCTAATGCTAAGTAGCTGAGCAATAACAGGTGGTACAGACCATAGAGATATTTTATGTATGTGTATGGTACTGACACTCAGATGTGCTTGTATGCTGCTTCTACAGGGTTTGTTCACAGAGATCCGTTTCTGTTCCCTTCATTTCATTTCCATCAGGGCACAAAGTTACTTAACAATGGTAAAGGAGGGGAAAGGTATGGTAAAGGTAAAGGAGGGGAAAGGTAAGGAAAAGTAAGGCTGCCAATAGTGAATCCATTGTGAGAAGAAGACTGCTGAGAGGATTATCCATATGGCCACAAAAGATACTCAACTAGCTTCACAATTCCTTTTACTTAAAAATACTTTTCACTTTCAGGGTATTATCATAAAAATGGCAATTGATATAAACGTAACCCTTAAATGTAGAGTTTTGCAAATCTTCCAGAATACCTTAGATAAGTGGTTCCAAAACTAGGGTACGCATACCCCTAGGTGTACGAGGAGGTACTACAGAGAGAAAGGGGAAAATGGGAAAATGTAAGAATAAATTGTGAAAATAAATGAAACATTAAAATAAATATGCTCAGGAGGACGCATTAATTGCAACTGTTTTAATCTCTCAATTTCTTTTTTTGTAATGTTATATTCTTCAAAAAGGTGGATTATCATTCCAACTACACACCTGTAAAGTTCCGTGACTGCATCCTGCATGGTTTTGACACTATCACGACATACAAACATCTGGCAAAGTACTCAAAACCACTTCTGTAGTAACTCCCAGGACCACATTTGGCCATGATCACACACACACACACACACACACACACACACACACACACACACACACACACACACACACACACACACACACACACACACACACACACACACACACACACACACACACACACACACACACACACACACACACACACACACACACACACACACACACACACACAGACTCGCAAGGTGAGACCAATACCAGCCAATGGATTTTTCTTCATTTCATGGTGTGAAACTGGCCGATCCACACATCAAACCATTCAACTGTGTGTAAAACACTGCTGCACAAGTGATTATCATTTAACCGCATTGTTTTTGTATCTAATGCTTACCAATGTGTCTTTCTTCCTCAGATCTGATTGTCTTGTTTTTGTATCTGATGCTTACCAATGTATCTTATTTTCTCAGATCTGATTGTCAAAGTCATTCAGCAGAACATGGGAGGAATTAAAATACAAGAATGGAGAAAGGTATGCGTGTTGTGTCAGTGTGAAATTGTATGTATGAATAAACTAATGATTAAGATTAACAAACGTTATCAGAGGATTAAATCACAGTACTTGAACAGCACTAAAAATCACAATGTGATTGTCATTGCCACATTATTGTAATGCTATCATTCAGGACATTTTGGGGTTTCCCACCCTAGTTACTGTATATGTTACATTAGCCTATAGCCTATAATAGCGTTTGTTGTATTTCGTGACACTTGATGTTGCCTTCACTTCCCTGTTTAGAAACTGGAATTCTGCTGGCTGTCAAGCTGACCTTGCTCTGTTTGTCTCTGCTTCCCCCATGCTGCGACTGTGTGTGTGTGTGTGTGTGTGTGTGTGTGTGTGTGTGTGTGTGTGTGTGTGTGTGTGTCTGCGTGCTTGTGCACATGCACATGCACTGCTGTTACAGCCAGAAAACGTCATGCTATTGCTACAGGTAAAGTCTTAATAACTGTGTGCTGAGATTGTGTGTATGTGTGTGTGTGTGTGTGTGTGTGCGTGCGTGTGCGTGCGTGCGTGCGTGTGTGTGTGTGTGTGTGTGTGTGTGTGTGTGTGTGTGTGTGTGTGTGCGTGCGTGTGTGTGTGTGTGTGTGTGTGTGTGTGTGTGTGTGTGTGTGTGTGTGTGTGTGTGTGTGTGTGTGTGTGTGTGTGCGCGCGTGTGTTTTAGCCTTTATTTAACCAGGTTTGTCCCATTGAGATCAAGGAGCTCTTTTACAAGGGAGACCTGGCGAGAACAGCAGCAACACAGACTTTCAAACAAAACACAGAAAACACATAGATTTAAGTGAGTAACATTAGAATGATCAGATAAAACATTGGCACGCAGACAGCCTGTTTTCAATGGATTTCACCATAGCATTAAATTCGTTCAGAGTTACTCAGCCATGAAGTTTTTCTGACCAACGTTTTTATTATTTTCATATGTTTTCACAACATAATACAATGATACAAAACATTACATAAACAGTACATACATTGAAACAAGATATTTACTGCACAGTACAAGAAAGGGAAAAACGTAGACATGACAGGAGACAGATTATATATATATATATATATATATATATATACAGTATATACTGTATACAGTGTACATAATTCAGCTGCATTGAAGTGGTCAGTAAGTTGTCTGTTGTTTACAGACTTAAGTGTCATCACCAAACGACAGGGGTTGAAGGCCTACATCACAGGTTCAGAATGCTTGTATGGTGGTTACAACTTTACATCACGTTTGGCAGAAAAGATCTGCCTTAAGGGGTGTATCTTAGATTGTCACATGCAGTAGGTACAGAAAACCTAAAAGCTTTCTTTCCCAGTTCAGTTTGGACTTTGGGAACAGCAAATCACAGAATGTCCTGAGAACGGAGATAGTAATCATTTCCATATTTCAAGTTGAAATGAAAAGTAAGCAGGAATTTTGCCAAGAATGGCTTTCTAAATCAAAACATACCAATGACTGAGGTGGCATGCACATAAAGCAGGCCAATTCACTTTCGAATAAACAATAGCAAGTAAGAGAACCACAGTATGTGTGCATGCGTGCGTGCGTGTGTGTGCGTGTGTGTGTGATATGTGTAGTGTTTGCAGTCTGTGTAGTGTACGAGTGGGGTTGTGAGTGGATATATTGAGTGATATTGGGATTAGGCAGAGGAGTGTGTGTGTGTGTGGATGAGGTGGTGACGGCTGCTCTTTCGTGGCTGCAGGCGATCCACTACGAGGCGGGCTTCGTGGCCTGTCTGTCCATCGGGCTGGTGCTGCTAGTGTTCATGCCCATCGTGGCCACCTGTTTCTGCCTGTGCCGCTGCTGCGACAACTGCGGCGGAGAGATGCACCAGAGGCAGAGGAAGAACGCCGAGTGCCAGAGAGGCTTCTACACCGCCTCGCTGGTCGCCACCTCTGTCTTCATCACGTGAGTCTCCTGTGACATCATCATCACCATCATCCTCTTCTCCATCGTTAGAAACTGATCAAGTCACCAGAAATCCATTCAGTTATGATAGAGCTTAGTGAGCAAGGAAACAAGCTTGTTGAGAAAAGTTGCCACAGCTTATCTTTGCTTTGGTCATCAACAGCCAAATATAATTTGCATGCTTTGGGCACCCAGGTGGTGTTTTGGTCTATTCAATCTGGTCTACCAATGCAAGGGCCACAGGTTCGCGACCCCGTTGTTACCACCGGCTTGCTTGAGCGTCCCTGCAGACACAATAGGTAAGGTTGTGTGTCTGTGGGAGAGGGAGGCCAGGCGAGGATATGTG
>NC_139646.1:9590315-9592815 GCF_964638095.1 Poromitra crassiceps
GGTGGGGGGGACGTAGAGAGAGAGAGAGGTGGGGGGGTCGAGAGAGAGAGAGGTGGGGGGGACGTAGAGAGAGAGAGAGGTGGGGGGGTCGAGAGAGAGGTGGGGGGGTCGAGAGAGAGAGAGGTGGGGGAGGTCAAGAGAGAGAGAGGTGGGGGAGGTCGAGAGAGAGAGAGGTGGGGGAGGTCAAGAGAGAGAGAGAGGTGGGGGGGAGGTCGAGAGAGAGAGAGGTGGGGGAGGTCAAGAGAGAGAGAGGTGGGGGGGAGGTAGAGAGAGAGAGAGAGGTGGGGGGGAGGTAGAGAGAGAGAGAGGTGGGGGGGAGGTCGAGAGAGAGAGAGAGAGGTGGGGGGAGGTAGAGAGAGAGAGAGGTGGGGGGGAGGTCGAGAGAGAGAGAGGTGGGGGAGGTCGAGAGAGAGAGAGGTGGGGGAGGTCGAGAGAGAGAGGTGGGGGAGGTCGAGAGAGAGAGGTGGGGGGGGTGGTCGAGAGAGAGAGAGGTGGGGGAGGTCGAGAGAGAGAGAGGTGGGGAGGAGGTAGAGAGAGAGAGAGGTGGGGGAGGTCGAGAGAGAGAGAGGTGGGGAGGAGGTAGAGAGAGAGAGAGGTGGGGGAGGTCGAGAGAGAGAGAGGTGGGGGGGAGGTAGAGAGAGAGAGAGAGGTGGGGAGGAGGTAGAGAGAGAGAGAGGTGGGGGAGGTCGAGAGAGAGAGAGAGGTGGGGGGGAGGTAGAGAGAGAGAGAAGTGGGGGAGGTCAAGAGAGAGAGAGGTGGGGGAGGTCGAGAGAGAGAGGTGGGGGGGAGGTAGAGAGAGAGAGAGGTGGGGGAGGTCAAGAGAGAGAGAGGTGGGGGGGGGGGGGGTCGAGAGAGAGAGAGAGAGGTGGGGAGGAGGTAGAGAGAGAGAGGTGGGGGAGGTAGAGAGAGAGAGAGGTGGGGGGGAGGTAGAGAGAGAGAGAGGTGGGAGGGAGGAGGTTGAGAGTCAAATTAGAAAGTCAAATGTACACATGACAGTAAGCATGATTGATCATGCTTACTGCCACACGTAGTCACCCCCAAAGACCCATTCTGAGGCAGGAAAAACCCTTCACAGTTCACACACACACACACACACACACACACACACACACACACACACACACACACACACACACGTACATGCAAATCCACCCTCATCCACACAGGCCCCCTCCTCCCAAAGAGAGCTTTCTACTCTGGAGAAAGCGAGTCGGCGTCCATCTTTGTCCAGTTTTCTCCTCAGCTTGATCTTCTCTCTTCCTCCTCTTGTCTCCTCTCTCCTAGAAATATGTGCGAGCGCGGGGTAAGCCGCTGCCACTGCCCATGATGCTAAGTTGTGACAGTGCTGTTTGTGTGTGTGTTCTCGATTTAGCGGTGTGGTGTGCGTAGTGAAAGTGGTGACATGAAGTGACCTAGTATTTATTTGTCAGTGTTCAGATGCGTTTGTTTGTTTGTTGTTGGTAATAGAGTGAGTGTGTTTTTCTTATGCAGAGCACCCTGAGCCAAAGTATCCGACTGCTGCAGAGGACGGCCAACGACCTACCGGTGAGGAGACACACTGACAAAAACCACCCATGTAACGGAACTGAGGCCTTACACGACTTATACCCACTTATACCCAAACCCCGACCAGCGTTAGTTTGGGGACCGAGTGACGTACTTCCTCCTTCTTTGCGGGCTATTCAAGGGGTTAATTGTCAGCTGTCGCAAGTTGCTTTTATTTGCAGATATCTGACAGTCTATGTGTAAAGTTTCATATTAAAATGTGCATGATACCTTATGAAAGTGCATTTGATAAGAGAAAGTAGCAGTGGGCCGCTTGGGCGACGGTACCACAGAAGAAGAATATACCATGAAGTAGAAAGGCCCTGTAAAACTAGCCCAGGCTACTGCAAAACTACGCTAGCAGCAGAGACGTTCAGAGAGGACTGGTGGTGTTTGGGTAAATTAGCTCGCAGCTTTTTCACCAGCAATAACGTCACTTCCCAGACTCTGGTAAGGAAACGGCTATAGTGAATGATTCAAACAAGATGTCTCCAGAAAGATAAGAAGTTTGACTTGTGCTTTCAGCCATTAAACCGAGTGGAAACAGATCATTTGTAGCAGCAGTTGAGACAGAATTTTGATAGAATATTGGCAAAAAAAGTGGTCGGGTATGGCGTCTGTCTCTCTCTCTCTCTCTCTCACACACACACACTCTCTCTCTCTCTCTGTGTCTCTTTCTCACACACACACACTCTGTCTCTCTCTCCCTCTCAGGTCAAGGTCACTAATGTCCTCAGTGCCATCGATGCCGCAGAGTACCTCATCACTCATAATGCCTCACACGTGGTGAAACAGGTAAAAGAGTTTGTGACAAATACCTCACACACACTTTCTACTGTACACAATTTCCTTGATAATGGTTAGAAAATAATCCGATGGGGCGTCTGGGTAATGCAGCGGTACATGACCTACCTACAAACACCAGGGTCGCAGGTTCGCACCCCCGTGTTTCCTC
>NC_139646.1:9597815-9610315 GCF_964638095.1 Poromitra crassiceps
AACGTCCGGGGGGGGGGGGGGGGGGGGGGTTGGTTACTAAGCTGACTGTGCTCAGGGGTCATTGGGGGGGTGATAAAGTCCTTATTTGTGGGGGCTGTCGCATCTCATTGATGGCAGTTAGGTAGAAACATTTTTTCTAGAGATTTGAAAATGTATGAAGAATCCCTTGCATGAACCAGTATGTATGTGTGTTTGTGCGCACGTGTCTGTGTGCTATAGTTCCCCGTACTATGACACCCTGACCCGCTTCCCACGGGCCTCCGCTCCCCCAAGCGCCCCCGACTGGTGACACAAGGGAATGTTCTCCCCATCAGAGAGGTATTGATCATCAGCTAACATCTAACGAAACTAACGACTGCCAACCATCTAACCACCAAACAACCTACTATCCTACTATCTTCATCAATCTAACAACTGCCGACCATCTAAGAACCACCTAACAACCTGCTATCCTACTATCTTCATCAATCTAACAACTGCCGACCATCTAAGAACCACCTAACAACCTGCTATCCAATCTTCATCAATCTAACTAACGAGTGCCGACCATCTAAGAACCACCTTACAACCTGCCATTCAATCTTCATCAATCTTCAACTCAATAATGGCTGCTGTTTCAGATTCTTTTCTTTTACTTGTTTTTCATCTTTTCAACTTCATCTCTCCATCCATCCCATAGATACCCCATATCTTTTACGTCTCATGTTCATCTCAAAAGCTGGACACAACCAACGCAACATGAGTTATTTTGTGTGCACAATATATCAAATGTGAGCTCAAGTAGCATAAGAAGCATGCAAATACATGTAGACATTAAACATGCACAAGTTATATGGAGTTAGTGTTGTTGACCAATAGAAATCTTTGCAACTGATCATACACAACATCCCTGCTTATTGACAACAGTGAGTGTGTTTACATGCACACTAATAAAGCATTCATTATGGGATTTCTAGAGTTACCTGATTATCAAGTGGTGATGTAAACGACATCCTTTACCAGATAAAGGCCATTATCGCTTTATGAGAAAACCGATAAACACACCTAGGCTTCTGCTGAATCATCAGGTTTATTCATTGTGGTCATTGTCCACTCACAGACTTTGAGGTGAGTTCCCACTATTTACTAAGTGCATGTAAATGCGGAAATCAGATTATTGCCCGTTACCTTTATTCTCAGTTATCTGTTTATTGTGTGCATGTAAACGCACTCAATATATATCCCATTAGCTCCAATATAATTAGAAATTGTTTATTACTAGAGGTTTTCTTTACATTAAGTAAAGTTGGATCAAATATTTCCATCAATTACACCTGATTCAACTAAATATATCTTTATTCAACAAAATGTCAAGCTAATTAAAGGCTTCTTTGGACAAATTATGACATTGTGCACACAAAATCATCAAAGTGAGTGCAAGAGAGCAAGGTCTGTGTTGAGTGCAGGCAATGCCATCTGTAGTAAAGTGAATATTCTTCCTCCTGTGGCCAGTCACAGTGTGTCACAGCTATGCAGATCTGTGCACCACCGTTAATTTCCACTCGTATAGTATGCTCTGTGGATTGCACTTTATATAGAAATCCACTTCACTGATGTTTGTTGTTACTGTGGCCAAATGCCTTGGCCACATTCCCAATAACAAACATGCATTAGAGGTGACTAGGGTTCATTTACACATGGATCTGATACATCTTTGCAAACACAGTCCTGTCACTCAGGACACATGTTAATGCCTTGTATGAAGGAGGCCACACAGACTAACATATCACTAATGGGTCTCAAGGAGTTTATATTGACCTTAATGCGCTGGCTGTTGGGAGATTGTTGGGGCTCTAGCTCTACTGGTTTTGCAGTTGGGCAAATAGCAGATAATGCCGATGTTAATTAGACTTTCTCCCTCTCCACAGCGGACAAGAGTGGAACTGACCTTGCCCCCATGGTATGTGCCTATCTGTCTGCTCCTCTGTTCGTCCCCTCATGGTACATGCCTATCTGTCTGCTCCTCTGTTCGTCCCCTCATGGTACGTGCCTATCTGTCTCCTCCTCTGTTCGTCCCCTCATGGTACATGCCTATCTGTCTGCTCCTCTGTTCGTCCCCTCATGGTACATGCCTCTGTTTGCTCCTCTGTTCGTCCTCATGGTACGTGCCTATCTGTCTGCTCCTCTGTTCGTCCTCATGGTACGTGCCTATCTGTCTGCTCCTCTGTTCGTCCCCTCATGGTACGTGCCTATCTGTCTGCTCCTCTGTTCGTCCTCATGGTACGTGCCTATCTGTCTGCTCCTCTGTTCGTCCTCATGGTACGTGCCTATCTGTCTGCTCCTCTGTTCGTCCTCATGGTACGTGCCTATCTGTCTGCTCCTCTGTTCGTCCTCATGGTACGTGCCTATCTGTCTGCTCCTCTGTTCGTCCTCATGGTACGTGCCTATCTGTCTGCTCCTCTGTTCGTCCTCATGGTACGTGCCTATCTGTTTGCTCCTCTGTTCGTCCCCAATCCAAAACACTAAGGCCCAATCCCAATTCCCCCCTTGGCCCTACCACTTACCCCTTAACCCTCCGTTTTGCCTGTTCACGTGAAGTGGTGGTAGTGAGGTGCAGACTTCAATCAATCTGTTTGAAGGAGAAATAGCTTTATTATCACAGTTGGGCAAAATGATGAGGTAATGAGTGGTGTGAAAAAGACAATTATGCGCACATCCAAAAAACTTACAGGTGTTGGACAAAAGGTAACTATAACAAAAATATGGCAAAAAAGATGACAAGATGACAAAAAGATGGATCTTCACAGGATCTTTGTCAAGCTTGACAAAGATCCTGTGAAGATCGAAACGTTGCAAATAAAAAACCATTGATGGAGCCTCAGTGTGCGGACTTGATCTTTTTGTAATGAGTGGTGTCCCATTTCCTAGGTGATGGTTTTCAATCCTTACGCCTTGTGGCTCCGTTTTGAAGGGCAAGGGCCAAAGTGAGGGACACTCAAAAACAAGGGGTTGGCGTAAAAATAAGAATTGGGATTGGGCCCAAGTCACGTCCCTTCAGGGGTCCACATGGGACCTAAGGAAGTGAATTCCCCATTAATTTCTCCATTGACGTTTAGTAAAATCCTTATACATAAAGAGTTGTACTTGGACAAACCAAGTAATTCAGTTACAGGATGAATTGCGAGTGACCATAGAACATTTGACCGAACTGACCAAAACAAAAAAAAGGCCGAACCCCCCCCCCCCTTATGTTGTTGTTGCTGTTGTGGCCATGACTTAGGCACTCTATAACAACAAACTGCATCTCTAATTTCTAACATTGTTCCTCTTTTACAGGATCATTGGGATTTCTATGTTTTCTATTCAGATTTTCAAACACTTTCAAGGACAAAAAGGGAAGAACGACAACCATCTCAAAGTACAGAAGAGATACATGAAGAACTTTGTAGTGAGGGGGTTCCTTGTTCCCACTGCTACAATCTCCCTTCAAGCCGTTCGACGAAGACCTCTGATGCCAGCCAATTACACTTGATCAAGTGTTCTCTCATTCATTACAGCACCCGTATGCATCACAACAATAGCATAGTAATCCTTCCTTATAGTGTTATCAGATGTCAGAGCATTATTCCTAGCTAGCTAGCTTTACCTGTAGCTAATACATTTGTTTCTACTTGACTCAAGTCATTGCAAGTGTACATTTTTTTTACGCTTTCAAAACTTCTGAAAGTTTTATACATTTTTCTTAATGTTTGTTTTATAACTAGCTCTTTTTGCTTTTCTTCATTCTGTCTGTGAATGTTTGGAATGTAGCTAGCGCCATTTTGGCTCCAAACGCGTCCGTTGCATTGACCAGCTAGATTTTACACACTTAATGAATGAATGAGGAAATTGGTTGTTCAGTTTGGCTCCTCTGTGGCTATTAATGTCAAAAGCATTAAGAACCTAATTCCAGAGACACGAGGAGGTTAGTAGGGTATATTTGTTCTGGTCCATGTTACCGCGAGAGGCAAAGTGCTGCTAGCTATGCAACACACACACACATTTCCCTAATGAGGTGTTTGAGACAGCTAAAAGGCAAAATATTTTATCTTAGACATTTTTCACCAGACCATTAGTGAAGGCCTAGGTGCTTGTGTTGTCAGAGGTTTTTTCGCCATCCTGTGGTTTGGGACGTTCAAACACCCGGAAGCCTCAGCGGTGTCAGATGCTGGGCTGTGGAGAGCAAACAGTCTGGCTGGAGTTTGTGGTGAGGGCGTGAAACTGTGAATAAAGGCTTCAGTCCAGTAAAGTGCTGCTGTCCGCGTTGTTTCTCTTCCACAGAGTACATAGAAAAACTGAAATGAACTACCCGGTAGTTACTACCGTATACGTGTATATACGGGCAAAGCCAAAACACACCCAGGGGGAGGTTCTGGGTGCTTTCATAATAGCATTTTTGAAGGTTTAAAGAAAATCCCAATAATCTTTCAAGAATGGGTTTTCCAGATGTACACGTATGTAGAAAGAAGACTTCAAATAATATTAAAAGAGGCAAAAAGATTAACTGAGTAAGGCATCTGTGTTCCCAAAGCTATAACCTGCCTGCCAAAGCACACACAGAGCGGCCAGACCGGGGACAGCACAGAACATTCATGTAACATATGCAAACATAGGTACAGTACACGCACACACATCACCTGGAAAGGTTGGGGTCTGCTTTGGGGGGCTACGGGGAGTCGGGGGGTTGGGTTGCACGGAGGTGGCGTGACACTGTTGCATCCTATCAGAAGACGACTGCGGTCACTGAATGTAGGAGAACATCTGGTCCAGAGGACATACACACACACACACTCATGTGCGCGTGCACACACACACACACACACACATACGTATCCCACTTCAGATGTTTACTTTGCATTGCCAGTGTCTCATATGAAAAGCACTGTCTCTCTTCCCGCTAGATTGATGGCTATGAAAATAAAACTTCCTGAATGTTCTGAGGGCACAAGTCTATTTGTACACGTGTGTATGTGTGTGTGTGTGTGTGTGTGCAACACACTATACGCTATCCCTCCCTCTCCTCTTCCTCTCGCTGTCCATCCTACTCCGTTCATATGGAATATTGGAGTCTCTTTGATGGCACAGTCTGTTTTTCCACTCTGTTTCAGTAACAACTCTCTATGGAGTACAAACAGGTCAGGTTTTAAACTCAGTACTTCTGAGTGAATAATGATCTGACTGTGGAATTATATACAGCATTTATGAAGACATATATCTAAGGATTACTGTTGGGCAAGTTTACTCAGGAAGTGTAATTAGTTACTTATTACTGATTACTTCTTTAAAAAGTAATAAAATGTCTTTACTTATTACTTGGTATCAAAAGTTATTTGTTACATTACTCGTTACATTACTGTATTACTTTTGCTACCCCCCTTGCGTAAAAGTAAGTGATGTACAGCCAGTTTAGCCAGCTCCTTTTACAACTGAATCCACTTTATTGGAACAATAAATAACCTTACAGGAGGAGGATACTTGCTCAGCTTGATCATCTTCCTTCAGACATAACCACATGTAGGCCAGCAGCCAGCTGCCTGGCAAAAACTCACATTCTGGCAATGGATTAGTCTTGTATAGCCAGACCTATCTCCATACTTTGTTTTAGTGCTCTGCCAGTGCTGGAGAAAGTAATGCAGTAACTTGAAGTTACTTGGATTAGTAATATAATTACTTTCTGGAAAGTGTAATCCCTTATATTACTAGTTACTGGGGAAAGTAATAAAATTACAGTAGCTAAATTACAGTAATTAAATTAGTGCCCAACACGGGATTATTTGTAAAAGGACAATTTAGCCAGGATTATATTGTTAGTTTTATGATTATGGTGGTTTGGATTGGTTTGGATTATGGTCATATGATGCTCTTCTAGTGGCACTAGTGACCTGAATGGTTTTAAATTCTTTATAAAAAAGGAAGTATCTGAATTTAGTGAATGATTTTTTTTTGGCAGGGAGGGAAGGGTGATGGGGGTCAACAGAACAGCGTTAACCCTTCAGCAAATAACCTCGGGGGGCAATTTAGCTTCTTCTTCTCCTCTGCTCCCCCTCTCCTCCACCTCATCAATAGTCAAAGAGCCTCCTATGTGAGATTATATAATGTCTCGTGAAGCTTTTTCAGAACATTTGGCTTCATATGTGTACCACCCTTCAGCCCCAACACCCCCCCCTGCACACACCCGTCCAGACGCTCTGACCACTTCCCTTCTCTCCTCCATCCCCCACCCTGTGCTTAGATTGCTCAGTACCTACCACCATGCACCCCCCTCCTGCCCATCACTTTTTTTTTTCATTTTGACCATGCCACAGTGGGTTGGGTCTAATTGATGTGGTATGTGCGCGCATGTGTGTGAGAGAGTATGTGCACACGTGTGTGTGTGTGTGTGTGTGTGTGTGTGTGTGTGTGTGTGGTGCGGGGGAGGAGTCAGTGCTATAGGAGGAGTCTGTGTCCTTCGGTTCACCTGAATAATACCGTCTTTGTGCCCTTCAGCCCATATAAACCCACGCTAGCCTGCTCTCTAACCTTGCACACCTTAGCCGTCCGTGCACACACACACAAACACACACCATCCCATACCCACGATACCACTACCATCCATCGTCACCACGGTCAGCGCTGCCATGAGAGCCGGGATGAGAGTGTTGCTGCTGGTGCTAGCAGCGGCGTGTGTGTCGCACGCTCAGACCAGCAACAACAACAACAGCAGCAATGACAACAAGCAGCCACAGCAGCGCAGCATCTGGGACGATCCCATCCGATTCAGCACCAAGAGCAAGGACGCCTGCACCATGGTGGTGTCTGGAGCCGGGGACTACACCCGCCTGCGCGTCTCCTGCAAGGGCCCGAGCCAGGGCCAGACCCCGGGACGCTCCTACTACTGCGACTTCCAGGGGAAACCCAACCTGTGCCGCGCCTACAACCTCAACCCTCGCCACTACTTCACCCAGATGATGTGGGACATGAGGAAGGTGAGCCACGCCTGCCAGGGACCGAAGGTCTACCGCCCCGCCATGTGCAAGAAATACCCCGACGAGGCCCAGATGACCTTCCTGGCCTCCTGGCCCAAGCCGACCACCCCCAAGCCGACCACCCCCAAGGCGACCACCCCCAAGGCGACCACCCCCAAGGCGACCACCCCCAAGGCACCCTCCAAGCCCGTCCAGGATCAGCGCAAGCCGGTGGTGCCAGCCCAGCCCAAGCCTGTGACCACCCCCAAGCCTGTGAAGCCCCAGCCACAGCCTGTCAAGCCGCAGGCCGGCAAGGGCAGCCAGCCCAGGAAACCTACCCCTAAGCCTGGAAAGACCAGTCCACGCCCCACAGAGCAGTCTGAAGCCAAGGCTTCCCGCCTGGCCACAGAGTACTGTTGGAAGAGCTTCCACGGCGTCTGCAGCTACTTCATCGGCTGGTTCAATAACTGAGCCTCTGCCACAGACACAGGTGAGTGACTGAACGCTGAGAGGGGTTATTATAGGTATGATGAACATGGAGAAAGGACACTATGTCCAGGTGATAATGTCACAGTAATGTGTGGATGGGTTATAGTATTCTGAACATCACTGTAAAGCTAGAAATCATGGAAGATAGTCAGAGAGGGATAAAGGAGCGGCGAAGCAAGTGATCAGTTACACCAAAAGGTTATAGATCCCATTTTGAATTGTCAATTATCACTTCACATTATGTCATATGAATTCATTTGCCCACATACGCTGTCTTGATAAACTCCAAATAAAAGTGTGTCTCTGAGTCCATGAAGCATTTTATCTCTCTATATACAGTCTCCCCATTCTCAGTAGAAACAACCTCTATATCCTAAGTACAACAGCATAAGAGACCAGCATGATAATGTTCCTTCCTAATGTCACTTTTTGCTGTTTCAGGTTGGTACCATCAGCGAGGGACCCAGAACACTTCTCCTCTGTCTGTCTCCTGACCCCACCAGGACCGATGTGGGAGGTTATGGAGGTGGTTTCATCACCCGGCTCGCTCCCACTGTGACTCTGTGTGAGACGCTCCTCCAACACCCGCAGTGTCTCGCACTTTGAACATTTTCCCCACGCCTGTGTTGTTACGGTTGAAGGATGACTGCTTGTGATATCTTGGTGTAAATGTCCTTAATACTGATGAATTCTGTCCAAACACAAAACACGCAGTAAGGTCAATATGACAGGCATGTGATTTTTTGTTTGTATATGAGGTAGCATTCCCTCCGATCGTGTCACATCAATACAGGGAACTATTTCAACGTCTGAAAATATACAGCATAACTTTGTTTCAGGTCAATAAAGCGGAGATGTGTGAATAAAGTTGGACTGGTGACTCCTGTGTCCCCCCCCCCCCTTCCCCTCTCTCCCCCCGAAAGAAAGGTTTTCGCTGGCTTCTGAAAAAGGAGTCATTGTGCCCTTAACTCACTGCCAGCTGTAAGGTCGAGGAGCCTATTAGGTAGACACAGACCAAACCCAAACAGCAGTAAAGATAATACAGCTAAGTCATAGAGAGTGCTTGAGCAAAGCTAAACACTTCTTTGTACGACTTGATGAATTGAGTCTAAGTAGTCGAGCGGTAAGAGCTACCATGTGCGGGAACAGAGGTGGTCTGTGTGGAGGCCGAGGGTGAGTGGAAGGCTTGTGGCTGCAGCACTAAACTACAGCTGCTTTCCAACATGACACACGTAGTGGGGCAGGGATGGAAGTAACAAATTACCGTACATTTATTCTCCTTACGTTTAGCTTTTAGCTCTTTTTTTGTGCTTTTGTTTTTTGGAGCATTTTTTAAGTCTGTATCTTTACCCTTTACTCTACTTTATCTTTACTTAATCCAAAAAGGTTCATAGTGTCTATAATTTACTTAGACACCTCTGATGAAGACGGAAGTTTTGCCGTCGAAACATGTCAGGTAGGAACAAAAACCTGTGTCTGATATATAGAAGAAAACCTAACGATTTATCGTTACTTGTATTGTTACATTTTAAATCACATCCATCGCAGAGCAAACTGATGTATATTTTGTAGGCTTTGCATCACAAACTGGCCAATCATGATTTGCATCTGCACAAAACCTGTGCAAGCCTGTGGAGGTAACATTACATTTTCTGTCAAATTCAATGCTCAACATAGTCTCACATTTTGTCCTTTGCCCTTATTACAGTAGGTAGCTTACATTAAGCCAAGTTCCAGACTTAAAAATGTTTGTGGCCTATTATTTCCCCCTGCATAATCTAAAACTACTTGGTGATTTAAACTTCATTACTTCCTTGAGCCAGGATGTAAGATATGAGGGGAGTCATACACCAAAGTAAAAGTTAAAACAATAATTGATTGATTAAACCTAAGGGAAAATAGCTAGACGACGCAAACTACATTAAACAAATGAACAGAACAAAAGGTGCATTGCCATTGGTGAGGAGGAGGAGAGGCTGAATGGTCTGAAGGTCTTATTAAGCCCAATGAGTGCACCGGGCCCAGGTGCACCCAATCAGCCTAATGACCCCAGAGTGGGAGGGTCGTCACACTTTTAGATGTTTGATTACAGAAAGTGTGTAAGCCATGACCAAAATAGGCATACATTCTGTCATCGTGTTACTTATGGATAGAATTATAGTGGAAAATAAATGCCTTTTTACTGGGGACCCCCTGGAACCCCTTCAAGGACCCCTGGGGTTCCCCGGACCCCACTTTGAGAACCAATGGTTTATAATCCTATAATAAGAATGCAAAGTGTGTGTGTGTGTGTGTGTGTGTGTGCGCGCGTGCAACACACAGGTGAGCGGAGTTTCAATCAGCCAGTGAACTCTGGAGCAGCAAACAGCTGAGCGGAGTTATAATCGGCCACTGAAGTGGACTATGAAACGTTTAAAACCCTCTGGGGAGGGAGAGGGAAGGCTACATGCCAACTCTGTGAGTGAGGCCTGACAATGGCCAGTCACACAGGGACAGGTATTCCACTAGTAATAATAAAAGCAGAAGAGGATCAGCAGAATGCAATATTTTAGGGGGACTGTTAACAGTCAGCGTAAGCTTTGCTGTACCCCTGCCTGCCACAGAGTGGTGCTGCTGAGCACAAGGGAAATTGAGTGTGGATTCACTGGAATCACCATCCTTGCTACTTACAGTAAAGCTTAGCCTCCTCCACTGTCACACACACACACACACACACACACACAGAGTGACTCATAGTGATGATAGCCTAGCTTTTGAGATTATTGGACACGTGCCCACACAAGCCTTTTATGGGCTTTCACTACTATAATATCTTTGCTCCTTCCTGTTGTATTGTGCGTCACTCCAGGAATGAAAGGTGATACAGGGTGGGGCTGCTTATTGACTCGGCCTGGTGCAAAGGTGCTCCCACAATGAATGGATGGATGAAACACTGAATTAATGAATGAATGAAAGAATGAATGAAAGAACAAACGAGCGATGGTGCGAGTGGGTGGGTGAGTGAGTGTGTGTGTGTGTGTGGGGGGGGGTGAGTGAGTGGGTGAGTGAGTGTGTTTGTGGGTGGGTGGGTGAGTGTGTGTGTGGGTGGGTGAGTGAGTGTGTGGGTGAGGGCCGGTGGTTGAGTGAGTGAGTGGGTGTGTGTGTGTGTGTGTGGGGGGGGGGGTGAGTGAGTGGGTGAGAGTGAGAGTGAGTGGGTGAGTGTGTGTGTGTGTGTGTGGGTGGGTGAGTGAGCGAGTGTGTGTGTGGGTGAGTGAGTGTGTGGATGAGGGTCGGTGGTTGAGTGAGTGAGTGAGACTGGGTGAGTGAGTCACAGTGAAAGATGAATGAATGGAATTAATTTGAGGTAACTGTGTGTGTGTGTGTGTGTGTGTGTGTGTGTGTGTGTGTGTGTGTGTGTGTGTGTGTGTGTGTGTGTGTGTGTGTGTGTTTGACTTACTTTGGCTGTATAGCATACTACTAGCCTATTTCAGGGGCATGCATGGGTGATAACAACAGATCATAAACACACAATTTCCTGCCCCCCCCCCCCCCCCATCCATCTCTGAAATCTTCACGGTGGCTTGGAATGCAGCTGCGGATTGGTGGAATAGGGTAGACAAGCCCCCAAGTGCGCGCGCGCGCGCGCTGGCAGTCTTCTATAGGGTTGATAAATGCTGCAGAATAAACAGAGGACTTGGCTTTACGTGCAGACATAGCCATGCAGCCTACAGTATGTCAACCGTAGATCATCTGTGCAGTATCCATTAAAAGCTTCTCATTTTATGGGCTCTTTGATCTTTCCTTTTGCGGCTTCTCTTTGTCTTCTGGCGGGAGTTCAGTTTGGACACGTCAAGTCAGGCACAAAGCGCACAAAGGCATTCCCGTTCCCATCAAACGCATGGTTCACTCAACGGCTGTGTGTGCGTGCATGCACGTGCGCGTGTACGAGAGCGCGCGCGTTTGTTGTTGGGCGGGAGAGGTGGGCGTGCCGCAGCATCTATAAATGCCATGTGCGAGCCCCTAGATGCCTAAAGAGAGCCATAACACGGCACTTTACGCACGGCAAGACCCTGTTATTTCGGTAAGTGAAAGGAGCGGGGAATTCCTAGAAGTAGGCTCTAGCCGGCATGTAACTTTATGATGGTTATGAAGGGTGGTGGTGTTCACAGCAGTGTGGCACACAGCTTCTGAGTGTCTCCGAACACAGTACCTAGCCTATAGGTTCTGGAAATGTAACTATTAGATTATTCAAAGAGGCATGCAGCTACCATTGGCTAGTTAGGCTATTAATCCAGTTGGTCTTAATTCTTATCGGTTTATTGTAGCAAATGATGTAGGCTAGTGTGTGGATACTAAACTCACTTAAACCAAGTTGGTTGTTTTTATGTGCGTCTGGCTGATCGGTGACTGACCGTGCTCGTGCGCCCTGCAGGTTGAAGTGCTCTCTGAGATGCTGCTCCTGCGGACTCTCGCTCCCTGGCTGCTGTTCGCCTTCCTCGCGCAGCAGGTCTCCGTGTCGTCGGGCGCGCCAGAGAAAGGAGGGCGTAAAGGCAAAGCAGAGGAGAAAGGAGCCGGCGGCAGAGCGCAGAGGGGCGGCAAGGCTGCGGCGGCGACACGGGGCAAGTTCACCACCAAGGACAAGATGCGCTGCACCTGGGCTGCAAGGGAGGACGGGGAGGCGGTCAACATCAAGGTCGACTGCGAGAACCCCGAGGCGCGCGTCACAGGCGGAGTGACCGAGCTGAGCTGTGAATACGGCGCGCGGCCCCGGCTCTGCCCGGGCTACGGCGCCAACCCCACGGGCTTCTGGAAGCAGGTGTCCCGCGGGCTCAAGAAGCTGCAGGCGAAGCTGTGCCGGGATGACCGCGCGCTGTTAAAGGCCGGAATGTGCAAGCGTGCGCCCCGGGACGCGCACTTCAAACTGGACATCGGCACCGCCGTAGCGTCCGCGCAGCAGCCCGGTGACGGGGTGCGGAGACAGCTTGAGACGACACGGGCCACCAGGGCTCGTGGCACCACCACTACCACCACTCCAGCCACTGCACGGCCCGTGCCGCGCGCAACCGGCTC
>NC_139646.1:9615315-9625233 GCF_964638095.1 Poromitra crassiceps
TCCGTTACAAACCCTTTGAGATCGCAGGCCTTACAAGTACAAGCATGATCCAGCAAGAATCCACCTCAAAATGTTCTATTGGTTCTTCTGTGTTTACTTATGCTCTCTTGCGTGTGTGTGTCTGTGTGTGCATGGGTGGTGTGATGCTCTGACGAATAAGACGAGTGAAAACAAGTTTCACATTGATTGTAATTTCACTTCATTTCACATTGAAAGAAGAACAGTCTTTACTGCCGTCAGATGGTCAGTGGTTTTGGGACACATTGGAGAAAATTGGAGTTGCCACATCAATCCCACCACGGCCCGAGATGGGGAGGCTTTATCGGAAGAGAGACAGGAAGGAGAAATTACACGTTAGAACGTTTTAAGACCAAATTCTCGATTCAGGAAATCGTGGTTACAAAGTATATGTGCCGTGGCCAATTGAGCTACAAGACTCCACTCATTGGGTGACAGCTCTTCAGGAAAATACCCACGGCGCGTGTATTGAATTCCACTAGCTGCGGCCAAATGGATCCGTCAGACAAAAACGGAGAGAACTATTAGCGTATAGACGGTTTCAACTGGACAACATAAAGATTTTAAATTCCCCTCAGCTTACTTCCTGTTGCAGGGTCTACTAGTACAATAACTGACAGGACATAAGATAGGTTCCAAACTGTCCCTAGCAACTCAATTGTGTGAAAACCGTCTATAGATTTCTGTCTGTTTCCAATGTCAACATTGTTGGAGAGGCAGAAATACAGTAGTCTAATACTGGTACCTACAGTAGCTAAGATTTGCAGGACAGAAGAAAACGTGGATTTCTGTAAATTGACTGTGAAGAGTGTGGATCTGTGTAAGATCCAATATGGCATTACTGTAACAGTATGTGACTGAATGTGAAATTAGCCCACAGTAGGCGAGAGGCCATCTCTAGTCAAAGACAAAGCGTTACCTGACTGACTGACTGACAGACAGATTGACTGACTGACTGACTGATGGACAGATTGACTGACTGACTGACTGACTGACAGACAGATTGACTAACTGACTGACTGACATATTGACTGACTGACTGACTGACTGATGGACAGATTGACTGACTGACTGACAGATTGACTGACTGAAAGCATGACCTGATTTTGGCTTGGCTGCGCCATGGGAAATGTAATCCCGCTGTTCCATTTAAAACATCAAAATGATCAAAATTGTAGATACAAGATTGTCATAGATTAGAATAACAGGCCACACAGCGGCACCTGAGATCATTTGCACTAATCTGGGACCTGACCTGGGACATTGTTGCTGTGAACCATAACTGATAACTCAATGGTGTGTCTACGTTGTAGTATTCACTGTATCACCGATTAATATGGTGGACAAAGCAAACTGCCTGGGTAGCAGGGCCATAATGCCAGAGCACGCCTTGAGGAATATGGGTGTTATGGATTTATGACAACTTTTACTCCAAGATTACATCAAACTCTGGATTTGTGATTAGGACTTTGAGTCAGGCCATAAAAGCAGCTGAGGAAAGAAGTCAGTGAATGTGGCTATAGGACCTACAACTCAACTTTATAGAAAGCTACGCTTCTTCCTGACTGGATGACATACACCAACCACAGCTGTTGTGCTGTAGCAGTTAGCTGATGCAACTTGTTAATTTAGATGAGAATGTGTGTGTTATAGAGTCTATATTATCTACGGTATGCTATTATCCCACGTTTTCAGTTTTTTTCTTTGTTATGTTATGCAGCATTGAGACGATGTTATTATGGAGCCCACCATGAGAGTATGAAATTGTTATTTGTGTGTGTGTGTGTGTGTGTGTGTGTGTGTGTGTGTGTGTGTGTGTGTGTGTGTGTGTGTGTGTGTGTGTGTGTGTGTGTGTGTGTGTGTGTGTGTGTGTGTGTGTGTGTGGGGTAGCTATTGAAGATAATGTTGATAAGAAAGCATACGACAGTGTAATAGTAGCATGTCTGATGTAAACACTCGCTCTAGAGCTATAAAGTCTGAGACTGTGTGCCTCCCCTCAGACTAAGCTTGCACCCCCGTCCCCCAATCATGATCTTATTTGATCCCATTGCAACTCAATAATTGAGCCATGATAGCCTCATATTCCTGTTGAGATACTTCAGACTACACCAAATACATAGCAAAGGTCTGTCTGAATGTACATGTATTTGTTTCTGACTCTGGGAAAGTGGGAAAAACAGTAAAATCCCCCAAAACGACTGCATGTCTGAATTATCTCTTTAACCAAATCACATACATGTAGGCTATTCTGTGTGAGCTCATTTTGATAACTGCATTCACTGAGCCTCCCCTGAAACTGTTTGGCCCTGGGGAGGCTCACTTCCCACTTTGAAAACATCTGGATAGTTATATCACATCCCTTCTCTTGAAAACATATACATCCAAACCTTTGGAAATTGTTAGATTAATAAAGTAGGGACTGATTGTTTGAAATTGGGTAACTACACGCTTTCTTGTATAGTATATCATCAGCGTAAATTTGCTGCTGTACAGCACATAAACATGCAACGCTGAATGTACATCAACAGTGAAAATGATCTGCAGGAAGATGGTATCACCTTGTGCTAGGGTGAATTTTCACTTGACCAAATTTGGAGCCACACCTTGTGGGGGGAATTTGAGCCACTCCTGTCAGGATGTACTGTAGGATCAGCCAACCAGACACAGACAGGCTAAATCATGCAGACCAGTCATTCATCCCAAAAAGCTTAAAGGAACACTCCGCCCATTTTCAACCAGCTTTGTATCATTAGAACATCAGTAGTATATCAGAAAACTGTAAACTGTTTTGAAGTCTGTCATTTAATTTGACAGTTATTGAGTGTTAAAGTGTGGACCAGTGACATCACTGGTCCACACTAACTCAAATTAATAACTCATTAACTCAAATCAACTCTCAAACTGTCAACGGTTTTGAAGTCATTCATCTAGTTTGACAGTTATTGAGAGTTGATTTGAGTTAATGAGTTATTAATTTGAGTTAGTGTGGACCAGTGATGTCACTGGTCCACACTTTAACACTCAATAACTGTCAAATTAAATGACAGACTTCAAAACAGTTTACAGTTTGTTACCAGTTTGTAACCAGTAATGACACAAAGCTGGTTGAAAATGGACAGAGTGTTCCTTTAAACCGGTTTAACAGAGACAGTTAAACTCTGCAAGCTGAAGCCACTTCCCTGGTCATTCAATCTTCTGCTCCTTTGGTTGTTCATTTTTGCCTTGCTGCCACACAGATTTCTCATTAGAGACATGAAGTGTTGAACTTGAACCTGTGTGTTTTTCTGATCAAGTTCATGGTGCCTCAGCTCGGTCTAGAGAGGAGAGGAGGGGCCCGGGAGGAGGAGGAAAACATCCAAACTCCGCTCCAGTAAGTACTTTAAAATCTGACCTACAAAGCTGACCCGACCCCTCACATGGCCACCCACAAAACACGCACAGGCGCGCAAGCAACGAGGGGGAGGAGTTAGAGGTATTGTTCTTCCTGTGGCTCGAGGTGGCCTGACCTCCACACCCTGCTGTTGGGCTCTTCTTATTGGCTGCCTGTTTCTGTGGCAACAATCAAGGGCAACCGCTTCCGTGACAACAATAACAGTAACAGTTTAGTGGATCAGCTCAGTGTAACAGGACCTGGGATGACCCCTCCTTCTCCCCAACACACACACACACACACACACACACACACACACACACACACACACACACACACACACACACACACACACACACACACACACACACACACACACACACAACCACTTTTATTTTTTTATTCTCACACAATCACACCCATTCAAAAGTTACAAGATGCTATGCTGCAGCTATCTTCTTGTGCTGTATTATACGTCATAAGAGACATTCCGTTCAGTCAAAGATAAAAAGTCAACGCAAGAAGTTACATTAACCAGCTGGGAACATGAGAGAGATAACCACAGAGTAGAGAAATGCTGGGAAAAAAAAATGCTTTCCCTGGTAGAGCACATGCTACATGATAATTAAAGACCCCATAGTCAAAAATCTGTTTTTCTTTATGTTTCTACAGTTAGATGTCTGAGCTTCACTGTGCAGAATGATGTCTGTGCCGAGTTCGACACTATAAGCCCCCGTTCACACAGGACGCCAAAGCAACGCTCAACCTAAGCTCTACCCACGCTGAACCCACAAGTTTCATTTAGGCGTCCTTGTTAACAGGTGAGGCCGTTCACACCACCCGCGCATGTGTCACGCTGAAGCGTCGCCGAAGCCATGCTCACGCCTTGCTCAAGCGATCGTTCAGGATTCACCCCTATTTTCCAAGCGTGACGCGTCAAGCCAGGCATGAAGTCAATGGGAGTTGTGGGCGGGTTCAAGGCGCGCCGAGTAGGCGCCGAGAGGAAAAGAGAAGGCTTCTTGTGTGAACGGCTAGGCGTCAGTTCAGCGTGTGCCTGCTTCAAGCTTCAGTTCTACTTACGTTCGGCGTCCTGCATGTGTGAACAAGGGCTAAGGCTGTTACAACAATCGTCTGCTGAAAGTAGCAATTTTTTCTCAGAGCTCACTGAAAAGGCCATTTTCAACAAGCAAGATTCGTGACATCATGAATCTTGGAGCCAATCACTGTCCAGTATTCAGCAGTTAAAGCCCCAACATATTCTCACTCCCAACTCGTCATATACTGCAGATCGGTCAGGAACCCTTGTCGTCACTTTGTCACGAGTGAGAATGTGTTGAAAGCCCGCCGTGTTGTATGCTGTGACTGGCTAGTTGTGTTTTAGATAACTCTGATTGGTTGCTTTGGATTTTTAATTGAGGGAGGAGGGGAAGTCATCTTAAGGATTTTAACAAGATAGTATTTTATACACATCCTGAAACATGACTTTAGGGGGTCTTTAACCTGTTCTTGAGATCTCATCAGTGCATGATACCAGAACACAGGGATGAAAGCAAAGCCCATTGTGAGATGTTTACAAGCACCATAGTGATGATGGACCATACACAGTGTGCCATCTGTGGACGGTGTATGCATTTATAGAAAAAGTCTTCTATGAATGAATATGTACAAATGCTCCCACCAATGACCTATCATGATTATCACATGAATTGACGCCTGTATCCTGAATCTGTGTGAAACATCTACATCATGTTCTAAAGGCTGTTTTCAACAAAAACATTCAAACTGTAACTAGGATCAGACAGATTTTACAAGCTTTGCGACAGAGATGTAAAACTAAACAACTATTGTTTGCATTATTTTCTTCATTTGAGTCTATATGCTAATTTCATCAGAGATGTATTACTTGTGTGGAAAGCTACTAACAAGTTTGAGCCACATAAGATCTGAGAACACAAACCTTTGGGGGATGGTGACATGAGTGCTGTTGATGTAGCCTACTCCTAATCCTTAGGGACTTCTACAGAGGCACCATTGAAAGCCTGCTGACTGGCTGCTTCACCACCTGGTATGGGAACTGTACCACCATGGACCGCAGGGCGCTACAGAGGGTGAGGCGCGCGGCCCAGCACGTAACAGGAGGGGAGTTGCCAGAACTGCATGAACTGTATAACCAGCGGTGCCTCAGGAGGTCCCTGAAGATCATCAAAGACACAAACCATCCCCACAACAGCCCGTTCTCCCTGTTACCCTCAGGGAGGAGATACAGGGTTCCAAAAGCACGCACAAATCGCTTGAGGAACAGTTTCTTCCCACAGGCCACGAGACTCCTTAACATACACAATAGTGTAGTAGTCGTACCGTACCGTACTGCAGCTGCTACCATTACGTATGCCTAATGTTTAATTGTATGTTTAATAAGGTACATGCTATTTGCACCTGTATGTCAAATACGTCGAATTTAAAATGTTTAAGCACATCTAACGTATGCCTAATGTTTAATTGTATGTTTAATAAGGTACATGCTATTTGCACCTGTATGTCAAATACGTCGAATTTAAAATGTTTAAGCACGTCTAACGTATGCACATGACATGTGCACCCATGTGCAGTGAATATGCCACTGTCTCGGACGTGTCTTATCACTATACTGCCTTATTGCCTATTGCTGCTCATTATTGCTTATTGTTGCCTATTGCTTATTTGCCTTGTTGCTTATTGTTGTTGCACGCACATGCCTTGTTATATTTGTACTATGTCGTAAACGGAGTCCACAGCACAAGAATTTCACACGTGATACTTGTACCATGGAGTGACAATAAAAATCTTGAATCTACTGCATGTTTCAGGGCTGAATGGGTTTACCATGGCTTCACTAAAGCTGCTCTAGCTCCCTCTAGTGGCTACGACAGTGCAGTGCACCTCTAAAGGAAATAATGTAGGCTTCATAACGGGACAGGATCAGTAGTGGGACAAATTTCTGAGACACGATCACTGTTGAACTTCATCAATTGAAACATTTATTATTGCATAATTGATTTTGCCATACAAAGTGCATAAAAAACATAATCATAGTCAGATATTTTGGTATAATAAATGAATAATGATATTAGTCATATTGAGGATATTAGTGGACCCAAAGCTGCTTTAGTGTGAACGTAAACACAATGTTAGCTAACATTTCAGAGAAATAATGTGGAATTAAAGTTGAAAAGGCCGGCTGTCACTCACAGGCGAGTGTTGTGATGAATCAAGCCTGTGTGTTTGCTTGTTGTCTCAGTGAGTGGCTGGCAGCCGAAGGGCACACTAAGGGAAGAGGCACTTCAGGTGGGTTTATTTTTGTTTTTACTTCACGTGTTGTTCCTATTATGCTTGTTGCTATGGTTACGCATCGTCCCCACCACAGAGCAGCAGTAAAGCCTTGCGGTAGTCACCACCGGTATCTCCCTGTAACACACACACAAGACATAAGGTATAAGATAAGGGAAATGGCTTAATAGGTAGAGGACAACTGGTGAGTGTGTATATATTGTATACACCACCAGTCAAAAGTTTGGACACAGCACATTTTTCTTTATTTTTCTTTTTTTTCCACATTTTAGAATAATAGTAAAGACATCAAAACTATGACAGAGACAAAAAGTGTTCAACAAATCAAAACTTTAAATTTTAGATTCTTTAAAGTAACTTTGCATTGATGGAAAAGACAAAGGCTTTGTAAAGAAATTCATATATAGGCATCAACTTCACTATGAATATTTGTCTAAAAAATACATTTCAAGCATAGATCAAAATAGCTTAAAGATGAAAGCACAGTACATTCATTCAGGTGTGTCCAAACTTTTGACGGGTAGTGTATGTATTGTGTTCTTCTGTAGGGGCGTACCATAATCATGGAATGCAGGGAGCAAGCAAACATCCTCCTGAACTCAGTTCTGACGTCCAACATGTCCACCTCACTGCGGGTCACCATCACTCTAATCAGGATCTGGTCATCAGTCCCCGCCCCCTGCAACAAACACACACAGCTAATCAACGACCAAAAAAGGGTCTGTCTATATACTATATCATCTATATATATACTATAGGAAAAAAGGTACAAGTGGGTTACATCCTAATGTTCCAAAATTGGACAAGTAGAAGCATCAATCAAATAAAGTTTGAAGCAGCAATGGTGGCATTGTTCTGGCATTAAAATGTGTCATTACAACTGATTTGATTTCACAGTGATACAGTCTTGAAGAATACGTTAAACCTAGCACTGTTTATGCTGGTTTGGTCATACTCAACATCTGTGCTCCAGTCTTCCTCAACTGGTTGACATTGCCTTACCTTCATGGCATAGTACAGGGTCTCAGCAAAATAGGCTGGAACACTCCTGGCACACTTCACTTTAAGAGAAAGAACAGCAAAGAGTCAAACTTGACCATTACGAGTGAGTCAAAGTCACTGTGTAACTACCGGTAGTCTATACTATGGACTTGTTTGTAACTGTTTAACTAGTCTATAATATGGACTTGTTTGTGTTTCATACCAACGGCGAGAAGCAGGTCTCTCAGGTTGCCAGATGTCTCCCTCTGAATGCTCTCCTCCATCTCATACCCTGACAGCTTCATGTAGGCTTCAAAAACTGAAATGCGTACATTCAGCATTCAGTTATTGTGTTCCAAACAGCAAGGGCTTAAAAATACATGTCAATTGCTCCCTCTTCTCTCTCCATATCAGCCATTCCAAACCTGTGGGCTGGGGCCCACTGGTGGGCCGCGAAGGTATTGCAAGTGGGCCGCCAAATCATTTGCAAAACTTTACGATCTTGTAATCATTGATTTGTTAATTAGCCTATTGCAGACTGCAGACAGCCACTCACTTTTAAATTCTGATTTCTGTGTGATGCACACATGCGCGCACGCGCACACACACACACACACACACACACACACACACACACACACACACACACACACACGCACACGCACACACACACACACACACACACACACACACACACACACCCACACACACACACACACACACACACACACACCTACCTTTCCTCAGATGTTCTGCGCTCCGGTTGCCCAGGATGGTGATAAACTCCTGTTCATCAGTGCCGTACTTCTGCTCTCCTGCCTTGAACAGGGTCTGCAACAAACAGCAAAAGCACTTGTAAACATCAGATATAGTTTCTCCTTCAAAAACAAACATACAGTGGAATAGTCAGTCAGGAGGAATCTGCTGTGCTGAAACCTTTGAACACCTCCTGTAGCTGAAGGTGAGCCAATCCTACATGAAGCCAGGAGAAGATGGTGGCATTTTGGGAAAGCCAAATTGAAGATACTATGAGAACTAAGAACTATGCAGAGTAAATATTTTCAACAATATAATCAATGTTTTTCCACCCCAATTGGCCACTCTAAATATGTTATAGCAATTGCTTGAAATTAAAGTTTTGGCTCATTAGTCAATTTTAATACTAGAATTTTCAAAATCTTCATTGGCCAAAGGATTTACACAGAGACAAAAATACGAATTGTGTACTGGAAATGATTCCAAATAAAAGAGAACTCCCGCACACTGTTTACTTCTTGCAAAAATACTTGAAATTATTAAAATTCTGAGTGTGGCTGAGTTGATGTGAGATAACAGCATAGCCACAAATGTAACAAACTCGACTCGAAATGTAGCCACACTGGCTACACCCCCCCCGAGTGAATCCATGTCACCGAATCACAGCAAGTTTCAAAATCAGTATTGGAGGAAGTTTGTGTTCATATAGAAACTTGATCAGAAAACCTCATCCACCCAAAGTGGCTGCCCTTGTCTTTTAAAGTCGAGCTGAACCCAAAAATGACTTTTCTTTTCTTTTAGTTCAAATACCTGGGTATGCAGTGCACCTATTTAATAATGTATGCAAAAAAAATCACAAAAATCTAATTTCTTTAGTTTTTCACACTTTTTCACATCAAAAGTTCATTTTTCAAGATTTCATTGATAACGGTAATCTACAGTTTGCTGACGTCACCCAGTACTATCAAATTTCTACCCCATTTCAACCAATCATATCACGACATGGCAGCTGTCAATCAAATCTTCATTTCAGGATAATTTTCTCTTCCAAAAGAAAGAGAAAATGGCGCCTAGTGCCTGTCATCTGGCAGAATTCCTATCCCATAAACTAACTAACTTGGCCAATTGTATGAAACATGAACAAAAAACAAAAACGGTAATGTCTAAGAATGCAAAGAAATGTAACTGGCTCGTTAAAATGCACATTCCAGGAATATTGTATTTACAGCAGCGATAAAGGCGCGCGCTTGAGAGCCTGCTGGTTGTCAGGGGTCGCACCTCGGAGATTCCAGGCCCACGGGCTGCACGGGCTGCCCACGGGCTGCACTCTCCACTCGGCAACACGAAGGCAGCTGGCTGCCTGCGGCTCACTGAGCTCCACTCAGCCACTAACCTGGAGTCAGCAGGCTCTTCCCGAGAAGAGCGCCACAACACGCTGAATCCCACTCGATTTAGAGGCGGAATAT
>NC_139646.1:9625433-9660433 GCF_964638095.1 Poromitra crassiceps
CTTTTTCTGAAAACTTGGGAAGTAATTGTAGGTTAGAACCAACATTAAACTGCTTTGCTTCATGAACACTCAATTTAAATTTGTCTTGCTCCAGTTCCAACTTTTTCAATTCAGTTCTTTGCTTCATCTCTTCAATCTGTTTCTTATGGTCAAGTTTAATTTGAAGCAATTCCTTTTGTTGTTCAAAGGTTAATAGCCCTGAGGAAAAAGAAAAAGCTTTACCAGACCTCGTTTCACTTGGGTTCTCATCCTCCGACGGGACCGCCTCCTCTGATAATACTTCCTTTTCCACCAAACTGTCGATCAGAACAATTTTTATCCTAAGCTTTGACTGTGTGGCACGGACAACAATGTTGTAGTGTTCTGCTATCTTTAACAGCTGCTCTTTTTTGCATCTATCCAGCACATCCACAGATGGAGCCTGAATAAAATCTTCAACTAAAGAACTCATTTTTTTTTTTTTTTTTTTCTTAACAAGAAAAAAAAATAATGTGCAAAGGCTTTAACAAAAAGTAGCAAAAGACCCCAGAGCCCAACTCCCCTACCTAACCTGCCTACCAGAATCTGACTGACTGGCTCCACCCTAGACTTCAGTGGCCCTCCCGAGTCCCCCCCTCCAACAAGGGCCTCTCAGTGGTACCACCGCATTCCAGCTTATGTGGAACACAGTCTAACCCAGAAAAAAAAAACAGTGAGCCCCATATGGAGACCCACTGTTAAAAAACTATACGGGAGTTGGACCCCAAGGACCAAAGCACTTAACACAAAAAGCCTGCACCGAGAGTTAAGAGAAAAAAAAAAGTTCCTATAATGCTCTCCCCCCCCCCCCAAACAAAATACCAACTCCTATGTGTCCCCCCCAAACAATTTCTTCCACTTAAGAACAAACAACGCCTAAGTTTATCGACACAATTGATAGAAAAAAACCTAGGAGTAACAACCAAATCTACCAATAAACTAGACTAGAGTGACGAGCCCCCATCTTGTCATGAACAGACTCAATCATGACAAATATGGGAGACGACACACAGGAGTAAATCCAAAAAAACATGTATTTATTTGAAACTAATTAAACAAAGTATACTTAACTGTGCCAATGAGGTGTGAGTCATCAGTTAGATCAGTAGTGTAGTGCATGTATGGATGTGTGAAAGTGTAGTGTATGTGCAAGTGCAATAACTTAAGTCAAAACTAACTCAAAAGAGTACAGAACAAACAATGTTTCCTGGGCAGGGGAGAGAGAGAGAATGGCCGTGACCAGCCTGCTTAAATACTCCTGAGCCAAATTGGAGTCAGGTGTGCCTCCTCATCTAGGCACACCCCTGCAGGCTGGTCCCCTCCTCCTGCACATGAACAGAGAACAGCATTAACACCAGACACAAACAGGATGGGTCATCACAATACAAAAATACAAATGTATTTGCAACTTTGATTTTGCATGCTTCCGTAATAGTTTAATCCAGTTGGGTATGCAATATGGCACAGAGGAAAGCAAACAATGAAATCCATTATTTTAATAACAGTTGTGGTTTAAAATAACACAATTTGCCTCCTAATAAATCCAGTTTAAATAGATATACAGTATTTGATAGTTGGGTTGGTCCTGACTACACCTGCCTTGTTTATTTTAGTTTAAACCTTCCTGAACATGACACTATTTCTGTGTTTACGCCTATCTAAAGTCTTGAGGGTGTCCCTTTCTTTGATTTGGCTTACAGTGATAAGTTTCACCACTGCTCCAGAAACTTGACATTTTGTCATTTAACCCATAATTGCGATGTCGACAATGAGGCTTATTCACAGCTCCCTTCTGTAAACAAACACACTGCTGTTGCCATCCAGATCATTGTGACCGTTATGACACATCCGCATAACTGAATGAAATCAGCACATGGTGTTTTTGTCTAAAATTCTAAATGAGCTAACATTATGCTTACACCAGTCATTAAGATTATTGGAGTAATGCATTTGCTATGATCAAACATGGCCTTAATCATGCATGTGTGTCCATGTAAACATAGCTATTATGACAGAGATGGTGAAGGTCACAGGGAGTAGATTAGTGCTTCCCTATTTTCATTTTTGAAAAGTGTGAAAAGTTGTACCAATAACAATCCTCTCTCTCTCTCTCTCTCTCTCTCTCTCTCTCTCTCTCTCTCTCTCTCTCTCTCTCTCTCTCTCTCTCTTACTCTCTCTCTTACTCTCTCTCTCACTCACTCACCCACTCACTCACTCACACAACAAACTATCTGGAAGCTGGTTGTTTTGGGGTGGCAGGTGTCATTCAGAGCATGGGTCAGTGTCTGTGTGCGTAGTGCTGCAGCTGTTGAAGTAAGAGGCAGAGTAACACAGCTAATAGCGCGCTGAGTGAGACAAAGACACAAAGGTACATCGCCATGCTCCATCTCGCCTGCTGGTGATGTGATGGTGAACTCCAGTGGCGAGCCTGCTGGTGACGTGATGGTGAACTCCAGTGGCGAGCCTGCTGGTGATGTGATGGTGAACTCCAGTGGTGAGCCTGCTGGTGATGTGATGGTGAACTCCAGTGGCGAGCCTGCTGGTGATGTGATGGTGAACTCCAGTGGCGAGCCTGCTGGTGATGTGATGGTGAACTCCAGTGGCGAGCCTGCTGGTGATGTGATGGTGAACTCCAGTGGCGAGCCTGCTGGTGACGTGATGGTGAACTCCAGTGGCGAGCCTGCTGGTGATGTGATGGTGAACATTGACTCCCAATTCCGTTGTTCACAAGTGAAGGTTTGGTTTTCAACACATTATCCTCTGAGCAACACACCACAATCATCCAATGAAGCCCACAATGCATGTGTTCAGACATTCGCAGGTAGGAGTAAGCACTGCAAGTTCCATCACAGTTGAACAGATACAACAGCAAAGGCATTGATCCTATCAACAGATAGGCTACTGATGTCTCCAGAGTCGACTGAATAGCCAGTGAACGCGTTGACTCATCTCCACTCATGAGGAAAATGTGTTGACTGATGCATCATGCATGTCTATAATCCACTTAAGAAAAACAAAGATGAAGTAAAGATGTAGAATCTTGGAGTTGTCGCCTCTCTTCTCTTCCTGTTTTGTGTAAACCACTGCCTGCACTCTTGCTCACCGTGTTATAAGCTCTCCCACAAATAGGCTATAACATTAAAAGCGCACGCACACGCACGCACGCACGCACGCACGCACGCACGCACGCACGCACATACACACCCACCAACCACCCACCATTGCAAATAATCATTTGATGACCTCACCCTGCATGTATGTACGTATACCGGTAGGCCTAATCAATATCTCCTGCAGTCTTCTATCTTCACTTTTTGATTACAGCATTTCCCCCAGTTCCGCCTGCATGAATAAAGCATGCATGGTCCAACTATAGTGCAACACAGATGTCCGTTGTACTGTTCTTTGACTTTTTACAAATCAATAAAAAGAGGCCTTGTTATTTCACAAGGTGGCCCCTGTCCGGGCCACCTTTTTTTTGTCTTCTTCTTTTTAGGTCTTTTGTTGTTGTTGCTATTATGATGTAAGCGGCCGGCGGTCATACAGTTGGCCATGGCAAGTCAGGTCAGGTCAAGTCAAATCAAATCAAGTTCAAGCTTGCTGCTGTCTGCTGACTGCTGCACAGAGCGGACTCCTGGAGCCCGTTAGACTGGCTCAATCTAATGTTCAATAATGAAGGGGGATAGCCGCTCCCAAATTGCAGTCCAGTCCAGGCTGCCGGCCGGTGTAAAAAAAAAAGGATATACTGTATCCATGACTCATGGATGAGACAGCTAACAGCTACTAATAACATTTAACTGCATTGTAAATGTAATTGTATGGGTTTAACCAACTTGGTCTGACTCTGAATCATAATAAGTTGAAAATAAAAGAATATGTAAAAAATGTTTTGTTTTATATATAAAGTGCTATATAAATAAAGGTTATAAGTTTATCATTCATCATCAGAGATCTCTTAGCACAAAAAACGGTATTAGTGTTAAAATTACTGCGAAGCGCGCGATCCTGGCACCCTTCACGTGCTCGTAAAAAAGGCCTCTTCATTTCAAACTCCTCAGGCTGAATTTCAGTCCCAGTCCATCCCTGATTGTAATGTCTGGACAGAACATAGCATACACAGTCTCAGCCTCATGTTGTACTCAGTGTGTTGTACCCCGTGTGTTGTACATGGACTACTGACACCTAGTGGCTAATTGCAGTTAGGCCAAGCGGTATCATGTACAATTGTGCGCCCTGTGCAGGTTCATTGCTAAAGATGAGAGCAGTTTTTTTTTATATAAAATCATCACAGCCATGACCATCCTTCACTTTACAGTATCATTCCATTTAGCTCACATCCATCACCCATATTCCACTTTGCAACACAGACAGAAACTCTGACCTGAATTCTGAAAAAGTCCTGTAGTTGCACACAAGTTCCAGTATACAGGTGCAGGTGTGGGCCACAGGCCGTCTGGAGAACTCAGACATGTCTGTGAATGTAACCTTGGTGCTTTTCGACGGACCCTATGAACCTAAGGAACAGTCCAATCTCTCCCCCAAATTATTTTACCAGAGCAGTTGATAAGAAATTAAATATCTCACCAATTTCCTTTTCTCCAAAAGTGTTTACATGGGAGACAGTCATTTAGATTTCATCTGATAACAATGGGAAAAATAATGTTGAGTAAAAATAAGGATATTCAAATTAACACATGATTATGCTCCAACTTGCAGTTTACAAAGATATCATTCAGTCAGCATTTTAGTCATTGGTATGCAGTGAACATTGCAGGCAAAAAAAGCATTAGCATTGCAACAACAACAAACTTGTTTTTCACACACTCCCATGGAGGTAGTTTACTGGTGCAGCATGGAAAAATTTGGAAGAAAAAAGAACACAAACACGTTACAAAAAATACAATAGAAAATACTCAGTGGTCAGTGCCTCACTGGAGCCCTGAGCAGGGAGGAAGTATTTACCATTTATTTAATAATTAAATTTGATTAAAGTTTCATATCTCTGTCAGGATGTAGAGCTATATAAGCTGAAGATGTTGAGGCACAAAGGCACTGTAGCCTGCTGTAGGCAAAACTTATTAACTCCAAGTTAAAACATAACTACAATTAACTCCAACCTGCACAGCCATGAACAATGGCCTATTGAATAGTCAAACAGTGCTAAAGGATAACAGAAAGTAAAATAGAGTTGGCTTTTGTTGTCTTAACAGACCCACAGATTAGATTAGATAATTCCTCTTGACTGTAATAGCAGTTGATTATGCTATTGTTCAATAATTAAAATATAGACTGGAATTTGTAAAGACAAAGGAAGAGAGGAAACACCCAGCCTTTTTTAGCTGATGAGAAATCTGAGAGAGATGAAAACAATGAGGAAGGCACAGTGGACAATGGTGAAAGAACATGTTACGGCCCTCATTGGAATGAAAGATAATCATTTTAGATTATTTTCTAACATTTGCTTCTGTGGTATGTAGCCTATGTATTTTTGTATAAGCAAAGATTTTTCAATTAGGTCAACTGTCCTTTTTTCTCTTATTGCTCAATCTGCCAACAGCAGTGGTGCCCACCAGTAGATCGGGATGTTATTATACAGTCTATGATCAGGATATACTGTAGATCTCATGGCTGCTTACCGGTAGATCCCAAAATCATTTTTGAATGAGTGTAACGTTGTTCTGTCCGTGTCTCGCATTCAACCAGTCAGTCCGTGCACCGTTTATTTTGTTGTCACATACTGTAGGCTACTGCCTGTCAAAACGCTCATGGAAACCACCTGACGTGATAGGATGTGCACCACCTGACGCTCCAAATGGATGCAGGATATACGCACGCCAACATATCCCACGAGCAGCATATCCCATGCACGCACGCACCGTTTCACTCATGTCGTTTTGTTAAGTCATTAGAAATTGACTTATTCTGTCGTTTCGGTATGAGGATGTGTGTGTGTGTGTGTGTGTGTGTGTGTGTGTGTGTGTGTGTGTGTGTGCGTGTGAGTCCAAGTGCATGCCCCACATTCCTGCTTTCCACCTGTTATCAGTTAAGGGTAAATACTGATTGTTCATTAATTTCTATTTGATTGATTTATTGATTGGCATACCTCCTCTAGTTTAAAGTCCTGCTATCAGTGTCCTTGGGCAGTGCTGCATTGCCCCCTGTCACCACCTGCTTAATGTGACAACATAGAATCCTCTCTGATCACATTGCTCAGTGAACTTACCGGAGCAGAATCACATCATAGTCGGCTACATGCACTTTAGGGACTTTATACTAAAAAAACACGATTTCAGACGGAAGCCCGTCTTTATTGTCACACGAACACACTACAACACATGCATGCGGCCACAACACACACTCATGCTGACGGTGGCCGGTGAAATATGTCCTCTGCATTTGACCCATCCAGGCTTGTCCTTTCCTCCAGGGGGCAGGCCAGGAGCAGTGGTCGCTATTTCTTTCCAGCGCCCGGGGACCATCATTGGACCATCATTGGACCAACTTCAGATGTTGTCGTCACTGGTCGGATGACGATCTTCTGCATGTTTTTAGTGGGGGGTTATGTACGAAGGAACCCCCTGGGGGGTACGGGGAGAACATGCAAACTCCACACAGAAAGACCCTTTCGACGAGATAGCCCACCTGGGCAGTAGGCACTGAAGATATGGGGGGGTCACAACTCCAGCGCCCACAGCGTCCCAGGCGAGAATCAAACTCAGGACCTTCTAGCTGTGAGGCGACAGCGCTACCGACTGCGCCACCGTACCCCTACCCATACTTATGCGGGTGGTGAGCATTCTACAGTCACCAGCATAGCCCAGACTTGGAAGAGGGTTGACGTCAAAAGTAGGGATAGGTCTGTGTCTTTGCCTATTAATATTCATGAATCTAGTGTTGAGAGAGTAGAGTTTGTTTGCACAGGGAGAGATTAAGCCAATCTCTGACCCAAATTGACTTGAAACAGCAGATACAGAGCAGCAGTAGTTTGTACATGATCAGAGCAGACACAAGTCCATTTAATTGACTTACAGCATATGCCACATCAAATATTTCGTATAAAATAAGAATTCATTGTCAATTCACAAATCAGTACCCCATTTAAGCACACATTTTACATATAGTTTATGCAAGTTTTTATGTATCCTAAGTTGAACGAAGAAGAAGAAGAAATGTCACTCCCCTCACCTCTCCCCCCACTCTGACAGACCATAGAGTAGACCTCAACCTACACCTTAAAGGCCCCATTAAGAGGTGGGACCCCCCCAGACAGCGGAGATTCCATGAAACAGGTGCGATGAATCGATCGGTACCCCCTCACATGCATGGTGGCCAATTCATTTTTTCAATGAAAGTTGCTCACCCAGCACATATGCTGAAAGCAGACTGTATAAAAGAGATGGACGGAGTGCATGGGATGTCACTCATTGGTTCGGGGACTCCCGTTTTGAAACCTCTGCGTTGGGATTTTGACCGCTGCCATCTTGGAGCTGTGCGAGACGGCGCGAGACCAGGGGTTTCCCACAGAGCCACCTGCTATTGGTCCATGATCAGCAAATGGGAAGTTTATACAAGTGCACTCCTCTTATAGTGATCACCTTGGGATGGGTCAAATTGATCACTATAAGCGGATGATCATTATAACCGATTTTTCTCTTTTTCTTTATTTCTCATGCAGATTACCATCTAATTGACATTTGTATATGTATTACATGAACACAGTACATATAAAGTAAAGGAATGTTATTGACTTTAAAAATCCATACAGTAAGTTAGGCCTCCAGCTGTTTCAAACACAGCGGTCTCACGTAGACAGAGACGCAGCCATCTCTCCACAGACAGAGATGACGTTATCTCTCCATATACAGACATGCACCAAGTATTGCTGCTGTATCTCGTTGGCTCATTTTGGCAGTTTGTAAGTAAGAAATTATTTTACTTTAGTTTAAAAAAAATCCATTGTTCTCAGGTGGGACAAGGCCCAAAATGATCACTGTAAGCGGAGTATTGATCACTATAAGCGGAATATTTAAACAGCATGTGTATAGCAACGATTCGGGACCAAGCTTTTTGATCAGTATAAGCGGTTGATCACTATAACCGTGATCACTATAAGCGGATTCCACTGTAGTGAGAAATGTAATTTAAAGGAACACTCCGCCCATTTTCAACCAGCTTTGTAAAATTAGAACATCAGTAGTATATCAGAAAACTGTAAACGGTTTTGAAGTCTGTCATTTAATTTGACAGTTATTGAGTGTTAAAGTGTGGACCAGTGACATCACTGGTCCACACTAACTCAAATTAATAACTCATTAACTCAAATCAACTCTCAATAACTGTCAAACTAGATGAATGATGAATAGTTTGACAGTTATTGAGAGTTGATTTGAGTTAATGAGTTATTCATTTGAGTTAGTGTGGACCAGTGATGTCACTGGTCCACACTTAAACACTCAATAACTGTCAAATTAAATGACAGACTTCAAAACAGTTTACAGTTTTCTGATATACTACTGATGTTCTAATGATACAAAGCTGGTTGAAAATGGGCAGAGTGTTCCTTTAACTGCAGCCAAGTCTTCTTGAGGCAGTGATACACAGAGCAGCCTTTTGTGACGACTCTAGAAAGCAGTAGGCATAAGCAGGAAATTTACCAGCAAATTTTAGTTTTTTGTTGTTGTCACACTTTGTTGCTTGGATCGCTATCTACGTTCAATTAGTATAGTTTCTACAAGCAGAGCCACCATGTCAACAAAAAAGATCAATAATGATGTCAACTATACCTGTAAAGTTCTGTGACTGCATCTTGCACCGTTGTGAGGCCAACGTGTTCACAATATTTGTCCACAGACAGACAGAGACAAACACCTGGGAAAGTAGGCGTCTCCGGGACAACATTTTGCCTTGATCACACACACGAGCACGTAGGTACGCACGCATGCATGCACACACACACACACACACACACACACACACACACACACACACACACACACACACACACACACACACACACACACAGACACACATACAGACACACACACACACACACACACACACACACACACACACACACACACACTCACTCACTCACTCACTCACTCACTTACTCACAAGGTGAAAACAATACCAGCCAATGCTGTTGCGGTTGGTAAAGATATTCCTGTGCCCTCAGAGTAATCCTGTATGATACAGATGTGCTATGTAAAGAACTATTGAGCCAGGGAGAAAAGGTCCAAACTTTTATGTTTCTTTTCTAAACACAAGAGTAGGATTTTTGTTGTTGATGTTGAAATCAAGTGTCATCAAGAAAGCTTATGGCAGGAAATGCATGTCAAATCTTGCCAGCATTACGAAAGGACTGTATTACCAAAGAATATCGGTTCATCAGATGCAGAAGTAGATGGGAAGCTGCTGTGTGTGGGGGGGATTATTTCACACTTATAACTGCTGAAGATTGGCAGTTTGGATGCAGATGAAGAAACGGCGGACGTTGACAGATGCAACATATTCAGGTTGTGGTCCAGCACCTTAATGTGTTATTAC
Source organism: Poromitra crassiceps (assembly GCF_964638095.1). NCBI lineage: Eukaryota > Metazoa > Chordata > Actinopteri > Beryciformes > Melamphaidae > Poromitra > Poromitra crassiceps. The sequence goes on from NC_139646.1 coordinate 9,634,998, forward strand.
TTAGCATACATTACAGTTCCTGCAGTCGCATCTTAGAAGATATTTTTCATAGATATGCTTACATGTAGTTTGTTCTTTTGACATATTTTAGTCCTGTTGTAGCCTATATACCTGTTTGATTCCTTATTCAATTCAGCTTTGAATTAATGTCTAACATTATTCACATATGTAGTAACTGTAGTATTAACGGCTGTGACAACTAGCATCAGGGATGTGATAGCCAATATCTAGATATAAAATAAACTGCTTTTATTACTTTTCATTTCATGTATTCATGATGATTCTAATTTGCCATATCATTGGCACATCGGTAAACAACTTCTGTTTGCCCTTCCTCTGATGTCTAGTAGCGTAAGAGAAGTGTTGAGTGGACTCTAAGAAACCCTGCACCTTACGCTGACCTGCTATCCCCAACAACAGGTCTCACTCTGAAGAATGGCAGCATTGTACAACAACACAACCTTAAGTAATGCCAGAAAGTGTGTCGTGTACTCAACCGCCTTCGAAGTGACGCTATGGATCATCGTCTCCATCGGCATTCCTTTGACCTTACTGGCCATCTGTGGTCTGTATTTCCTGGTACTTAGGATTGAGCTATTCTATCTTTGTCTATCAGTCTTTCTGTTATTTATCTATTCACGATGATTCAATCTTTCACTCACTCATTGTCATTGATTAATTCATAAAACATTTTATTCATTCAAAATTTCAAATACATTCAATTGTACTTTCTCAGATCTTTTTTTTAACCACTTTTCCTGTAGTTGCGAGAAGGCCAGGTTGCTCCGATCTACGTCATCAACCTCCTCGTGTCCGATCTCATCCAGTTCTGCTTCATGGCAGTGCGGGTGGCAATGGGCTGCTCTCTTTTCAATGCTATTATCTTCGAGATTGGGGTGGCGGCTAGTCTGGGCTTCATGATCTGTATAGGCCTGGAAAGGTAGGTAACATCTGTTTGTTTATGCGTTTCCAACACATCCATCCATCCAGTCTGTCTAGCTCTATCTATCTATCTATGTATCTATCTATGTATCTATCTATCTATCTATCTATCTATCTATCTATCTATCTATCTATCTATCTATCTATGTATCTATCTATCTATCTATCTATCTATCTATGTATCTATGTATCTATCTATGTATCTATCTATCTATCTATCTATCTATCTATCTATCTATGTATCTATCTATCTATCAATATATCTATCTATGTATCTATCTATCTATCTATCTATCTATCTATCTATCTATGTATCTATCTATCTATCTATCTATCTATCTATCTATCTATTATCTATCTTTCTATCTATTATCTATCTTTCTATCTATCTCTAATGATACTGGAAGTAAATGGCATTGCAATATTTTTGTTTCTGCAATATGCAGTAGGCTATATTGCAATATAAGAAACCATGAGTTACAGAATTCCATAACAAACAACTAGAGGGCACACCTCTGCCAACCTTTCTACAATAGTTTCCTGATACCTGTACGTGAATCCGTTTGGAAGTTAGGCACCTTTTTATGAGTGGCCACGGCCATTACCACATCCCCTTTTGGCCAGTGGGTGTGGCAAAAGTTTTGCGGTATTAAATCGGTTTGGAAGTTAAGTCACATAGGCCTAATCCAGCTTCCCGCCGGCACACAGCCAATCGTGCCTGTATGGACGCCCGACCAAGCCGGAGGTAACACGGGGGCACGAACCTGTGACCCTCGTGTTGGTAGGCAGGGAATCTACCACTACACTACCCGGACGCCCGAAAGTTAACCATTTCTAAGTTGGCCCATGACTAGACTTTGTTTTCAGTCTCTATCCACGTCACTCAACGTGGACAGAAGTAGGTTTGTTAGCGGCCATTCTCGCCACCGTTCAAGAAACTATTTTAGACAAGGAGTTCCCCAAGGAGGGTTGAAGCTACATGGAGGATGGAACAAAAACGGATCAGACCCAGACCGCGGCGCATATGTTAGTGGAATCCAGCAGTTACAGTCTTACTTACTAGTCTTACACTGCGTACTTCACAATAACAACGCTGAAACAATATATCATTCAGCCGTTCTTTTTTTCTTTCTTTCTTTCTTTCTTTCTTTCTTTCTTTCTTTCTTTCTTTCTTTCTTTCTTTCTTTCTTTCTTTCTTTCTTTCTTTCTATCTATATCTTTACAGGTATTTGGTCATTGCCTGCCCACTGTGGTACCGCTTCAAACGCACCATCAAGTTCTCTCTGGTGATCTCCTTCATGGTGTGGGCCTTATGCATCATTCTCATCGTTGTCAACTATTTAGCGCTACGCGGCAGGGGCAGAAGGATCCTTATCGGCAGCGTCCTCCTCCTCCCCTTCCCCCTGCTGATCTTCTTCCTGGTTGGGACCCTCAAAGCTCTGTCTGCTTCCACCGTCAACCTTGAGGACAAACGGCGAATCGTGGGAGTCTTGGTTCTGGTGCTGCTTAACTACACGCTGCTGTTCCTGCCCTTCATCATTTGGAGTGCAGTAGCAGCAGTTGTAGGTTCAAACGTCAGCTTGTATGAGCCGAGTCTGCTCTTGGCTCGGTTAAGTCCTCTTATGGACTTGGTTCTGTATTTTTTCATGAAGAAAGGAGCCATAGACAAGCTGCTGGCCTGCCTGTGTCGTTGCAGGATGACCAGAGAGCAAGAGGAGGGACAGACCAACACCACCAATGATGGCACCACAGGGGGGGTCAGCTCTGTGTAGGAAGAGGAGAGAGAGAGTGGGAAGAGATGGAGGGAAGGAGGAGGTGAAGAGAGATGGGAGGAGCCTTCCACCATAGAGAGGAGGAGGGGGAGGGGCTGTAGCTAGAGATAGGAAGGTAGTAGAATCAGGATTCGAGGGGTGGGTAGAAGAGTGGCTAGGGGGATGTGGGTGGTGGTAGTGGGGGGAGGGGCCATAGGGATAGGAAGAGGAAGGTGGTAGAGTTGGGATTCGAGGGGTAGGTGGAGTGGCTAGGGGTCTATGGGTGGTGGTGGGGGGGGGGGGGACAAGGGGGAGGGAAAAGAGGCTGTAGGGAGTGCTTGTTTTGTCTATTTGTCTCTCCATCCATTCATCCCACATATCTAATCTCTGCAGTGTCCAGAGACTGGATTCTGACCAAATTTAGGGGAATAATAATGATTCTCAGCCCTGCATCTTCATAATGAGGTATGCTAGTTAGCCCAAGAGTGGATGCTACAATTCCACATCAAAACTGAACATTTTAATAAGCAATGAGTGAGTCCCACATCACAAGTTTGACTGAACTGTAAATTGTCCATGCAACATGTAGCCCAGAGAAAAATATGTTGAAATAAATGTTTACTTTATACAGCAGTTTGTCTTGGATCATCTCTTAAAGTATTTTATTTGTCATCCATTGTCTTTAAGCTTTCCTTAAAATAAAAACGGTTGCACAAAACACCATTAAGGCTTCTCCTTAAGGTTTCCTTCAAATGTTCAGTGGTTCAGTGGTTCTCAAAGTGGGGTCCGGGGACCGCCAGTGGTCTTCGAGGGGGTTCCAAGGGGGGTCCTCATCAAAAACAGTAATAATGTATTTTCACTAGAATTTCAACCATAAGTAACACAGTCACAGAATGTATGACTGTTTGGTCATGGTTTCATACACTTTCTGTAATAATAAAACATCTAAAAGTGTGACAACCCTCCGCACTCTCCTGCGCTGGCCCTGTCTTCACTCTCGCAGGTGTACTTTGGTCTATGACTCCCCATGTAACAAGGAAGGAACAATTGAATGAGGGCAGGCAGGGGACTCATATCAAAGTCATAGTTAAAACAATAATTTGTTAACTAAAACGAAGAGAAAATAACTAGACAACACAAACTACAAACAAAACAAAAGGTGCATCCGTGAAGAGGGAGAGAGACTGAATGGTCTGAAGGTCTTAAGCAGCCCAATGAGTGCACCGGGCCCAGGTGCACCCAATCAGCCTAACCCCAACACGATCCTACAAGACAGGGCCAGGAGGAGAGCTAAAATCTTATCAGATGGGGGTCCGTGGTCTAATTTGTGTGAGTTTAGGGGTCCTTGATGTGAAAAAGTTTGAGAAGCATAAAGGTTTTTCTCTTTATTCTTGGTCTTAATTCTAATATAGCCTACAGTGAAGTCAAATGTGCAACTCATGGTGGGTAGTAGACACTTGTCACATATAACGATATAACGTTAGGCTACACTACATAATAAGTTATTCTTAATCTGCCAGAGGCTATGGTTTTTTATTAGATTTTTGTCCTCATAATTCTGGCCATGGGCTCTAGGAGTGTGTGGTTTGGTAGTTTACATTCAGTGGGTGAGCCAACCTTATTTATTTATTTGTTTATTCATAAAGCTTTGCTACACGTTCTGGGGGTTTCACTGCACAAGTGAAACGCACAACAAGCACATGTCAATGTTCTATCTTTCAAATGTTTGATTGGGGAGCCTGTTAATTCTGGTGTGATGAGCTCAGCTCCCCCCCCTCTGTCTGCCGGGCAGTGGTATGACCCACCGGACCGGAGGGAGCAGCATATGATGAGCCGCGTGCACGCTGCTCTCTCATTCAACTCACATCTACAGAGAGAGAGAGCTTGAGCCACACGAGAAGAAAGAAACCGGAGTCGACGATAAACTGTGAAAGCGACTGTCAAAATGCAGTGGACACCGATGGAGATCAACCCCGAGGTGGGGAAAATCACGGTGTTGTTTCTGTGATTTCCATAGTAACAGAAGCAGACAAACTCACCTTCTCTCTCTGTGTCTCGTTTCAGGTGCTCAACAAGGTGGGTAGACGCTGAGTCACGTCGGCGACATGTTTGTTTGGTTCAACTGTGTGAGGTAAGTTCGATGACACTAGCTAGTAAAAACCGTCAACTTTGAAGATAGATGACATGATTGGAGACGGACCGCCGACCAGGCCATCAAATCCCAACCACAAGACCAATGCATAGGCTACATTGTCACTTTTTATTTTAAAATTTTGCTCACAAAAGAGTAAATTAAACAAAGCTTGAGAAGATATGAGCGCAAATCGGGTGAGTGTGAAGTTGAGCTAGCATCCCTTCCCACGCTGTCTGGGCTGAAGGGTGTGGCCTCACAGATGAAAGGACCACACAACGCAGCATCTTTGAAAAGATTCAGCTGAAGGGATAATTTAGATGTTACAATAAACTGTTTAATATAGCCTACATTAAAATACCCCCCCCCCCCCCCCCCCCCCCTCCTAACTGTGTTTCAGATGATGAGCAAGCTAGGCGTGGGTGACAGCTGGCGTTTTGTGGATGTGCTGGGGCTGGAGGGTGAGCTTTTATCCTCCGTACCGACCCCATGCTCTGCCCTGATGCTGCTCTTCCCTCTGACACAACAGGTAATGGGGCTGCACAATTTAAAATGGGAAGGACTGATGGGGTGAGGCAAGCACGTGATGGTGTGTCTGGGGTGGGGTGATCTACTGGAAAACCTGCCTGGTGGCGTGAGGCGGCGCTGGAGCCAGGGAGGGGGAAGGAGAAAGCATGTGATGGCTGGCATAGGGTGAGATTGGGATCGATGGTAGGGAGGAACGAACAGACCAATGTCTTGCCTTTTCGTTGTGACTGACTTTTATCATCCTACTATAGCTAGCCTCATCACTCCCTCCAGGAAATACACAACACCATGCTTCTCCAATTACAGATGGGTTTATTCTTCTGAACTGCACTCCATCATCAAATCCATATCTGTAAGGGGAGAACCATGGTGTCGTGTATTTCCTGGAGGGAGTGATAGTCGAACTCTCTGGCTGCACACAACCAAGAGGCAATGAGGCCACTTGTACGAACATAAAATCTTCAAAAACCCAAAACATAAATCTTCAAAAACGGGCAATGCAATATTGCTGTTAAACCCTTGGGAACCTGGAAGCGAAATACTGTATAATTCTCTTGCTTACTCGTCTGCTTGGAAGAGATTGCAACTGCCAAAGGTGTCCCCACACAACACAGAATGTAAAAGTAGTTCCTAGTAGTAAAAAAAAAAGATGAAAGGGTAGCACATCCCAGTTTCAAAAGTCAAGATGGACACAAAATACTCACATTTTACTTGGTTTATTTGGCTCACAACACAAAAACAAAACGCTTACGCATTTTGGCAAAGAGCCTTCTTCAGAGCGTTTATTTCCTAGTACTGTTAGAAAATAATATGAATGAAAATAAATAATGTATCAAACATATCAAATAATGCTATAAATTGCTGGCAGGCTTGAACATTCCCATGTTGGATTTTGCTAGTACTGTGATCCAGTGAGCCAGACCAGAATTAACTGAAATACTCATTGGCATTTTTGTGCCATTACCAATTGTATGCTTTTTAATCCAAGTGTGTACAGTTCAGAGGTGGAATTGGTTGCAATCTGTGTGTGACCACGGGCAGACGACAACAATGACCAGCGTCTGTGTGTGTCTGTCTGTGCGCATGGCAGCACGAGTCTTTCAGGCAGCAGCAGGCTGACAAGGTCTCCGGGGGTTCAGAAGTGTACTTCCTGAAACAGACAGTGGTCAATTCCTGCGGCACCATTGCCATGCTCCATGCTGTGGCCAACAATCAAAGCAAAGTGGAGTTTGGTGAGTGCAGATCCAATGGCTTTTGGTCACAATTCAAGGTGCAATAATTATGATTTTTACTGTCGCATAGATAGCACACATTGACCATAATATATCTGCAGGGTTTGATACGGCTTTTATCATGACCGATGACTCAGCAATTACTTTGCCAGCAGCAGAGATTTGTGGCTTTCAAAACTCAGTTATCCAGTTTTTTATTTGAGACCAATACAATAGTTTTATTTTAGGCCCGAATGATTTGGTTCACAATGTGTAGGAGTAATTTACATGTAGGGCGCAAAGGTAGATCCTCAGCATCAACTGGTGCTGCAGTTGAAGTTACTACAGTCGCATACAGTCTTTGCAACGATGTAAAACACCACAGTACCACTAAGGGACTCAAGGGGTTGCCAAAGTCGTCAATTTGAAATTCTCCTGGTACTGTAGATGTGCACTCTCATGGTTGCGCAAGACAAATGAGAAAAATACTGTATGCCTATGCCCCACAATGTAACAATGTAAACAGAACAGTTTGTTTCTAACAAAACATAACCTTGCTGGCTAGCTGCTGATGATGATTAATAATTGTGTTTTTTAGATGGAAAAATGGGGCAATTTCTTGACCTTTTTTTCCTCCCTTTGTCTGAAGATGTAAAGCCATGCAGGGACAAAGCACTCAATCTGGGGACTGTCACTGGAACATGGAGATGTTTAATCACCCTAAACTGGCATCGATGACATCAATAGTTCACTTACTTAATAGTGTAGCAAGGCTGTAACTAGCTCTTCATCACTGCAAAATTGTTTCAAGTTTTTACTGCTCTGCATTTGACAAATGCTGAGGCAATATTGAGCCAGAACCATGAACAGTAATGCACCATTTTTTATCGGTAGGTGGACCAGTAGAGTCTGACATCATTACCGCTAATTGTTAATCTTTTTGTTTCAACAAGTAGACAGAATTGTCTAGTCTAGATATTTTTATTTCAGTTTACAACAATGTTTTTTTAACACCTAGTTTTCACCTTCCCATTTAGTTTACTATAATAATAATCTTGCCAATTATCTAGCTTGCTTGAACCTATTGTGAAAATATGACTTATGTTAATTGTTAAAATGTTGCAATCCTTTGGTCGTTAAGTCATGATTTACTTATTCCCCCTTTTAAGTAAGCTTGTGACTGGAAGGTTGTCTGTTCAATCCCTGGTACCGGCAGGATAAATCTGGGAGGGGAAAGTGAAAAAGCAGCACTTGCTCCTCCCTCATTACTTCCACTGAGGTGCCCTTCAGCAAGGCCCTTAACCCCAACTGCTCCAGTGGAGCTGCTCAGTGGCCAGCAGATCATCTTGTCATTTTAATGTGAATGTATGATCAATGTATTATTGACTGTGTCATTAATATTACTGGTTCTTATCTTGTTAGATACTGACTCTGCCCTGAAGAAGTTTCTAGATGAGACTGCTGACATGGCCTCTGATGACCGTGCCAAACATCTGGAGAAGAACCAGGTAAGACACAGACATGCACAGTATTTAGGCTATTTTTATTTTCATGTATGCACTGGTAATATCTATTAAAAAAAAAACAAGATAAATTTTTCATGGGTGTGTGTGTGTATATATATATATATATATATATGTGCACACACTGTATGATAGTTTTATGAATGATCAGCTGACAACACTGAACCACTAGAAAATGTCAGGGTTTTATAACCCACATGTTTTATTTTATCCACTGGGGGGCGTCAGACACTGCTAAATCGTCTCATAACAGCAGCTAGACAACTGTTGAAAAGGCTCAGTTCTGATGTGTAGTTTTTAAGAGTAGGATAATATAAAGTCAATCTTCTGTTGTAGCAACATGGATTTTATGTTAAATTGACAACACTTGCCTTCTGAATTTTTCTTTTCCAGGCAATCAAAGAGGCTCATGATGATGCGGCAGCACAAGGCCAGTGTAGGGTAAGACACCTGCCCACAACATCATCATCTCATCTGTAAATCAGCTGTAATCATAGGCGCCTACACCGTTAGCCACATGCCCCTCCACTTTGAAATTAGGAGGAGAAACATTGGCTTTTTGCCCCTCCACTTGCCTTTTAAAAAGTCTTAAAACAACCGCTAACATCGCACAATTTGTTGGCAAAGAAAAGTACAGAAAAACAACAAAAAAGTGCACAGATGTGTTTTCTCTGAACGACCAGAGGTGAAAGACAAAGTTATGTGACCTACACTTATCTAGCTAGCTAACAACCGTTGTTGTTTGAATAGGTTTCGGTTGGCTAAGGTTCCATGTCATGTTCTCTGTGCTGAAGGTCTCTTCTTTCTCTCTAAAACTGAGAATGTTGAGAATGTAAAAAGAATTATCAAAATTAATTCATAATGTTTTCATGTAACTGACTTATTTGCCAGTTTGTGCAGTATAGCCTGTGAATTAAGGTAGTTTCCAAAATAAATGAACTTGAAGCCTTCAGACACCTCTCCTGCATGTATAGCATCTACTGTAGTAACACAGAATCAAGCATCAGAGTATACAAACTTAATAGTGTATCAATAAAAAAATCTGTGGAGGACCCCCAGACCCCTCGCCATGCTGTTCAGATTCTGCCAGCCCCCCCAACACACACACATATTTACCACACACATTTACACAGTTAGGCGCCCATGGCTGTAATCCTACAGACTGGAGAGTTTATGACCTCCCATAATCCAGTGTTTATCCAGTGTTTTGCTTTGTACTGTTTTTCTTAACTGTAGCGTTTTCTGTTCACTTTGTCAGCCGGAAGCAGACAAAACCAACTTCCACTTTATTGCCTTTGTCAATGTAAATGGACAGCTTTATGAGCTAGGTGAGTATATATTCTCATTTTGTACATTCCTGTGTATGGTTTCATTTTGTGCGCGTCTCTAAATAATATCTTGCATTTGTTTTCAAGATGGGACAATGGATGGACCAGTGAAGCATGGAGCTACCAAAGATGATTCCTTCATTATGGTAAGGTTATCAACTATTGTCATATTTCTGTCACTTTTAATGTTTAATCCTGGGTCAGCTAAATCACAACCTTTTGGCCTACAGTAGTCCCTTCATGTGGAATAACTGGGATAGGGAGAGATGCTTCCTGAGTGCCTCGATGCAATCAATAAACTCAGCTAATGCATACTCTCCAATATCTCCAGCGTGGCTCATAAAGAAAAGAAATGGGACATGCAAAGAACAGTGGGAGGCTTGGAAATGTCCTTAAACATTAATCAAATACCAGTGCCTCAAATAAATCTGAATGCAGTGCATTCATTGTTAGAATTTAAATTATTCTATTTGCTGCCACTGTTTTGCCTGACGCTTGATGCCAATCCACAAGCAGGCTAACCTTGCAAGCCAGCTGGATTCTGGCAGCGTCCGGTTACAAGAAGGCAAGTCTACCAGTAAATTGTTATTCTCATTAATATAAGAGGTGACAAACCATGACTCAGACCAACTAAAATTTGAATCCAAAACTGGTATAGTATGCGAGAGCCTTTGCTCAAATTGTAGCCTCGTGTTGTCACCATGAAACTGCCACAAGAGGGCTCCACATGCAAGAATGATGAAACTACAAAACGGTTGTGATGATTTTGGTCAGTCAGGGATTTCATCATTAATTTCTAATCGGTTTTCAAACTCTCTTTTTCTCTCTGCACATGTTCAGGATGCAGCGACTGTGTGTCGTGGATTTGTGGAAAGAGAGAAAGACGAAGTCCGTTTCTCTGCAGTGGCACTTTGTCGCAGCTAGATGACGCTACAGAACCAGATTACAAACCAAAATGTCCTGGAGCGCACTCATGACAAAACATTCGACGATGGCCTGTACACACACATCTGCAGACACGGCACTATAAAGCGCATATTGTTTCCACATATCATACACTCACATCTCACCAACAAAGCATTCTTGAGTATATGCACATGTGCACTGCACACACACACACACACACTGAAAACCCTTTGCTCCACATCGATACAAGCTTGCCCAAAGCCTTTTGTTTTATGTCACTTAGCAATGAAAGTTGTTCTTTTCTTACTGCCATGTTCTCTGAACTTTAATTGGGGTCAGAGCTCAACACTGCTTGTATGCATGTGTGTATTTGTTTGTCGGTTTATCTGTATGTTATCACTGATACATCTGTGGTGAATTTTCAGGCAAGACAGACACACAAACACAAGTGCCTTCAGTGGCAACAGAGTACAAAGACAGAAAGCAGGATGGGATGTTGATAAAAGAGAAGGCACAACACTTGTATTGAGGAAAATATGTGCCTGTTTCTTTAAATGCCGTTAGTTGACATTCTTCAGAACAGCCCGAATGTATCTGTAGGCATAATTTGACCATTGTTCTCTAAATATGCAGACAACCTTTTGAGTAGTGTTGAATATCATACTGACTTCTCTTGTCTTTGAAAAGTTTAAAATGCTAGTTGTCGGTTTAGCGGCGGTGTTACAATCCATTAGTTCCCGTGTGTTTTTGGAAATGCATTATTTTGTACAGTAGGATTTTGTTTGTTCGCACTTTATTTGGATCTGGCTTTTCGAATTGTCATAGTCCCTGTGCTGTTGTGCACATCTGCACAGTTGCATTGTGTAAGTTTACAGTGAACACAGAAACTGCCAAACAAGATGGGGTCCATACAAGTAAAGTGCTGCTGTTTGTTGGGATTTTGTGGCTGTGCTGTGCAGTGTGCGATGATCACAGTAGGCTATAGGGTCCAATCGTTTACCCTTCTGCAGCTTCCCAATACGTTCCTGCTGTAGTTCTGTTGGCAATGCAGCTGTCTCAATTCAATAAAGCAACTGTTACACTTGCACAGCTTATTGAGTTTCTGTGTGTATTTGGAGGTGGAAAGGTGCGCCTCCAAGCTATACTTGGTCCTGTTCTTGGAGGTGATGTCTAGTGTCCCAAGCTGGGCATCAATTTGCTCATTGCATTTTGGGGAAGTACAACCTGTATCTAAAACTTTAAGGGATGATTAGATGTTTTTTTTTTTATCTGGTTCTTTCCATTTCAGTCTCTTAAATCCCTACTACCTCTTAAACAGTTTGGATTTAGCAACAAAGTAAAGTTGAGTGGTAAGAGTATACTCTACCTCCCTTGTATTGTTTTATCATTTACAAATTTGGAAACTTTGCCAAGTTGATTACTTTTGACTGATGTCTCCAGTAATCCATTCTAGATCCTTTTCTAATCTTTCCCTTGAAATATTCAATCCTCATAACCGACATCAGCTTGATACCATTTACAGTATGATGATTTATGTCAAGCCTATACAGAAGAGGGTCAAATCTATTCCGGTTAACAAGCCCTTTGGACTCTCGGCAGTATGCAGACTGCAGAGTGAGGAGGCCTCCTGCCTATTGGGCTCCAGACTGGAGTTGGCTGTAATTCAGCATTGAAGGGGAGACAGGAGAGCTGGATTCTGTTTGCCTGCTTTGTCTCTGTGGATACAGACGCACAGCGAGCTAGGCGAGTCTGTGTGCTGCAAAGAGAAAGCACGTCACGTCATCTAGGCATACCCGCCAGAATGGCAACAGTGAAATAACGGGACACCCGATTGGATTGGATAGTCTTTATTGTCCCCGGGGAGCGATTTGGTTCGAAAACAGTAGTCATTACCACCAATACATATAAAGTAAATAATAATTATATATATATATATATATATATACTGTATATATATATATATGTAATTTATTTTCACTAGAATTCCAACCATATGTAACACAATGACAGAATGACTATTCTGACTATTTTGGTCATGTGTTTCATACACTTCCTGTAATAAAACAATCGAAAAGCAAAACTATCAGATGGACAGAATCTTATCAAATAAGGGTCAGTTAAATGGTTTGTGTCAGTTTTGGGGAACTTGGCGACGTGAAAAACTTTGACAACCACTGCTTCTGTAGAACAAAATCAGGGCCTCAGACTGTGCCCTTATCAGGAAGTCGACCAGCCAACATATAGCCTCGTGCCAGATAGTCAGAAAGCCTGTGAGCTAGAATATGAGGCTGCATGCAGTTGAAAGCTGATGAGAAATCAAATCAACAAAGCATAAGCGTACATGCGTCGTCTTACCCTCCGGGGTGCCCAACAACAAGATCCAGTAATGTTGCTGTGGCATCCTCTACCTATCAAGCAAGGAATAGGAGAGTCTACCCCCCTTCCTTGCTTGATACATGAATTAGAGTGGGTAAATGACTGTAGGCTATGCTCTGTGACATGGCCAGTAAGCTCTTTGTAATAAATCCCAGGGTAGTCCGTTTGCTAAATCATAAAGTAGGTAAGTATGCTGTGGTAGTGCCCAGCATGGCTCTGGAATTGTTGGCTGCTGAGCGCTCAGTGGTTTTACTTGGTTCATAAATGTCAGGATTTATAGCATTCTTATTAACCAGGAACATGCCAGTTCCTCTAAACACAATTTGGACAATCTCCACAGCAGTAGCTTTTTGTTTTATATGCTCAGGAAAACAGGGTGAAGAATTCTGACTTTCTCAACTTCTGCCCAAGTATTAAATCTCCCCTCTTCATTAGAGATGTTTTTGTTTTGTTTGTTTTACTTTAAAAGGGGGACTTGTCTGTAGGCTGCAGACAGGCTGAGTAATAGGCTACTGTACATGACATGCATATTGCTCTCTTTCATTAAATTTAGAAAGTCAGTGTTGTAGACATGGGTAGGCTACTGTGTCCATCCAGAAGAAGCATGAACAAAAGTTAAAAGCACGCGCATCCCAGTCGAATCCGGCAGGTGCAGAGCTGGAGAGAGACGTTGGAACAATAAATAAAACACACACTGCAAGGGCTCAAATTAAGTTTCTATTTATTGCACCAGTGGTAACGTTTTGAGCATTGACCGGTCTGAAGAAGAGCAGTCGATGCTCGAAACATCCAGAAGAAGCAGACATGGCCTAGTTGGGTCTTGTCCTGGCAGGTTCCCATAAATTGCCTCCCCCAGTCCAGGATCAGTTCGCTGTTAATCCACCGGTGTCTGAAACCCTCACAAGAGTGTTTGGTGGTGCCTGGTAGAGCCATTTGGGTGAAGCAAGATTTAACTATACGCCTATTTCACAAAAAGTGGCAGCAGTGTAGAAGCGACTGAGTGACTCAGCTAGCTAATCTTCTATATTAAAAGGGAGCAAGTGGGCAATGTTTGTTTCAAGCACAATTTTGGCCGGCCACAGCTATGCCGTTTTACGTGCGATCGGGCTGAAACTTTCAGGGGGTGTAAACTAAGAGAACCCGTGCGGGTGACCTGATGGAGCCAGATTTTTTAATTAGGTGATTGCCCTAATTACCTAATGATGTGATGTCATCAGTGATGATGTCATCAGTGATGTCATCCTCAGTGATGATGTCATCAGTGATGTCAATTACATCTATGACAGTTGTCATAGAGCAGGCGAGGCCGTGCAGCGGGCGAGCTGCATGCAATGCGCAGTGGGCGAGCCTAGGAATCGAGCGGGCGAGATTGCTAGTAACCATAAAAGCACAAAATGATTGACCAGAATCTTTAAATAAATATACAGTATTTACCCTAATAAGAAAAGGAACAAAATATTGATAGTCAAAATTGAATAATGACATCACAACAGTCTGAGATATTCCTCTAAATCTGGCTTCAAATGGCCCACATTTTAGAAATAGCTAAATGGACCGATTGATAGGTAAATCAATGATCATGAGTGGATTTAGCACACTTTATCTGGGCAGATTGATTGAATCATTGCAGATCTAGTATGACTTTAGGTCGCCAAATTTTTGGCCGGCGACCTTTGGTCCCCGCCGAATGTCGCCCCCTCAGAATTTTGGCTTGCATGATGACGCCCCTATACAACCCTCTCTCTTTCTCTCACTCTCCTTTTCGCTCTACTTCCCCCGCATGAGAGATTCCTCTCTGCGCGTTCCCGTCTCCTGTGCGCGGTCTAGCAGCAGCGGCTGTAGACAGACAGCGTTCGGCGTAGAATCGTTATTTTTAGCGCCTGGTTCGTGTTGCAGGGTCTGCACTCTCTCTCTCCATCTCTCCGCCACAGCTCGAGGAGGACAGGAGGACGCCCAGGAGAACCTGCGCAGCTACTGTGCGCAGAGCTGCGGTTTGAGGATAACGGACGGCCAGAGAGGGGGAAACACCGCATCCACCGGATCTTTATCGCGTATCATTTATTATCACCGTCGGGTAGTCTCTGGTTCTCGTCAGAGGGAGATGGCGGAGCGCGACGTCCCAGATGCCGCACGGGATGAGCCGGAGCCGGTGGAGCCGAGCCATCCCGAGCCTGCCTGTCAGGAGGCGCAGAAATGGATAGAGGTGAGTGAGGGGACCGAGCATAGAGGCTCCGGGCCTGCTGTGTGTGTGTGTGTGTGTGTGTGTGTGTGTGTGTGTGTGTGTGTGTGTGTGTGTGTGTGTGTGTGTGTGTGTGTGTGTGTGTGTGTGTGTGTGTGTGTGTGTGTGTGTGTGTGTGTGTGTGTGTGTGTGTGTGTGTGTGTGTGTGTGTGTGTGTGTGTGCGCGCGTGTGTGCGTGCGCGCACTCGCGCGTGTATCTAAATACAGCATCGCTGCACTGTCACCTGTTGGGGGACGCTGCGGTGTGGTCGGGTTACTGCAGCGCCTGTCTGGACAATGCAGCGGGACACGGGCCCTGCTGCGTGCTGGAATCATAGGCTGGAATGCGTGGACACAGCCGTAAATTGCTCGCACATGTGTGTGTGCGTAGCCTATGTGCGCTAAAAAGTTTTTGCACACGCATGTGGCGCTCATGCCGCCCCATAAAACACACACACACAGGCGCTCCCTAGGGCCTCATGACGACCGACAAGGAGGAAAGCAAGAAAACAACCAAACATCCCGTGTCGTGTCCACTCCATGGGTCCACTCCGTCCGGTCGATGTGTCCAAAATGCTGATGAAAGGTTGTTTTCCTCTCGCCTGGGTAACGCCCCCTTTTGAGGCGCGAGTGGATTCCGGTTGCCATGGTTACTTATGAAACAGCCAGGGACGGTATTCACGCAGTAGATGCTACCAGACAGGCAGTGATCGCATCGAACGAGAAGATTATTATTTGTCTTTTGCCCCATCCACCGCTGGTCTGTCATCTGCCTCGGCTATTTGCCTCTCATAGCACCCTGACTGACTGCGTGTGTGTTGCCTACTTAAGCCTGTGGTGAATGCCAGCCGACCATCGTTTTGACCTATATTTCCCTTTCGCTGTGCACTTTTATACATTGTATTGTATCATTGTGAAATTCACCCCGAAGATAGGTTGGATTTGTTATGTTTATACAGTATACAGCCTATAACGAATGGGGAGCTAAAAAGCTAAAAAAAAAAAAAAAAAAAAAAAAAAGAACTGGGAGCTCTCAGTTCAGGCAAGCTGGAAGTTAAACATTGTTAATTTACATAAAGCTGGTTGAATATCGGCAAAGTGGCACTTTAATAGTTTTTTATGGCGCATAATGACCCACATTTGAGTGATTAATATGCTCAAATGACTTGCCATCAATCACACTGTCATTCCTCAATATAGAGTTATGTTGAGGATTCATGTCTCATGACCCTCAAGTCATTTTGCATTCTTCTCTCAAAATGAAGATTACAATAGATGAGATAACAGTTTGTCCAGCTTATACTGGAAATAAGTTTTGATTTGATCATTAGCTTGGCTATCAAAATGTTTGTCATACTCACTGATGTTATCCATGCAACTTATTACTAGTGAGCTCTCTGTTACGTTAAAGATGGCCTCTAAAGCTTAATGTCTTGTTTATTTTCTCATAACGTTAACTGCTGCTTTGTCTGTCTCCCTGCCTCCTAATTCCCTAGTTATTTACAGACCAGTCAGACTGACTCTATTTCTAGGGGTATATTTATACATGCAGGTGGGGATGATTCAGGGTTAACCATGCCACCCTATGCTCAATGGAGCATTTTCACTATGCATACTGTTTGTGTGTGTGTGTGTGTGTGTGTGTGTGTGTGTGTGTGTGTGTGTGTGTGTGTGTGTGTGTGTGTGTGTGTGTGTGTGCGTGCGTGCGTGCGTGCGTGTGTGTGTGTGTGTGTGTGTGTTTATGTGCTTGCTATTGCATGCCATGTCTGTGTGAGGGTTAGTGAGAGTATTCAAAGTGTATGCACGCACACACGCACACACACACACACACACATGCGGGTCAGCTATGCATGATACTGCTGCTCACAGACTCTTGGGACACACCCAGGTCGGGTGACATGGGTCACCATGGCAACATAACACCAGCGGCCTATCGGGTGTCACTGTTTCCAGGGGGGCAGTAGAGCAGTAGGCTATATATCAGCGCTTGACCTGAGCAGGAAATGAGACTGGCACAGACCTGGCCTTTCTATCTGTTTATAGAAGAGACAAGACTGGATTAGAGTGTCGCATGGCTGATCCAGATCATTGGAGGGGCTTCAGACCCGCTGGTCCAGCAGATCCTCGTCTTTAGTTTAGTTGGGACAAACACAAAGTCACTCACCTCTGCTGTCACCACGTCTATAGAGGGACCAACTATACAGACATAGCAGGAGTTAGAGTCTGACACAGGGAATAAGGGGAATAATTTGTTTGACTGAGCTTGTGTGTGTATGCGTGTGTATGGGTGTGTGTGTGTGTGTGTGTGTGTGTGTGTGTGTGTGTGTGTGTGTGTGTGCACGCCAGATGTCACAGCTGTCCTAGGGAGATTAAGCACAACCAGCTGTGTGAGCATGAGAGAGAGTGTGTGAGCGAGAGACAATTTACAATTTCCCATTTGGCAGACGCTTTTATGCAAAGTGACGTACACAGGAGATTTTAATACAACTCAAGCAAGGTTCAAGTCAGGAGAGAACGAGAGTGCCATGAAGCTACAGGAAACAGGGCATACTGTAGGTGCTGCAAGGCACTGCATAGAGGCAGATACAGATTTGTTGTTGTTTTTGTTGTTTTTGTTACAGATATTTTGCCCTTGCACTTGTACTGGGTGCAAGATATGGCCCTTAGGGCCCTATTGTGGAGGCAGCACCAGGCGCTGTTCCTTGGCACGGCGTAGTGTGCAGGAGGGAGCGTATAGACCTGAATGAGGAAGTTCAGGTAGGTTAGGGGGGAGGGAGCATAGACCTGAATGAGGGAGTTCAGGTAGGTCAGAGGGGAGGGAGCGTAGACCTGAATGAGGGAGTTCAGGTAGGTCAGAGGGGAGGGAGCGTAGACCTGAATGAGGGAGTTCAGGTAGGTTAGGGGGGAGGGAGCATAGACCTGAATGAGGGAGTTCAGGTAGGTCAGAGGGGAGGGAGCGTAGACCTGAATGAGGGAGTTCAGGTAGGTCAGAGGGGAGGGAGCGTAGACCTGAATGAGGGAGTTCAGGTAGGTTAGGGGGGAGGGAGCATAGACCTGAATGAGGGAGTTCAGGTAGGTCAGAGGGGAGGGAGCGTAGACCTGAATGAGGGTGTTCAGGTAGGTCAGAGGGGAGGGAGCGTAGACCTGAATGAGGGAGTTCAGGTAGGTCAGAGGGGAGGGAGCGTAGACCTGAATGAGGGAGTTCAGGTAGGTTAGGGGGGAGGGAGCATAGACCTGAATGAGGGAGTTCAGGTAGGTCAGAGGGGAGGGAGCGTAGACCTGAATGAGGGAGTTCAGGTAGGTCAGAGGGGAGGGAGCGTAGACCTGAATGATGGAGTATAGGTAGGTCAGAGGGGAGGGAGTGTATAGACCTGAATGAGGAAGTTCAGGTAGGTCAGAGGGGAGGGAGTGTATAGACCTGAATGAGGAAGTTCAGGTAGGTCAGAGGGGAGGGAGTGTATAGACCTGAATGAGGGAGTTCAGGTAGGTCAGAGGGGAGGGAGTGTATAGACCTGAATGAGGACGTTCAGGTAGGTCAGAGGGGAGGGAGCATAGACCTGAATGAGGGAGTTCAGGTAGGTCAGAGGGGAGGGAGCGTAGACCTGAATGTAAGTAAGTAAGTAACGTCCGATCTAGAACCTGACTGATTGTTGCAGCTGGTGCATTTCCTCAAAACTCTGACGCTGGAAAAAAAGTTGTTTGTCACAACACTCGTTTTATGACTTATTTGATGAGGGAATGTATAATGTTATCTATCACATCCGCTATTTCTGTTGCTCTTTGAACAACTCGCGGTTCGCCTGCCTGCAGCTTTGAAACATCGTTTACAGACGGGCTATGTTGTTTCTGTGTCAACAGCGGTGTCGGTAACGGTGGGAGGAGGAGGGGGCTGGGAGGATTACACCGGAAGAAGCACCCATATAAGGCATCATGGCAGCTAGAAATAAGGTGGATAGACGTAATTTCAATCAGGAAGACTACTTAGCCAACGCCCTGTTTCATTCATATTTCTTCCAACACAATCACGGTTATCCACGCTCTTCCACTCTATCAATAACCAATCGGTGCAAGCCCTCTCCCTCCCTTGCTTTGCCGCAGAACCAATCATCTAAATCGGTTGTGAGTATTTCAAGTTCACGTCTCTTACTATGTGGTATCGCTACTCACCAATACACTTATCACTGCAGTTGCTGTCATTCCCGTCTACCAGTTGTTTGGCCCCGCCTCCTCCCCTGCCACCACCAATGTCATGGCTCCAGAGGGATTCCCCCATGGGTGCTATTTCTATTCTATACATTCGTGACGCCCTCCCCTCATCGCAGGAGGAGCGTCATCATGGAGCAATACACCAAACGTTAATCTTGTTTGTTTTGTCAACAAATGTTATTTTGAACGTTTATACTAGTCTCTCCTGATTTAAATAATATTAAACTGATAGAAGTTGGGTGAGAAAGTGTTGCTCTCTAATGTCCAGTCCAGTCACTCTGGTTAATTACACTAATCCAGATTAATCTGATCCTCAAACCACACAGCATCATGCAGGAGGATTATGACTGCCTCTCTCGGTAATATCTATCGCTCTTTCTCTCTCTGTTTTTTCTCTTTCTGTCTGTCTCTCTTTTTCTCTGTATGCCACAGGGCCATCAATTTCATCTAATGTGTCTGCAGTACATTCGGGGGACTATAACAAGGCTAATCATTATCAAGCAGCATCTACATTTTAATAACCAGCCTGTCTTCAGGCTTCTCAAATACTGCAGTTAACACCAGCCCAGAGACAGTTCACCCCAGGAGATTGTCCGACTCTCCCGTGCCAAACAACAACTGACGTCAGCTGCAGCAGCGTTGCCCAACCTGGAATGATCATATATAGAATGATCAGCAGCATGAGTCTGCTGCTACATAATCATGTCATTTGCCATTGAGTGTGTTGTCACACGTGATGTGCTTAGAGCAGTGATCCTCACTATTTCTTCGATGAGAGCCGCACTGGCAGGACAAAGTCAATAGGAGAGCCACTTTTACCGCAAAACACCAAAAGCCACCCCAACCAAGCACATCTGCCTACCATTTTTTTTGCGTTTTATTGTTTTCCACACACACACACACACACACACACACACACACACACACACACACACACACACACCAGTTTCCCCTAGAAAATCTTTCAGGCCTGGAGGGATTTCGAAACGTACCCCGACCGCAACGGTGGGGGCCATCACTGGCGACGCTGAAGTTTTATCTAACCTGTTCACATCTATGTTCGCAATGGCATCCCAAGTATCATCATACTATTATGGGATGCGATGCGAACAGTTGTATTATGGGATGTGCGTTTCCCAGGCAACGACACACGTTGACACGTTTTGGAACAGCGCTGCACGCTGGCACAATACTCCTAAAAGCAAAATGCTTATTGTTTTGAATGATTTGGCAACTTCTATTACTGTCAACACCAGTATTGTTGTATTGTAATAATATGCCATAAAGGTTTATTGACATTTTGGCGAGAGCAGGGGGGGGGGGAATCTTAAAAAAAAATCTAAAAAAAACAACAACAACATATATATATATATATTTTTGCAATTTCTTAGAGCCGCCAACTAAAACTTCGAGAGCCGCCATCGTCTCGCGAGCCGCGCAATGAGGAACTAGGGCTTATAGTGATGGGTGGGCTAGTGGGCTAGTTAGCCCTTTCACCCTTTTTCTCTGCCTGTATTTTTAGCCCCTCACTTTCCTCACTATTTCAATCTTTTCTGCCATTGTTTAAATAAAAGGAAGGGTATGCTGGTCTACTTCTGCCACTGTACCCCCCCCCCCCCCCCCCTTTCGCAGGGTTTAACATGGTATCTGCTGCTGCCATTCACCCAGACTGAGCAGAGCAATCCACAAAGGGAGGAGGGGGGGGGGTCAAATTACTGTCGCTGGCGCTGAAATACCCTCACGGCCTTTGGCTTGGTTTTTATGCTGCACACATATGAATGCTCACTTTATAATACACTCTCTTTCTTACACACTCACACATAAACACAAACAGAAAAACACACTCTTTCTTACACACTCACTCACACATAAACACAAGCACTTTATAACACACTCTTACACACTGTCACACACATGAACACAAGCACTTTATCACACTCTCTCTTTCTTACACTTTCTTACACGCTCACACATAAACACAAACAGAAAAACACACTCTTACACACTCTGACACATAAACACAAGCAAGCACTAATACACTCTCTCTTACTCTCTCTTTCTTACACACTCTCGCACATAAACACAAACAGAGAAACGTACACAAACACAGCAGCAGTAGTAGCCTTCGTCAGTAAATTATGCATGGCCATGCTGTAAATGTTTCAGAGACCTGAGTCAAACCCTGAAGCATGCCTTATGCCAGGGTGTGTGCGTGTGTGTGTGTGTGTGTGTGTGTGTGTGTGTGTGTGTGTGTGTGTGAGAGTGTGAGAGAGAGAGACATCAGAATGATGGAAGAAAGATGAGAGAGAGATGACGATGGGAAACATCTGGTCAGCACTTACGTAACCGAAAACAATAGGCCGTTTTCATAGCTGCGATTGCATTGTGTGTGTGTGTGTGTGTGTGTGTGTGTGTGTGTGTGTGTGTGTGTGTGTGTGTGTGTGTGTGTGTGTGTGTGTGTGTGTGCGTGTGCGTGCGTGCGTGTGTGTGTGTGTGTGTGTGTGTGTGTGTTAGGAGAAAGGCAAGGAAAACAGGAGGAAGAAAAGAAGAAGTGAGGTTGGGATATCTTGCATCAGTTGCCTTGATGCTGGGCTGGACGATACATGTATGATTGAAATCAATATCCTGATAATAATCATAAGGACTTTTCCCCATATCAATATATCACGAGGTGGTTCGTTCATGTATGCAAAATCATGTTAAATAGTCAAATGAATGTTCATCTCATTGAACCGAATAGTACTGTATTGTTACAGTAGTCAAACAAAACTGAAAACTTTCAAATAATATTCCTACCACACCTAGTTTTTAAGTATTTGCTTGTCATCATTAGACAGCAGAAATGTGTGTCACGATATTAAAATATCCTCATATCATCACATGATTCCACTAAAAAATGATAAATGACAATATTGAATTATCGTCCAGACCTACCTTGATGCCATCAATCTGTTGGCCCTCAGGCTGTGACGTGTTCATGGTCAGTTGCCCAAAGACTTTCACAGCCTCTGGGTCAGTGTGTATGTTTGTGTGTGTATGCAGCAGAGAGAGAGAGCGAGAGTGTGGAGTGTGTGTGTGTGTGTGTGTGTGTGTGTGTGTGTGTGTGTGTGTGTGTGTGTGTGTGTGTGTGTGTGTGTGCGTGCGCGTGCGTGCGTGCGTGCGTGTGTGTGTGTGTGTGTGTGTGCAGTTAACAGTTAGGGAGCTAGCTGTAATCTGTGTTAATCTGGATTAGACGTCAGTCAAACCTCTCCCCTTTTCCATTCATCTCTGGCCGCTGGTTACTCAACAGCTCCAGAAAAAGACAAACTGTGTGCGTGGGTTGATGACTTGATGTTCTGGTATGTCACCGTCAGTTTCCATCTTGTGCTGTTTTATGAGTCTGCCTTTCTTTCAGAATAGACTTCCAAGTGGAGTATAGGAGGTCTGAAGTTTAAGGTTAATATCGTGGCAGTTGCAGTCTAGCGTCGCTAAATCAGGGCCATTTTGGGAAAATGGAAATAGGCCACAGAACATTGTGTCATGGCCCTGGCATCACTCTAAATAGAGAGCCAAAGTGAACGTCACTTCCTGCTTCAGCACTGTACCAGAGATTTTCATCCGCCATTTATTTTCCCATAGACATTTCGTAAAACGCTTATAAAATAGTTTTACTTGGTCAAACCAAACGGTTCAGCTATATTTAGAACAGGAGAGACCATAGAACATTTCACTCGAACTAAAACTTAAAAACAACATAGAAAAAACATTTTCTTTAAATCCGCATTTCTTTTAACGTTTTGGTCCGAGTGAAATGTTATGTGGTCTCTCCTGTTTCTAAATATATCTGAACCGTTTGGTTTGAACGAGTAAAACTATTTTTACAAGTATTTTGTATAAGTACCTATGCAAAAATAAATGGCGGATGAAAATCTCTGGTGTGACGTTCACTTTGGCTCTCTATTGGTTCCTACTGTAACAAAAATGTTGGGGGAAGGGAAGGGTGACCCAGGCATCAGCAGGTTCCTCTGCCACAGGGACACAGGGAAACACATTTCAATAGGCTTCCGCTTCCATGCACAATATATCATGTTTTAGTGAAAGGGATCACATCTATCTGTAATAGATCATATCTACAGCACACAATACTTTATTCTAGTCTCTTTAAAAAAAAACGAGCAAAAAAAATGAAGAACATTACTTTCATTACCTCTGTTACAACTATAAGTTATGTTATGTTTTCTGTGCCGTTCTTCTGTCTGTCTGTCTGTCTGTCTGTCTGTCTGTCTGTCTGTCTGTCTGTCTGTCTGTCTGTCTGTCTGTCTGTTAGCAGGATTACGGAAAAACTACCGGGCCGATTTTTATGAACCTTCGTGGAAGGGTGACCTACCTAACCATGACCTACTCAGGGCCCACATTGACCAAAAAAAATCTATGCAAGAGCCACTATCCAAAAAAGTCCCTTTCCTCTCTTTATCTTTTTTAGATTTGTATTTATTTATGTATTTTAAGTAGGACTTAAAAGAGCCACAACTACCCATAAAGGAGCCGCATGTGTGCTCTCTGAGTGCACCTCTAGTCTTTTTGTGTGTACATTTAGTTAGCTGGTTTAGTTAGCTGGTTTAGTTAGCTGGTTTAGTTAGCTGGTTTAGTTAGCTGGTTTAGTTAGCCGGCCACATCACCTAAACTGAATTCAGACATGATTGAATATCTCCCTCAGAGTGGAGCAATTGTATGTAAGCTAGATCTTGATGTATTTTACAGGCTTGTTATTCCTCAGCATTGCTATGCATTCCATCGCTTTATAATTGAAGGTGAAGTTGAGCACATACGTATGAAGGTGATATTTGGTCTTATTAGTGTGAGAGACTTTGGTTCCAGTCCACCTGCATCACATCTGTCTTCTATTCGTGTCCTCCTTTCCCCAGGCTGTGACGGGCAGGAGCTTCGGGGACAAGGACTTCCGCAGTGGTTTGGAGAATGGCATCCTGTTGTGCGAGTAAGCTGGTTACATTACTTCCTCTCAATTTTAGTAGTCTGAGTCAGGACGTATCAACGTAGATGAGATTAGGTAATCTCTTCTGCTCTGTCATGCAGGCTGCTGAATGCCATCAAACCTGGACTGGTCAAGAAGATCAACAGACTGCCCACGCCCATTGCTGGACTGGTAAGAAGACACTTTGGAGTCTGACAGTAAACTAGCCTCGACGCCAGACTCAGCCTTCATTCTTCGTTCTGAGTCTCGGCGTTGCAACCCCCTGAGCCCACTGCAGGCTCGGCTAAAATGGCCGCAAGCTACACAACACATTAGCAGTCACAATAAAACTGTACCTACCTCCTGCACAAGTTTGTTATCCAAAGTTTGGGACAAAGAGTATTCCCAAATATTGCATAGTTTCCAATACCGAGCCGTTATTCACAAGCAAGAGCAGGTAAACTAAACTTTATCGTCAAAGTGACGATAAAGCCTCTCACTGTCTGTTCCAGGACAACCTGACGGTGTTCCTGAGGGGCTGTGAGGAGTTGGGCCTGAAGGGCTCTCAGCTGTTTGACCCGGGGGACTTACAGGACACCTCCATCCGAGCCAATCTCAAGTAAGTGGATGTGTGTGTGTGTGTGTGTGTGTGTGGGGGGGGGGGGGTATTAGGCCTGCACAATTAATAGAATCAAAATCGCAACATGGCCAAGTGCAATATCCTAATCACAGGAGCTGCAATTAGTTGATAAAGGTAAAATGTCACAACGTAGCATTAAAAGAAGTGTTGTGGTGCCGCAGCCTACAAATCATATTCTCCAGACATAAGGGAATGTGCTTGTGTGGTACAGACCCCAGATTATATATATATATATATATATATATACCGTAAATTCCGCACTATAAGGCGCACCGGAGTATAAGCCGCACCTGCAAAATTGCCTGTTTGTTACATATATAAGCCGCACCGGACTATAAGCCGCAGGTGTTTTAATTTTTTTTTATTTTTTATTTTTTATTTTTTTTATTGTGTTTTAATGTTTAATTACCATATGTAAGGGTTCATGCACAGAGGGGATTGTCGGGAAAGAGATGGCTGTTTGAGGAAGCTCCCATTTATTAACATTTCAACAAAACAACATAACACAACACCACCTGTGTTTTTTTTTACAGTGCACACAGTGTCCGTGGTGTGGTGAAAAGAGGGCAAGAGAGGAAATTAAAACAGAAGTGGATTTATAGTTAGAAAGAGTGCTAAAAAAGAGAGTTTTTTTTTTTTTTTTTTTTTTTTTTTTGAAAAAATCCATAGATAAGCCGCACCGTTATATAAGCCGCAGGGGCCAAAAAAGCCCAAAAAACGGGAAA
>NC_139646.1:9662933-9677933 GCF_964638095.1 Poromitra crassiceps
TCAGTTAGCCCACCCTCTGTCTCTCAGTTAGCCCACCCTCTGTCTCTCAGTTAGCCCACCCTCTGCCTCTCAGTTAGCCCACCCTCTGTCTCTCAGTTAGCCCACCCTCTGTCTCTCAGTTAGCCCACCCTCTGCCTCTCAGTTAGCCCACCCTCTGTCTCTCAGTTAGCCCACCCTCTGTCTCTCAGTTAGCCCACCCTCTGTCTCTCAGTTAGCCCACCCTCTGTCTCTCAGTTAGCCCACCCTCTGTCTCTCAGTTAGCCCACCCTCTGCCTCTCAGTTAGCCCACCCTCTGTCTCTGTTAGCCCACCCTCTGCCTCTCAGTTAGCCCACCCTCTGTCTCACAAGGCTCTTTCATACACAGATCGCGCAAAAATTGCCGTTTAGGAGTCCCGTAAAGCCAGCCGCCTCGCCACAGAAATTGCTTTCACACGAGCCAAGCAGCACGGCCACATTACCGTGCTGCTCTGTACTTTCAGGTGAAATCCCCTGCTCCCGCATTGAAAGGCGAGCGGAGGGATTTCCTGCTCCTCCTAGCCCAAATGAATATTTTCATAGGTTAGTGTAGCCTAGGCTACTGTATGATGAACGAATTCATTCAACAAGACTTCCCTCCTAGTCCGCTGAACAGGGAGGATAGGTGCACTCGCATGGTGGGCGGGCAGATCGATATGGTGTCCTACTAAAATTGGAACGATACACGACCGCCCGCATATCAAACAGCTGCAGTCTGCATAACGTTCGTCGGGGGAATAGTATAGGCTATAAATGCACATGACTACTTAACGTTAACTAATGTCAACATCGTTTGAGCATAAAGCCTAACCGCATGGAGCATTCCTCCTGGCGTCCCTGCAGTCATGATTGTATAGGCTACTTTTTTTACTTTCACTACTGCACTTTCTTGATCACATGAGGTGATTTCCCCTGTCATTTTTTTATGAATGAGCAGACCATTCGCACCTTTTCCGGCTCGCTGCGACGACCTTTCAAGTGGAGGCGGGTTGCCAGGTAACCCGGCGCTGTTACTACCTCCCGTCGCGGGACAAAAGGCGTAAAACAATTGTCCACCAAAGCGCATTCACGACTTTCACATCGGAGGCGCTAATCCTATTTTCCGTGCATTTTTCGGCTTTCAAGGCCGGTGTGAAAGAGCCTTCAGTTAGCACACCCTCTGTCTCTCAGTTAGCCCACCCTCTGTCTCTCAGTTAGCCCACCCTCTGTCTCTCAGTTAGCCCACCCTCTGTCTCTCAGTTAGCCCACCCTCTGTCTCTGTTAGCCCACCCTCTGTCTCTCAGTTAGCCCACCCTCTGTCCCTCAGTTAGCCCACCCACTGTCTCTGTTAGCCCACCCTCTGTCTCTGTTAGCCCACCCTCTGTCTCTCAGTTAGCCCACCCTCTGTCTCTCAGTTAGCCCACCCTCTGTCTCTCAGTTAGCCCACCCTCAACCAGCTCAGTGACCTGACCTCGTGGTCTGAGTGTCCGCCCTGAGACTGGGAGGTCGTGAGTTCGATCCCCGGCCGAGTCATACCAAAGACTATAAAAATGGGACCCATTTGCCTCCCTGCTTGGCACTCAGCATCAAAGGGTTGGAATTGGGGGGTTAAATCACCATGTGATTCCCGAGCGCGGCGCACGCTGCTGCTCACCGCTCCCCCAGGGGATGGGTCAAATGCAGAGAACAAATTTCACACATTGTGTGACAATCAGTGGGACTTTACCTTTACCTTTACCCTCTGTCTCTCTGTTAGCCCACCCCCTGTCTCTGTTAGCCCACCCTCTGTCTCTGTTAGCTCACCCTCTGTCTCTCAGATAACCGACCCTCTGTCTCTCAGAGAGGAAAGTGATTCATTGATAGCAGTAATATGAAGCTTCTTGTTTCCTCAGTGCTTTCTCCTCTGTAGATAGTTTGACTTCTATTTTCTAATGTTAGGCTGTTGACCTTGGTGTGTCAGGGCTAGTCAGACCGGCTGTGGACAACAGCTGAATGTCTCAACGTGTGTGTGTGTGTGTGTGTGTGTGTGTGAGAGAGAGAGAGTGTGTGTGTGTGTGTGTGTGTGTGTGTGTGTGCGTGTGTGTGTGTGTGCGCGCACGTGTGTGTGTGTGTGTGTGTGTGCGTATGCGTGTCTGTCTGCTTGAGCATATGTGTGCCCTCAAATGCAACAGCTGTCGGTCTAAGCAGCAATCCCTAGAGATTTGGACCTGGGAAATTCTGAACGAAGTCAACATCCTGCTTGTCCTGTGTGTGTGTGTGTGTGTGTGTGTGTGTGTGTGTGTGTGTGTGTGGGGGGGGGGGGGGGGGGGGTGGTAATAGGCATCCTGTTAGTCTCTTTGATGTTGACAGTAAAGTAGGGAAGTAGCAAGGTGACAACAAAAACACAATTCCAGCTCCAAGAATAGCCACATTCCCGACGCTCCCGACACATTCCCGATGCTCCCCGATAGGTCACAGAGAAACTGCACTGCCTTGCTTCCATAGTACAGTAGCGTTGATTTATTGTGCAAAGACTGTTTTTTCCTCACTCTACCACTTCTAACCTCTTTTTGTGCTCTCTCTCTCTCTCTCTCTCTCTCTCTCTCTCTCTCTGCGTCGCTCAGGGCGAGGCAGCGACTCGGAGGCCGATGCCCCCAATAGGAAGCCAGATGTGCGGAAGGACGACATGTTGGCCAGGCGGACCGCCAGCGGCGACTCAAGAGCCCCCGTTCCCTTTAACCAGTTTCTTCCCAACCGAGCCAATGCCAGTTGTTACATCCCGCCTCCACGACGCAAAGCACGCACAGAGGAGGGCGAGCAGCGGAGGTAATGTGGCCCAACGCAGAAATGGAACAAATAACTCTGATGCTAATTAGAATTACGGCACATATTATTTGCAAATGCACTTTTCATCAAACCATTAATCATAAAGTGCTGCAAGGGAAAACAAAAAGATAACACATCAGTATGGGGTACAAAAAAAAACACCCACGCACGCACGCACGTGCGCACGCACACACACACACACACACACACACACACACAGACTCACCCCTGATCTCTCCCTGAACACTACACACCGTCCCCCCAGTCACCCCCACGCCGCCACAGAGCAGGGCGAGGGCAAGCCACCGGGGCCGCGCTGCAGAGCCCCCAAGACGGTCACCTGGGCAGCACCCGAGGACAGCGGTGACCAGGGGGAGGAGCCAAAACAGGAAGAGGGGGAGCTGACGCAGGAAGTCCTGGAGCAGAGGAGGCTGCGGATGCTGCAGAAGGCAGGGATTAAGGTTCTGCCCGCTGCCGTTCGCTACAGCAGGTCAGGGAGGAGGGGGCGCGAGAGACGCTTTTGGTCGTGGTCACTAACCAACAGCTGACTAGCTGACGCTTGTTTGTTTATGGTGTGTTGTGGTGAGCTCCCTCTCACACGCAGCGCCGCTGCTTGACGTTTAGTGATATGCGGCTACCTGGTTGCAGAATACTGGTTAATGTTTGTCTGGTTTTGTGCGTTGGCATACTCATGGTTTCTGGAGAGATTGATAACTAACTGCTTGCTTAGTATGGGCTTGTTGTGTAGGTAAGGGCTGGTTTTGGTTTCAGGGGACAGGCATTGCTGGTTGATTGAGTGATTGCTTTGGGGCTGCTGTGTCAAACACACTGACACATTTGGACTGTGATCTACTCAGGACTAATGGACATGACTGCGTTTCATAATCATGCTTGTGGGTGTGCGTGTCAAGCCAGAAGCTTTGCACGTCGTGACCTCTCCGCTCAGGATACAGCATGGTGGCTGTTCAAGCGTCTCTGAAATGATCGCGCCATGCTGTCCCGTCTTCAACCGCAGCCCGGCCGCCGCGTCCGAGGAACCGGAAGTCCGGCCGCCGTCCCCGAGCATCATCCTTCGCTGTGACAACGAGTTTCTGAACACTCAGAAAGCTGCGTGGGACTCCTCCTCTGACGGCGAGGGAGACGCCGCGGAGCTGAAGAAAGTGCCAGACGTGCGTAGGGACGACCTGGCGTCCAGGCGGGGGCCTCGCGTCCCCGCGCCTCCCAGGGTGCACCAGTTCCTCCCAGCTCCAGTATGTAGCAGCAAAGACCGCGAGCGCTGGGAGGGCATTAGACGGGCCTCGCAGCAAGCGTTGCAGGAAAAGGAGATCAGGTTAGCCGTGTTTGTGAGCTTGTTTGTGCGTGAATTTGTCCTTTTTTTTCATTCCTTCCTTCATTTCCTCTAACTTCCGGCTAAATATTCCTTCCGGTTTTCCTGCTTTCTCTTTCTTTGGGTGCTGTGGTGACCGGCTACGTGTGCCTCTGGCTTTGATGTGTGTGTGCGTGCGTGTGTTCCACTCTGACGCGTGCTGTGTGACGGCACCGCACTGCCTCTGTGATTGAACAGTGACAGGGAGGCGGTCCCTGACATCATCACACGCAAAGACAACCCCTTCCTAAACTCCGCCCCACGTCACGAGGAAGAGGAGGATGAGGAGGAAGAGGGAGAAGAGGGAGGGGTTAAGGCGGTGCCCAATAAGCAGAAGGATGACCTGGCTCACAGGCGGGCTCAGGCTAGGTCCCGCCCTCAGAGGGACGGACCAATGAGCTTTGTCTCTGCCTCCATGAGCCAGGCAGATATGCAGAAGTGGGAGAGACTCAGGATGACTGAACCCAGGTGCCCAACACTCACTCTCTCTCTCTCTCTCTTTCTCTCTCTCTCTCTCTCACACACACACACACACACACACACACACACACACCACACCACACCACACACACAGCAGCCCAATGCTACTGTACTTCAAGTGTGGCCACAATTGTGTGTGTGTGTGTGTGTGTGTGTGTGTGTGTGTGTGTGTGTGTGTGTGTGTGTGTGTGTGTGTGTGTGTGCGTGCGTGCGTGTGCGTGCGTGCATGCAGACAGTTCAGGGCCATTCATCTATCGCTGTTTCGAACATTTGTCGACTTGTTCAGTATCTCAGTGGAGATTAAATATATTGCCAAAACAAATAAAAAGTCTAGCTACGATTACAGACAGAATATTGCAATATTGTTTGAGTAAAAAATGGATGTTATTGTGCCGGATTTAGTGAGTTTGAGTATGATGTAAGTTTTTCACAAATATTGCACTTAATTCATGGGCCAAAGCACTGAAACACGTTGTTCACAAATCCATTTAGACGCCCCTCTCTCTTAAACAATTACTGTCATTGCAGCCTCTGTGATTTGGAAGTTCATACTGCAATTTCTTTTTAAAGAATAATTATTAATTGTTTGCTCTATTTCTCAGTATTGCTTCAGTCTCTGTTTTGTCTTTAGTCTCTCATATCTTGTAGCTTTACTCATCCCTGTACTTACCTCCTCCTCTCTGTACCCCCCTATGTTCTCATGTGGTTGTTAATTCTCCACATTATTGTGTTCTAAGGTCCTCTCTGACAGGCATTGAAACAGAGTAAGGGAACTGGCAAGTGTGTGCCTGTGCGTGTGAGTGTGTGTGTGAGAGAGAGAGAGAGAGAGAGAGAGGGAGAGAGAGAGAGAGAGAGAGAGAGAGAGAGAGAGAGAGAGAGAGAGAGAGAGAGAGAGAGAGAGAGAGAGAGAGAGAGAGAGAGAGAGAGAGAGAGAGAGATTGCGTCTGACCAAAAGAGGGGAGAGGAGAGTCTGGGCTGTGTGAACACTGGTCTGTCTTTGTTTGTCCTCTCTGTGCTGATGTCATTAGATGGGTTTTTTCATGTTGCCATAGCAGCCACAGTTAGCAGGAAAATGTGACGACCTACCTACAGTCTTTTATTTGACCCAAGAGACAAAAAGCTTTAACGCGTGTGACCGTGTGTGAATGTACGTGTGTGTGTACGTGTGTGTGTCAAGGTGATGCCAGTGCAACACCCTTCACTATGTCCATATCCATACTCCATACTCCATACCTCATCCTTCCTCTCTCCTCATGTTGACCATTCTGATCCTCTGTCTCTCTAGTTGCTCATGATTTCTTCTCCACCATGTTTCTCCTCCTCCTGTGTCTTGTCTCTTCTACCCTTTGGTTGATTGTGTGTGTGTGTGTGTGTGTGTGTGTGTGCGTGTGCCGGCGTCACTGTGTGTGTCTTCATGTCTTCATGTGTGAGCTTGTATCTACAGTGAGCCTAGCCCAGCGCCTGTGTGTCAGGCTTGTCTGGAGAAAAGTTATGGAAGTCCTGTCGTCGGCACAGCAAAGGTCGGGCACGGTCATAGCAAAGTTGTGACCTTTGGGGGCGTGACTGAGATCGAGCAGCCGATCGACACAGTCACGCCAAGGGAAGGGGAGGAGACAGAGTTGCTAAGGCGACTCCTTGCCAAGGCAACTGTTGCCATACCTACCATTGGCCTGGGCTCCCAGCTTTCTGAGTGGGAACACAGGTATGAGGCCAGGGCCAAGACCGCTAAGATGTTGGCTAGAATTCAAAGGGGCCCACATATAAAACATTATGGACTATTATGGTTTAATGAGGTGTTTTGTCTCTAATGCATTACTTAGTTAATGGTCTTGTCAGTGCCGTTTAGAGATTTTTCTTTAACATTGTATTTGTTTGGATTAGTGAATTAGGTAGCTTGGCTGCACTCCCCTGCATTGTACTGATTTGCTTGTATTTAACTAGGAAACCAAGGTACACTCTCTCTCTCTCTCACACACACACACACACACACACACACACACACACACACACACATACAAACAAATGTACTCATGCGCATACACAGGCACACATTGCTGCAACGAGCCACAGCAGCTGCACCAATCTTACTTTACAACATTTCTGTTCAAACTTTCTGCTGACGTAATACACAAATCTGTTTACTTCCGATAAGATTTTTCAGATTTTCTTTGAATGAATGAAATGGAATGACTGGTCAATGCACCAGCACTCCAGTTTATAGGCTGCTGGATGACTCTGGTGGTGTAAATCTAAATCTCCTCATGGATTTTGAACAGATGTCTTAGAGTGCTGAATGTTTTATTTTCTAACGCAGATTGTTTGCATCAAGCTCTGTCATTCTTTGCCAAGACACTCCCACCAGCTTTCAATATCATTCCAAACTGTTCTCTAAAATCACTATCGAATAGTTGCGGTGACTTCTCCTGGCCTGCTTTACCGCATGTCCCTGCCTGCGTTTGTGTCAGTACATGTGAGCTTGGGCTATGAAGGTGGGCAGGGCTTTTTGCACTCTTGCTGCTGAGGTTACGGCTTTTTGTGATGCCCTCACAGCCAGGTAGATGGTGCTGACCTCACGCAAACCCCGCCCCCCACCGCCCAACTCCCACCGTTGTCCCCTGAAGCCCCTCCCACTCACGCAGAGCTGGACGCACGTATAGCTCAGTACGAACGGAGAGCAGAGGAAGAGGATGAGGAGGAAGAGGAGAGGATCCCGGATCTTCGGAAAGACGACATGATGGCGCGGAGGACGAGGGGTTTCCGTACACAGAGCAGCGGCGTTACGGCAACTTACAACCGTTTCCTGCCCCTCCCCGCCTCCAAACGCTGCACACAACAAGAGGAGGTCACGACTGACGCCGCGCCGCGGAGCAAGAGGGACGTGCAGGCCGACAGGAACAGGAAGCTGCACGCTAGGTGGGCTGATAACAGTGTGTGGTCGGGTGTTGTCTAACAGTGTGTGGAGGACACTAACCAGCTTGGTGTGGTGTGCATCTCAGAGAGATCGTCCTGCTTGATGTTTACAGTGTTTACGGTGGTCTTAAAGGGGCTTCTCTCCTAGAGCGGAGCAACAGCAGCCCAGGGTTCCCATGGAAACACCTCAACCGCGCACTGACACGACGGTGATCCGGGCAACCGCTCATAGCGATGACCACGACGACGATGATGACGATGATGAGTACGATGAAAATGGGCCTGTGCCCAACCCGGCGAAGGATGACATGATGGCCCGAAGGACTGGATCGTTCCCAAAACCCGGTGCGGGTGGAGCAAGCCAGTGCTTCAAACAGTTCCTGCCAGTTCCTGGATCAGCCAAACCGAAGACCAGCCCGTTGTCTGGAATGAGCCAACTACACAGCCGGCCTAAATTCACAGACAAGATGGCTAGTGAAAGGTATTCACTGTGGCATAGTTTGTTTGTAAGCTGAGAAGAGTATTCTCAACTTCTAGACTTAGACTGTGTGTGAGTGTATGCATCAGCCAACTCCAACTAACATGCATCATTTTACTGGTGAAGAGGAGCATTTTCTCACGTTCAGTTTGTGGATCTTTTAGACTTGATGCTGACTTGATGGTGTGATTAGATTGGTCCCGTCCCAGCATGCTTGACTGCTTGCAGCTGTGATTTTCATTGTATTGTTCGTAGGTATTGTCGGCTTTGATTTGGTGATTGTGGTCAGATTCTTACACCTCTGTGTCCTGTGAGTGAAATTGATTGATTGATTGATTGATTGATTGATTGATTGATTGATTGATTGATTGATTGATTGATTGACTCATTATTGTCTGTGTTTAGTGTTCAGTGATGGCCCTTTCCCCTCTGAGACCTGCTAATGTTCCAGGAACATCATTGAGATGAGTCAGCTCATTTCTGCTGTCCTCTCTCACAGCCTTGTGCTCGTGTGGGAGTAGAGCAGATATGATTGTATCCTTCTGGCCATCTGTGAACTGGGCGAAGGCTGAAATCCCTAGAGAACTGAAGTCCTCTGACTTCATCGAAACTCACAGGTCCCGAGGGTGGGGGGCTATCTCTGGGTGAGCTGAGGAGAGTTAGGTGCTCTTCTGGTCAGGAAATTTTCACTATCAGAGAGACTCTGTGCACAGATGGACTGTTTCATGCAATAACTCCTGCAATGTTTATATTTACAATGAACGACTGCTTTATTGAGCCAAAACAACAACACTTTCAGTTAGTGCAGTTTTTCTGCCATTACAGTCCCATATTGCTTGTCTCAGTTTTGCTTCATCTGAGCTAATCCGGTCTTTGTCGGTCAGGTCTAACCTCGGCTTGTTCGGTCCACTTTTGCTCGTTGGGTGTTTGAGTTGGGTTTGGCCTGGTTTGCTGTTTGTCTGCGTATTTTAAAGCTGGATTTCCTGGTAACCTGCTCCTTATCACCGGCCGGCTCACTCTCTCGGCAGCATCGTCACTGAGGCAGCGGAACCTCAGGCCCCGCCCTCCAAAGCCCCAACCAGGAAGTGCGCAGGGGTGAGGGAGAGGCAGGAGGACGAGGAGGGAAAGCAAGCGGGAGACAACAAGATCCCCCCTAACACCTCTGTCACAGAAGTGTTTGAACCCCTCTCCTCTCCATCGCTCACCCCTCCGCCCAGCCCCCCCTCTGCCCAGCCTTGTAGTGTGGCTACAGAGAGAAAAGAAGGGGAAGAGCAGAGTGTGGTGAAGAGTGCTAAGGAGAGGGTGGAGGAGAGGATTGAGGAGAGGGTGGAGAAGAAGAGGGGAGTTGGGGGTGAGCTACCACCAAGAAGACCTCTCTGGTCGGAGGAGGATGACCTGCCCCCCATGATGTGAGATGCCCCATCAACTCCAATTGCATGCATCTTCTTCACTCCCATTCTGAAAATAATGTTAATTGTACCATACTACCTTTGTGCTGCAATGATGTGTTACATTGAAAGCCTTCCCTTGAGATATGAACTATGCCCCCCCCCCGCCACACACACACACACACACACACACACGCACACACACACACGCTTCCCTTCACCTGCTCTTCCCTGTCATTCACTTTATTCTGTTATTGTTTTAGGATGAGTCGACGAGTTGCTTTTATGTCTGAGGACACTGAGTAAGTCTCTCCGCGTTGAACCTGGATGAGCTCTTGCATGGAGCTCTTGCATGGCAACAAGATACACAGACTCTGCATGGTTGATTTCAAGACTGCCATCAACAACCAACATAATAATATGCATATACACTGATCTCATCACATGCTTACTCCTATGCATTGTCCTCATGTCACAGCTCATAATGCTAATAACTTCCAGCCTTTCATTTTCATCATTTATTTTTCAGTTTTACCTCTAATTTAATGCTCTCCTTTTTTTTATTGTTTATTGGTTTGTTGTCAAGATACACACTCCTATATAGACTGCTCGACTAACCCACTACCACTAAGTTGAATGAATGTATTTGACTGCCAAATCAATTTAATTTGCTTATTATCAATTAGCAGTTGCATTTTTCTCACTTTTAGGGGTCCAATTGATCCAAGTGAATACATGTGGGAAGAGTGAAGAAGAAGAATGCAGAAATTTGTCTTTATTGTATATACGCCAATTTACACTTCATTTCCTATTTCCTGTCTAGGAGTGTGAGTATGAGCGACATGCTTAGCGAGGAAGAGGTGGGATATATACAGCCTCTGAGCCAATCACGCTATGAACGAATGCATGAACAGTACGACAATCAAGAGGAGGGCGACCAGTGGCAAGACGTAAGAGACAAACATGGGAAAACACAAAAGACATACGCTATTTAAATACAGCGAGAGCGCATGTAGGCTATTATGTAAATGAGAGAATGAATACAATGTGTTGCTGTGAAATGCTTTGGCATATTCAAATGACAAGTAATATCCCGAATAAACGCTGCTGGCATTGTTTTGACAATATGAACCTATGACAGGCCTTGGCTTGCTGGAAGAGCCGGCGCCGCAGCGCATCACAGGACCTGATCAAGAAAGAGGAGGAGAGGAAGAGGATGGAGAAAAGGATGAAGGAGCAGGGAGGCCACGCCTACAAGAGGAAGAGCATCAAGACCTATAAAGAGATCGTGGAGGAAAAGTGAGGGCAGCGAACGGCTCAGAGAAGAAGCCCTTTTAAACGTTGCAGAACATTTTTATCCCCAGGCTAAATGAATGTGCCAGTAGGTCAGAACCAGAACTCCCGCTGGCCTATCCTGAAGTGGGCTGCCCTCATTTTAGTCCAGGGCAACAATGAGGGCAGACTTGTGTAGGATTTTGGGCAGCTTGTGCAGCTTTAAAGGGGCTAAATTAGCCTTTGCCCAGCTGTTAATTTAGCGTTAAAGGTCACCTTGTACATTATTAATCTACCATATGAAAAGCACTGGAGAGAAACGAGGAGGGAAATCATTTATTTTCCTTGTTTTTTCCTTCTTCACCCACCCCCAACTTCCTTTCTTTGTGTCTCCCTTCCACCCCAAACACTCTGTCCCCCTACCAACCCACCACCCGTCTTTTCTAGGGAGCGCAGAGAGGTGGACCTGTGTGAAGCATACCGGCAGGCAGAGACTCCAGAGGAGGCATCCATTGTTTTACAGCACTACGCTCTTCGCTTCACCATCAGCGACGCCACCTTGGACAGCCTGAAACTGCCCAGATCCACATCCCAATCCAACACGGACCCAAGTCAGGTGGACCAAGAGCACGAACCCACACAATCCGCTGCTGACTCTGAGACGTCGGACCTTCTGCACAAACCAGAGCCAACTGTTCTAATGGACCAGAAGCACAAAGAGATGGACACAAGTGCAGAACAAGAGAGATCAGTTGCCCTCTCCACCAGCGCCCCGACACTTAACAATCCCCCCGCCACTGTCACACACTTACAACACACGACACCAGGTCAATCCCAAGAACACAAAGAACCTCAAACCAAACAGACAGAGGCTCCGAGGCCAGCAGGCCAAAAACCCATTTTAAGAGATACGCAGCCCCGAGCGAAACAAACGCCACCTCGGACGGCGCAAGCACAGCCTCCGCGCTCACACCCCTCCCAGCCGCCCGCCCCCTCCAGACCCATCCCCCTGCTCACAGCCAAGCCCTACTGCCAGCCCAGGAACGCACGCTCTGGACACAAACCAGTCAAGGTGAGCGCTCAACGTTAACACAGATCATCCAGCATCCTCGAACCCAGGGATTCTCAACTTCATATCACAGACCCCTAATCTAGTACACACTAATCTAGTACACATTATTAATCTAGTACACATTAGGGCCACGGACCCCCATTTGATTAGATTTTTGATTAGATTTTTTTCCTCTGTTCCGGAAAATCTGAAATATCTTGAATATCAGATATGATTTTGTCCAGAATTCTATGACTATCTGTATGTTAGATAAGAGTGAAACCATGACCAAAACAGTCATTCTTCTACATTCTGTAATTGTGTTCATTTCTAAATTGCTTACATATAATGGCTGAAGTATAACAATTCATCAATTTGCTGGGGACCCCCTGGAACCCACCGAAGAACCCCTGGTGGCCCCCGGACCCCACATTGAGAAGCACCGCTTTAACCCTGTGCACTTCACTGCTCCGACCTCACGGCTAATGCTGACTTTTTGTGTGCCTCCCACTTCAGATGGATGGGCTGGTGCGCCTGAACGGAGAGGTGACAGAGGAGACGTGTGTGTCCACACCGCCGGCTGCGTCTTCTCCTCGAGAGGTGACAGAGGAGACGTCTGTGTCCACGCCGCCACCGTCTTCTTCTCCTCGAGAGGTGACAGAGGAGACGTCTGTGTCCACACCGCCACCGTCTTCTTCTCCTCTCCGCTCGCCAGAGGGGAACAAAGAGGCTCCTTCTGCGCCGACGGCTGCCAACCAGAAGAAAGAGGAGCAGTCACCGCCTCCGCACACGGAGAAAGTGACACCGTCCTCAGGCTCTGCCATCAGCTCCCTGCTCGGAGGCCGGAACTGTATCACCACAACAACCATCGTGACGGAGATGACGCAGACATACGTGGAGCCACACCCCTCGGACATCCACAGCAACGGACAGGTGATATAATGCTACAAGTGACCTCGGTGATTGCTGATTAAATAGTAGGGAAACATGCATCAATAGGTGCAAAAGACATTTATAAAGACAAATACATTTTTGAGTTGTTTTATTCATGTAGTTGACTATTCAACTTTCAGGTCAATGGGACCATGGTGCTGTCAGTGAGACCAACGCAGGAGAACGAGGCCGTGCCCGCTACATCACCCAACAACGTGCAGGCTTATTCGCCCACCGTGACAGGTACACTTGCATGACACCTTTATAACTTCTTTTCAGTTTGTCTTATTAGTTACAGTAGTAACTTTTATTTTTGTGTCTGTCTTCCTATTTCACAGAGGGACTTGAAGAGAGCAATGTCACCGTAAGTAGCTCTGGACAACTGCAACTGGTTTTATCCAGACTGGGATTCTCTCCTTCATTCTGAATTGAACCCTGTCCTGATCCTTCCTCTCCAGTAGGAGTCACTGTCCTGATCCTTCCTCTCCAGTAGCTGTAGTCACTGTCGTCAGACTTGTTGTCCTCTCACCTTTCCTCTCTTTCTGCCCTTTTGCTTGGTACACCTGTGTGTGTTTGCATGTGTGTGTGTGTGTGTGGTTGTTTGTGGGGTCTGGGTAGATTGAGACCCCCATGTTGAACTTGGCTAAGCGTGTTAATCACTGGGTCTGGGACCCCAACGAAGAGCGTAAACGCCAGGAGAGGTGGCAACAGGAGCAAGAGCGCCTCCTACAGGTACACTGGTGTACTGGTGTGTGTAAAGCATAGGTCGTATGTACCAGAGGACGCATCATAGTCACTATTGGATATCAGTCTGTGTGTGTGTGTGTGTGTGTGTGTGTGTGTCAGTGTCTGTGCAAGTGTGCATATTTAACATTAATATCTTTGCAGGAGCAATACCAAAGAGAACAAGAGAAGCTGAAGGAGGAGTGGGAGAGAGCACAGAGAGAGGTGGAGGAGGAAGAGAGGAGACACAATGAAGAGGTACATACACACACACACAAACACACACACACACACACACACACACATCGATACACATACAAACTACAGGTGTAACAATATGTATATTACAATTACAATATGCGTATTCGTGTTTAGGTACAAGGCTTTAGGTTCAATACGCATTAATGCAAACCAAACTAATCTTTCACTGCTGAACAGTGCAAAACGAGATGAGATGAAATGAAATGAGATGAAAAAGATTAAAAGTACGGTATTTAAAAAAAACATTGTCGTAAATTGAAATAAAGATGTACATTAGACTGTGAAACTTATAAAATAAATAAGTAAAATAAATAAATAAAAATATTTCAAAGAAAATTCACTGGAATTTATACTTTTTTGCTGTATCAAAAACATACCGAACCGTGACACCACCACTGTGTCGTATCAAACCGAACCATGTATTTTGTGAACGGTTAAACCCCTATTACAAACACAGCATGAACACACAACACGTCCTGGTGTCTTTGTATGCATGTGTTTGTGTGTTCATGTGTCTTTGTGTGCATGTGTTTGTGTGTTCATGTGTCTTTGTATGGATGTGTGTGTCCATGTGCTTTTGGCATTCTGTTATCTGTGTTTGGTCCAGGAGAGACGGATTCTGGAGGAGACAGCAACGCCCCTCAATCCCTCCGGCTTGTCCAAACAGCAGCCGGGTCAGACGGCGACCATCTCCCCGGCTCAACAGAACCACGAGGCAGACCGGAGAAATGTTCCCACACAGCACAATGGCCAAAGCATCTCCACAGGGCACGAGGACCAGCATGCTTCAAAGCTACATTTTTTCCAGGGTGAGAAACATGGACAAATACACAGACATACAGGAGATGTCCACATGTGTCTGACGCTCAGCTGAATCATTTATCATTACTTTCACAACAACATGCTCCTCAGATTTTTTCCCAGTAAAGCTTTATTTTATGATTTATTTGTGTAGATTCATCATGTGATGGTGAGCGCTCAAAGAAGCGCGAACTGTGGAAGACATCTTCTCTGGACCGCAAGTCCCAGCTAAACCAGTCCAATAGTGTCAAAAGGTACGCACTGGTGCTGTATGCGTGCATGCGTGTGTGTGTGTGTGTGTGTGTGTGTGTGTGCAGAAGTGCATATGTGTGTGTTTTTCTGACTTCTCTTAGTTTGCTATGATCTTGTCCTGTATGGTTTTCTGAAAGAAAAAGAGTGCTTGCTCATTGTATTTCTCCTCTCATAATGTATGTGTTGTATTGAACTGATTGCCGGGTTTTTTACGAAGAACAAATGTATGGAAGCACTACATGAGTGTTTTTTGTGTCTTAATAACAAACGGTTGCTGTTATATGTG
>NC_139646.1:9680433-9707933 GCF_964638095.1 Poromitra crassiceps
GTTTTTTTTGTTTTGAAAGCGAAACTGGACTGCGGGACACAACATGTGGACTGTGTGACACAACATCACGTGCACACCTTTTAAATGTATACACAATACTTGTAGCATGGACGTAATCAAGTAATCAAAATGTGTTTAGGTCTTTGCACATCCGTACTGCAGCACAGCCATGATCTGTTCTGCCACAAGCTGAACATGTTGCGCTAAACGCTAAACACTAAACACTAGTCTTTACCACATTGGTCCCTAAATCTATGTATTAACAGACATTCATACACCCCTGCTTGTGTACTGATCATGTGACTCCACTCTCTGAGTGTACAGTAAAGTGGTTTGGGTTGGATAACCTTATGTAGCTCGACCATTATAATGCCTTACCCATCCCTTCTGATTCATTTTTTGTTTTGTGTTTACGGTTTTGCATGAAAGAAGAACATACATATATATAAGTTATTGTTATTGTGAGTATTGCTCAGATGGCATAGTGTGAGTTTGACTTTGTTGGTTATCTTCTCCCCAGTGGAACTTTGACATTGGTATTTCCTCTTGTATGTTGTACATCATCTTCTTTTTGAATCTAGGGAACCCAATCGCTTTTACCCGTGTGTCTTTATAATTCATTTTACAAGAATGAGAATGCATGTTAGTAATAATGCTAGTTGTTTGGATTTTAAATATTTTCCCATGAATATGTTTTAGATAGTTTATATTGCATCAGAATTAGTGCCTTATGTTATGAATGGGAGGGCTAGTGTATGTGCAGGAGGAGTATTTCATACTCACACGGACCTCTAGGCCTAGGCACGCGCGCGTGTGTGTGTGTGTGTGTGTGTGTGTGTGTGTGTGTGTGTGTGTGTGTGTGTGTGTGTGTGTGTGTGTGCGTGCGTGCGCGCTCGTGGTTGTGTATGTATGTGTGTGTGTGTGTATGTGCGTGTTCATGCATGTGTATAGTATGTATGCAATGTGTGCTGATTTGACTTGAAGCACAATTCCATACCAGCAGAAACAAAAACGTAAATGGATCTCCTACTCACCTTTGGTTCTCTTCCAACCATGAGCTAAACCAATGACACTAAATAATTTGCTGCTTCCCAATCAAGTGTTTCCTATACTATGTCAGTTAGGTAATCTCCTACAATCTCCCCATCTGCCTCCATCACAAGTGTTGCCTCCCCAGAGTCTGAACTGAACGTCTCTCTCCTCCCCCTGTGTCGTTGCCTCTATCTGGAGCTGGATGTCATCAGCGGTTTGACCCTAGGTGTGTTCTTCAGGGCTGACAGCTTCTTCATCACTAGGAGTGCAGTGCTCAGTTCATTGGCTTTTATAGCAAGTGTATGTTTATCAATAAAATATTTTAAACTGAATATTATCTGCCTTTTCCTTTGAGTTGTCTTTAATTGAGATGCAATTTATGTAAACAGAGGCGCTGATTAATGTAGGTGGGTATTTCTTTCTTTTTATTTATTCATATGTTTCTTAGTTCACTTATTTGAGTTCTTACTTTATGTCAAAAATAATCTTTTACTGTCTTGATATTTTGTAAATGGATCTACCTTTAATTTAAATAAAAAGAACGGGACCTGGGTGTAGAGAGGATTTATTGTATGAAGTGTTGCAATCATTATTTAGATTTAGCCAAATGCAACTATTTGTTTTGTGTGGGTCCCTGCCCATATTGGAATTGATGGGAATGAGAGGGTGGATAAAGCAGCAAAAAGGCCTTTGAAGAGTGGAAGTACTCATATTCATGTAAATCAGAAGCTAAAGTGATGATTAAGGGACAAATCAAAAAGAGGTGGCAGAATGAATGGAATGAAGAAAGTAAAGGAAGATATATATTTAAAAATAAACCATTAGTTGGGAGTGCAGGGTCTGGAGTTCGAAATAGGAAATAGTTATGACAAGAGTAAGGAATGGTCATACTGCTTTAAACAGTTCCCTATTTTTGATCGGGAAACATAATAATGGGAGATGTGAGTATTGTGGAGAGGAAGAGACAGTGGATCACGTTTTTATTGTATTGCCAGAAGTATGTGTCAGAGAGAGATGTGTTAAAGAACGCACTCAGTGAGATTGGAGAGGAACAAATCAGTAATACTCTTAAGAATACTGTCAGGGGATAAGTGTTGGATACTCCATTCTAGAGTATTTAATATCAACTAGATGAATAAATAGAATTTTAGGAAATTGATTATATTGGTTGTTTGGTTCCTTGTTATTTAATTATGATTATTGTGTTTATTGTTCGATAGGAATTAATTGTTGGTGTGCATAGAATCACCGAGAGGTTAGATTTTAGTCCGCACTCCACATCAGTGGGTGGCGGTAATGCACCCGAAAGTTGTTTGCCAACCGCCATTAAAACTAAAAGAAGAAGATGGAAACCGGAAGTCTAACAACTGTCAAAGGAGGGGATTGGCTGCTGGTTGCCAAAGCTGTTTGTTAACCTCTCATTTTGTCTTAAAAACAACAACGAATACCACACAATGGATTCAAAGGGAGCCCCGCAATATGCAGTATGTATAAATCGTTTCGTGTTAGCTTCTACCACGTCAACGGTGAGCTTGTTCAGTGCAGAGAAGTAGCTACATTAAACTAGTAGTAGCACCCGCTATCTATCTAACGTTAGCCGGTGAACACCAAAATCATTTAACCGTTAATTTAGTGGTTTAACCGCAGTTTGCAATGTCTCACGCCAGTTTCAGATTAAACGTTAGAAAACGAGCTAGCAAGCGTTAGCACCACCGTTTAATACATCCATGCCATTAACTTAACGCACACTAGACGCACGTGATCAGTCATCACAAGTTAACTTAACCAAGCGTCTTCCTGTTTTGGGGGGATGTTGTGCGGATGTTAAAGTGAGGTTACTCTAGCCTGGCTGTAGCTCAATAATGTCAAGTATGTTTAAAACGTGTTATTGTGAAAATCTCTCTCTCTCTCTCACACACACACACACACACACACACACACACACACACACACACACACACACACACACACACACACACAAGGGTGGGAATTACACGGAGGCCATGGCCTCTGTTGCCCCTTCCTCTGGCCGTGATGCCCTGAGATCCCTAAGGCCACCTTGGCAGTGCCCTGCTACCAGCCTGCTACTGTCAGTTGCTTTAAAAGCATCACTGGTCTCAGTTTAATGTATCCTGCC
Source organism: Poromitra crassiceps (assembly GCF_964638095.1). NCBI lineage: Eukaryota > Metazoa > Chordata > Actinopteri > Beryciformes > Melamphaidae > Poromitra > Poromitra crassiceps. The sequence goes on from NC_139646.1 coordinate 9,683,603, forward strand.
CTATGCAAACGATGTGTAATTGCCTCATTTTAACCCACATGACGCCGAAGGCCAGATGGCATTGCCTCTACAATGATGAAAGTCCCACCCTGACACACACACACACACACACACACACACACACACACACACACACACACGCGTCACACACTGAATAACACACAAACTGGCCAACAGACGGGCTGTTTTTCACATACAGTATGATATAGTATTGTATATGTTTTGCCAGGCCGCCGGCACCTCAGTCGACATGACCCGGAGCACAGAGGAAGACCCTCTGGTTGATGGACCTCTGATCTCTGCTGACACCCTCCACTCTGTCATCAGGAGAGAGTTTCAGACCATCCCCACTCCCTTCCCTGCAGCCCTCCTGGCTTTCCTTCATGTATGTCCCACCCACACACACATGGTGTTTGTTACACTGTGCTGCCTCTTCCTGATACTTCAGTCTCACTTGCAACACCCTTTCTTCCTATTTTCAGATTGTGTATGTGGCACTGTCTGTGTGTGTGGCAGTGGTGTGCGAGTTGAAATTTAGCCAGGAGGAGGAGGGGTGTAAGAGTGTGCTGGATCCTGTGCGGGGTCAGAGTGTCATTGTGTTCGGGAAGGTGTGTTTATGGCTGTTGGTGCTGTTGTTCGGTGGGTGTATGCAGCGCCATCACAACCGGGCCAGGAACAGAGGATACCTCCGCTTCTATCGACAGACACAGGGACTGAAGAACCTGCCGCTCACCATACACTCTACAGGTGTGGCTTCACACAAACATACAGGCTATCTACCATGTTAGAAAATCACATAAGATGTTTGTTTCAGGGAAATCCAATTCCAAATGGTCAGCTCCATTCTCTCCACAAGGTGGCAGTGTTTTCATAGTCAAGTTAAAGTGTGTGTGTGTGTGTGTGTGTGTGTGTGTGTGTGTGTGTGTGTGTGTGTGTGTGTGTGTGTGGCGTGCGTGCGTGCGTCGTGCGCAGGAAATGTGTTAGTGTTAGCTGTTCTGGCTGTTCCACTGCTCCAAGGACCAACATCTGTCTACATGCTGCTCAGCATTCTGGGGTTGGAGCTCTTGGTGGGGTTGCCGTGTCTGCTCTCCTACACAGGTAAAACAGTATCTCTAATGCCCGTGATCTGATTCCATGCTTTTTCAAAAGAGTGCTTCAAATCACTTGTAAATGTGTTATTGTTGAATAAGTTAGTTTGGTTGGATTGTAGAGTAGATTTTACTCACAGTTTGCTCAGTTACACGCCGCCCCTCAATCTGGAGCTGTAGATTTACACTTTGAGATATTTAATAGATTTTTGGATCTATCCTGAAACTTGGTGAGGATTTAGTGTATTGTCGTTCAAGTTTTGCAGCATGTAGTCATTGTTCATTCTTCTTAACCATGTTTTTTTTTGTAATAATATCAGTAGTGTTATATGGAGAAGACACGCCCTCTAAATTACATTATACCCACAAACACACACTACCCCCACACTAACTAGACACATTCGCATCACAATACCCCCGGCCCTACCCTTTTCAGACTCACCAGCATGACAATCAACCATTCAGCCCTCTCTCTCTCTGTCTCTCTCGTCTCTCTCTCTCTCACTCAGTAATATCCACAAACTACCGGCTTTTTTTCGGTCTAAAATTGGCAAAGGCGTTATAGTGACAGCCGATTAGACGAACCTCCAAATGACATGTCTATTTATCAGCTCAGCTGTGAACGGCACACGATGTAAATAGCACACCAGCTGGAAACGGTATATTTCGCACCTTATCGTGCATTCCTTTATAACTGGGGACTGGTAATCTTACGACTTCAAAGGTCATGAGATGGGCGGTGACGTCATCAGAGCTGGTATTTCCCATTCCAAACTTGTAGGAGTCTCAGCAGCCCCAACCTCAAAAATCCAAGATGGCTGCGCCGCGCAACAACAGTAGTAGTAATGTTGTTTAGCACTTCTGTTTTGTTTGTGTCTCATTAAATCAGCTGTACACACAGCACTGCCTAGCATCTATCTGTGTGGACATGAGGCTGCAGTGTTTGTATGCGCAAAATGCCGCGAAATGCCATGTTGTCAATTGTTATTGCTAACAATGGCTAACAATGGCTAGCCTGGCTAGCGACTGGATCTGACCAATGAACAGTGAACTTCCCAGCTCAAGTTTTCTGCAAATGGAACGCTAACAAAACGGATGTGATGTCATTTAGCCTCCACATCCCAGTTATTTTGCGATAAAGGAACGCACGATTAATAACGACGTCAGTGCTTCCCACAGGTTGAAATTCGACTGTCTTAATGGTTAATTACTTAATTGTCTTTACATTGTGTCCAATGGAAGCCAAATGATGGAACATGCCAACAGAAAAAAAAGTGTCTCTCCTAGGATGAGACGAGTTTCCAACATTTAGTGCACAAGTGTCAAGTCAGCCAGAATGTAAAAGTAGATCTTCCGCTTTAGGGCTTTCAAAATAAAATCCCTATTTTAACCTTAATATTAATTTTGAGTAATGCTTTACAGCCACAGTCTCACTCCATATGTAATCTTAACATCACAACAATTCTTTTGATACAAGGTTTCTGTTATATTCGTTGAAATAAAAATAAAAATATTCCAAAGGTGAGAATTTGAAAGCCTTTGTTCTGAAAGTAAATTGCAGTATTTCCGTTACTAGCCTGTGGCTGTCTTGACACAACATAAGAGCATGTGTTTCAGAAAGGTAACAGTTTAAATTTCTATACATTGATTACATTGATAAACTATTTATCCGGCTGTGACCATATCATGGCACTACCACAGTTTATGTTACGGAGGCAATGTCAGGTCAATCTACTCTGTTTTAAGTGTCCAGGTCGCCTGCAGCCTGTGACAATGAGTTCATCCACTGAAGCGCTCGCTCCGGGGGAGTAGCTGTAAATGTGTCGAGAGTCGATATGAAAGTGTCAATGGTGTATTTTTTTTACGTTTAACACACGCTGTTTGCCTGCGTTTGAAAACCCTGCATATAAGCAGTAATTTTGATGTTTAAAAAAAAAGGTGTCAGAGAAGGCTTTCTTGGCATAAATCAAGTAATATTTTGTGTTGCCATAGCGCATTATTGTAGCACAGGAGAAAATGGGATACACTATGGTACAATAAAGAATAGGCAAATTCCCTTTCCCCCCCCATATGATTCCATATGCAATACTATGGCCACAATATTGTAACATTGATGCATAACAGTCAACTTAGTACCTACTTTTCATCCCTGATATTATAACACACATAAAAAAAGAAATACCGGATAATAATTAAAAGAAAAAAAAAACGTTTTAGCTGCGACCAGCAGCTATAAGTCACTCAGTTGGTCGGTCAGTCCCCAAACAGTTCACCATTGTTTAGCGGGTACAGTTTTTGCCCTAGGAGGCTGAAATTTGGCATGGAGGTCGTGTGTGCGTGTGCGTGCGTGTTCATGCCAATTGGATAAAGGGGGGCGGTGGGGGGATTTCAAAATGCAGGGTGGCAGAGGCAGAGTGGGGTGGGCTGCCTTTGCCATCCTGCATTTTGGGAAATGTGCATATTATGTGGTCGCAGCTATTCCCAATTTGTGCTTGTTTTGTTTTTTTAACTTTGGTCTGAGTGAAATGTTATATAGGGTCTCTCCTGATTCGAAATATAGCTGAATCGCTTGGTTTGACCAAGTAAAACTATTTCATAAGTATTTTACGAAATGTCTATGGGAAAATAAATGGCGGATGAAATCCCTTGGTTCATATGCCTAACCCGGAAGAGGGCGTGACTTTGGTACTCTTTCATTTATACAGATGTTGAACACTACTGGACTCAGACTGCAGCTCTGCCTCTCACTCTGCTTTTTACAAAAATAATAATAATCAGTTGTTTTTGCAATCCTACTATAGATTGCAAAAATCCAAAGTCTCTGTGTGTGAGTGAGTGAGCAGAAATTGTGTTCGGCCACAGCTATGCCATTTTACGTCGGATGATCGCGCTAAATCTTTCAGGAAGTGTAAAGAGCACCTGTAATGGAGTGACGAAATGGAGCCAGCTTTTTTTAAATTGGCTCATTAGGACGATTAATGGCCAAATTTGCGATGGCTGCGCAGATTAATGGCCAAAATTGCGATGCTGCACATCACACTCGATACACTGCACGGGTATTCTGCTAGTATTTTATAAAACAATTACGGTATTCATACCATATTGAATCAAATGCCTTTTTGAAGTAAATGTAAGCAGGCAAATATTGTGAATTTGATTATTATTATTAAATTTTGATCGATCAGCATGTGAAAGGTTGGAGCTATGTTTAGGTATAAAACCAATTTGGCATCTAAGGGTGCTTTCTCACTGGGAACGATTGCTTTCGTTCTGTTCCGTTCCGTTCTGCGCCCGAGTACCATTGCCCCCCTCTCCCCCGCTGGTCAGCTTTCACATTACAACATTTCCTCCGCGCTCAGGAATGGAACACTTCCAGAATACACTTGTGTCATCAACTACGCCTGGAGTGTATCTTAGCCCGTGTGTTGTCTATGTGGTTCGGTACGGTTGGCGTTCACATTCGCAATTGTTCTGTCCCCGGGCACGCCGAAGCATTCCCCAGACCACCTTTTCAAGTGGACCCGTCACGGACGGTACACTGTTCCGCACCCGGGCACAGAACGCAACGTTCACACTGATGAAACGAACCGCACCTGGGGTCAATTTGGGGACAAGTGTGCTCGGAAACGGTCCCGGGTCCCGGGTGTGAAAGCACCCTAACCTACATAAAGCATTGTGCTTTATGAGAAAGGTCTGGATTTAGGACACTGCAGATATTGTAACTGGGTAGCCTAAGGAATTTTGACATGGTTTAATATCGCTCTCTCTCTCTCCCTGCTTTATCTCCCCTCTTTCGCATCCCTTGTTCTAGCTGCTCTAAATGCTTCTACTATACAGCATGTCTGGCAGTGGTGGCCTAACCATTGTTATTAGATTTTGTGATACATTGCATATTCCACCAGTATTAGACTTGCCTCAAACTGTTTCTATTATCGTATCCTGAAATAGAGAAAGATGTTATTAAAGACCAGAATACTGGGTCAAGGCTGAAACACTGGCCAGTGTATGGTGCAGAGTGTATCCTCTCCGTTTGTAAAGGAAGACTGCTGTTAAAGATGCCGTATCAGAGGATATTGAAATTGAAGAAAGTGTATTGAAAGGAAATCCATATTAAAGGTGTGTTGTGGCAGCTGAAGGGCACAGATTGTGCTTGAGATACTAGAGGCTAAAGAGAGCAGATAAGAGGCATTAGGCTTTAGCCTAGCCACAGGCTAGCCCTCAACCCACTCCACCCAAACACAGTGAGACTCACACACGCACACTCACACATTGTCCTCTTGTTTACAGTGAGGCTGATTCAGCATGTGAGGGGGTGGGATCTGTGTGTGTGTGTGTGTGTGTGTGTGTGTGTGTGTGTGTGCCCGTGTGTGTGTGTGTGTGTGTGTGTGTGTGTGTGTCCATTGCATTCCAGGTCAGTGCAGTCAGGCATGGCTCAAACTGAGCGACGCCTTGCAGTGCATAAGCACAAACACACAGGCATACACACACACACAAACAAACACACAGGCACACACACACACACACACACACACACACTAGTACAGAGCAGAGGTGGTATTGGTCAGTTCATAAGAGCACAGGCAGAAGAAACCTTGTCTTTGTGGGTGAGTTAGAGAGAAAGATGCCTGCAGCTATGAAGCTCCATAGAGGAAGGCCTCGTTCACCTTCTCTTTGAAGTGCGTGCTGAATGTAATTGTGCGTGTGCGTGCGTGTGTGTGTGTGTGTGTGTGTGTGTGTGTGTGTGTGTGTGTCTTTGAGGTTTGCTGTATGTATCTGCCTCTCTCATTATAACATGAATACACTCTCCTCTATAGGCCTGCATGCTCCTTACACATCAAAGCCATGCCTTGGCCTTCAAAGACTTAAGTTAGAATACATCGCTCCTCTTTTTGGTCAGAACATGGACTGCAGGGCAGAGGGATGACACCCACACACACACACACACACAACACACACACACACACACACACACACACACACTCTGAAGTGCCTCTTTAATGCCAATCCAGCTGATTGCAGCTGGTAGAGCAAGGCTCCTGTGAAAGGCCATTGTGAAGAAAAGAGCAAGAAGACGATACTACAAGTGTAATGATGGACAGTCAGGCTCCAGTCACAAGTGATGTTCTGGGTTTAATATCTGAAGTTAACTCAAAGTTATGATGAAGGGCACAATATCTTGATTCCTTACACAAAAATCTAGAATAACAGTGAAGAATCTACTTGTCAGAACCTTCGGGCTATCACTTTGCATAGTAGTACCGATTGTATTTATTTATTCCACTGCCAAATCTTCAGGAGATCATTGATCTCGGAGCTCCAAGCCGGAGCACAACGTCAGCATTCAGGGATTCTCCTTGAAGGAACTCTTTTGAACCTTTTCCCGAGCCTCGTACTGCAACTATTCCAGCAGATAGCACAGTTCCACACTGCTTGGCGAGCTTTTAAAAGTCCCTAAGCTAAGAGGTGTCAACTCCCCCTTTTCTCATCCGAGTTGGGATCTCAGCATGCCGTACGTAGGTGTTGCCATCCATTTCCTTCAATGCTCTGATGTCAATACGACTTAACTGTAAGCAGTTAATTTGTGAGCACTACATGCGTTACCATTAGCTGTTAGCGCCTACCTAGCTGCCCCGTCACCTGGAAATGTGTGCCCGTTGAAGACTGATTTAAGTGGTTCAGTTGTGAGTCGGGTCTGAGCACTGTCTATCTACTACTACTGTCTGTCTGTCTGTCAGCCGTGTGTGAGTGTGTGTGTCTCTAACAGGAAGGTGTGAAATGTGTCGCCTCCTTTCCACTGCAGTGTTACTCTCTCCATCCTTTTCCACGCTGGTACCTCTCCTGCTGTAGTTCATGACACTCCATAGGCCTTTTCCAGACAAATGTGATGACCTGACCTGGCACGGCGCGGCACGGCGCGGCGTGGCGTGGCTGGGATTTGCATTTCCATTACAACAGGGCTACCCGCTTGGTGTGTCTTTAAACTGATGGTGCCCTTGTCAAAAAGCAAGGAGCTGTAATGTTACTAGTGGTAAAAAAGTCACAGCTAAAACGGTGGATGAACATTGCATTTCCTATAAGTTCTTCACAATAAACGGCCTTCCTTTAGTTTGTCAATGGAAAGCTTTTAATATGAAGCGCAGTAACATAACAGGGCTCCGATGTGCGATGAGGAAACGGTCAAATCAAGCAGATATCTGAAAGTACAAACCGAAACACAGGAGAGAGACTAGACTTCAAAGCACAGAGTTTCAGTTAGAAGCTACAAAAGTACTGAGAGCTGAACACAGAGAGGCTTTTCAAAATCCATTTCTCTCTGCTCTCCAGCACAGACGAGACTCTCGCAACCTGTGCTGTGCTCACAACACAGCTGTTTGAGGGGTAGAAGGGTGGTCGTCACAGGTTGGCCAGACGTCACCGCAGCCTGCTTAGAGGCAGGTCCGGCATGCTTAGAGGCAGGTCCAGCCTGCTTAGAGGCAGGTCCGGCGTGCTTAGAGGCAGGTCCGGCATGCTTAGAGGCAGGTCCAACCTGCTTAGAGGCAGGTCCAGCATGCTTAGAGGCAGGTCCAGCCAGCTTAGAGGCAGGTCCGGCCAGCTTAGAGGCAGGTCCGGCCTGCTTAGAGGCAGCCTGCTTAGAGGCAGGTCCGGCCTGCTTAGAGGCAGGTCCGGCCAGCTTAGAGGCAGGTCCGGCCTGCTTAGAGGCAGCCTGCTTAGAGGCAGGTCCGGCCAGCTTAGAGGCAGGTCCGGCCTGCTTAGAGGTAGGTCCGGCCTGTAGAGGCAGGTCCGGCCTGCTTAGAGGCAGGTCCAGCCTGCTTAGAGGCAGGTCCAACCTGCTTAGAGGCAGGTCCAGCATGCTTAGAGGCAGGTCCAGCATGCTTAGAGGCAGGTCCAGCCTGCTTAGAGGCAGGTCCAGCCTGCTTAGAGGCAGGTCCAGCCTGCTTAGAGGCAGGTCCGGCATGCTTAGAGGCAGCCTGCTTAGAGGCAGGTCCAGCCTGCTTAGAGGCAGGTCCAGCCTGCTTAGAGGCAGGTCCAGCCTGCTTAGAGGCAGCCTGCTTAGAGGCAGGTCCAGCCTGCTTAGAGGCAGGTCCAGCCTGCTTAGAGGCAGGTCCAGCCTGCTTAGAGGCAGGTCCGGCATGCTTAGAGGCAGCCTGCTTAGAGGCAGGTCCAGCCTGCTTAGAGGCAGGTCCAGCATGCTTAGAGGCAGGTCCAGCCTGCTTAGAGGCAGGTCCAGCCTGCTTAGAGGCAGGTCCAGCATGCTTAGAGGCAGGTCCAGCCTGCTTAGAGGCAGGTCCAGCCTGCTTAGAGGCAGGTCCAGCCTGCTTAGAGGCAGGTCCAGCCTGCTTAGAGGCAGGTCCGGCATGCTTAGAGGCAGCCTGCTTAGAGGCAGGTCCGGCATGCTTAGAGGCAGCATGCTTAGAGGCAGCCTGCTTAGAGGCAGGTCCGGCCTGCTTAGAGGCAGGTCCGGCATGCTTAGAGGCAGGTCAAGCCTGCTTAGAGGCAGGTCCGGCATGCTTAGAGGCAGGTCAAGCCTGCTTAGAGGCAGGTCAAGCCTGCTTAGAGGCAGGTCAAGCCTGCTTTGGCCCCACTCCAAAGAAGATCCATCTCTGCCATAACTTTTGGTATTTGGTAAAGGATACACAAATCAGTGTGGCATGACACGGCCAATGGATAAGGCCTACTAGAGACTCCATGCTGACTACTGTCATTCATTCATTTCCACCACATATAACAGCACAGTACAGCTCTACTCGATCTGGTATTACTCGGCTCTACTTAATATAGACTCTGTTTCCATAGCAATTAGCAAGTTTACTTGCCTCCACCCACACCTGGTCGTCATAGCGACCGCATATCTGGTAAGCCCCACTAAACTGGTATCCAGCATTGACAGTAGATGCCTACAGTAAACACGATTCTGCCTGACCAATCGGTCGTCTGCAGTGTTTTCACGCCACCGTATGGTACCGGGTCCACAGCCCTAGAACCTCAACAGAGCAGGGACCAAAAGCAGCACGACTCAACCCCGACTCAACCCGGGCTGTCCACGTTTTTGATCGGTGGAATGAGACAAAAAAGCGAGACGAGCTGTGTGCGGGGCCGCGTTGATACCAGCGGTGGAAATGGGCCATTACAGTCCATGGCATCTACCCTATCTTCACGCTTGATCCTTTTCCTTATGTACCAGAGATTTGCTTGAATTGAGACTATACACCTTATTTCAGCCAAAATCCAGTCATTTTGTCAATTTTCCCTCTTCTTGTCTTGGAAATACGTAGTAGGGATGACAATGCAATATGAAACGACAAAGTCACGCTCATCATTACTTTTTGTCCTTTTCTTTCTTCTATTCTTTTCGCCTCTTCTCCATTCCTCTGCCTTTCCTGGAATGTCTCACTATTGCTGTATTTACACACACGCGCGCGCGCGCACACACACACACACACACACACACACACACACACACACACACACGCGCGCGCCCACACACACACACACACACACACACACACACACACACAGAGATTTAGGGTCTCATTATGCAGGAATGTGCAGTATTTCTGAGGTTTGTGTGTGTGGATGTTGAGATGAGTTGCGGCACTGTAGCAAAGTAAAGATAGCGCTCTTTAGAGCCTCCCCGACAATTTCCTCTGGCTAATGACACTTCAGCCTTATCAATACTCAGTCAGCTCCTCCCTCTGCTCTTACAAACACACACACACACACACACACACACACACCACAGGCTTATCTTTGATTTAAAACAGTACCACCATCTCTCATACACATTCCCGGGCTCCTCTTACAGCTACTGTAAGCCTATACTACACACACACACACACACACACACACACCTTGCCGCTAACCACGCCCCTGGTGTAAAGGTGTATGTTAAGGGTGTGAGATTTCGAGGTTTGAGTGCAGGATATGACAGCCCATAAGGAGTGAGTGCAGGATATAACAGCCCGTGTGTGTTTAGGACAGAGAGAGGGGCATGGACGACAATAAAAGAACAAATGTGTCCTCTTTCTCACCTGAGCGATTGACTTTGGGAGGGCGGCTCCCACTGCCCACTGTTTCTATCTGTGTTCACGTGCGCGTTACAAGTCGCCGGGTTAAAGCGACGGTGTCGTGATTTGATCGAATTAGAAAAGTAACTAAAGTTGTTTTGTTTGCCTCTCTAGTCAAGGTGATGCGGTTCAACAGGGGGCGAGCCGTCCCCGACGTCAGCCAAGAGGAACATTCACACACCTACAGCAACACAAGCCTGCCTACCGAGACGGGCTTCAGGTACGCACATGTATTCGTTCACAAACGCACTCTGGCGCTCGCCCAGCGCGTTTACGAGCACGCTAATCGGTGCCAATTCAGCCATTCATCAAGCGGTCGCGTAAACAGCAGGAGTGCGATTTCCTCAATTAGATCAAGGCTGTTACTGCATTATGAGAACTCCCGTTCACACAGCTAGGTTTTTGCTCAATCTTTTGGATTATTCGCTGCATGTACTGTATATACCCGTAGTCTGGTTTCTTTTGTGTGTGTGTGTTTTTACAACAGCGTTTAAGTGGAAACATAACCGGATAGAGAAGCCCAAAACCGTATAATAATAATAATAATAATAATAATAATAAAATAAATAATAATAAAAATAATGAGAGACAGAAACCTGTCCATATGAAAACAAGGTGCGTGCAGCGCCATGTTCAAAGTCCAAAACAACTGGAAAAATTAAATGAAACAACGTTGTGTGTGTTTCACAGAGAGGGCTCCAGTCTGGAGGAGGTGGTGGAGAAGCAGGCCGACCTGATAGAGTACCTGAAGCAGCACAACACCTTACTGAGCAAGAGGCTGCTCAACCTCACCGCTCAGCACTGACCTCCTCTGCCTCCCTCTCAGCCCCGCCGCCCAGCCCCCCCTTCTCTCTGGAGCACTTTAACACCCAGCTCTTAAGAGACACACAAAGGAGAAGGGGACAGGATCCACAGGGTTTGAAGGAGAGGATTTGAGGAGATGGGGACAGGATCCACGGGGTTTGAAGGAGAGGATTGAGGAGAAACACTGGATAAAAGACTAAAGAGTGGACTGAGTAAGGAAAGCCCTCTACACACACGCGCACACCTGCACACACAGACTGAGACGGGAGGGCTTCCCGGAGATGAACAGATAGCAGAAGGAAGAAGAGGAGGAGGAGGAGAGGAGCCAATGCGGGACCAGAGAGTGGAGGATGGTAAAAGAGGAGGGGTGGGTAGGTAGGAGAAGAGACACGGGTCACAGATCAGAGGGGAGGGGTTTTATTACCGCGTTACGACCCCTAGTGACCTGTGTGCACGCGGGTCCTTTGGTGACTGTGTGGGAGAAAGCCACGGAAAAGGTGACATTGTTTATAGAGATCATCCGCGCTTAGCGGGGACGGAGACAAAGTTAATGCCAAATGCACTGAAAGAGCGGGAGGGAGGGAGGGAGGGAGGGAGGGAGAGGAAGGGGCGGAAAGGCTATCGCTTACCGGGGTCGGGCGGCACGAGAGAGAGAGGGGTGGAATAACGCTCTAAATGCCTATAAGTGTGGTTTTACTTGTGACTGTGTGTACAGTATGCGAGTTGAGATGGTGTGAATGTGTTGCCTTAATGCTCATCTTACTGAATAATGTTGTTTTCCTTCTATTTGTCCAATTAATACGTTTGTGTATTTGTTATCAGGTTCCAATAAATCTTTAATATTCTTATATTTGGTTTTATTTAACAATACAATTAAGCACAATACTTTACTTCAACAAGGTGAATGCAGTTTTATGTTTTGACATGATGATTCCTAACACAATATGAGAGGCTGTGAAGCTAGAAAGAGCCTATTTATCACACATGAAAGCATGCAATGGCCCCGGCCGCGTTAGCCGGTGTGAGTGCCGTCTCCTGTCTCTTCTTATTTCTTGCGTTGTAATTTCGTGGCTGACGTCAACAGTCACGGGAATCTACCTTCAAGAAATATTGAGGTCGTTATTTGAGCCCTTGGGTGGTTCCCTATTGTGATTCCTTTATGTCCCGGGGTCGTAACTCCACGGGGAGCGCAGTATTTACCACTCTTCTCCCATGTGGCTTCTACTGCATGGAGCCCAAAGTTATCCAGTTAGTTGTCCAGGGCGCTACAGGTGTCTGTAGAATGTGTTTGATCTGGTTTTCTGCTTTTAAGTTACACACACACACTGACAATATTTATCCCTTCCCCAGTTACAACTCTCTGGAATAAAATCTAGATTACAATCCAGCTTCAGCTGTTATTCTCAGAGGCTTTTTAAAAGCCTGACACACACACTCTCATGAAGTAAAGTTGAAACCAAACCAGTAAAAATTATACATAAATGTTTTTATTAAAAAGTTTAAAATGTCATTCATTAAACATTTGAAGTGCATACATGCATTATAAACACTTTGTAGAATACGATATATGTCAATGCTCATCACAGCTGTTTCCAGCTCTTTGGTCCATAGAAGCAGCGAGTCAGATGTTGGGTTATCTTCCTCTCATACTTATTGTGATATTTGAGTTGGCAGTAAAGACATATTGGCTTTTGAACACTGGGAGGGGGAGGTGCCTGCAATCAGACAGAACTAGTTAGCCTATGTGCTGCCATAGAAATATATGAGATTTATATTCACAATTATTCCATGTGAAAAGTCAGTCATGCAGGATATCTGAAGGTCTGTTGAAGCTGGACTTGTCTTCTGAGGGAGACAGCATCATACACATGACATGACTGTCTTTGGCTGGCATCTTCTTGGTGTCCCATATTGTATTCCATTTTAGGGTCCATCCATTGTGTGTCCATCGCCCCGTTTTCTCTCCTTATGTCACCCTCATTCTTATGTCACCCTCATTCTTGTGCTTCTGCCTGTAATGAAACAAAGATATTTAAGGAATTGCTACGAGAAATTCATGATCAGGCCAAAGCCATTGCTAAGTACATTGTGTGTGTGTGTGTGTGCGCGTGTGTGTGTGTGTGTGTGTGTAAGAGTAAGTTTGCTTGGAGAGTGGCCTCCTGAGTTCAATAAACCTCTTTAACAACCCTCACCGCACACCTCTCTCTAGCCATGGCAGCCCGTCTCAAACAGCACTCATGGCATAAACCTCCTCATCGTTAGTGAGATTTATGCTCCAGCCTGTTTTCCCCTGGACTCCTGTTCCGTGTGGATACACACCTCTGGCACTAATCACACACACACACACACACACTCTTTAAACGGCCACCTGCTAGCTCCTTAACCAGGTTCTAGTCCCATGTATCACACAGCCTGCTCATAACTTCTCCTACACACGCATGCATGAGTGCACATACAGTCACACAGGTGCAGATGATCTAACTGGTTTCAATTTGACTCCAAAAACCACATGGGGGGGGGGGGGGGGCTTACCTCAGGGGAAGGGTACTCTGGAGTGCAGTGGCATGCAGCGGCGTCTGTGCGAGCACATACGTATGCGTCTGTGATATCTTTGCCTGAGGTTCAGGAAATCTGCAAAAAAAAAAGGGGCATTTTGAAATGAAATGTGATTTTGCTGAATCAACACTGAATGAGCAGACTAATCAGTCACATAGATCTAGGCTATATATCATATTATAGGCTATTATATGTGTGTTTAAAACAGGTCAATGGGATATCATATTTTCAAAAATATGTTTTAGGAGGATCCGCTTACATCTGATCTGTATCTGTTTATTCAGTTTATACTAATATTATTTTGAAATTATTCTAGTCAATTACCTTAACTAACCCTCTCAGGCTCTTGGCCATAGAACAACTCGCTTTCGAGGCATGGCTTTTATTGTTTGAAGCAATTAACCAACAGCAGTGCGCCCCCTCCTAATAAAGCAGGAAACATAGACCTAACACATGATTATTTTAAACGTCCCTAATAAATCCACTATTGCATCCCGCTGCAGTTCACAGGCTGAGGCTGCCAGGGACGCACAGGAAGAGATAAACCAAACCACCGGATGACTTTATGGCTCCCTCCCTCCCTCCCTCCCCTCCTCCTGTATCTGAATGAAATCTGTTCTCCATGCCTAAAGGTAGGTTTCTTACACTTGGCACTCCTTCTCCATGTCATGTTAATCGAGCTCGGGCATTTGCATGGCGTTTTTAACACAGTGATTAACAATAGCGCGCCGGGCGCAGGGAGCGCCTTCCAGCCGGGACAATGGATGCGCTGCGGCCACTGTTCGCTCCCCGGCTGCGGTGCATGCCCTCCCCGCCCGGCCAGGCCTCTCTCTCTCTCTCTCTCTCCTTCCTCTTCTCTCCTCCATCACACAAACCTAATCATGTCAGAAGCCTCTAACAACAGCTGTTTCTCTCTGCCGCAAGGCCAGAGACAGCCTTTGGTTTTTGGGTAAGCTTGGGTTTGCGCACTATAGCGCACCTGCTGAATGCGGGAGGGGAGCGGAGGTTTTATGCGCACAATTAACTTTTTGGCAGGCAGTACGGTCACGGTGAACACGATTAATTGTTAATTCATTTTTAAAATAAATACACAAAATCTGATCTCACATAGGCAGTTTTGCCTGTTTGTAGCCTATATTGCGTGGCTGTCTGTCTGTGCAGGAGCAAGCTAATCTCTCGAGACAGACTTTAGACTTGCATCGAAAATATAAATTTTTTCTCTTTTCATTTTTTACCGTTGGGTTCCCAGATTGGGAGCAGGGCAGCAGACAGACTTGACGTTTCAAAACCCACTGGCTGAAGTCATACGAAATGTAAAGGGACCAGCTTTTATTTTTGTTTTTATCTTTAGCCTATATGTTCAAAATAAAATACATCTTGTCAAATCAAATTTATAAAGCTGGCCAATTAAATCACAACATGAAAGTTGTCTTGTATTGGTCCAGCATCCTGCCTCCACTAGCCAACTTCATAATTAAATCACAACCAGACCACCACACAGCCTTTAGAATTCTATTGAATCATGTATGCTGTAGTCCATCCTGCTTGAAAATGACTGATGGGCCTAAATGACTCTCACATGCAGGAGAAGAAACATTGGCAAGAATTTGTCACTGTGGCGCATGTGGCCCCCAGGTTACAAAGGCAAATAATAAGTAATCATGCCGCTTGGTGTCATCCAATTTAATCAGTAATGCTACCCATTAAGACCGTTAGAAGTTAGAGATAAAGCTCCCTTACCTGGTCTGACAGAGGAGACTGACACCAGAGCAGCGGTGAGCAGCAGCAGCAGATAGAGCAGGTTGAAGATCCTCATGGCTGGAGCTTTGGAGGAGCCCTTAAGGAGAATTCAGGTTGGAGGTTGGAGATCCGTTTCCCTCTGCCACTCTGGACTGATGCTGTAGCAGCGTTTGTCCTCCTCAGTCTGTTTCTCCTTCTCTCTTTCAGTGGAGGCCGCGGGAGAGTCAAATACACAGCAGTCCTCTTTTCTCAAGACAATCAGTGTGTTCCTGAGGAATGTGTGTGCCCGCCAGTGTGTGTGTGTGTCCAGTGAGAGTGTGTGTCCAGTGTGATTGTCCCTGTGACTGTGTGTGAGAGCAAAGTGACAAAGGTACCTCTCCCCCCATTCCCTTTATACAGCCTTTAGAGGGAGGGGGGGCAGGGGGGTACAGCTCACACACAGCCCCCACCTCAACCCGACACACACGCGCACACACACACACACACACACACACACACGCACACACACACACAAACACACACACACACACACACACACACACACACACACACATACACATACACATACTTCTGCATTGCACATATTGACCCCACATGTAGAGGGGTCATTCAAATGACAGGAAGCCCCCTCCCTACCTTCCACTGCCCCTTTAACACACACACACACACACACACACACACACACACACACACACACACACACACTCTCTCTCTCTCTCTCCTGCAGCTGCTTAATTTTCTGTGTGTGTGTGTGGGTGTGAGTGAGTGATTGAAATAGTCAAAGAGACACTCAAAGACAGAGAAAGACAGTTGAGATGATATATTGATTATGGCAAAAGACGAAAAGAAGCGGTTGTGTTGGAAGTAGCGGGCCCATCAAGACAGAGAGCAGAGAGCTAACTCCCTCCTCAGCTCGGCCCCTGCCCCCGCTCCACAGGGCCACACATCTGGGGCTGAGGGGGAGGGTGGCGGCCGGGGACCCAGGATTTTGGGCTAGGGGTCCTCAGCTCCCTGATTGTCTGAAATCCAGCGATGCACTGAAACTAACTAACGATAGTCTGGCTCTGTCTAAAGAAACCGTCTGGGACGCTGTCTGGTGTCTTCTCCTGTCTCTGTGTGTGGCTGTCTGCCTGCTGTCTGTCTGTCTGTCTGTATTTGTGGCGGGTGGCGGGTTTTTCTTTTCTCTCATTGGTCGAGGTCGAGTGACTAAAACCTTGAATTATCGTGTCTCCAAAAAGCAAACCCTTGATGTTAGGGCTGGGTTAAAAAACTCGATATATATCAAATCGATATTCATCTGAAGGAACTGATATCGATTCATAAATCATGATATCGACCTTTTAATATAACTAGCAATCTTGCACACGTCTAGGCTGGAGACTCTGGAGACGATGCAACATGTTGTGGGATTTATGACATCGCTGATGATGTCACAATTTGCATCACAAATCACTGACGATGTCACTGTGTAGTTCACAACATGTGGGATTTATGACATCACTGATTGTCACATTTGCATCACAAATCAGCTCTCTGGGAATCTCTTTCATATCCAATTTCATATCCCTTTTCATATTCTGAAATATCAATATTGAATCGCATTGGGGCCTTGTGTATCGGAATCATATCGAATCAGCAAATCAGTTGCGATACCCAGCCCTACTTGATGTGTCTGTTTATTGAGAATACAATATTTTGGAGGCCAGTATTTGCAATTCAGAGCAACTCAATCCCTGAATGAGCCAGAGGGCAGAGTTGGAGCAGTCCTTGCTGGTCAGTCGGCAACAGGTGAAGCGGTTCACCAGATGCTCGGCAGCTCTGCGGCAGCCAGTGGCTTTGACTCATTAGCCCGTCTGTCTCTGTGGACTCACTCTGCAGTCTGTCTCTGTGGACTGACTGCAGTCTGTCTCTGTGGTGTGGACTGACTCTGCAGTCTGTCTCTGTGGACTGACTCTGCAGTCTGTCTCTGTGGTGTGGACTGACTCTGCAGTCTGTCTCTGTGGTGCGGACTGACTCTGCAGTCTGTCTCTGTGGACTGACTCTGCAGTCTGTCTCTGTGGTGCGGACTGACTCTGCAGTCTGTCTCTGTGGACTGACTCTGCAGTCTGTCTCTGTGGACTGACTCTGCAGTCTGTCTCTGTGGACTGACTCTGCAGTCTGTCTCTGTGGTGCGGACTGACTCTGCAGTCTGTCTCTGTGGACTGACTCTGCAGTCTGTCTCTGTGGTGCGGACTGACTCTGCAGTCTGTCTCTGTGGACTGACTCTGCAGTCTGTCTCTGTGGTGTGGACTGACTCTGCAGTCTGTCTCTGTGGACTGACTCTGCAGTCTGTCTCTGTGGTGTGGACTGACTCTGCAGTCAGCCAGCAGCTAATGAATGAACACATTGAGATGAAATGTCAGCCTTACATGTGAATGAGGATTAGAGAAGCAGCAGGACACTAATGGAGCGGAGGGCTCAAAATGGCCGCGGAGACTTTGAACAAGCATCTGGACCATCAACTCTATTTAGTCCTGAAAGAGAGAGAAAGGCCACAGTCTTGCCAGTGTGGGTTTTAGTGGTGTGTGCGTGCGTGCGTGCGTGCGTGCGTGCGTGCGTGCATGCGTGTGTGTGTGTGTGTGTGTGTGTGTGTGTGTGTGTGTGTGCGTGCGTGTGTGCGTGCGCGTGCGTGCGTGCGCGCGTCTGTGTGTCATTACGTCCTTGGAAATGTTTATTGTTTTATGATGTTTGCAAAAATGTTGCTTGAAATGACAGAGATTCCTCATGGATTTGGCCAACATACAAACACACACACACACACACACACACACACGCTCACATACACACTTGCTCACATACACACTCGCATGCAGTCGTGCTCCTGCAAACACAGCCGGGGTATTTGGTTCATTCCATGGCAAGCTGCAGTTTGCATATCAGCTTCTATTGTCTTTTAAAACTTTTATTTTCCCTATTTGCATATGCTAATATCAGACCAATTGTTATTCAGAGCCACCTGGTAGCCAGTGCCCAACCGGTGGCAAACTTCTCTCTCTCTCTCTCTCTCTGTTTCTCTCATCTGTTTCACCTTTCAAAACAGAAGCAAGTGTAGAATAGTATAGAAAACTCCCCCCCAGGTTTGTCTGTCTGTCTGCCTGAGTAAACCATGTTGTAATATTTGCTCTCCCCGAGGATTATACATCTTTACAGGGATTACCCAGCCTTCTCAAACACTCCCTACGAGAGGGACACACAGACACACACACACACACACACACACACACACACACACACACACACACACAACCCCCCCCACACACACACACACACACACCCCAAATTCTCCACACAGAGGCTTACCTCCCAATAGGCTGCTTCAGTGCCTTGGCAGGCTCTTCCTTGGCTAGGCCTTCTCTCGACTCTATCATGTGAATCAATTCAATTAGCTTTATTGGCATGAAGTGTAATTCAGTATATGGTGCCAAAGCTTTGGAAATAATCTATACTGATAACATCAACAACAACAACAACAACAACAACAACAACAATAATAATAACGTCATATCTATATCAATATTAAGTAAAGAAGATTATATCATAGAGAAGTATAGTGATAGAAAAATATAGTAAAATGTATCAAATAAAATGTGTCTATGCTGTGTCATATTTATTTATCTGACTGTCTAATCTGTTATTGGGACTCTTTGGGGATGAGGACTAAAATGATTATGGAATGGAATGGCAGTAATCTGAGTATTGTATATATTGTATTGTATTGTACCTTCATCATTTGCCCTGATGAAGGTCTTGTAGACCGAAAGCTTGGTACATTAGTAAAGATTTTTGCAGGGATCCAAGTGTGCAGAACCTTTCTTTTGATTATGATATAATCTGAGTATTAAAATATTATCTATATATATATCTATCTATATATCTATATAATATATAAAATATAATAAACAAAAGTATTCTGTTACATTTGAGAAGAAAAATAAATTCAACAGGTGCTTGTGAAAATGAAGATGCTTGCCAAGTTAAAGTACAAGTTCACCCAAAAATGAAAATTGAGTCATGATCTACTCACCCCCATGCCGATGGAAGGGCGGATGAAGTTTTACTCCACAAAACCTTAGTGGAGTTGCATTCGTTGCAGAATTCTCCTGAACAATAAGTGGATAGTGGACCAACTTTCATCATTTACATCATTTACACCCTGTTTTTAGCCCAAAATCTTCAATGTAGTCAGGTGCTCCAAGGTAGGGGGACAGATAATGTAGCCTGGGTAAACCCAGCCTCCACGTGACCTGCTCTCAGGCTTACCCTGCTTACAGTCAGTGACTGAGAGCAGGTCTGAGAGCAGGTCACGTGGCGGCTGGGTTTACCCAGGCTACAGATAATGTACCTTGCAGTGAAGATTCCAGCTAAAAACAGGGTGTAAATGACATTTTTTCAAGTCAACTTGGCATCTCGGGGGCTTGTGGAAACTTGGATTATGCCAGGTGAGCAGTATGGAGGCTAACCCTAGCCCTAACCTCAGTTTTTTTTTTTTTTTTTTTTTTTTATGTTTGGAAGTTGGTTACCATCCACTGCAATTGCTTAGGATAATTCTGCAACAGTGTTTTGCTCTGAAACTCTGTGGACTAAAACACTTCACCCGCCCTGAGATAATGACTGACTGAATTTTCATTTTTTGGTGAACTTATCCTTTAAGTGTCCCCCTCACAGTGGAATAGTGCGCTTACCCCCAGGCAAGTGTAGTTTTTACACCACTTCTCTCATTTGAAATCCATTCAGCATAGCCTAACTTGTGAGAGTTGGACTGCACTGGTGTAGAAGTCTGTTGGGGCGTTACAGAGCGCTCACGGTTGTCTCTGTAGTCGCTGTGATCTTTACGGCCGTGGAGGAAGCTTCGCCCTCTCCTCCCCTCTTTACTCTCTCATTGCTTCCTCTGCCCTCATCTCCTGACTCAGGTCGGTTGGTTCCACAGATAAAGAACATCCCCTCTGATAAGACTCTCCAGTAGAAAATGTTTCACAACGTCTTTGCGTTCTGGGATATTTTTCCCCACAGGAGCCAACAAACTGCATTATGTGAACACATTACATGTACAAATATACAGTACATATAAATACATAAACGTACAGTTGAAGTGGGAAGTTTGCATACACTTAGGTTGAAGTCAATGAAGTGAATTCGTAACAGATTTCATGTTGTCAAACATGAGGCTATAGCTGGACATGTCATTGGTGCAGCATCATGCGGGGATGCTTTGCTGCAGCAGGGATTGTCAGGGTTCCCACTCTTTTCTAGAGATCATTTTCCAGGACATGTTCAGTGATGATCTAGCTCAGACCTGGGCAGAACCGGCCCTCATGATGGTTCTGCCTGGCCCAGGAACTCTAAGACAAACCACACCATTTTAATGTTTTTACCACTAGAAAAAAAATGAAGATGACCTAAATTGGCTGTTTGGAGTGATTTGCAATATAATAAATGCCAAAGAATGAGTATGTTTTCTATAATTTAATAAAATTAAGAGGTTAATGCGTGACGATACATGTACTGTATTTTTTGGCCCCCGGCAACAATCTGTGTTTCTCATGTGGCCCCCAGGAAAAATAATTGCCCACCCCTGATCTAGCTGGTATGACAGACAGGGATTGTGTCAAACAATACTTCTCTGTGGAAGTCTGATTTTTTAAAGATGTGCAAGTCTATGGCTATAACTTATCTATGACATACGGTAATCATTTACATGCTTAGAAATGATGACAAATGAATCATAGAATAATGCACACACCTGCAGATGTATAGTATGGTGATGGAATTCATACTTTTTACGATGTTCTTGTGTAAACCTAATAAAAACTACCACAGTTACCAGACAGCAGTCCTTAATATTTACATTTGAAGGATAACGTAACTTGCATTATTCTGAGTTTCGGCCACTTAAGTTGTAATGTCATCATCCAGCCTGCATGTGTTGCCATGTGATGCGACTTCGGGGTACGTCCGTTCGCAGCATTTCCACAACATAACTGAGAGGAGCCTATTCAAAATGCTCCCGTCCACAAACTACCATTTGAACGTTAATATGATCCTGAACATAACTTAGCCCTTTCGGATGGCAATGTTATCCGTTTTGGGGAGCTCTGATAGATAGCCCATAGTTCATTCTCAGCTAAAGGAAAATAGGGGAATGTTGAAATTATTTCCCAGGACAATAATATTTTCCAGGACACTTTACTGCTTCTCTCATTTTCGTGTTTTCAAAGACTGGAAAATTGGTCAACTGCTCTCCAGCTTTTACAGGACATGTCGGGTGGGAACCCTGAGTGGTGCACTTCACAAAATAGATGGCATCTGGAGATGACATCACTCTTTGCGTCAAAGTATGTTCATGTCCTAACCGACTTGCCAAACTTTTGTTGTTGTTGTTGTTGGGTTAGGGTTAGTTAAAAAAATAATTTTAATGACTTCAACCTAAGTGTATGTAAACCTCTGACTTCAACTGTATATGGATACATGTACACATACACACAAGTAAGCTGTGAGAATGAGGGGCAGATGTTATGTGCCATGTTGTCTGACTCTTTGCTGGGTGTAGTCCAGTTGTGTGTGTGTGTGTGTGTGTGTGTGTGTGTGTGTGTGTGTGTGTGTGTGTGTGTGTGTGTGTGTGTGTGTGTGTGTGTGTGTGTGTGTGTGTGTTGATTGTGATCTGATGGGTCAGTTTGTTGTCCATCGTTAGAGTGAGAATGCTTCTGTTGTCATGCCATAAGGCCGTCAGTGTTAATGAGGGCTGCAGCCAGCTTAATTACTCTTAAGACCCATTATCTACAATTGCTCAATACGGGCCCCAATGGAGGCATATACACATGAACACCAGTGCACACCCAATACACACACAGCCCATCAGCACACATCACACAGGGTGAGTCGTCACACAAACGAGCCGGGCGTTTTTCCTCCTGTGCAGATGAAGATACAATCTCATGGCTGCAGTTGATTAACTTCATCTTCGGTCTTTAGCCTGAGTTTGCAGTTTAGCGGTGCCCTTTGTGCCCCCCGTGTCGGCTGCTAGACGGCTGACTGCGGAGGGGTGACGGAGGGCTAAGGGGTTAGGGGGCAAACTCAACAGGGAGCAACTTCCAACCCCAGGACGTCGCCTGTAAAGGGTTTTAGGGCCAAATGTCACTTGGCTTGTTACAAATCTTATCCCAGACACTTCAGTGGACACAGGCACATACAGACACACACACACACACACACATACACACACACACACACACACACACACACACACACACACACACACACACACACACACACACACAACTCATACTCACACACAACCTTTCTGTGGTTTGTTCTTGAATCAGGAGCGGGCGTAGGCAAAGGTAGGCGACTACTTGAAGCTCCAGCAGCCACAGGGTCCCACAAAACACGTGCATAATATAAACGTATGAAAAGAAACTGAACGACTGAAAACCAAATCTCTTTTTGTAAGAAAACTCATAGTGGGTAGTGGTAGGCATAGTGGGTAGTGGTAGGCATGGGTAGGGGTTAGCCTGGGTAAACCCAGCCTCCACGTGACCTCTATTTATGCGCTCTCAGCTAGTGACTGATAGCACATAGAGGTCACGTGGAGGCTGGGTTTACCCAGGCTAGGTAGTGGTAGCTATAGTGGGTTCCCTGTGCCATTTATGCACTATTGCTTCTTGACTTTGAGCTTATATTTCTTGTCACTGCAAGAGATGTCAAGAAATTTGCTGCAGAAGCTACCCCCCCAAAGACGAGAAGAAATAACTGTTTGTAGTGTTGCCGCTAGTAATATGATCTCTGCCTTTAAGCTCAGCTTGAAGGTCATGTATGGAACGGATGGATTGAGAAACGTGAATGTTGGGGTTTCCTAGGAGGACCCCCAAATCACAAGCCTCTGAACTTGTCTTGAACTGTGCATATTTCTGGCTTGTGCTCTCTCATATCTTAGAATAGTTAGGGTGTCTGGGTAGCATAGATAAGAGGTAAAAGCACTCGCCTACTGATCTGCAGAGGGCGTGGAGAAATGATTGGAACACGAGGGGGAATTGGCAAAGTACAATTGGGGAGAAAATGGGAGAAAAAAAATCCCCATAAGAGTTTTCCATTTATTTACTGATTGCCGCAAAGACTGTATCATTTATACAATCAACCAACATGCGGCACCACAAATACCAAAAAAAAAACTACTAGAAAATGCAAATAACCCCACAATACATTTGCATTGTTACATAACTTTGAAACATTGACATTTTCCACATTGTATGATATGCTGTTGATTGGTCCAAAGGGTGACTGCATCATTCATGGGCTACGAGATGTTTGTTGTTGTGTTGTTCTTATTAGGAAAACCCAGTGTTGAAGAAATTGCTGCGACACAACATGGCAAGATTGAAGCTGAATTTGAGTCACTTTATTTGTGAAGAATACTCTGCTGTACATATAAACAGATAACTATTATTTATACTCTGCTGTACATGTAAATACATAACGATTATTTATACTCCGCTGTACATATAGGACGAATCAGAGTGACGTCACTTGCCACCCAGAAATGCGGAACCCCGCGGCAGTTAATAGTATGAGTTGTGCCAAACAAAATATTATTAATATTAATAGTTCATATCTCAAAAACTATACATGACATCGCTTATATTTTGACATTCTGAGTGAGAGCAGAAGTAGCTCAAGAGTCGGATGTATAATATATGCATGTCGTGTTAAAGTTGTGTGAACTGTCACAGTTTTTAAAATGTAAAGAGAGTTAACTGGCTAGAGTCAGCCACTCATGCCTCGCGCCATAGGGTTCCATTGCCATTGCCACCCAGTGACGCGGTTTGTTTACCAAAATGCTGCTCGGCTGATCCCTCGTATAAAAACACAACTATTATTTATACTCTGCTGTACATATAAACACAACTATTATTTACTCCGCTGTACATATAAACACATATTATTTGTACTCTGCTGTACAAACACATAACTATTATTTACACCGCTGTACATATAAACACATAACTATTATTTGTACTCTGCTGTACATATAAACACATAACTATT
>NC_139646.1:9712933-9722933 GCF_964638095.1 Poromitra crassiceps
TTAAAGTGAGCTCATGTTAACCCTAATTATTAATGGGCCCTGTGTGTGTGTGTGTGTGTGTGTGTGTGTGTGTGTGTGTGTGTGTGTGTGTGTGTGTGTGTGTGTGTGTGTGTGTGGCATGCATGCGTGCATGGGCATGTGTGTGTGCGTGAGTGTGTGTGTGTGGCGTGCGGCGTGCGGCGTGCGTGGGCATGTGTGTGTGCGTGAGTGCGCGTGTCTGTAACAGTGATGAAAGACACGCCATGACCCCTAGAAAAATGTACCAATGATTACTAGATCACACTATCAGGCATTGTACTGTATTTGCTTTAGTATGAATGTTTGAGAAGGTTTAAATTATTGACCATATAAGCACACATCATGTCCAGTGTTGGGCAAGTTACTTTCAAAATGTAATATACTACATATTATTAGTTACTTTCATTTGAAAGTAATAAGTTACATTACAATATTACTGTCTGTATAGAGTAACTCGTTACTTATTACACTACTTTTGCATTACTTTCACCAAAACAACAGCAGCAGCAGAATGACATCGCTGGATGCCCCGGAGCATCCCGAAAAATAATGTCAACCGCCTTGAAGTCACTGTAAACAATCCAAAATTCTAAATATTGGGCTGGGCGTGACTATCAGGCTGGGTGTGGCTGTCAGGCTGGGTGTGGCTGTCAGGCAGGGTGTGGCTGTCAGGCTGGGTGTGGCTGTCAGGCTGGGTGTGGCTGTCAGGCTGGGTGTGGCTGTCAGGCAGGGTGTGGCTGTCAGGCTGGGTGTGGCTGTCAGGCTGGGTGTGACTATCAGGCTGGGTGTGACTATCAGGCAGGGTGTGACTATCAGGCAGGGTGTGACTATCAGGCAGGGTGTGACTATCAGGCAGGCTGATGGCAGAAAACGGCAAACCGGCTGGTGTTCCTGAACACAAGAAAAAACCAAGTATAGGGATCAAAGGTCACGAGCAAAACATACGAAGAGGATCAAGGCTAGATTGTGGGCTCGCCGCATGCAGCTCGGCCGCATGCAGCTCATAGAACATCAGTGGTTATACAGGTAGGAAAAACTGCCTGGAGAGGGGGGGCTTTAAAAACCACTGGCCTAACATATCTTTGCTTCCCCGCCTCAGTAGGCTGATGATGATATTTAGTCTGTCACTCATTTCCCAGTTATATCAATCATAATCCCCACGATGACCTGAGACAATTTGAAATAGGATTACACCACACGCGTATGCACACACACACACCCACACACCCCCACACACACACACACACACACACACACACACACACACACACATGTGATTGTGTTATAACAGAAATTATCCTCGACGTGAGACTCAGCCTTCATTGTTCATCAGAATGAAGGATGAAGGCTGAGTCTCGCGTCGAGGCTAAAGAGAAATGTGCATCTATCTATTAAACAGGACCAATGGGGTAGCCTTGCCTGTGTGTGTGTGTGTGTGTGTGTGTGTGTGTGTGTGTGTGTGTGTGTGTGTGTGTGTGTGTGTGTGTGTGTGTGTGTGTGTGTGTGTGTGTGTGTGTGTGTGTGTGTGTGTGTGTGTGTGAATGAATGAATGAATGAATGAATGAATGAATGAATGAATGAATGAATGAATGAATGAATGAATGAATGAAAGTTTTATTTACGTGTCAGGACAAATTACATGACCCATCCCACATGGGATTATCAGACACATCAACATAAAGTAATTACCATATCGATTCCGGTGCATAAACAATACAAACACACACACGGCACACACAGCATGGACAGCAAAACACAGATTTAACTATGTAGTAAGTAAAATGAATTATCTATCATATGTCATCTTTTTCCTCCTATCCCACGCATGTGAAATATATTCGGAAAAAGCAAAGATGTTGTCAAAAAGGAATTCAAGTATGGCTCCTTCTTCAAAATCTAACAAGTTTAGCTCAGGGGAGTGAACTTTTTTAAATAGTATCTCTCGTAAGTCATGATACAATGGGCAATACAAAATAAAATGAAATTCATTCTCCACTTCCTTCAACTCACAATATTCACAAATCCTATTGTGTGTGTGTGTGTGTGTGTGTGTGTGTGTGTGTGTGTGTGTGTGTGAGCGATTGAGTGTGTGTTGCGTGTGTATGTGCAGTGCGAGTACACAAGATGTATAATCTTATTAGCGATACCACACTCAGAGGAGGGGATTGAGGTTAGATTAAGCCCTAATCCTCGTGGACCGTATGCTTATTGCACAGCAAGCACGACAACAAGTCAGGCTCCGCCCCTCCAACACAGACACACTACACACACACACACACACACATACACACAAACACACACTACAGTTTTCACCTATACACCCCTGATTGCTGGTTTACCGCTCTGCTTCATAACTCTCTCTCTCGCTCTCTCTCTCTCTCTCTCATATGATGACCTCACACCTCACCATCTCCAGAGCCGTCTTCCTGTTACCACGGTGATCCTGTTCCATCTCTGCTCCTTCTCCTCTTGATGACACAGACCGGACTGATAACAGAGGAGAAAAGCTCCATCTTATTTCCTCTGAGCGTGCGGGGGGCGGGGGAGTCGCGGACGGGACAGCACACGCAGTGGGAGGACAGGCAGGTGACGGTGTTGGCGTAACGACAGCGGAGACAGCAGCATGCCGACACAACAGATATCTGTGGTCTCAGTCCGCGAGACGGCCAGCGACGGCAAGAGCGCCCCTCGCTCCAAAGACAAGAACAAGGTGAGACGGAGACCCTAACCCCATCAGTGGTTCTAAAACTTTGTTTTTATTATAAATAGTCATACATTCCGTCATTGTGGATGGAATTATAGCGAAAATAAATGGTTCCCTTTTTTGCTGGGGACCCCCTGGAACCCCCCCTCAAGGACCCCTGGGGGTCCCCAGACCCAACTGCTCGATTTAATCTCTGCACTTGAAAGTTAAAGTCTGCACTTGATTCTGTGTGTTTGTGTGTGTGTGTGTGTGTGTGTGTGTGTGTGTGTGTGTGTGTGTGTGTGTGTGTGTGTGTGTGTGTGTGTGTGTGTGTGTGTGTGTGTGTGTGTGAGAGAGAGAGAGAGAGAGAGAGAGAAATAAACAACTAACTGTTAAAGGAATAGTTCACCTAAAAGTGAAAATTCTGTCATCATTTGTTAGTCCATATAACACACAGGTAGCCTGGTAAACCATCGATCCATCAGCCCAGGGCTGGCATTTTCAGAAAGTACAAAGTGCACGGGCCTGCCTCGTAGTTGACAGTGTAAACGGCCAATCAGGGATGCCGCTGGCAAAACAGTGATGGCTGCTCCCATGGCTCTGCAGGTGCTGAAGCAACGAGCACGAGCAGCAACCTTAACGTTAGTAAACAGCTTTCAGTTATTGCACTTATTGCACAAATAGACCCAATAACAACAATTAAACAAAAACAAGAGTATGCACCAGCGGAGTTTCTCGATGGAAAAGACATGTTCACCATTCTTGGGAGTGGATTTGGATTTGACTGGATCCAACGCTGATTGGCTGAAGGACTGGATTTGGCGACGCTGATAGGCTGAAGGAGTTGTCTGTCAAGGCAATTACTCCCACCAGACTCCCACCCACTGAAATGACTGTGGACGGCTTGGAGTCCAGATTGATACAGAGCTAAACATAACAATGTGAGGTCACGTTCAGGATGCTTTTAACCAGGCTCACACACAGAGAGGTTGCCAGCAAAACTTTGTAGCAGCCTTATCCAAAACAACTGAAGTCAATGAGGACGTGTTCTTCAGCCTTATCCAAAACAACTGAAGTCAATGAGGACGTGTTCTTCAGCCTTATCCAAAACAACTGAAGTCAATGAGGACGTGTTCTTCAGCCTTATCCAAAACAACTGAAGTCAATGGGGACATGTTCTTAATGCCTTATCCAAAACAACTGAAGTCAATGGGGACATGTTCTTAATGCCTTATCCAAAACAACTGAAGTCAATGAGGACATGTTCTTAATGCCTTATCCAAAACAACTGAAGTCAATGAGGACATGTTCTTAATGCCTTATCCAAAACAACTGAAGTCAATGAGGACGTGTTCTTAATGCCTTATCCAAAACAACTGAAGTCAATGGGGACATGTTCTTAATGCCTTATCCAAAACAACTGAAGTCAATGGGGACATGTTCTTAATGCCTTATCCAAAACAACTGAAGTCAATGAGGACATGTTCTTAATGCCTTATCCAAAACAACTGAAGTCAATGAGGACATGTTCTTAATGCCTTATCCAAAACAACTGAAGTCAATGAGGACGTGTTCTTAATGCCTTATCCAAAACAACTGAAGTCAATGGGGACATGTTCTTAATGCCTTATCCAAAACAACTGAAGTCAATGAGGACGTGTTCTTCAGCCTTCTCCAAAACAACTGAAGTCAATGAGGACGTGTTCTTTAGAGTTCCAAAACAAAAACAGACTATACACACGCAAAAAATGCAAATCAGTCAACTCGGCTGTAGTTAAGATTTGCACTAAATTATGGTGTAAATTATACAGTAGGTCTTTTTAGAATTCTGAAGAACTGGTCCCCACTGACTTCAGCTGTTTTGTAGAAAGAAGGCTGCAACAAAGTTGTGCTGGCAACCTCTCTGTGTGTTATATGGACAAACTTCATCTGTGTTTCAACTGGCATGAGTGGGAGGAGATGATGACAGAATTTTCATTTTTGGGTGAACTGTTCCTTTAAATTGACTGGATTCCAGAGAACTTTTTCATTTGCTAGAAGAAGAAATAGCATAGAAGTCACCTGACCGGCTCTTGCATGTGTGTGTGTTCCGGGACCGGGAGTTACCTAGATGCCTGTGGCTTGTGTGTGAGCGTGTACATGAGTTCATCATGCATACCTGTGTGTCTCTCTCTCTGCGTGCGTGCGTGCGTGCGTGCGTACGTGCGTGCGTGCGTGCGTACGTGCGTGCGTGCGTGCGTGCGTACGTGCGTACGTGCGTGCGTGTGTGTGTGTGTGTGTGTGTGTCTGTGTGTCGGCACTCAGCACGCATATGGATTTCACTGTGCTCAATATTATGTTTGTATTAGTGAACATTTGCCATAAACAAGAAGAATTGAGGTTGTTCCTTATTTATTGTTGGTGTACAGATTCATAGCTATCTATAATTCCAGGAGTGTCTGTCTGTCTGTCTGTCTGTAATGTATGTATGTATGTATGTATGTATGTATGTATGTATGTATGTATGTATCTATGTATCTATGTATGTATCTATCTATGTCTGCGCACAATCATTGTGATGTCATCAGTGAATGATGTCATGCGAAGACATGCAGACATACAGAAAGCCTCAAACATCAACTTGGACTCAAGGATGATCTGATTAGATTTTTGTGGTCAAAGTCACTGTGACCTCACGAACGCCATTCCCAAGTTCGTTAACGTGATATCTCAGGAACGCCTTGACGGAATGCCTTCCAATTTCACTCAAACATCGACTTGGACTCAAGGATGAACTGATTAGATTTTCGTGGTCAAACCGTGGTGCGGTCGTTCTAGTTTGTCATGTCCCTCCCCCCCCCTCATTTATTTGGGAAGGTGGTCCTCTGATTTTTTTTTAACAATCATAAGTGGGCCTTAAATTACGAAAGGTTGCGGACCCCTGACCTAATAATCCCTTCTGCAGAAACATGTCCACACATAGAGTCAGCGAACACTCTGCTGCACATCTCCATCAGGGCAGAGAGAGGTGAGTGGCAGCAGAAGGTTCTCCTGGCACAGTGTTTGCACACTGCATTGACTGCTAATGCTTTATGCTTTAAGAGACACGGCCCGGAGAGGCGGGCGCTGGCTGGGCTCACTGAGCTGTAACGTTAGCAGCAGGAGGGAACTGTGCGTTTCCTTTTTAGGAAAGCCATCTTTGCAATGAGTAAATTCTGTTTTCTGTTGTTTATGGATCCAGTGTTTCTTTGTCACATTTCTTCCTTTGTCGGGAAATGCCAGTTGTCTCTGAGAGTTGCAAGCATGCAGATTTATTACTAGAGAAACTTGACACAGTGCTGAGCTGCATCTCAAATTAATCTTCACTTCCCCAATTCAGCTAAGGTGACCAGATGTCCCCGATTTTCAGGGACAGTCCCCGTTTTTGGTGACCTGTCCCCGGCTGGAGCTGTCCCCGAAAATGTCCCCGATTTTCTACTGGCGTCTGCGGCCGATAACTCTAGCTCTAGCGGGCTCATTCTTAAATCTAGAGTGAAGATACTTGCAGGGTATGAAACTGTAAGACCTACAGCATCCATTGGGACCAACAATGCCATGCTACCTTGTCGGGAAGGAGCTAAATAATTAATTTTGAAAAACCGGCATGGTCAATTTCAAAGGGGACTCTTGACCTCTCACCTCAAGATATCTGAATGAGAATGGATTCTATGAGTCCAATGAGTCTCCCCTTTACAGACGTGCCCACTGGCCAACCACTCAAGCAAAAAGGTTGCAGGAGGCTTACGGGCGGGTTAAAAGCATATCACAGCATCACGTCTATGTAGCTCATTGATCCAGGCATCCAACAAGTGTTTACATGTTCTGCTGCAGCTCTTTCAGCAAATCTGGAACAATGAAAAAGCACTCAGGAGAACACCGAAAATACCTTTTGAGATCTGAGGGTATTCATAAAACATTCGACGCTGTAGGTTTGGACGGCCAGGCCCTAATGCTGCTGGAGAACACAGTGACATTTTGAAAAGGGTCACAGTGAATGAAGTGTGTGTGTGTGTGGGGGGGGGGGGGGGGGGCACCAGGGGCCTCTTCGTGAAGCCGACACTGTCTATTACAGTACAACAGCCATGGGCAAAGTAAATGAAACCGGAATCATCCCCCTTTTTTATTTCATAGGTAATAACATTGGATATTTTAATGATATATTGATTGCCGGGCTGGAAATTGTCCCCGATTTTCATTTGAGAAATCTGGTCACCTTACAATTCACTTCACTTCACTTCTTTCAGTTGATGTGTACCACTTATCTGTGTGGCATATATACTGTTGATCTGCTATCTCACCCCCCTTTCCCCCCACTAAAAAAGACAACAACAACAAAATGTGTCTGGTTGGAAGGGGTGGAGTGGAAAAGGACATGGGGTGGTAGCGCCTTTTCAGTTCCTGCACCCTCCCTCTGGAACGTCCTCCCCAAACCACATCCAGCAACCACCCTACTGTACCATCTTTCACCCAGGCCGTCAAAACCCACCTCTTCAAACCGCCCTTCACCTGCTATCATCTTTCCCTTTCCTAAGTTTCTGTAACTGTGGTGACGACTGCATACTTTAGCCACATCCCTTCAGCCATACTTTAGCCACATCCCTTCAGCCATAACCTAATGAGTGTTAAGCCTTCTTCGTGCTCTGTTCATCCTATCTGTTTCTCTCTTCAGGCAACTGCTAAGACTGTTAAAGTGACAGGCTTTAGGGCCAAGAAAGTATAGATAGATAGATAGATAGACTTTATTGCAGACTCAAGGTCCATACAAAAATACAGTCAAATACACATAATACAAAAAAGATTAAAAGAAAACACAAAATAAAAATAGTCTAGTGACTCATTTTAAAAGACACCTATACCAGTGCTCCCAAAGCTGAGACGTGCTGCTGAATAGTGAACATATTCTTAGGAACTTGGGCATCCGTGTGAATACTGTCTTCCAAGAGAATGTCGTGCTCAGTGGAAATGGATAGCTGTTTTGTTATTGTACAAGATGTGGACAAATCCCTGCAGTTTTCACTTTTTACTCCGCTAGTTTACTTGCACATCACACACCGCTTGATCTCTACATTTGGGGGTTTAAAACAGAAAGTAATAATTGACACACAGCTGAACAGGTTTGACTGCTGTGCTTTGACGTGTGTAAAATAACTCTGTGGCCAGAGTGAAGGAGAGAGGAAATATCATCAGCCTCAATGCCTGATTCCAGTCAACAGATTTGGTTTCTTTTGGTGGCTTACCCGAACATCTTAGCCGCCATATTACAATGTGACTCATATGGTAACTCCTACACATGCTGTCTACCAACAGATGAGAGCCTGCATGCAAGTAAATGAGGCACTGATGTCAGTGCCTGATGGTTAATGTCAAGGTTGAGTTCAGACAGTCAAGTCAGTGTCTTCTGGAAAGTTCTATCAAAAGCTCTTGCTCTTGCTCATTCACTTTATGTAGCCCCACCCACTTGACCCAGTTGTGTTACAACTTCCTGTTCAAAACACCGTCTGTTTCAAACCTAGTCTGTCTCTGTCTCTGCACACACCTTAATTCCCCACCGCAGTGTGGCCACAGTTAACACAATGAGCACAATGTAAGTACTGTACCGTCACAGGAAGTGTAAACACAACAGGAAGTCATTGGCTGACCCCTGACCCCTGACCCCTGCGTTGGAACATAAGGTGAACGGCTGTAAATAGAGACACATTGCAGGGCAGCATCTCCTGCACACAGCAGGGCCAGCAGCTAATAGGATTGGCTGGCTTGACCTCGGGCCAGAACCAAGTCATGGAGACACGTGGCCGAGCATGACTCTGTCTTGACCAATCAAATACAGGCATGGCTGAGAGAACACTGGATATTGTGCAACATGAGGGTACATGATGTATTGTTTCGGAAATAAATAAATAATAATAAATGACTTGTGTGTGTGGAAAAAAAATCCCACACAAGTGATCACTTTTTTAGTGCACAGGTATCTTTAGTATTAAGTGTCTAGTATTTAAAGTATTTAAATTGAAATTAAAATTAAATCATGTTAAAAAAAAACGAATTATGCCTGTTTATTACTGTGATCGATATTGAGATCTGGGGACAAAATGTGACTTCTTATGTTGTGATTGATGCTCAGTCTCTATGGAGGTTCCATTATACTGTTAGCTATACTATGTTGTATACACCGAGAAAGCGTTGGTGGTAAGCACCAGCCCCCCTATGTGCCATTAAAGCATAATATTTCCAGGTGTTGTTGGGCACGCTCTGATGGTTCTCCTCCTCTCTGCAGGGGAGGAAGGCTCCTGGGCGCTCAGGGAGTCGATCCAGCAACATCTCCAAGGTAACCACTGAATGTCAGAAAGCTTAAAGGGCCAAGGATGTCAAGGTCACAGTTCATACGGTATGGTACAGTAGCATCGCCTAACCAAGCAGAATCTGATGTGCTGGGATGTGCTGCTGTATGTGTTGCTGCTACAAGTCACTCCTGTGCATTCACACTGATGTTGAGCTCTCCTTTTTCATAAACTCCTGACTAGACGCTGGCTGTTTACTTGCACATCAATATTAAAGCAGCTACGAGCAAGATTTTCGATTGTTATTAAACAGTCTAAATTTAATATCGATGCATCACATCTTACCTCAGATAGTAGACGAGACCAACGCAGAGTAGTCTCGCTTGAACCCCGAGTGAATCGGCCAGTGTTAGTCTGTCTGTGGCCAGGGCAGATCAGGAAGTGAAATGAAACGATTTGCAGCAGCCACTTCGGCCATAACCACAAAATAACTTCCAAAAAACCTGTTAGAATATAACGAGAGATGTTCGCGAGAGTAGCAAGCCCCTGCATGGCGTTCTCCTTGTTTATGGTCTGTTGCTAGGCAGAGCGAAACGGCGGAAGGCAGGCAGCTGCCGTGAACCGTTTCGTTTCACTTCCGGGTTTATCCGGCCCGCTGGTAGACAGATAGAGAGCGAGAGCCCTCTGGTGACGCGAGGTTAGACAGACACAGACTCTATAATCATCAAGAGAGCAATCTCCGATTCACACGGCTTTGGTCTCAGCTACTATTATAGGTAAGATGTGATGCATCAATATTGTAATTATACTGTTTAATAACAATCGAAAATCTTGCTCGTAACTGCTTTAAAATCTTATTTAATTTATTGATGTATTCTGAGTCACTCGAGTCATGATACACTAAAATCTGCATGCTTAAAATAACCTAAATGTTTACATAATAAGCTGCCTAATTAATCTTATCATGTCATAATCTGAAAATGGAGGCGTATAAAGATGTTCT
>NC_139646.1:9725433-9950433 GCF_964638095.1 Poromitra crassiceps
TAACTACGGCGCAGGTCCCTGATTGGCCTGGGTCCATTATCATTTCTGGAAATGGCTGAGGACGGGTGGAAGTCCAGACCAAACTGTGAGAGCGAAACAGAATGTGAGGTCACGTGATCAGGATTGTTTTACCAGGGCACGCGCTAATTAGCTAATGATGTGATGTCATCAGTGATAATGTCAAAATTGATGTCATAAGGGCGCGTACACACACACACACACACACACACACACACACACACACACACACACCTCTTGCTCAGAGGGGTGGGCTGACCACAAACCTTGCTGACACCCACACTTCTACACATTGATAATAACATACATCGGTGTCAGGATGGAATAATGTGTTTCTTACCCCCACCACCACCACCACCACCCCTCTCCATCTCTCTGTCTTCCAGTGGGAGAAGCTCCAGATGTCGAAGAGTGAGAGGAGAAAGATCTTCTGTTCGGTGTTGTTTCACCTGATAGCCATAGGGTGTGTGTTGTGGTCAGTCTATGTTCTGGTCAAGAGAACTGCGGAAGAGATCAGGCTTGGCAGGGACGGTCAGTACTTTCCCACTTCCCTCCCCTCTCACATACCAGGGCCATGCAGAGCAATTTCAGAAACTTGAGCCTGATCATGTGTGATTGGTGAAAAGGAATCTATAGCTTTTCACATACAGAACAATGACCAATTATTCTGTCATTTAATGGTAATTTCTAACCAGTTCATTTCCCCATTATGTCGTTTTAACGCATTTGTGCTTGAACTCTAATATGCAACATTATACTGTAAAAGACTGAAAGTATTGCATTTTTTTTTTTACACTAATCCAATTTCTGCCACCTAAATTCATAGCAGAGCAAGGACAGTAGAGTGATGGTCAGAATGGCTCAGTGTAGTGATGCATGGCAACTTACCTGTTTAGTGTTGACAGACTGATCTCTGCCTGCCTGACTGGTTATGTGACTTTCAATACAAGATGTAGCATCCTGTGTGTATTCTTGCATTCACTCAATCTATAGTGACACTATAGTGAAAAGTGTGTGCATGTGTGTATGTGTCCTATACCACTCCTCAGTGTGACACTGCCTTTAGACACATTCATGAGGACTACGGAAATATGGAAGCCAAATTCAGCAGTATTTGATAGATGGCTGTTAGTAATATAATAATAATAATATTGATGCCTGTAAAGATAAGATTTTGCGAATTTGAGCAATCTAAGCTTAATTTGCTTAATTTAAGCATTTAGCTGAGGCTCTTATCCTGAGCAGCTTTCTATGAACAGGTAGAAGTTCAGAGTCTTTCTGAAAGACACAATACATTATGACTGTTGATGGATACATACAGTTTGATGCAAACT
Source organism: Poromitra crassiceps (assembly GCF_964638095.1). Lineage (NCBI taxonomy): Eukaryota > Metazoa > Chordata > Actinopteri > Beryciformes > Melamphaidae > Poromitra > Poromitra crassiceps. The sequence goes on from NC_139646.1 coordinate 9,726,786, forward strand.
GCTGCCTCAATTTGTTCCAGTCTGTTGCACATTTGCACAAAGTACTGCAAATTGAGCCCTCGCTGCTTTGAATTCACTCTCCCTGCAACAGCTACTTTCATTAGCATTGTTTTGGTTTGCATGTGACAGTGTGGCGTAATTGTGCTGTGATGGTGGTGTATCTGTGTAGTCTTATAGAGACAAAAAAAATAGATGCAGCATGGTAGGAACATTTTATATTCCAGTATATATTAACATTACATACGGTAGAAGTGTAGACTAGAGTAGCGTCTACAAAGATTACAGAGAAACTACACTTACTCTTGATTTCAGATGAATTGTGGAGAGTTGCTCTGATGAAGTACTATACGCCAGAGGGTAAGCTCAGTTCTGTACACACTAGCCATGTTGGTCCCTGACACATCCAGCAGGTTGACCCATAACCCATCGTCATGTGTGTGTATGTGTGTATGTGTGTGTGTGTGTGTGTGTGTGTGTGTGCGTGTGTGTGCGCGCGCACGCGCACCTCAGGTGTCCTGGAGTGGCCGTTCTGGACCAAGCTGATCGTGGTGGCCATAGGCTTCACCGGGGGCCTGATCTTCATGTACATCCAGTGTAAAGTCTACCTGCAGCTGTGGCGCCGCCTCAAGGCCTTCAACCGCATCATCACTGTGCAGAACTGCCCCGAGAAAGGCCTGCGCCCCCCTCAGGCCCGGCCCGCCGCCCTGGCCAACGGCAAGCACCAAACCGCAGAAGTTCCCATTAGCTCCACCCCCGCCGCCGCAGCGCCGGCGTGCAGTCAGACGGACTCGGACCAGTCGGTGGAGGCTGCCGTGGCACCTGCACTGAACCCTGTCTGACTCTCCTGTCTGTGAGAGGCGTGAGTACAGTAGGGTGTGTGACGATGACTCACTGGGTGTTGAGAGTTTTGTTGTGTGCTTCTCGTCTCCTGTGATCACTGATCTTGTGAGTCACAATGTGTGGATTCAAATGAAACAACCTACCCAGTCCTTCAATGATGAAGGAATGCTAACGAGGGGGGGGGGGGGGGGGGGGCAGCCGTGAAATGGAGGTGCAGACAGTGGACAGAAGGTCAAGACCGAATGTGGAAAAAAACAGCGGGTGAGGAGAAGACAAGGAAGTCATGCGAGGCTGTTTTATTACTGTATGTATGCATTTTTTGAAATTGCATTTAAGTGGGTCAAAGGTGAGAGAGTAAAAAAAGTACAAAAAGGCACGCACATCCAGTGAGGGGTTAAAACCAGGTGCAGGACCGAAGTGCAGATAAGTAATAAAAATACTGCACACTGGCAGCTGCTCCCAAATATTTATTTGACCACAAAAAAGTGACGTTTCGGGCAAGGCCCTTCCTCAGACATAAATGAAGTGTAGGGACACACCCCTTAAGTACCCTCGCAGGGGTCACCTGACACATCATGTGATACATAAAATTAAACATACAGTGCACTTGTTCACATAATCAAATGGCAACTGGCAATATCAAAACATCATTGTCTCAAAGGACAATAATGGAAGTATTCAGAACAACTTGAATATCACATAAACTGGGGTTATCAGGCATAAACCGTCATAATGAAATGTAATATTTAAGAAGAAAGTGTGATGTGAACTATTACAAGGTGGTCTCTACTACTTTAAAATTGTGGTAGTAGTAAAAAAGTATATGAAGATACCACAGCTGTGAAGAAAATGACACAGGACAGAGATACTAGACAGAGCAATATTCACTACAATGTGGACATAATGAGATTAGCACACACAAAAGCACACCTACAAGCACACCTGCAAAAGGACTACAAATGACTACAAAAATGGCCGCAAGTCAAAATCTTCGTTCAAAAAACAGCGGGTGAGGAGAGGACAAGGAAGTCATGTGAGGCTGTTTTATTACTGTATGTACGGTATGCATTTTTTGAAATTGCATTTAAGTGGGTCAAAGGTGAGAGAGAACACCCTATAGACGCTGATTCTAGCTAATAGCTATTAAGCAACTCTCCTTCTAGACAATCTTCAGACACCAAAGAGTTACATATACTGAAAAACTAAATTGAGTGATTTAAGCAGTGTCTGTAGCTCAGTCTGACGCATGTATAAAATAGAATGTGTTGAAAAAGTTGAAGCAATTTGTCTTAAATATTTCCTAAAATAGCAAATCCCAAGTAGCCCAGTTGTCACATTTTGCTTGACAGTATACAGCTTTACATGGTCCTGCTCTGCCAGGTAACGTTATCAATATTATTGGTATATTTGTTATCACTGTGATGGTTCCCATTCTAATCTTGTTTTGTACATTAGAGTTAACAGTGGTTGTGGTTGTAGATGGGGACTTGGACTTGAGTCACACTTAAGTCACACACAGTGACTTGACTTGAGACTCATCTTCAAAGACTTAAGACTTGACTTGGATTTGGGACTTGTGAACAATCTCTTTTGGGGGGGGGGGGGGGGGGTGCAGTAACATGCACCAAAATGTCTATTAATGCCATCCAAACAATGCTGATACTGTATTCTAATGAGTAGAATACACTGTAAAATCCTCACATCTATATCTATTAGAATCTAATCTAATAGATAAAGGTGTGAGGATAATACAGTACGTTTTGAATTCCTTAGTTTTAGCTATGCAGTGTTCGAAGCAAACTGGATGGCATGTAGCAGATGATAGAACGCTCATCCATAAGAGATTTGACTTAGACTTGTGACAAAAGAGTTGAGACTTGACCCTCAAAGACTTGAGACTTGACTTGCTAAAACTGACTTGTGAGCATCTCTGGTTGTAGATTTAGATTGACACAATATGTGATTGACCATTAAGTCTATAAATTGCAACATTTATTTACACCTTTCTACAGTTTTAATTAGGTGTTTACCAGTCAACATCACAGAAAAATAAAATTTCACTCTTATATCCACCACAGTATTAGAGCATTCAATTTCTATGTCGCAACCTTTTTTCTATTTCTGATTGGATGAAAATTAGTTTTCAAGTGACATACAATGCAAATGTGTTTGTTCAATAAACAATGAATGTAGATCCACTCACTATGCTTGTGTGAAATTACTGAGCAACAAGACATAAAAGAGACATGGATCTCTGAATGTTTTGTCGCCATCTCTGAATGTTTTGTCGCCATCTACTGGTCAATGTTGGAAGAGCAGCAAGCTTCAGTTGAAGCATGAAGGCACACAGTACACACGTACACTTTTTTTTTACAGTGTAAAAAAAAAAAAAAAGTCTATAAATACAGCTCTAGGCCTGATTTGATGGTGTTCAGTTCCACAGGTAATTCACAGTTCTACTGTACTGCTGTCCTGGATGGATGACTGAGGCTTTGATATTGAGCCACGGCCTCAATCTGAGTCTGACAGCAATGCATCGTCCACCTGGTCATCATCATCATCATCGTCTCCCGCCTCATTTTTCTCCTCTTCTTCGTTCTTTCTGTCCACTCCTTTTTTAGACACCTTTCGCAGTTTAATGTTTGGAAGTTTCTTCAAATCGCCAGACCATTCTCTGCAAAATCACAAAACAACATCCCATGTTATCAGACAGCATGTTCATTTAAGACAAGATATGCCACAGTAGCAACTAGCAGAACAGTACCAGGGGAAATTAAGTACAGAAGATAATAAAGAGAATATGTGGTAATAAGATTAAAAAGAAAGTAAGGTGCATAATATAAAACTATAGACAGAGCAAAAATGTAAATAAATGCAAACAATAATAACAAATGCATATCCATATATATGTACTGTATATATACATAATCAGTAGTTTTGACTGGTCCAATGTGTTAAGTCTACAGTTGAATCAACTTGAATCCAAAACGGTCATCCTTTCCTTTCACTATGTAAAGCAGTGGAGTCTTTCTCTCCAAAGCATGTTTGTGAAAGGAAGAAAAGAAAAGAAAAAAAGTTTTTTTCTTTTTCTTTTCATGGCTCTTAATGTGCTTTATGGAGGAGGCAGCTAAATGATACAGATGACTCAATGACTGTCTCAACGGGCTAGCTATGTGTTTGAATCCTCGGCACGATCATATTCTATATGTAGTCTTTGAAACTGAATGGTCAGGGCCTCTGCTTATTGCAAATACAATGTACTAAGCGTAAATAAAAAGGTAATCTTTGCACTACCATGGTGTGTACGTCAGGTGCGTAGGAGGAACATCTTGTTTAGGTACGTAGGAGGAAAGTCTCACTAAAGTGAAGTCAGTGTGCGGAAGTCTACTGCTTCTACGACTAAATACACTGACTGTACTGAATCTTCAGTTTGGGCTGGAGGATTTCATTCCCATCAACTAACCTGAATGTTTTCAGATGCTTTGCATTGATGATGTCTGGAATCTCTGTGAAGAAGACACAACATAGAGCATTATGACTCATTCTAAAATAGGTTTGTGCATGTGTGTTTGTCAGAGAGGGACTCACCAAATCCATTGCTCTCATATTCCGCCCGCTCTCGCTCTACAGTCTGTTTGATGGCAGCCTCTCTGGCACCATGGCCACCCTGCCGACCCTTGATCCCATTCATCAACTCAATCTGCTCAAGTTCGGAATCAAATCTTTGAAGGTACCTAAACAAACACATGGAAACACAAAATTGTGCATTCTATTATAGGTATAGAAAACTACAGACAACTTGGACAGAAGAGAGGTTAGAGGTACTTCTAACAACACAAAATCCACAACATTAAGCCAAAAATACAATTCTCCATGTGCCGATCAATCTTTGTGATATAATACTAAAACCAGAACACTAACCACTAAAAACAGACCATTTTAAGAATTAGAAAGACAAACATGTATGTCTGAAAATTAACAAAAAATGTAAATCAAAACTAAAATGACTAGTGACAATCACAATTTATTTTTTCTTTTACATTTCAATTATGTCACAGGCATCTTCTTTTGTGAATGTTGTCTTTGTAGGATCCAACTGCTTCTGGAACCACGACAGTTTCTCACCTGCAAGTCAAGAGAGCGAGAGAGACAATGAGTGTGCTTTTTATACTTCCACCTGCTTGCCATGTAAAATATGCAAAAACACAAAAAGATACATTTTGAGGCAACTCACCAATGCTGCTCAGACGTGTGGCTTTCTCATTCTTCTGCCTACAGTCAAGTATAGAACAAAAAAACATTGAAATTAAAGCTGTGCCATCACCCACAGCACTTTCTTTGGGGAGAGTTTGTGACATTCAGTAGCCCATTTAGTTTTATTTTAACCTTTTACATTTGCAGAAATCTAGTTGTAGTTCATTTTATCGGTAGATAGACTAGATACTTCATTTTAGCCATGTTATATGAATGAAAACCATGTTTTTCCTTAAAAACAAAGCAAGTGTGATGTCACCTATCACCAGGCACCGAAGATCAACCAATAGCAGATAAGATACATAAGATAGTACTTTTTATCCCCTTGGAGAAATCCATCCAGGTACCACAGCAGCAACTAGCAGACAATGCCAAGGAAGTCAAGCATAATTCAAGTATTACAGGGATGCAAAGTCATGTATAGTGAAAAAGGTGGCAGACACAAAATCATTCACTTAAGTGCCCTATTTAGTATTTTGTATGGAAAAGGGTGACTGTCACCTAAAGGTGACTAGTTTGCATCCCTGGATAGAAGGAAGGTAATAGAAGAAACAGCAAGCACATGGCCATTTCAGTGGCATCATGCTTTTGACCATCAGATGTCGGGCTTTACACAGACTTGCGTTTGGGGTTTACTATTAATAAGTAGTCTTGTGATTTCTCATTATCAATATCTTAATAATGGCTCAGCTCGTTATGTATCTGCAGACCTCTCTTTCTTCCCCAGTCGCAGCTCCTCTCGGGCGAGGTAGGCAGCTTTCCTGCTGAACGGATGCACAGCCTTCTCCGCCCGGACTTTTCCTTTCTGCGCCTTGGGCTGAAACACACAGCGACACGGTTAAAACCACTACTTTATTTATTGGTGTTACGGTACAGATCAAACATAACTTGCACGCTAACTACTTAATACCATTTTAACTGTAAAAGCACGCGTGGATCCTCTGTTGACAACTGAACGGAAGTGGACTGGTCCGTCTGTCAAATATGCCAGAGTCGAGTTGCGGACGATGGTGTAACAAAGTTCCGGTTTCCATTGGGTACCGAAGTTCGTCAGCAATTCATTAAAACCAAGTTTCACTGTGAAACTACTTAAAAAACGAAGATAATTAAACTTTCTGCCGGTTCAAATATGTTTTTCTAATGATTTCTCTTTGTCTCTTCACAAAATATTCATTATAAATTATATAGCCGGCTGTCGTCGTGGGTTTATGGTGCATTTTCAGGTCATTTTTATTTCAGACAGACAGACAGACAGACAGACAGACAGACAGACAGACAGAAAGACAGTTGGAATCTCTCAGTTTTATGAGTGCATACGTCTGTGTGTCATCTAGGCTACTTATGGATGGAATTATAATGAAAATAAATTATTCCCCTTTTTCCTGGGGACCCCCTGGAACTCCCTCATGGACGCCTGGGGGTCTCTCCAGACCCCATTGAGAACCACTGGCCTAATTGATTGGTTTTCCAATTGCGTTTGGCTTTTCTGCTTCTCTGCGTGCATTGCGTGTAGGCCTACTCATTTACACAGGTTTACTTTGTCGTGTCTTTTTCACATGGTAATCAAATGATTAAACAGTAACAAAGCTACCGTAGTTTCTGGTAAGATTTATATCAAGCTTAAAGCAAGAGACAAGAAGGTTTTACTATGAATAAGTAGTCTTGTGATTCCTCATGATCAAAATATTAATGGCTCAGCTGGGTTGTGGGTTTATAGCCTTTCGTCAGGCGATCATGCTCCCATTGACTCACTCTGTCAGTGCATTGATCAAATTAACGATTGGATGTGTAAAAACTTCCTTCAGCTAAATAAAGACAAAACTGAGGTGATCGTTTTTGGTCCGAAAGAACGACGACTTCAAATTGCAGCCTGCCTCGAGGTTCTTTCCTTTAAGCCAAAGGACCAAGTAAAAAACCTTGGAGTTACTATCGACTCCGATCTTAATTTCAGCTCACACATTAAGTCGGTCAGAAAATCTGCTTTCTATCATCTTAAAAATATTGCTCGGATTAGGGGCTTCATGTCCAGTCAGGACTTGGAAAAACTAATTCATGCCTTTATTTACAGTAGATTAGACTACTGTAACAGCCTTTTTTCAGGTCTGTCAAATAAAGAACTTAGGCAACTCCAGCTCATTCAAAATGCTGCTGCTAGGGTTTTAACTAGGACTGGGAGGGCTAATCACATTACCCCTGTTCTTAAATCTTTACACTGGCTCCCTGTAGGTTACAGAATTAAATTTAAAATCCTTCTTTTAGCTTACAAATCACTCAACGGCCTAGGCCCACAATACATGGCAGATCTCCTCCCTCGCTATGAACCAACTAGACCTCTCAGGTCAGCTGGGTCCGGCCTAATAGCTGTCCCAAGGATCCACTCGAACCAGGGCAGGGCCGCCTTTACACACTGTGCTGCTGTTAGCTGGAACAACCTGCCTGAGGCCCTCAGATTTTCCTCAACACTTTCTATTTTTTAAAATGGTCTAAAAACTTTTCTGTTTAGCACTGCTTTTAACTGTTGAAATGTCTATTTATCCTATTATTTTCCTGTATTGACCAAACGTGTAGCATCTTACTGATTTTTTGCTTTTTATTGTCTTTTTATCTTCTTTTATTCTCTTATGTCTGTAATGTCTTGTGAAGCACTTTGAATTGCTTTATGTATGAAATGTGCTATATAAATAAAATTGACTTGACTATAGTGCATTTTCAGATCATTTTTATTTCAGACAGACAGACAGACAGACAGACAGACAGACAGACAGACAGACAGACAGACAGACAGACAGACAGACAGACTGAGACAAGAAGGACATTTATTTGAAAATAAATTTGATTTGAACATACAATAATATGACACCTAAATATCAAGTTTGCCACCTGGGGGTATCTTCAGAAGTACACTTTGTATTAGCCTACAGTATATTAACAAAGTTGTAGACTGTTATGATTTAATTATCTTCCAAATGACCCTCAGCACAACATGCTTCATGTGTATAATAGTGATATTCAAATGAGGTTTATTTGAAGATATTCAAATTATGTTTATTTGAAGATATTTAAATGAGCTTTATTTGAAGAGAGAATTGTTCTTATGGGAATTGTGTTTCCCCGGGTTATGTAACCTTGAGCCATATTGCTCATCGTGACTCACACAATTGCCTAACCCTCTTTTGTCAGCAGTTCTGAGAACGATTTCTAGTATTTGAACAATGTGTGACAATGTATTTTGATAACATTTTCAGTAGGCCTATGTCATATGGCAAATAAGTTCATATGATTTAGCCCTTGCTTCATGCTAAAACCTCATTGATGGGGCAGACAGTCGATTCTTTTAAACGCAGGCCAACAGCCTGGATAATCATGCCAATAGAACTGTGTCATCATTGATCAGTAGCCTATTTTAGCAGAAAGACGGAATTATTGTCCCGAGTAGCCTAAATTCATATCAAGTAAGAGATTATCCAATTAGACAACCGGTTTACAGCCTCAGATTAGATTCTGCATCCATTATGAACAAAGTTATTTTAGGCGTCCACAATCCTCCTGATAGACAATTTGCAAAAGAAGCACTCTACACCAGCTGGCTCCCACAAGCAAATGTTTTTCCTTCCTCCGAGTTTGTTCAGCTTCCCCTCCGGTCTGTAAGGCTGCATACCTAACAGGAGGAATGTGATTCTACTGCAGCCAGACTTGTGGCTACAAGCACACAGTTGATTGCATCACATCCGACAGAGTTATCTGCCTGAGTCTGTGGGTGTGTGGTGCTTTTTTTCTTTCCTTCTTCTCTTCTCTCTCTCTCTCTCTCTCTCCCTCTTTCTGTGTTACGTGTAGGTGAGCCCAAGTCAAATCAGGAAGTATGATGCCATGACAGACAGTAGGGAAGGAAGCAGGCACACAATGGCACCATGTCTGCCCATAGGCCCGGTAACATGAGAGGCTCCTGGGAAATGACCCCTCTTCTGCTGCTGCTGCTGCTGCTGACCAGCCTGGCCGGGACAGGTAGGAACGGCAATCTAACCCTAACCCCAACCTACTAACTATCTACGACCTACTAACTATCTACGACCTACTAACTATCCTAACTGAATCTGCACACTCTCAACGTCCCTCTCTCCTGCCTGATGTGTCTTCTGTGTTTCACTCAGTCTACTACCTCACTTGATGATGATGAGTGTAAAGTCTGTGGTTGAGTGTTTAAAGAAATATATAACCGTTGATACTTTGCTAATAACAAGGCTTACAGAGCCTATAAGTACTCTTGAGAAATGTTTTCCTGTGTGGTTACGTCTTCCCTCGGACAGCGGTCCAGAAGTGGAAAGTAACAAAGTGTGTTTACTCAAGTATTGTACTTAAGTACACCTGTGCATTTTACTGTTAATACTTTTTTCATTATGGTATTGATAGTTTTAAGGATTTGAGGAGTAAAGGATTTGAGTTCCCCCCCCCCCAACCAAGGTGGCTTAAAGATAATCTGTTCAAGCACAATTTTGTTTTATAGTGTAGTACAATTTAAGTTTAAAATAAGGTGAATTACAGCAGCCTATACTATATAAGTCGCAAAAAGTTAAATGTTGCCTTTCCTGTTTCATCTTAAATATACTATCTTTTCTTAAGCAAGGGAAATGTTTTCTCGCAAAGTGAAAACTTTTACTACATGACAAAGCACTGGTGGTAAAAAATATTTCACAACTTAGTAAATATCTCCGCCCTATGTATGAGCAAATTGTTGCAACCGTTATGATTTTTGCAACAGTTTGCAATCACATAGCCACATCGAAGTCCGAGTTCCTGTATGGTCTTTTGTTTTTTTGTTCTTATCTGCTTATTATGCTGTGACATCATCCTACCCGCAGATCCCTAGTTCGATAAATTTGTCCCAGTTCAGCGTTATCGACCACGACATCTTAGAGGACACTGTGCAAGGCCTTAAATCATCTTCGTGCTGTCTCGATACCCTTCCAACAAGCTTTTTTAAAAGCGTTTATAACTGTCTGTCGTCGGACCTATTGCAAATAGTTAATAGCTCCCTTTTTTGTTGTGATGCTTTTAAATGTCCATTTTATTCTCTTCTTTTCTTTTCTTTTCCTGTCAACCATTTTATGTGAAGCACTTTGATTGCCTCTGTGTATGAAATGTGCTATACAAATAAACTTGACTTGACTTATCTGTGGCTTAGTAATAGTAGATGTATTTTAAGGAAATGGCCATATTCAAGTTGCAAGTGTTTTCCCGTAGAGATGACTATTTCAATGATATGAAAGCGGCAGGATATAAAGTAGTGCTGGGTGTTGAATTACAGTGTTGTGCGAGTCAGATGAAGAAAACGGGGAAGTGGAAGCCGAGGAAGCAGTTGAGGAGACAGACACTGAGCCGCAAGAACCAGACGCCACGATAGACACACCGGCCTCAGGTGAGACTGTATTGTCAAGCTCTGTTTTCGTCCAATCTGAGTCACGTTCACAGCATGACTCGTCAATTCAGGACTCCGTAATTATGCTTGTGGTCATTTTGTGGCATGCGCTTCTTGCCCTCTCTAGAGTCGCCATCTTCTCAAGAAACCACTTTACCACCAGAACCCTCCCCCCCAGAAACAAGCCCTTCATCTTCAGGTGAGTGCACATCAGCAGTTGTTCTACGTGGTGCTGTTCTTGGATCAAGTTTGTTCCACCCTCCATCCCCAACCCTTTACCCTCCACCCTCCACCCTCCACCCTGGTTGAAGAACCACCAGAAGACATTGCAATGTTCATCAATGTTCAACATCCTCATACAGTGTGACATTAGCTTTGCTGGCACCACGATGTGGAGAGCAAGAACACCGGTGGCATCACTCGGTACTTTAAACTTCACATGTAGCAAGGTTTTATACACATTTCTAACGATCTCTCTTGCTGTTGCTGTTGTTTTCAGTTGAAGAAGGCTCTGCAGACAACTATGAACTTCAGGGTATGTCAGACCAACTATGGCCTAACATACCGCCACAGCATTCATTTGTGTTTAGATTTTTGCAATAATCAATATTTGTATGCATTGCTGATCATCCGGCTAACTAACTGAGGGGGTAATTGCTGCATTCCCCTGGGCTTTCGTCTGTGCAGCTTCTGATACAAATAGAGAAGTGATTTGCAGAGCAGCATATAGAGATGCAGCAAGACGCGCTCATTATACAGGCCACTACTTTCTCAGTCTCTGAATGAAGCCTAATTGAGTGAGTGAATCGGTGCTTTGCTCTGGCTGACCTCTTGCAGCTGCTCCAGAGGATATCAGCGATGAGAGTGAGCCAACCGAACCATCGGACGAGCCATTGATTCCCACAGGGATCATCATTCTGATCCCTGTGGTGCTGGTGGTCATCATCATCGGCATGGTGGTAGGCGGTATTGTGGTCAACCGCAGGTGGAACAAGAAAATCAGCAATGCTGGTATGTCCATCACAGCACAAAACCCTTTAACATGAATCTCCTCCTTTCTGTGTCATCACGTGGGCTGCGCACATGACATCAGCTATCGGCTTCAGTCGATGACAGAGCAAACCTTATGTTTTGGTTAAAGCAATATCAGCACATGTTGATTAATGATCTATAACTTAATCATTCATTCGTATTATCGTTATTTCTCAGGTAGAGTAAATATTTGCTGATTGTATACGTGCCATTTTATTAAATAATAGAAACAATGATAATCCTCTCTCGCCACAGATCGTAGAAAAGATTCATATTTGGATGAGGGCAGCACAGAGAAGGTGCCAATGTAAGTACTGAGAATACCATTTTTTTTTTTTACAATTTCCTACTGCTGCTAATTTGAAGGACTAATAGCTACCATGCAAAAGTGTGTTCATGTTGTGTGTGTGTGTGTGTGTGTGTGTGTGTGTGTGTGTGTGTGTGTGTGTGTGTGTGTTATGTAATGTTCATGTTCATGTAGCTGGTCTTGCTGATTTAACAAGCTGATTCGCATAAACATAGATCCTATCAAGATTCAAGATTCAAGATTTTTATTGTCACTCCGTGGTACAAGTATCACGTGTGAAATTCTTGTGCTGTAGACTCCGTTTACAACATAGTACAAATATAACAGGGCATATGAGTGCAAAAACAACAAGAGACACAACAAGCAATAAGGCAGTAGAGTGATAACACAAGTCAGAGACAGTGGCATATCCACTGCACATAGGTGCACATGTCATGTGCATACTTTAGACGTGCTTAAACATTTTTAAATTCGACGTATATGATGTACAGGTGCTAATAGCATATACCTAATTAAACATACAATTAAACATTAGACATACATAATGGTAGCAGCTACAGTACGGTACAGTACAGCTGCTACACTATTTGTGTATGTTAAGGAGTCTCGTGGCCTGCGGGAGAAAACTGTTCCTCAAGCGATTTGTGCGTGCTTTTGGGACCCTGTATCTCCTCCCTGAGGGTAACAGGGAGAACAGGCTGTTGTGGGGATGGTTTGTGTCTTTGATGATCTTCAGGGACCTCCTGAGGCACCGCTGGTTATACAGTTCCTGCACATCCTGTTACGTGCTGGGCCACGCGTCTCACTCTTCGTAGCGCCCTGCGGTCCATGGTGGTACAGTTCCCGTACCAGGTGGTGAAGCAGCCAGTCAGCAGGCTTTCAATGGTGCCTCTGTAGAAGTCCCAGAGGATTTCTGGCCTTAGCCCAAATTTCTTCAGGCACCTGAGTCCGTGTAGTCGCTGTTGGGCCTTTTTGACAACAGTGGCGGTGTGACCGGCCCATGTCAGGTCCTGGTGGATGTTGACTCCCAGGTACTTGAAGCTGTCCACCCTTTCCACCACTGTGCCGTATCCTATCACCTAATGGACATTTCACTGTGTTTAAGGGAGTTAGATTAAGTATGCGTGTGCTCTCAAATCTCTCCTATATTATCCAAACAACTGAAACACGGTTGGACTAATAATAGCACTTTGACTTCATGATAAACCAGATGAGCTGAGCAGAGCTGTCTTTGTAAGCCAAAACCCATGAGAGGACAGGAGCACCCTCTGTGACATATTCACAGTACTACAACCAAATTAGTACTAACCAAATATTATACATTGCCCTATGAGTCTGCATAGCAATGTTTTTTTTTTTTTTTTTTTTTTTTTTATATTAATAATGTAGCCTATGTGGCATATAAAGTAACATGCAGAAATAGACACAATGGACAACAGGTGATTTTCTTTGGATATTGTTTAGCTTTCACATTGACCGGCTGCAGATAGTTTTGTGTTGCTCCAATTCTTGCTCATAGGGATTGTTCTTACAATTTTGTCTTAGCAAACACTTTCATCACCAACTGATCCCAATGCACTAACACTGGTCATCCAACCGCAATTCATGAATCATTATGCAAAGTTAAAGGTAGCCTGCAAATTTGTTTCCCATCAGAAAACACTTTGCACATGTAGGCTATGGTGTGAAACTAATAAAAGGTTAGGTATTTCACACGTGAGCAGGTAGTTAGTTAGTATTATTAGCATGAAAACAAGCATCAAAGTAAATCATGTGATTTACCTGAACGTGTGAAATGGCTTTGAGGGAAAAAATAATGGGAAATTGCAAAACAGATTGGAGCATCAACCACATGAACATGAGTAGAGTCATGAGTGAAAACCCTGAGGTGCTTTTCCCAAACTTTTTCATATTAACGCCCTCCAAATACACATTTAAACACATGCTCCTGTTTGACAAGGTTTTCTCTAAGGTACCCAGATCTAAGAAAAGTGTTGTTGTTACATAATGATTTAGTACAGAAATATATCGCTCAGTGCTTCCCAAACTATGGGTCGGGACCCAATTTGGGTCACGGACCCGTGGGGGGTGGGTCGCCAACTGGTCGTCATGGCAACTCATTACCATTATGTTTTTTTGTGAGTTTGGGTCCCAGGGAGACAAAATGTATATTTTGGGTCCCAAGATGAAAAAGTTTAGGAACCCCTGATATAGCTGATGATCATGATGATACTGGTCCAGAGAGTGAAACCTCTGATCAAAACAACCATTCTTAAGCAGGTTTTCATTGCACTAACTTGTGAAATGGGGAGATCAATCTTTTCCTCAGTGACCACTTGTAGTCCCTGGACCCCATTTTGGAAACCACTAGGCCTATCCTAATGGACTTTTTTTTCTCCTTTTCTTTTGTTTTTGGAAACAGAAGACCATGCATTATCTTCTTATGTTCCATGAGAAGATCTCAAAAGATCACACTGGATTTGCAAATTGGAGTACCAATACAATTCATTTGGTGTTGAAATTTGGTGTGTTAGCCTAGTCCTGTTGGATTTCCTAAACAGGACAGTAACCTCAGTAACCTTTTGTGCCCTTCCAGGCCCATGTTTGAGGACGACGTGCCCTCTGTGTTGGAGCTAGAGATGGAAGAATTGGACCAATGGATGAGCAAAGATGGTGGGTTTGTATAAATAAAACAATGGAAAACATATCTATAAACAAAGTGAGGAAATAAGGAGAAGTGCTAAAAATAGTGACCAGTCAAATTACGTTTTCTTGGTAAACATTTTTGAAAGGTAAGATGAGTTGGCGGAATTGATCCAGCAGATGTCACTATTGCACTAAGGGTCGCCCATCTGATAAGATGTTTTGCTTTTACATGTTTTATTACAGAAACTGTATGAAACCCATGACCAAAATAGTCATTGTGTTACTTATGGATGGAATCATAGTGAAAATAAATTATTACCCTTTTTGCTGAGGACCCCCTGGAACCCCCTTAAGGACCCATGTGGGTCCTTAATGTACAGCAAGCAACAAAACAAAACTAGCGGAGCTAATCTGTTTGGGGAATATATTTCTTATTTCCACATTTTCTGTGTTTATGATGTGGATAATGACAGGTTGTGGTTAAAATGTGTATTATTCCCATATGTTGTCTGTTTGTTGGTTTGTTTGTTCAGGTGCAGCTGCAGTGGACTCTATACATACATAAGTCTATTTATGGTGAGCATGTTACATTGATTCTACCCTTGTTATTACATTTTGGTCCACTGTGTGATTATATCTGGAACATATTCAATTCCTTGTAATTCACCCCTCATAATCACAGAGCTCCATTTCAAAGTCAGCCTTAAAAGGAATCTGTGAATATTTCTTTCACTTTCTGTGGTATTTCGGCAGATGATTTCTCTGGTGTTTCATTTTTAATTCTAAAGTGTACTGCCACCATTAAGTAGCCTAAGATCAACATTGTTTTTGGATATTAAATCAGATGTCTGAGGAGTCCGAAGTAATTCTGATGCGTCAAAGCCAGTGGAAGAGCATTGACACTTTTTCTTTAAGCAAGGGGAAAGGCCCAGTGACAGGTGTTAATGCTACCAACTTCTACTGACCAGTGATGTCATTCATGCACAAATAACATCACTGATCCACAACTTAACTCCAGTCAACTCTCAATAACTGTCAAACTAAACGAATGGCCGCAAAACTGTTTACAGTTTTTAGATATGTGTGAGATCATGTGCAAAATAAATCAGCATTGTTTTTTTGTGAAGTGTCCCTTTAAGTATTTGTGTAGTTATCATATCAGGCATTACAAATACATATTACAGATTTGGTACATAATGATAATTACCAGATCAACAACCTTGAGTAATAACTCTAGTCCCCCCCGTTTTTTTGTTGTTGTTGTGATGCACCAGCCGGCTTTAGAATAGCTGTGACTGTTGAACTGTGACCCTTTGCTCATGACACATTGCCATGTTTTAAAGCACAAGCACTCCTAACATCTGTTAGTGATTACGACAGGCATGCATGAAGTGTGGCGCAACTATAGCCGGGGACGGTCTCCTCTCTTGCAGGCCTGGGAGGGCGGGGTCAAGGTCCACTCCGCTCAATGTTGACCAACGTCATTCACACACTGCTTTTTCCCAGGATCTTGTTTGCAAAGCTGTACAAGGGTGAGAGGCTACGTCCAGTTAACGGGGAGGTTCTCTGTAGACACTATACAAGTTACGAAAGTGAACTCAGAACAGAAGTAAATATTATGTTACTGATGTTGCTACTGTGTTTTGTCGTCTACACGCAGCAGCTGCAGGCTACCTTTTAGACCGGCTTAATGCCAGAACCACTTGTCCTATGCACAATCAGACACAGTAATTGAAACACTTGACTGTAAACTACTTTCATCCTGAAATGGTCTGAAGTATCTGCCCCCCCCCTCTTTTTCTCTCTCTATTTCTGGGACACTGTCACCTTTCCCATGGTTCCTTTCCTGCAGGTGACAAAAGGACGTTCCCTGATGCGAGCCGAGGACACGCGGTGACCCAGAGGCACCTCAACACATACTAGCCAACTCTGAAATTCTGACCATTCGTCAACATTAGGCTACTGTTACACAATGTTATGGACCACAGGGACTACTTTGTTTGCCAGGAAACAACATTACAACAAGTACTTAAAAGGAAAAGGAAATACACATTTTCCTTTTCAATATAGAAAAAAGAAAAAGAAACAGCAGACAAAGAATGTCAGTTATTTATTTTTTTATGCACCATCATAAAACTCTTGGCAGTTATTCCTCCATCAAGGCTTTTATGGAAAGCAGTGAGCAACAATTGGACTTGAGGCTCATTCACATCTAGAATGCTAACTCTAAAAATAACTGTACATTATAACGATCAAGCATTCACACTACAATAACATTGTTTTCTTTTCATCTAAATTGATTGGTTGGCAATGTTTTAACATTGTCCATGCAGCCAAACACTCACTCTGAGAGCGAGCCAAAATTGAAGTTATAATTATCGTTTTGGATGTTTTTATAGTTATCGTTGTTGTGTGAACACAGACATTCTATTTGCGTGGAAGGATTGAAATCTTTTCATAACTTTACAATTATTTGAGATGTGAATGAGCCTTTGAGTACTGGTACTGTTGTTTTCTTGTAATGATAATGAATGGCTGTTGCATTGCCATCAACTCAGTATTGTGCCTTTCAGTTATTGTTTCATTCATGCTTTGGCTGTTTTTAGTGCCTTTTGTATTCAACTGTCAAACAGTAGCTAATTAACTACTGTATGGTGGGTGAATGTATTTAATTTCTCTTTAGAAATCAGTCTGAGAAAAAAGGATTAAGTATAACTTTAAAAAAATGCATGCTATAGCTTGTAGTCACCAACTATTTCCTCCCATTCTCTGTTGCATATCTCCTCTGGCCAGAGTAAAGCCCACACTTGGGCTACTACCTCTATACAGCACAACCCCATCATATATATATTATTGCTCATCAAATGTTTCTGTTGGTGGCTTCTCTTCTTCACAACACTGTTGTTTTGTTTTGTTGCACTGCACCGAGCGGCAGGGTTTAGGGAAACATCCTGTTGATAGCATAGGCATGCATGACAAACAGAGAGGGGCACTCCGAGTCCTTTCATAACTGCATGATACAGCTGGTTAGTATTCAATGGAGAAAGTATTTTTATTCAGCAACTGTTTGAAATCTTGGAGTGTGAAATCAGTATTCTTATTCTAGTATTTGAGTCTCTCGATACATCACAGCATTAAAAAAAAAAAAGTGCAAAGGGCCTGATAGGATTTCCATCATCTCATCATAGATTAGAACTCTCTGATATTGTTGGATATTGTGGTTTTAGCCTATGAAAGTTGACTCGAAACAGTCATTACACTGATCTAAATGTAAGCTTCCAAGAGTGACGGTCAGTATTTTGCAGTATCTTGCACTGTAAATATGGGAACACATTTTTTAAAATAAAAAATATTTTTTAAATGAGAAAAGCCTTTTGTAAACAATTTCATATTAAGTTCATTTTTTACTTGTAATGATATACAGTAGGTGTGAAATTCAGCATTGCTGGTAAACTGAGCCTGCATCAGATGAAGCTTTCCCAGGATTTTGATGAAATTGTAAAAGATGTTTGGGAATTTTTAAATTGTTAGATATGTATAATCATGCCATTGATTGCAAATAAAGTGGCTTATGACTGCATATTTTATTTACTTTTATGAATACTTTTGTGTAGTTGCCAATGTAAATGTACACATTTTTCAAGCTTGAATCAATAAGTTGCATTTGAAGTGGTTTTTAAAGGTATCATATACCAAACATACATTTAAATATAACTCAGCAACTTTTAAGCATGGTACATCTGTCTGACAAGTATGTCTGCATGTACACCCTCTGCTTGTCTTTCATGCATATGGGTGCAAGCTACAGCTGAGATGTCTGTCTCTCCGACATTTAATTACAGTTCAAATCCACATCAACTATTAATGCTACAGAAAATGCAGCACTAATTTCCAGTGTCCTGTCAAAACAACATGTGTGTATAGCTAAAACTGAGTGTATTTATTTACCAATTCACATTATGTCATGGAAGTGCATCAATATAAACTTGACTTGAATTATGTTGTGATATTATCACAACATATCCCTTTTTTTCTAGATTTCATCTTTGCAAATTCATCAATGACTGTTGATAAAGGTTGATAAAGTTCACGATTGTTCATAATATGCTTCTTTACCTCTTGAATATTTTTCACCAATATCACTACATTCCAAGAGATTCTCTATGTGCCCACAGATGCCAGGCACCCATGGTACCTATTCAAATTCTGTGTATGTGTCTAGTAGGCTACTGTAAATCTACTGATGAGCCTGTCTCCCTTTTTCTCTTTGAGCTCCATAGGTCTGATGGACACTCATTGAAAGGTAATGGAATTCATATCAGGGGAGCTTCTGGGGGAGCAAGGACAGACAATCCATGCAGGCCAATGAATGCAAATGAGAAATGAGTCGCTTGCCTTTCTTTTCCTCTCTTTCTCTCTCTCTTTCTCTCTCATTAGATTTCCAGACAGCAATGCTGTAACTGCACAATGTCTGGATATCATTACTTTCTATAGCCAGTCAGAGGCACTGTTAACAAAACATTGATACAATGTACCACGCGCTACTTGATATGATGCAAGTATTACTGTCTCTGAGAGCTTGGCTTTTATTTTTGAAGAACTGAGTCTGTTTCCAAGGTATATGATTGCTTTAAAGTGGTTGGCTCTCACACTGAAGCAATGGTATACTGTACATAAGCATGGCCTGTAACAGGCAGTGTGTTAAAAACATACACACAATTTGATGTGAATTGAAGAGCAGCATAAGAATGAGCAAAGAGCTGCATGCGGCCCGGGAGCCTCAGGTTGGCCACCCCTGCACTATGGCTTATTGCTGACTGTTGCAGCCTACACATGGGCAATGCCACATGAGTTGTTCAAACAGTGCCACTGGTTTGCATTTGTATAAACCACAGCAATGATTCTGAGAGAGATGAGCCTATAACATGAGACAAGTTGACTACAACCTGACAATTGGCAAGGAACCACTGGTCTATCATTCTTGATGAGCAACATGTCATGTGCTTTCACACAGTGCCACCAATTAATGTATAGACAAATGAACACAAACAGCAAAAAGGCGAATACATTTTATCCAGTTTTCAAATAGGCTAAATAAAATCCATTTGTGGGGGTATTTAGCAACTAAGTGTGGATATTTCCAGCTTATCTGTCAGCGTCAGCCTAGAATAAAACCTTCTTTTGTTTTTACTAAGAGGTATGCTTTTTAGCTTTTGGTGACCAAATGACAGTTTCAATTCCAAGCTTCTAAATTACATTTTAGTGCTTAGTGATATCTCAGGGTTTCAGACGCTCTCTGGAGGATTAAGATGCAGAGCATGAAAATGACCATAAGACAAGCTGGCACTCAGGTCTCACTTGTGCAGTACAGCCTGATCCATGATAGCTAGTCCTAGCTGCCAATGAATAAATGAGGCTGAACATGCTGGAAAGAAAGAATTATGTCTATGTTGATCTTCTCCAGAATAACCTTTCCCATGGAGGCAGTATATGACGTCACACTCGAGCGCCCAACAGCAAACAAAAAAAAGATGTCATCATCATATTGCGACAGCTATTATCTCCAGTCGGTGGAGAGACAGGAGACGAACAAACCTGGCGGTTGTTGTTGAGGTGGATATGAAAGGCAAATAACTCATAACAGATACGCTAGTCGGTCTTAATTGATGCATTTCCCATGTGGTAATGGTCGGAAGCCAACATATGTTGCCCAGTGAAGGAATTGTGTTAAATGGCCGACTAACACAGTGGTCAACTTGACAGAGCAACTAACGTTAGCGTTGTTTCACTAGCTAGCTAGCTAACGCCACATATATTTGTAGCTGACATTAACGTTACGCGAAAGAGCAACTTGGCTAACGTTAGCTAGTTGATTGCCTTGGAGGGGCTGCTAGTTAGCTAGTCTTGCTAACGTGCTAGCCTCTCTTAGGTAGCTGGCTGCTGCTACTATTGGTGGAAAATCTAACGTTAAACGAAGAAGCTGGGACCTCGTCGGAGCCGCTAGCGTTAGCTTCATCAAGCTACGGAGGAGGACACGGCTAAAAGGGAATCACCGGCGAAGCTCATTGCCTTTTCATATCATTTCTAAGGTAAGGAACGTGTTGCAATATTGGACGGATGGAAGAGGGCCGGTGTGGCATTGGCTAGCTAACGTTTGCTAACGTTACAGCTTGTTAGCTAGCTAAGGTTAGCATAGCTAACGTTAGCCAACTTAACGTATTACTTTTGGTGGCTAGCTTGTTGGCTAATGTTAACGTTAGCAATCTAAGATCAGTTTAAGGTGGCAATTTCAACTCAGCGTAGTTGTTCGCAATGCGCTGTAATCTTACGAACATACTGTACAATCAACACAATCTGAAGGGGCTGTTTAGTTCCCAGGTGCTCGTCTCGCTCGTTTGCGGACTGAGTCTTCATGAAACAAATTCTGCACAGACCGACTTAACGTTAATGGATGTTATGAGTGCGAGTTGAATCCGCGTGCCACACGTTATATAGCGATACATGCATCAAATTCATTCCGATTATTTGGGGAATTGTTGTTGCTATTCGTCAGATTGCAACGAAAGAACCTTTAACTTTAAGTGCAATTTAGCAATTGAATTATTCCGTTTGATGGACAAGCTGTGATGTCCCTTCTTCCCCTAGAATGTAATGTTAGCATAAGTTAAACCTCTCACCTTTCGACACAGTTAAAGTTACACGTTGTTGTACTTTAATTGTAGAGCTTGATGTCAATTTCACAAGCGTGGTTGTTACTGCCTGTCTGCCTTTATGTAACGTGAAGTGCAGATGTGGCTGGGAGGCATATTCCCATGAGGGGCAGGATTTCATGGGACACTGACACTCTTTATAGATTGCTGATGACTGTGATGAGATGAGAGTGATTTGCAATTAATTTTCGCTGCATGTTTGCAAATGCTGCAAGATTTGTATATTCATATTGCTACTAATTTATTTTGGACTGTGCAAAATAGTAGCAATATGAAATTGCACAGCACTTTGAGTGAACAACTGCTAGTCGCAGACACAGTATAAGCCTTCAAGCAGTTTGTGATCAGCTCTGAGAAGGCAGATGTTGTCTACAAGCTTCAGGATTGGACTTGGAATTTTGTGGACTGGATACAGTTAGCCTGTGTACATTTGCCCATTTTAGGTAAAGCAACTCTTTGCAACTATGCCTGATCAGAACAAAGATACAAAGAACACAGAAAAAACTGAGAGCAAAGGTACACTTTTGTGCCCAACCGCTGCCGCCCCCTCCCCAACTACCACCACAGACACAACGCTCCTTTTCTACTCATGTGATGTCTTTTCTATCAAGCAAGCCGGTCTGTAAGGTCTCTTAAGAGGCAAAAAGGCACACATTGCTATTGGCAAAACAACATCAGCAAAATTGAACAAATTACTGTGATATTCAATTCAATATTTCAATTTCAATATTTCAATATTTTGCTATGTTTGTGTTGAAGCACAATTTGAGAGTGGCGATTGGGTTGTCAACTAATAATGTCTTGTACCCAACAGGCTTGGGACTACAAAGTAGATGAACAAATAATATGTCACATGGGTTACAGAAGTGCAGCTGCTGATAAGATGCTTTATATCATGTAATGTATCCAACTGTTTAGCTACACACTGTCAATACAGACACTTGGAAGATTGTCTGAATATAAAAGGGATACATTTGAGTTGAATTATTTTTTTCTCTCTTTCAAATGGGCTGCCTACTTACATGATGCCATCAAGTATTGATGATGGTGAATGAGATGTAATGGGAAATATTACTTATACATTGATTGTAGACAAGGTCATGTACAGAAAACCACAAAATGAAGGCATCATTTTGCAGGTATGTTCCAGGCCTTGTTGCAGGACTTGGAAGTCCTGCTGGTAATCGGAGGGTCAGTGCTGTCGGCTCTCAGCTGACAAATCACTGGAGCTGGACATCTTTCTGTCCTCCATGGTGAGCATGTGCCTGGCTGAGAACACTGGCCCTCCGTAAGGTGTGGTGCTGCTATAGTGATGGAGTGGAGGATGGGAGTGAGAAAGAGCAGCTCAATCTGGTTGAATTTGCAACTGGAGTTGCCAGCCACGCAAGCTCAGATGCGTGCTTCATTCTGAATGTTTGAGGATGGAAAAGAAAAGTGGAATTGAGTGTTGTCAGCATAGCAGTGGTAAAAGTTGGGGGATGTGATGACAGGGCTAAACAGTCTAGCACATTTGTTCCCAAACTGTCGTCCACGGACCACTGGTGGTCCGCGGGGCTCCGCCTGGTGTTCCGCCAGAGCACTGGATTTTTTTTTAATACAGACAACAGATATACACATTAACCCGGAGGAGTAGACTTTGGCAGATTTTCGGAAATATCGCAAAATCTAGGAAATTTCAGACGCTGTAGCAGGCTCACTTTTAAAGCCAGAGTTAAGTTTCTGGTATCATATGAAATAGGGATGCACAATATATCGGCAATCATATCGGTATCAGCAGATGTTAGTCATTTTTTTACATATCGGCATCGGTCCAATGTTGTAATGTTAATATCGGTTATCGGTAATAGCTAAAAGGGGACAGTCTTCTGTTGAACGAGAGGAGGGAGGGATAGGTGGAGGGGACAGTCTTCTGTTGAACGAGAGGAGGGAGGGATAGGTGGAGGGGACAGTTTTCTGTTGAACGAGAGGAGGGAGGGATAGGTGGAGAGGACAGTCTTCTGTTGAACGAGAGGAGGGAGGGATAGGTGGAGAGGACAGTCTTCTGTTGAACGAGAGGAGGGAGGGATAGGTGGAGAGGACAGTCTTCTCTTGAACGAGAGGAGGGAGGGATAGGTGGAGGGGACAGTCTTCTCTTGAACGAGAGGAGGGAGGGATAGGTGGAGAGGACAGTCTTCTCTTGAACGAGAGGAGGGAGGGATAGGTGAAGAGGACAGTCTTCTGTTGAACGAGAGGAGGGAGGGATAGGTGGAGGGGACAGTCTTCTGTTGAACGAGAGGAGGGAGGGAAAGATGGAGAGGACAGTCTTCTGTTGAACGAGAGGAGGGAGGGATAGGTGGAGGGGACAGTCTTCTGTTGAAAGAGAGGAGGGAGGGATAGGTGGAGGGGACAGTCTTCTGTTGAGCGAGAGGAGGAAGGGATAGGTGGAGAGGACAGTCTTCTGTTGAACGAGAGGAGGGAGGGATAGGTGGAGAGGACAGTCTTCTGTTGAACGAGAGGAGGGAGGGATAGGTGGAGAGGACAGTCTTCTGTTGAACGAGAGGAGGGAGGGATAGGTGGAGAGGACAGTCTTCTGTTGAACGAGAGGAGGGAGGGATAGGTGGAGAGGACAGTCTTCTGTTGAACGAGAGGAGGGAGGGATAGGTGGAGAACGAGAGGAGGGAGGGATAGGTGGAGACTGGAGAGGACAGTTCTGTTGAACGAGAGGAGGGAGAGGTGGAGAAGAAGATTGAAAAGATATGGAGAATATGGAGAAAGCTTTCTTGGGGTTAGGACATTGATTTAGCTGCAGAAGCAGCTAAGCAGAGGAGGACACAAGATATTGAAAGTGAGAGAGGTCATCTGTCAAGTCGTGCTGCGTTCACACTGGGGTGATTAAAAACATTTGCTCTTCTTGCCCTACTCACGCAAATATCTTTGTGTTTACTCACGTGTGTGTATTTCTTGTAAACACGAGTGTCCCAACCCGGCCAGCAAATATTCACCTTGAGGGGCTTCCTCATGTAAACAATACCAACATTTCTTTTTGGCTCTAGCTCTGTAAATATGGCACTTTAAGTTTGAATAATTTTTCAGTCGAGAAAAGTAACCATGTAGATTCCCACTATGAGGTCATTTTACCAAAATAACACATGTATGGAAATCTTGATTTTCGTTGTCGAAGAGCCGAGGAACCAGGCGCAGCCGGACTCCGAGCTGATCAGTCAGCGGGACAACATAACGTTACATGCTGGCTAGGGGTGGGAATCGCTGAGTAGCTCACGATACGATATGGTCACGATACTTGGCCCTCGATAACGATATTATCACGATACAGCGATTCTGCGATAATCGATATATTGGAAGACGATACATCACGATACCTGTGTAACTGAAGAGAAAAAAATACCCCTAAAAGGCAAGAAGCAGGTATTATGTATTTATTAGCAGAATTGACATGAACTCTCTCAGAGTTCACTCACTCACTCATAACATTTTCGATACCACGGAGGAAAAGTTACACATTAAGTCTTTTTATTATTATTATTAAAACAAGAAAACCTATATAACCTACCTACCTATATAATTTCTAAAAGTAGATATTAATGAGCAAACATTTCCATTCATGTAGCCTACAGTATTTATGTTTTTGTTTCAACTACAAACATAAATAAACGTCAACTTGAAACTATGTTTCAACTACCACACACAGCATAATATTTTAGCCTGTTTTTTTTTTTTTTTTTTAAATAAACATATCGATACTTGGTGCCAGTGTATCGATAACGTATCGCAAGTGGAAATATCGCGATACCGTGAGTATCGATATTTTGTCCCACCCCTAATGCTGGCCCGGGTGAAATGAGCCGATCAACTGCGATCTGTGCAGCTCGATGGTGATTAGCTAATGTCTCGGTAGCATTTTGATTAGTGACCAACATCCCCACATTCAAAGCGCCTCCCTCGTATTCCCCGAGCTGGCATAGAGAGAGTGAAGTGAAGTCACAGAGGAGAATGACAGGTCCTCAATGTTGTAGAAATGTCCTGATTCCGAAGAATGTCGACTTCTTTGAGGAAGGCATAAAGTGGATCTGCCGCTCTCATCTCTTGCTTGCCTAAGAGGTCTGAAGAACCGTGTTGATTTACTGGCTTTGTCCTAGGGCTGCACGATATATCGTTTACACATCGTCATCGCGATGTGCGCATGCGCAATAGTCACATCGCAGGGCGTGCGATGTTAAAAGTAAATTAACTCGTCATTTTGCTTGATAAACTCTCACTTTAGAGGTAGCCTACTGAGTGAAATGCAGTCTCTCTCAAAGGTGAGAGATGCCCTACTACTGTACTCACTCATTTAGTGCTTAGCTTCAACACAACAAAATGGACAGAGAGCTAAATTGAATTATTTTTGCTTATGTTGCGTTGCTGACAGTAGCCCGTCGGATGTAAACGATGTGATTGCGTAGGCGGATGTGTCCACAGGTTGCAGCGCACTAGCAGGCTGGCTGCTGTAACTCAAACATGTCTGTGGAGTGGAGATATTTACTCTTGAAACACCAACAAGCAAGACAGCAACATAATATAATGACAAGAAGGCTAAAGTGATTATTACTGAGAAGTTGTCCGTGTATCACCGCAGCTCTCTCTCCCCCTCAGGCTCTGATGATGCCAGGTCCTACACATCGGGAGCGTTTTTTTTGTGCGATTAATTTGCACGTCAATAATATTATCCGAACCTATATCAGTCAATGCAACCGTGCATACCAACGGCGAAGTTTCGCCGAGCGTTATTGCGGTGTTTATTTTTTCGAACCACGGTCGATTTTTCAGTAGTTCGCTTCCGACGTGTACACATCTGTGGCTGTGATTGACAGGTGGGTCAAAACTCGCATCGCAATTTCGTGCCATATATTCGCTCTTGATGTGTAAGGACCTGGGTTGAGTTAATCATACATAGCGACTCATTTACACAAAACATTTCAGTGAAAATAAAAAGACAAGAGACATATCTTGGCAATTAAATGTATATTTATTACTTTTCACGAATGAATTGTTTGTCACCAGTGCTGCTACATGTGAATCGTCGTCTCTGTCTGTACTGCGGTGCGCTCCAAAACCGGAACTCCAGAGATGCGGAGTGTACTACTTGGTAGTTTCTGGAGGGGGTTTCCGGGGGGTCAGACCAAGTGTGTAAAGTGGCAGGGGTGTTTCATTGTTGATTTATTGAAACGGTAGATTCTGGCACTCAATATTAGGGGTGGGCAATATATCAATTGTATATCAATATTGTGATATGAGACTATATGGTCTTAGATGTTGGATATGGTAAAATATGGTGATGATACGGCATACATGTTGTCTTTCCCTGGCTTTAAAAGCTGCAGTACACTAAGTGAAATGTAGGCTAGTGACATTTTTAAAGTAGAATGTCATAACTCACTCACTTTTTCATGTATGTAAGTCATGGAAATCCATTGGTCAAAATGTGTATGAACCCTGATAGATGGTGCTCTGAGGCCTACCAGTAGGCCACAGCCCAGTGGTTGAGAAACATTAAAATACATAATTTCCCCTCCAATATCAGATGGACTCCTCTACAAAATCACCCAAATCAATCTAGAAGTATTATTTTCTTTAAAATAGAGCTATTCTGGTAATCTGGTGAAAATCTCTATTTTTTCATATCGCAATATATATCGCAGGGGTGGGGAATATCGCAATGTCAGTTTTTTCCAATATCGTGCAGCCCTACTTTGTCCACTCTCTTTAGTTCTATCTACGCTCCATTACAGTCGTTTCTCTTAACGCTCACTGCTGCTGAGTGGGGCGAGGAAAATCTAGACTAGTCAACTAGTCTAGATGAATTAATCGAGAGGAAAATAGTCATTTGGGACAGCCTTAACACCGGCTGTAAGGTAATGTAACCGAGCGGCCGTTTAGGCTCTGCACTCTTCGTAGAAAGCAACAACATGGATTCCTTGCATTAATAGTATGATGCACATTTTATATTTTTTTCATATGTTTACACAAGGTATTGGCTATGTTATTGTTTCAATGTTTATGCAAACCAAAAAGTGCATAAATTGCTGATTTTATTTGTGGTTTTCAATATAAAACTTTGTTAAATGATTTCAATGAATAGCCAGGAAGGGGGCTCGCACTATGTTTGAATGCATAAAATAAAGCTGATGATAATATACAATTTGATTCTTTAAACATCTGATGCTTTCAAAGTACATCACAAACGGTCAATTTTGCTGCAAATAGACAGCGCTGCTTAATCCAGAACCTTACTTCCGGGAACTTTTGTGAGGGAAAAAACTGGTCCATTGGAGTGAATGGAGAAGGATGTCACAACTCTTCTATTATACGGCCCTGGCTTAGATGATTTTGATCAATAATGATGTCACTGATGATGTCAAAATGCCTATGAGATCATCAGTGATGTCACTCACTGATGACATCCAATGTGGGACAACAATGGAAACAGAGCCCACTTACTCCCTTTTTATATATGACGATGATGATGATGATGATTATAATAATAATACTGATAAGTGATAACCATGATATGCCATTCAGCCTAATAATACTGTTATGATTTTTTTGGTCCACATCACCCAGCCCTATTTTCTATCAAATCAATTAGTTTGGGGTCTTAAATTATGTTGGTTGAGGTCTTAAAAAGTCTTAAAAAGCATTCAATATGACTTTGGAAATGGGGCAAGAACCCTGCCAGTTGTGTTATGATAACACAACTACTTCCGTTTCTAGCCTTAAAAATAAAAGCATGCCGTGCTCTGTAGCTGTTTACAAATACACTTAAATCACTCAGTCTTAACTATGAGGAACCTCCATAAAATAGCTTCAGGGATGAAAAACCTGTTGTTTTCCTACCAAGATGGCCATGTTGTGATGTAACAGAATACTATCAATAGGAACAAGCAGAGCAAGCTTAATCACTGCACAATGCCTTGTGGTTGTTGTAGTTTCCCTTCTTAACAGTGATATGGGGAAAACTACAACCGTTTTCTCTGGTCATAGCATAGGGCTCCAGTTTCAAAAATAATTGCACATTTAGTACTTATTAGGGTTAATAAATCATCATATTCACAGCAGTGACTTCTTCTCAGGAATTTAACTTATTTCTATAAAAAAGTAATAAAGTGTAGGGGCAGGCTGCTCTAGCAGAGCTGAGGCATGTTCCTCTCCCGCTGTGAATGGCCTCATATAGGCTCTTCTGTATCTGTGAGGAGTGTTAATAATTCAGTGCAGTGCCATGTACCTCTGGGTTGGGTAATGAACACATGGAGGAATCTCCCAGGCCTCCTGCTTTGATGTGGGCTGGGCTATGGTGTGAACACTGTGCGAGTCACATGACTTTACTGCTACTGAAGGAAGGGGCAATTCGGAGAAACCAAACCGTGGCAGTAGATGTTAAAATGCTCCCAAAATAGCTTTCCAATCACTTGCTATAGGAGAAGTAACAAAATGTTTTGGAAATAAAGAAATGCATTACTTTTGCAAATTTCCAGTGTTTACATGCGTTTTTCACTATGTACAAAATTTGATTATCATAGAAATGTGTTTTTATACAGGCCATATCGACATCGGTAAGTGTCGGTTGTCGGCCATAACAGCAATGTTAATATTGGTTGTCGGTATCGGCCAAAATCTTTATATCGGGGCATCCCTAACTCGAACGCAACCTGTTCGGTCATGTTGCGGTTTCCCATATTTCTATTTTTCTGGTGGTGGTGAGAGTAGGGCTGCACCTAACGACTATTTTATTTTTCTATCGATTAATCTAGCAATTATTTGTTCTATTTTTTTAATTACTTGATTAATATAACAATTAATTTACCCCAAATAAATGTCAAAAACTTGTCTCATTAATATTTCAATATTCTATTCAATCATCTTGTCTTAAAAACAGTCCAACTAAAAATCAAATTAAAGCAAGAGCTTGTTCAATTAAAGTAAAAAAGGCTGTCATGTCCTTGATTTCAGAAAGCTGAGCAGCCATCTGGGCGGTTTGATGCTTCACAATTTGGGTTTCTTTTGTGGAGAAAGTCCTCCACACACTGCTTTGCCTCATCCTGAAAGAGAGACAGGAAGGGCACGGTGGTGCAGTGGTAACGCTGTCGCCTCACAGCAAGAAGGTCCTGGGTTTGATTCTCGCCTGGGATGCTGTGGGCGCTGAGGGTGTGTCCCCATTCCCATGTAATCAGTGCCTACTGCCCAGGTGGGATCGTCAAAAAGGGCCTTTCTGTTAGTGCTTTCAGACAGACACGGTTCTGGTTCTGGCTCCGGCTCCGTTCTGGAGTCTCAGAACCTTGGTGCTTTCTGGCGAACCAGCCCGTGTTCACACCAGTTTAAGCGGAACCAAAGTGGGAGGACATTATTCGGTAGTCCTTCTTCAGTTTATTCTTTATTTTTTTAAGTTTATTAATTATTTGGTCTGACGTTCGAGTGAACCCACCTTGGCCCTCTCTTCTGCAAGTTCGGCATACGACTTGCTCTTTCTTGTACTGCTTTCTAGCTTTTCTTGAGATTCGGTAGATGCCCAAATCACCACTAAACATTTGGTTTCCTCAGGAGACCACTGCAAATTATTTTTCTCTGTGTTGTCACTGCCTTCTTCTCCTTCCTGCTCGTTTTCACAGCCTAGAATAAGTCACGGTTCCCAAGGAAAACCAACTATTTTTTGGTTCCGCTGAGAACCAACTTTTCAGGTTCCGAACCAATTATTTTTTCGGTCTGAACGCGCCGGCCAGTTCAGATTAGGGTTCTGGAACCGGAACCGGCACGGAGCCCTGTCGGTGTGAAAGCCCTATGTGTGGAGTTTGCATGTTCTCCCTGTGCTCCCCATGGGTTTCCTCCAGATAGGAATAAAAGGCACACACAAAAAAAGACAGAGAAAGCACATTAGAATAATGATAAAAGTGTCAAATTTTAAAATTACTCTAATTTCCATCTCACTGCTGTGTTATGATATTAATAGTATTCCCTATTTGTCAAATGCCTGATCAGAAATATACTGGACCTCAAACTCAAAAGGATTGATGTTTCATGTTTGATCACTGGAGTAATATGCAGTTAAGATAATCACTGGCAAATATATGTTTCCAATTTCCATTAGTGTGGAGCAAGGAATGTAATAAAAATGATTTAACTTGCATCAACTTAAGTGACTTTACTACTAACAAACACATTCTGCATATTAATAATCCTAATAACTTTATATCATGCTTGGACAAAAAGTACGTTAAACAGGACTGACTTGCTGCCCATCTTGACGTGCTCCGGGGTGCTTTCACTTCAGGTTCTCATTCATAGCAGTTGTACTGCTGTGATTACGTTACGGTTTAAGCAAATTTCCAATTTGCAGAGTTGAACGTTACAGAGCAGAACATTGTTGGGTCTTGGTCTAAAATACTCCTACACTTTAAAGAGATACTAAAGACTTTTCTGCTGAAAATCAATATATATGGGAATTTAGTAGTGTTGTGTGACTAGAGCTGACGTGACCCAAAACATATTGACGCTTCGAAGCTTCAATAGTTGCCATAATAATCAACGCTCACATCAGCAATCGACGCTTGGTGTTTTTGTTTTTTCTTTCCTCCTCTCCTCTCCTCTCCTCTCCTCTCCTCTCCTCTCCTCTCCTCTCCTCTCCTCTCCTCTCCTCTCCTTCCCTCCCCTTTCTCTTTCTCTCTCCATAAGCATAGCCATAGTGTAGCTTCATGAGACAGTCTCTAGTTTTCTGGCTGGGCAGGGTCAACACTGTTTTTTAACACGGGGAACTCATACCGGCACGTGCCATGCACACAAACACACCCAGCAGCAGCCAGAGACAGTGAGCTGCGGACCTGAAAGAGCTTGCGTTGTAACCATGAAACTAACGTACTCTTCTTTCCTCATTTCAACCCAGTGTGAGTAGCGTTGTTAGGTAAGTGTTCAAGTGAATTCAATGCAACTCGTTCGTTTATAACGTTATGTGAAGTAGCAACAGTGACAGATACACAGCTCTCAAAAACCACTTGAGTCTCTACCACCCAGATCTACCCACCCATGGTGTTATTTTCTATCAGTTGGTGCTTTCAGTCCAAACCTTTTCCATCTTGACCAAATACAATTGCACCCCCCCTCCCCACACACACACACACACACACCCCATTCCCCCTAAAAGCCCACCACTCGTCTTGTGAGATTGCCGTAGTGGTGCTGCAGGATGAAACGCTCTTGAGAGGAGGCCTCCCCAGCAGAGGTTCTGTTGACATGGAAACGTCTGTCTTTGTGAATGGCAGCTTCTCTTACCGGCCTGGTCAGTGGCCTCCCACTGTCTGTCAGTCTAAGAAGACCCCGTCGTACCCCTCACAACAGCAAACCTGTTAGAACTCAATTCACTGAACTTGGATACTTTGGATTTATGGTACCGTAAATTCCGGACTATAAGCCGCACCGGTGTATAAGCCGCACCTGCAAAGTTGACTGTTTTTTACATATATAAGCCGCACCGGACTATAAGCCGCGGGTGTTTTAATGTTTTTTTTTATTTTTTATTTTTTTTTTTTATTGTGTTTTAATGTTTAATTACCATATGTAAGGGTTCATGCACAGAGGGGATTGTCGGGAAAGAGATGGCTGTTTGAGGAAGCTCCCATTTATTAACATTTCAACAAAACAACATAACACAACACCACCTGTGTTTCTTTTTTACAGTGCACACAGTGTCATACAGTGTCATACAGTGTGGTGAAAAGAGGGCAAGAGAGGAAATTAAAACAGAAGTGGATTTATAGTTAGAAAGAGTGCTAAAAAAGAGAGATTTTTTTTTTCAAAAAACGGGAAAAAAGGTGCGGCTTATAGTCCGGAATTTACGGTACTTTTCTGTTGATGCTGCATTTTGTACAAGCCATGTACTAGTAGGCTGTAGATTGTTTTTGATTTGATTTGTCACAAGATTATGCAGTAATCATGTACAGCTCTGCATGTATTGATTTTAGTTTCCGTGCCTGATACTGTGATAATTCAACAATATGCACGTTATGCAGACAGATACTTAATCTTGATGACCAACAACAGAATCCATCAAGTGTACAGCTGCAGCATTGTGTGTATTCATCTTTATCTGCCATTCCGGCCTTGTATGTACTGTATGGGAATTACCAGAAAATACTGCTTGTGCATTTTGCTGGCAGGAGGAACAAATAGCCTCCTGCTTGAACCTCAAGCAACGAATAGCCAAAAATGAGTGTTGTGTTCTCACTAATTTCTTTTGGCATTTCATCTGCCCAAATGTCGAGAAATGGAGAAACCCACTGGTAGAGGTCAACCTGTCGAGTGCGAGCACAAAATCATCTTCAACGGTTCATTGTCTTTCATTTGGAAATATCGCTGTTACAAACCAAATCAACAAACAACTGCATAGATTGCACAAGCGGCTTTAGGGCTGTCGCTGCACCTCAAAGTGATAACCAATCACTTCAATCTCCCAAGGTAGTACCGGTAGTTCTCAATTCGGAGTCCTCTGGAGCGAGTATAATGTTGATTTTCTATTCCACCAGTAATTAATTGCATTTACCTGTCACCCCAAGTCTAAATCAGTCCCTGTTTAGCGGGTTAGATGAAAAAGCAGCTGGGTAGTAGGTCTCAAGGACCACCATTGAGAAGAACCACAAAGAATCCAAGAAAGCTAAGGTCACTGCAATAACATGGCCTCATCCTGTCGCCGCTACACAAATGTCGATAAAGGGTGCACTGTAGGTAAAGTGTCCGTAATAATACGCTTTCCAGATTATTTGAGACCATTTAATTGGGATTAATAATTGTGATCCCACTGTTGGGCAAAATAATCAAGATGAGGGTTAGGGGTTTTGTGCAGCCCTAATCTTATTAAACTTGTCCTGATAATACCCAGTTTACACACAGCCGGGAACCAACAACCTAACAGTTTGTGGTACTTAAGTCTTAAACATCATAATTACTCAGTTTCAATTAGGGATGCACCGATCGATCGGCACGTGACCGGAAATGGCCGATTTTCACGTGATCGGCCTCGATCGGTGATCTGTTCCGGTCACTCTAAATAGCCGATTCTGTGAGCCGATTTTCACATGACGTGCGCGCACCCCAAAGCACCGAGACAGGCACCCAGCCACCACACCACACACGCCAGCATAGTACTTCCTCGTTGTGGATTTTTTTCACCGTCAGTGAAGTAGACAAAGCTCGCAGTTTGTCACACATGCAAGTCGAAAATAAGCCGTGGAGACAGAGATGCGGCCGAGTCCCGCTCGGCTGGAGTCCAGTCAGAGCGGCTCGCTTCACCTCACTGGCCCCTCTCTCTCTGCTCTCTCTCCCCGGGAAGCGGTGCTCCAGCAACCCGCCACCGCGCACAGCCGGCTTGGCGAGGTGAACGCGAGCATTGTGTCCAGTTTGATAACCATTCCCCGACCTGCTTTTCCATTCCACATCAGCGCTGCTGCCTCAGCCTGTCAAGTCATGTTGTAACGTGACGTGGATACAGGAGAGACTATTTGTTTCGTATTGCAAATAGAACGACATGAGAACGACGGACATAATAATAAAAATGCATCGGACTCACAAGTGTGCAACGTTTTCTGTGCGTGACGATATTTTTTCGGATGGCAGATAAAAATACGCATACCAAACTTCGGACTGTGTGTAAACTCCGCCTGATATTCAGACTGAAGATCGTTACTGTAACTCATAAACTCATTTCCCCTCTACTCAAGAGGACTGGTCTGGAGCCAGTCTATAAACTCCTTGTCCATGGATCATTTTGATGTTCTGTTGCACCTGTTTTCTTTTGGAAAAGTAAATGCATGATAGCTGTGGGATATAGGCTATTGGATTTAATTTAATTTTTGTATTCATTGTATTTGCACAAAAAAGCTCTGTCCAGTAGCCTAACCTGGAACACTTTTATTTTGAGTGTTTGAGTGAGAAGGTCCTACTTCATGCAAATGATAAGAATTGTTTATTTGTTTATTTGGATCCCCATTAGATGTAAGAATTGTTCTATGAATCTTAATTTTTAAACAAAGTTCAAAAAAACGTTTGTGTAAGCTGTCAATTGTTGTTTTTAGAAAAAAAAATCGGAATCGGCAAAAATCGGTATCGGCAAGTCAGACTATTCAAAAATCGGAAATCGGAATCGGCCAAGAAAATGGCAATCGGTGCATCCCTAGTTTCAATGTGTGGATTCAGTACATTTCATGAAATGTAACAGTTTGAGGCAACATTTTCTTCAAGATATGACAACATAGATGTCTGTTAAAAAAATCACTCTTTTTAAAGTTGTTTAAATCACAGTACATTGGCCCACGTTCTCCCCTGGGCACTAAATTATTTACTGTTTATCAAAATTGAAACAGGGAGGGTGTCAGATCTGCCTGATAGTAATCCTCTGAGTGAAGCACAGCAGCAGTCGATGACAGAGCCACATGCTGAAGAAGGCCAACTGTTAACAAATACTGGTAAAAGTGGCCCAAAATCCATTTTTGTCTGTATGTGACAGACAATTGTTTTCCCAAAGCAGTGTGAACACCACACACACACACACACACACACACACACACACACACACACACACACACACACACACACACACACACACACACACACACACACACACACACACACACACACACACACAAATTAATAACACTAGTAATAATTTTATCTCGTTAGGGCCACACGCTTTTGGTTGCCAAGCAACCAAAAGCAACAACTTGGCTGTAACATGCGGTGCACTTGTGGCTTTCCCAACAAAGTTTCCATGTTTTGATCTCGGTCTGCTGTGGTCATGGTGTGCTGTGGTCATGGTGTGCTGTGGTCATAGTGTGCTGTGGTCATGGTGTGCTGTGGTCACGGTGCGCGCTGTTGTGACTGCATCGACCTCGTGTTTGTGCATTTCTGCCATGCGCCCCCCATTGACCTGAATGGATTCAAGTGCGCATTGCGCAAAAGACGCAGCATGTGGACCGGGCCTTAATTCCGACCGTCTGGCTGGTCAGATTGGAATTCACGTGTTTTCCATTCAGGTCAGTCAGGGAAAGTTCATGAGATGTCGGTTAGGTAACGTTCATGAGGTGTCTGTTAGGTAATGTTCGTGAGATGTCTGTTAGGTAATGTCCGTGAGATGTCTGTTAGGTAACGTTCATCAGATGTCTGTTAGGTAACGTCTGTGAGATGTCGGTCAGGTAACATTCATGAGATGTCTGTTAGGTAATGTTCATCAGATGTCTGTTAGGTAACGTTCATCAGATGTCTGTTAGGTAATGTTCATCAGATGTCTGTTAGGTAACGTTCATCAGATGTCTGTTAGGTAACGTTCATCAGATGTCTGTTAGGTAACGTTCATCAGATGTCTGTTAGGTAATGTTCATCAGATGTCTGTTAGGTAACGTTCATCAGATGTTGGTTAGGTAACGTTCATCAGATGTCTGTTAGGTAAAGTTCGTGAGATGTCGGTCAGGTAACATTCATGAGATGTCTGTTAGGTAAAGTTCGTGAGATGTCGGTCAGGTAACGTTCATGAGATGTCTGTTAGGTAACGTTCATGAGATGTCTGTTAGGTAAAGTTCGTGAGATGTCGGTCAGGTAACGTTCATGAGATGTCTGTTAGGTAAAGTTCGTGAGATGTCGGTCAGGTAACGTTCATGAGATGTCTGTTAGGTAAAGTTTGTGAGATGTCGGTCAGGTAACGTCCGTGAGATGTCTGTTAGGTAACGTCCGTGAGATGTCGGTCAGTTAACATTCGTG
Organism: Poromitra crassiceps; assembly: GCF_964638095.1. Lineage (NCBI taxonomy): Eukaryota > Metazoa > Chordata > Actinopteri > Beryciformes > Melamphaidae > Poromitra > Poromitra crassiceps. The sequence goes on from NC_139646.1 coordinate 9,762,757, forward strand.
AGATGGCCTCTTGACAGAGGAAACAAATCTAGGCTATATCAATGGGGTCACGGGACTGTTCCAGGACCGGTAGTGAATTTGATGACGTAACACGTGTTCAGGTTCTTAAAAAAAGAGCAGTACCGGTGGTTGTACCTGTTTTAGGAGTTTCAACTAATAGCTCGGTTCATTTTGTAACCAAAGTTTTCTGGCTGGGCAACCGAGTTACCAGGTGACATTAAGTTGCCAGGTGACATTAAGTTGCCAGGTGACATTAAAGCCAATGCACAATCAAATGACAAGCACAGACAGTTTAATCAGAGGCACGGAGTTGACGGGTAAAAATGACTAATAGCGTCTTAGCGTTGATGTCAGCCCAGCTGTCGCAAAAACATTACAGGATGACAACATTTTGATGATCTGTTGAAAGTCACTCACCTTGAATTCTTTGTATACACCTGGATGCCCCTCTGTCTTTGAGGTGCTTTGGACAAGTCATAGTGGACCTGCTGTCACTGCAGCTGCACTTATCGCGATTGCACGTGGTGGTGTTCCCCCGTTCCGGGAGGCCTTCTTGCTTAACGTTAACTAGAACACTTACTGCCCCGGTCAGTCCTGGATAAATCACATCTCCAATACCCACGACATCTACATACCTACGGTAATGTAGAAAAACAAGTACCGCCACGTTTTCAGAATTTTGACATCGACTTGGTACTGAAGTATTGGTTCTCGTGACATCTCTACATTGTGTACAGTTTTGGTACCCGATGCCTTCAGCAATTCTTTATTTCACCTTTGCATATCTTTGTCTAGATTACATTTGACGAAATTGGAAATGGGTGTAGTGCCATGAAAATGACTTAAATGACTAGTGGAATGTGCTGTGTGTGCTGGAATCCTCCCTCAGATATGACCTGAGCGGCTGTCTGTCTGCTGGGGACATGGGCAGCTGGAAACTCAGTTAAAGTGCCTTAAAGTCTATTAGAGGATATTAATCCTCTATGGAGAGTTCTGCAGTGGACAGAAGGAGCAAGCAAAACACTGTCAATTCACTTCCTCACTCTTGCTATCCAATTGTGTCCTCCTCTCTGTACCCCCCCCCCCTCCCGCCACCGAGTACAGCCAAACTTTCTCCACCACATGGTAACCATCTGCTTTTCAGATCACTCCCCCAAAGGAAAGATGGCCTCCTAAACAAGCCAGTAGCCAAGTGTTCTTTTTTCCTTTGCCAAACGACATGTATGTGGACTTCATGTGGCATCATGTAACCTGATACTTTTAACTGGGTCCCTAAGACGTCAGCCACAAATGGGCTCTGAAGAGAAAGAATGCATTTGTTGCCATTTAGTATAACGTTACAGGTGTTAAAATAAAATAAAACACAAGTTATCAGGCATGTATTTCCCTGTTGCAGAATTCCCTTTTTCTTTTGTACCTCTCGGTTTGTTTCCTCTCGTTTGTTGCTTTGTCTACCTTTCCCGCCCCTGGCTTAGTCTGTAGCTCAGCACTTCAAAGGGGGAGGTCTGTGGCGCTGAAGATAACATGCTGTACCCCCCAACGTATTGCTAAGCTTTTCCAGAGCCCTTCCACAGTCCTCCGGGCTGACAGGTTTTAGCCCCTACTCTGGCTAGTGGGAAACCCTGTTTCTTTTCTGTTTTCCTCCACTGCTCCATTGGCTGTGAATTCCATTGTTCTCTCGAGTCACCAGGTTGAAATGTAAATATAGGAGTCTGCACATGTCACTACCCTGCAATTGTATGCAGTGACAGTACTTGGAAGACACGGAAAGGAGTTAGTTGGTGTTATGTTATTAGGAGTACTGTGGACTATTGTCTATTCACTTCCCATGCAGTCCCCTCTACACACAAAAGGAGACTTATCTGGTTTCTTATCTTGGAGCCTGTCTTCTGTTTCCATGAGAAGTATCTCTTTCTGTTGTGTATTCTCAACCCCCTGCACATGTGTGCACTGGGGTATGAATAGACACCAATGAGCATGGAGGCTATGTCACAGTATTGGGGGGGTTTTGCTAGTTGCACGTTAGTTTCACTGAATCAAGAGAGGGACAAACAAGTTGCCATGACACCTGTTGGCTTTTTAGAGTTGCCATTGTAGCACCCCCTGATTTCCTCTGGAATAGCTTGTTTTCAGGCGATGTCACATCATGGGGTGAGACACGTGCAGATCATCCTGGAGGGCAACCAGCAACAGCATTTGCACCGGGCAAATCGGTTGCTGGAAAATGGCTTCTCTTCATTGTATATGGATCATTATCCTTTATGTTTTGCAATCTTCTGGCGATATCTGCAGCGCGGAGCGGCATCCAACCCTCTTGCATACTCGCTTTTAGAGCCCGACCGATACTGGATTTTTTAGGCCGATGCCGATATTAGGCCGATATTCTTATATATACCCATTATATAAATATTTTTTTCAATGATCCCTCAAATATCAAACAAATATATGACTTGACATGACTTGAGATATGTAATGTAGGGAGGATTTTTACAACTTATCAATAAACTTTATTGTCCAAAATTACATCAATGCAATGAAACGGTAAACTTCACTGGGAATTTAATAATGATAAATAACTAGAAATAGAAAAACACAAATAGAATATAAAATATAACTTGAGTTAAGAAACAATATACCGGTACACAACATGCTGTCTATAACTTAAAGAAAATAAAAAAATCAGCAATATCGGCCAACATATCGGCCGATACCGATATATCGGCCGATAATATCGGTGGATCAATATATCGGTCGGGCTGTACTCGCTTTCCTCCATCCTCCATAGTATCTTTGGAGGGCTGCCCTTCAGTGCTGTTTTCGACGTCATCGGAATCACGTGGTTGCAAAGAAGCTACATAACAGCTCTGCTTGGGTGTTTTCTGCTCTCCATGAAATGTTCTGAAATCTCATGCTTTACCGTAACCGATAACGGTTAGACGATAGAAAAGGGGTGATTGACAAGGTCCTCTGTCCAGTGGTCACGCAGCTTGCGAATCACCGACCAATAGCAGGCAGAGCTGCGGTTTTGGGAAACCCCCATCTCACGTGAGCTGTGCAAGGACTCCACCCATTCCCTCCCACTCTGCTGATGAAAAATCAAGATGCGACGGCCAATGAATCAACTCCAAATGGGAGACCAAAATGAATGGGATAGCTTTGTCCATATTTTTTAGGCCAGTGGCAATAAAAATACCAGCAACAATACCAGCGTCGCTGTCCCCGCTGGTAAATATGGGCATTAGCCCTGGAAAGCCACTTCAGTGCATTTCTTGGAGTGTTGAAGAGACCATGCAGCCTCACCAGTGCCTTTCTAGGCATTGATTTGTCACTTGTCCTTTTTATATAAGTGGTTAGAAATCTTGCTTTAATGGAGACCCCTGACTTCTGGGCCCATTAGTGAACAAGCTTTGGTCTCCAGCAGTAGCTCTGCGGCAGAGATCCATCAGTGATCAGGATGGCACACCACATGCCTTTGACAAGGTTTGGCCTTGCCTGGGAAAGTGTTGCATAGCTCCTTTTGAAGAATGTGTTTTGTGAATGATCCACTGGCACTGGCACAATAGTTCATCTGTCCGTAGCAGCTGAGAGCCCTTTCAAGCAGTGAAACTAAGTTGCGGTGAGCACATGCTATTTTTTTTGCATATCAGTCATGGGTGAGAATAAGTATAAACACACAACGAGAACGAGAAGTTTTATATTGCTATTTAAAGGTCTGGGGGAGAAACGTGAAGCTGAAAGTAAACTGAAACGGCGCTATGCTGTCCATCTATTGCACTATAGAGCATATTGCAGAAAAAAGGAGATGACATAAACAAAACGGTCTCAAAGAGCCAACGATCAGGGTAGGAAAACAAAAGTATAGCTGCTAGCCTATGTGTGAGTTGAGCTAAATTTACTGTTACGCCCTCTGTATAAACGGCTCTTGAATGTTGACCTAAATACTGACAGTGTCCCTGACATTGACAGGAACCTTGTCCCACATGAGCAAATGATGATGAGTGAATTATACCAATGCTTCTTCCTTTCAGTAGACATTGGATTGCCAAATACAGAAGGTGACAAAAGATAAATTGGTTGAACAGTCATTGACGATGCCTTCTTCTCAGGGCGGGCGAATTAATCATACATTGAGAAAGAAACCATTAGACTCGAAGTTTAGTGTTCTCTGTGAGGAGAGGGAAGATGCGAGGTAATGCTAGGATATGCCTTAAGAGTAGGGATGCACGATCATTATCGGACCGATATGGACATTTTGCGTTGCGAGTAATCTGGCTTAATGAAGAGAGACAAATACCTTTTTCAGTTGCACAGCCCCATCTGGCTGCCAGGGAGAAGGCTAATGAAGAGGGACAGGTGGAGAGCTAAAGCCAGGCCAGAACTGGCACCCAAGGGGACATTGAGCATTTTTAGAGGCCCCTTGTCTTGATCATTTTATTCCCCATAAACTGCATTCCCATTAAAACTCAGATCAATAAGGTAGACTTTAAAACATCCTGAACCTCACCTTAACTCAAGCCAACAACTGCTGTTTTTGCAATCAATTAAAATTCATAACTGAATTATAAGAACATGTTTTCTTGTTTACTTGATAAGCGAACTATTAGGCCTACTCATCTCTTAGTTTGTGTAGACTAGAAAATACCTCAGCGATGACTACGTTTACATGCACACAATATTAGCCCATATTCGGAAAATGACAATATTCCGACTAAATGAATAATCCACTAATATTCCTGTTTACATGCAGCCGTAGCTCGCCCTCCCCGACAGTGAGGGAGGGAGGGAGAGAGAGAGAAGCAGGTAGGCAGAGTTTTTCTGTTGAGAATAAACACAGCAGCGCTATTCTTACCAGCATCACTTGGTCCATTTCAGGAGCTTGCTGCTGGAAAGTTTGGCGTTGCGCATCCAAGTCTTTAATAAAACGTAGGCTAGTAGCCTACGTTATTACCTCGCAGGCTCGCAAGCATTTTGGACTTCCGTGAGCACCACTCTATCTCTTTTCTTTTCGCATGTCAGAGATGATGGATTATATTATTATATCGCCTCTTCTTGTGCTTTCTAGCACACATCAGCTGACCGCAAACAGGCAACATGCGTCGCAAACTGCAGTAAAAACCCTGATTGAGACGCATATTCCGAATGCACTGTATACATGATCAATGGATCCTCCCAAAACCCGAATAATACTGGAATAACCCACGTCTTAAAAAATGCTAAATTCGGAAAAAGGCCAAATTCGGAAAATGCAACTGGAATATGCTGTTTACATGATCAAATTCAGAATATTGTCATTTTCCGAATAATAGTGGAATATTGTGTGCATGTAAACGTAGTCACTGTGAACTGGCCAGTGACCACTGCTTCTTCCTGATAATTGGGAGTGCACTTGTATTGTGTTTATCACAGGCACATTCCAGCCAATCACCACATAGATATTCAGTATTGGCCTCAAATACACTCGTATGCACACTTCCAGACCTTTACAGTAACCATGGATTTTCTACCGTTTCCTCTTTGAACCTTGTTTTCTTTCACACATATTTTTCTCATGAACTTATGCTGCTCCATTTCCAGTAAAATTTGTTTTGTGCACTGAAAACAGTGGGACGTGATTGGTGATTAAATAAATAAAAGTTAGTTGTACGTTTGGAAAGCGAGTTGAAGCACCGCGTGGTTAATGAGCTTTCGTCTGCTTTTAATAACATTATCGTCGTCATTGACAATAACGTTATACCGCTTAGTTTCGGAAAATACTTTTTAAGGTTTAATTGGTGTTTCATCTCTCTTCCTCTCTGCATGTTGATATGCAGGCGCCACGCGGTATAGCCACAGAGCTGCTGACGCGGCACACACATTGAGCATCCATCCTTAGGTGTTTTGTTCTTTATTTTTTTTTAATCTCTTAACATAGCCTACAGTAGCCTACACTATAACCTATGCATACAAATATTAATTTAGTCTATTTAATAGAAGGAGCTGTGTGGAAATGTAATTTGAGACTATTTTAATACAACTCAAATTGGGCTGAGAGGGGATTATTTTCACCGGACTTGGTGCCCGGCAGATCCTAATTTGTCGGACTTTGATGAATTATAACGGTAAAAGTCCGGCAATTACCGGATAACGGAAACCCTGGGCCGATACACTGAACGGGTATTCTGCTAGCGAAGTAGAGCTTTTAATGTCAGCGTGATAATATCATTGTGTGTAAAGCAATCGACATTTCTAAACAGTTTACTGTGACACATAACATACATTTGTTTAACATTTCCATGGAGTGCATATTTTGGATATGGACAGCAGTCACAGCACAAATGAAGGTCTCGATTTCGCCTAACGTTAGATTTTACATTTTCTCAGCAATGAGGAAAAAAGATAAATATGGAAATCTTCTGTTCCACCCCACCATAAAAATAAACCAAGCGATCCTTACAGTCTTTACACAGCATCCAAATATTGCCAATGTGGAAGTGAGACAGTGTTTCCTTACATCTAACAGGAAAACATGTGATGGCCAGACACATGACTTTATTTGTGGTGTTCTGTAAAAAAAAAACAGAATAATTATCATGAGCAATTAAGAGTTTACAGAAACGTCACCATGGCAACGTTGTTGCATTGAGCCATTAAAGTCATTAAGTTGACTGTTCCCACATCAGGTGAACACATTGACAAGAGGATGGCTAGTCATAGTAGAGTGTGAGAGGAAGAAAGAAAGTTATAAAGAAAAATAATGGTGTTTCTTGCATTTTTCTCTAATAATAACTAAACGCCAATTTAAAACATTCAAATGTATCATGGCAATCTCTTGCATTGATCCCACCTCCACTGTCTCATTAGTTCACTTTTGCCTTGTAACTGAGGAACTGGCTGCCCATTCGTTCTCAGTCAAACTTCCTCTGCATGAGTGAAATGTGAGCTAAATGTACTGTTGGGGGGGGGGGGGGGGATGTTCTTTTTATTGCTGGCTGCCACACAGCTGGACATTGTGTGATGATTGTGATGATGGTCACGTGACGTCTCAGTCGCTCGGTGTGAAAAGCTCCTGAGCTTGGAGGGAAGAGGCTGTGGAGAAGGTGGGCTTGGAGAGGAAATGAGGTTGCATTCCTGTAGTGATTTATGAAGTGTCTTTCCTTCTCTTTCTGAGCGGCTTGCTAGTTTGCAGCTGGTCCAGACAACAAGCTGTTTCTCCTTGGCTCATCGGCGGCCGGACGATAAAACTCGATATGTTGTTGTGGTATGATATGTTGTGGTAGGATCTATAACGGTTATTTCAATGTAGGGGACCATGTCATCCTGAGACCCGGCAGACCCCCCCCCCTTCCCCCAGTCTCTTGGATGAAAACAAAAAGCTAAACATGTAGCAGTCAGAATGTTATATGCATTATTTTCTTTTCTTTTGATCAAACACAGAAAATACAGATGAAAGCATTGAGGTACAGATGCTTCTGGCCCAAAAAGCTGCACGTTTTGAATGAATCGCCGGGTCTCAGGAGGCTATTAGACGAGGAGGATCGCCGCACACATTTTGCAAATATCGGAAATTCCCCTCGAGACGGTTTATTTGTAGTTAGTTCGAGCCCCCTTTTCTGTTGCCGTTCACTACTGGCATCCCCGTCTTGGCCTACATAGTTGTATCTACAGAATGACGTTTACATAACTTTCACCCCCTTGGCATCCCCAGGTTCCAGACTGTGGTTTTCAGTCACCGAGGAAATATCCCGAGTCGGGCTCTCCTCTCCCACGAACCACAGAGCTGAGAATGAGTCACCTCTTAAGCCTGTGTCTCATGTGACCAGACAAGGCCTCTTTTCTTATTCATAATGTGAGAGACTCCTGCCTTCCCTGGGTCTTGGGCAGCAGCACCGCTGTGTGAGAACATGTCTACCAGAGTAATGCTAGGCTTTGAAGTTCACACCCTCGATGGCAACTGAAGACGTGCTTGTAACACCTCTCATGACTCTGGGGCAGTTCCTAAATTCTACCTGGCACAAGTTGGACTAGAAAATGGACTTGGACTAGCTGTGGTCACGGAGACAGGAATGGACATCTATCGTTGTCTTATCATAGAGGTGGACAACATCATTGTCCAACCAATATCCAATAATGATAGGTCAGTATTGGCCTGATGTATCAGCAAACCAATATATTAGTTGAACCCAAGTCGGGAGTATAGGCATACCTGAGACCTATTAGCTGTCTTTGGATTCTTCAATCCTTCTGAGTATGGTCAAACTAAACACTGTAAACAAGACTACTGTGACTAAAGGTCCATTATGAGTATGGTTAAACTAAACACTGTAAACAAGACTACTGTGGCTAAAGGTCCATTATGAGTATGGTCAAACTAAACACTGTAAACAAGACTACTGTGACTAAAGGTCCATTATGAGTATGGTCAAACTAAACACTGTAAACAAGACTACTGTGACTAAAGGTCCATTATGAGTATGGTCAAACTAAACACTGTAAACAAGACTACTGTGTCTAAAGGTCCATTATGAGTATTGTCAAACTAAACACTGTAAACAAGACTACTGTGTCTAAAGGTCCATTATGAGTATGGTCAAACTAAACACTGTAAACAAGACTACTGTGACTAAAGGTCCATTATGAGTATGGTCAAACTAAACACTGTAAACAAGACTACTGTGACTAAAGGTCCATTATGAGTATTGTCAAACTAAACACTGTAAACAAGACTACTGTGACTAAAGGTCCATTATGAGTATGGTCAAACTAAACACTGTAAACAAGACTACTGTGTCTAAAGGTCCATTATGAGTATGGTCAAACTAAACACTGTAAACAAGACTACTGTGACTAAAGGTCCATTATGAGTATGGTCAAACTAAACACTGTAAACAAGACTACTGTGTCTAAAGGTCCATTATGAGTATGGTTAAACTAAACACTGTAAACAAGACTACTGTGACTAAAGGTCCATTATGAGTATGGTTAAACTTAACACTGTAAACAAGACTACTGTGTCTAAAGGTCCATTATGAGTATGGTTAAACTTAACACTGTAAACAAGACTACTGTGACTAAAGGTCCATTATGAGTATTGTCAAACTAAACACTGTAAGCAAGACTACTGTCTATGACTAAAGGTCCATTATGAGTATGGTCAAAGTATCTAAACAGTGTAAATAATACTACTGTGACTAAAGGTCCATGATACTCATAATCAAGTATTGAGTATGGGCAAACTAAACGCTGTAAACAAGACTTATGACGAAAGGTCCTTTCATCATTGTGGTGTTATTGACAGTCTCAAACTAGCTCCAGTAACTAGAGCTCACCTCACATTACCTTCTCTCAGAGGTTTGTTTTCCAGAGGCCTTGTACTAAGTGCAGTATAATCAATATTCCTCCTCCTAACGTAATGCAGATAACAACACAGATTGAGAAATCGATGCAACTTGTATTGTTCTGCCTTGTTGTGTTGCACATTGCAAGAGGAAGCGTTCTGGAGGATACAGTGGTATATTGTTCATTGAAGACTATTGCATAACTTAATGCTTATCCCGCCACGTTTCTGCAGAGCTCAAAATGAGCCAGGCAACATTGCTGTTGCATTCCTCACACAGCTGAGCCAGAGCCAGACTGAAGTGGCACACGTCCATTACCTCTGCTCTTGCCTCACACGACAGCCTCTGTCAAGCTTTCAGAACGGTTCCTAGAAAGCTCTTGGTAAATCCACTCTGATACAGCAGTCAAAAAGTTGGCTTAGTTTGTTTTTGGGCGCATGTTTGCAGTTTGTACAGGGAGAGAGGATGGGGGCAGAAAGGACCAATTCTTTCTGGGAATATGGACTGTTCCATGCAATGCTCTTTCTTCTAGAGCAGATTACCAGCCCATTGTAATCCAGTATGAGAGATTTTCTAAGAGAACGCTCACTAGTACAGCCCTAGTTTTGGGATGACAGCCTTTCCCATTGATTCGATCAAGGGCGTATAAGTGGATCAGCATGAAAATGTGTTAACACTGAATCAAAAGTGTCTTTTAATTTTTTCAGACTTTTTCATCTTGGAAGCAGCAGATGGCAGTTAGCTTCAGCTTGCCACCAGCCCTAGAGGTCAGTTGGGAGATCCAATCCAATTGCTGTAGCATTTGATGTGGACCATCTCAGGTGTTTTGGCCTCCAGCTCTGCTCTCCACTGAACAATGCTGGGGGACAGTTTTGTTGTAATTTTTTTTCTCTTTTAACAAAAGACAAAAGGAAAAAAAGATATCACCAGGCTCACCTTAAGGTCTTTTCAGACAGAAAGTGAACAATCTTTGTGAATAAATCACAGGGCAATAACTATGAGTATAACAACTATAACTATAACTACTACAAATAACAACTATTCAACAGGGTTTTCTGACATCACACCTCACCTTAGTGTTCATTGTAACGCTGCCTACTCACTGAACCAACAATGGAAAAAGTCACCCTGCTGCATTCTGTCTTCTCTGATGTAAATATTAATGTCTGCTGAGAAGCTGACTCGAACAGATGCACCACATTATTGCTATTCTGAGATTTCTTTGCGGCAGTTCTGTCTTTTACACACAGCTTAGGCTATATCATTCAAAAAACAAAAGTCAAACTTGCATATAATTTAGGTGCGTAGACCACATGAGTGTACAAGACACAGCGATGCATAATGCTGCAGTTGGGTGCACATACCATATTCGGAAAAAAACTGAAGTATTGTACTGTCATTTTTTTGCATGTTGTGTCTATCAAATTAATAAATATCTTGTGTATCAACTGTATCAACTTCTATGTTGACTAATGATCAATCTATGTTACTCTTGTGCTTCTTGTTTAAAAAATAATGGTATCTAAAACATAATCGTGTTCCATAATTGTATCAACAAAGAAAGTAGTAAATATGAAAATGGTGAGAAAATACTGGTAAAGGCCAAAGAAGGCACAGAGTAGACATCTGTGAATAAGATAAGATTTGTTTAAATACACACAAACAAGCGTGTGATTATTTTGCTGCTGTGTAGTAAAGATGATCTTTCTCCAGCTGCTTTGTGCTACTGCTACCATATTACATAATGAATGTAGAGCGTCTTTGCGACTTCTGTCCTCTATTGCAAATGAAGTCCATATGCTTCAGAATCATAAATCATGAGGGTTTCCATCTCTCGACCATCCTTCTGTCTCACGGTTATCAAATGTCCCAACAGCTGGATAGCCTGTCTCGCCATCTATTCACTTCCCAGGACTCGGTGTCCAGATCCAGTTCTGTTGTTTACATCAACTTTGACAAAAACCCACTCTCTCCTCCACACACAAGCCAGCTTCTTGGTGCTGCCGGGATATCTAGTGGGCCTAATTATTTTTGTAGGCAGCTGCTCAAAAGCAACATGGGTTGGGTTCTCTTTCCCATATTAAAGCACCTTTTTTTATATGTGTTTCGACCTGTTGTCAGCCAGGCAAGTGATACTCTAAAATGAAGGAACAAGCCAGTCAGAATTGAATGATTTGTGTTTCTCTTCAGCTTGAGCATTTAAACACTTGAACATATGGATTGGGTTTAGAAGGATCATAGGGGGCTCTGAGAAGGACCCCAGAGGGGGTGTTTGCTCCTCGTCTCTAGCACTCGCATGCCATGTCCTTGTCTTGGCACGCAACGGTGGTGCTGGTAGCTCTACTGCTATAAGTGTTCAAGCCCCGTTTAGAAACAAAGCTTTTTCGCCCGGGAACGACGGGAGTCTTGTTATTTTATGCTCCCATGATGCAGCAGCATCATGTAGGCTAAATGCGGTGGATTGTGCGCCGTGGTGCCAGCAGCTGCCCAGCGCCTCCTTCCTCGCTCAGGTGAGACAGAGGAAGAGATGACACAGCTGCTGAGGGCAGTGACTCACTGTTACATGCTGATGCAGGTATCGTGTCTGTTGCCAGGTCATTGAGTTGTCTTGCTTTTTTTTGGGGATCTACAATAATATGAGCTGTCTTCTGGAAAGAGCACACCCACACTCAAAGTAAATCTGTGTCACCTTGAGGACAAGAAGACTGCACCCTGACTAGGGTTGTCAAAAGTATCGATAGTATCGAAAAGTATCGATACTGAAAATTTGAATTGGATACAATACTCATTTGCAACAGGTATCGATAGTATCGAAAGTATCAATACTAAAAAAATGGAATGGATACAATACTCGTTTGCAACAGTTTTGATAGCATCAGTGCTTTCTTTTAATGAAAAATCACAGATTTTTCCCTCCCTATCATTGGGTATCTATCTGTTGCTTCAACAGCTAAACGTGTTCTGGTGGCCAGAGTGGCGGTAATCTGCTGTCTAAATTCAACGTTTTATCAGTCCTAGATTATGGAGAAGTGTGCGTCTGTCCGTCCATCTGTCTAACTTTATTTTTATGCCTCTTGATGTGTCATCATCCCCCCCCCCTTCCCGTGGTATCGAAAATGGTATCGAGAATCGATATTTTCCTGGGTATCGGTATCGAAGTAGAAATTCTAGTATCGTGACATCCCTAACCCTGACTGCCACCTCGATACATCTCACGATGATCCCTCTCGTCTTCTTCACGCGTTTGAGTTTCACTGCGTCTGCCTGACTGAGTCTTGGTCCTAAGACCTACAGTATGTGTGTGTACTTTATGATAAACCAACACCCGTTTAGTCTAGCTGGTGTAATTCCTTTGGCGGGTCGGTGGGAGAGCCAGTGTGGTCCGTCTGGTTTTAGAGGATAAACCGAGATACGAGCATTGCAATCTCAACCCTCGTCTCCCTGCTTTTTCCTCTCCTATTCCAGACTGCCCCATGGCATGTTAACTGTTTGATGACCTCCTGAGATTGCTCAATGCATGTGCTGACAGCTCCTTCTCCCCCCTGTTTTTTCCACAGGAAGAATCAGCCCTTATAGTGGTAGGGCCTGGAGAGAGGAGAATACCCAGTGTGGCCCGAGCAGAGAGACACACAGAGAATCGTAAGTAAACACTCCACTTGCTCGCACTCCTCGGGGGTTCGGGGAGGGAATGTGTCTGTTGTGTGGCTTCTTTTCAGTGCAATGCTTGCTGCATATCTTTACACACAGGAGTAGAGAGATTTGTGGTTGCGTGGATGGGAGAGAGTGAACATGTATTGTTTGTGGATGACAAAAGGAGCCATTTTAATTGCTTAAGTCCCCCCCCCCCCCCCCCCCCCCCCCCCCCTTTGTGTATCACAGGGAAGTCTGGATCTTTGTTTGCACGTGGGGATCAAAATATGCTGTTGGTGGCTTCACAAAGCCAGACAGATATTTTAACAGCTTACTGGGCTTTGTTCTTAGTCCTTTGACACAATTATGCAGTCTTTGGATGGTACACCACGTATCCCTTCCTGTCCTGTGTCCATTCTCTCTGCTAACCGTTTCAGCCTGCTCAAAACCATGTGTTCACCCGTGAAAAAGTGTTGGCCCTGTTGACTTAGAATACGAGATACTTCATACTTGCTTAGCTTACCTATTTTGTTGCGAACAGGGAAGCATTTTAATAAAGCTATTCATCATTTAATCGCTTATCTAAGAGCAGCGTTTACGAAGTGCTTCACAGGATGGCATAAAAACTATAGTAAAATATAATCTGAGTTAAAATAGGAAGCACATTCAAGAGAAAGTAGGTTATGTAAGGGATAATGTATATTGAGGCGGTGATTACGGGGGAAATAATGACCGACAGGTGGATTGAGCCCGACGCGCCAGCGGAGGGCTTAATTGTTCACCTGAAGGTCATTATTTCCCAGTAATCACCGCCTCAATATACATTATCCCGCTTAGAACACGGCCTACAACTAAATCATTCAATAATCTGACAAAAATAATTATTCAAATAGATTTTTTAATAGCGTTTTCAATGACAAAGCGGTTTCATTCGTAATTGGCACACAAGACACCACAGCTGCAACTGGTTGGCCTAATTAGTAGTGTCTGCAGACAAAATGCTCTTATCAACTGATTAATCCAGGTGTGGCAGAGCAGCGGTCGGTTGTCGAGAAATAATGACCGGTGAATATTGTTGATTGACCAATCAGAATCGAGTATTCAAGAGAGCCGTGTTCTAAAAAAGAATATCTAGTATGCTGCTCCAGACTACACCTCCTACAGTGAAAAGCTTCAGATCATAATTTCCCTGAGAGTCAGAGTTAAGGTGTCCATAAAATAGAATCGGCTGCATAAAACACCCTTGAATCTTGTGCTTATGTTTTCCTTAACATGTTTAACCTTATGGAGAAGATTTAAGGGTTTGTTTTGTGCAGCCGATTCTATTTTATGGACACCTTAACTCAGACTCTAAAGGGAAATCTTTAACCTTAAGGTGCTTTGTGCCACTGGGCGCTGCCCTCTGCTTGGCTCTCAGCATCTCAGACAGGATGTAGACTTTCACACTTCCACACGAGGCACAATGGGAGGTGTTTGAGTTGTTCATAGAAGAAACATACCTCAGAGGCATCTTGACTGTGTGTGCTGCTCATTTGTTGCAGTGAGTGTTGAAGCCGGGTAGGAGATGAAGAGTGCATCTCTAATGAGGACTGTGGGGATTGTAATGAGCTTTGTTTATATTCCAGCTTTGGGCTTGTAATATGGAGGACATTAGTTAGGATAATTTGATAGTTTTTCCATTTTGGAGGGTGAGCATTTGAGGAGGCAAAGTGCTCACACTGACTCAAGTCTGTCAGATGTTAGTGCTGCTGGGCACTTCCAGTGTTTTTGGTGATTCTTAATTCAGTTCAAAGTTCAAACCACCAGTGCCACAAAATGAATGCAACTTTCAAAGGTTTTCATGTTTTTGAATTTTGCCTTAGATTGAGTGATCGGTCTGACGAGCAGCAGCATTCCAGCGTCCAATGTTGCTGCCCTGTTGAGTTTGAATATTCAATATACGGATTGCGAGTATGCGTCTTAGTAAGTGTCATTAGAAGTACTGCAAGCCGGCCAGAGGGGAGAACATAACTCGTCACACCACTCAAAACTACACAGCCGCTCAATACAAGAACATAGAAAAGGTTTGTCACACTAACGGAAACAGTATTCTTTATTTTTCCAGTGGAAAACATCTCCATTCGTGTTACAGTGGCACTGTGATTTGTAGACTGATGAACAGCATCTCCTGTTTTTTTCGAGTTCGACTATTCAGCCTACAGGTTTGTTTGCAACCTGATAACGCCGATGACACTCGCTGTCCCAGAGCTGCTATGGAGAATGGAGGAAAGCGAGTATGCAAGAGGGTTGGATGCCATGGCTCCACGCTGCAGGCATCACCAGAAGATTGCAAAAACATATAGGATACGATTCAAACACGATTTCAGACGGAAGCCCGTCTTTTTTGTCACACGAACGCTACAACACATGCATGCGGCCACAACACACACTCATGCTGACGGTGGCCGGTGCAATATGTCCTCTGCATTTGACCCATCCAGGCTTGTCCTTTCCTCCGGGGGGGCAGGCCAGGAGCAGTGGTCGCTTTTTCTTTCCAGCGCCCGGGGACCATCATTGGACCATCATTGGACCAACTTCAGATGTTGTCGTCACTGGTCGGATGACGATCTTCTGCATGTTTTTAGTGGGGGGTTATGTACGGAGGAACCCCCTGGGGGGGTACGGGGAGAACATGCAAACTCCACACAGAAAGGCGCTTTCGACGAGATAGCCCACCTGGGCAGTAGGCACTGAAGATATGGGGGCGGTCACAACTCCAGCGCCCACAGCGTCCCAGGCGAGAATCGAACTCAGGACTTTCTAGCTGTGAGGCGACAGCGCTACCAACTGCGCCACCGTACCCCATGATCCATATACAATGAAAAGAAGCCATTTTTTTCCAGCAAGTTGTCTGATTTTTCTAGTGCTTTCTTATGTAGCCTGAAGCTGGTGCCCCCCACCATCATCACGTGGTTTGCAAACAAGCCAATGGTCTCACCCCGGTCGCCATCTTGACATGACGTCACCTGAAAACAAGCTATCCTGAAACTTGAAAAGCTGAAGTGAAGAACTCGTTCAACAGTGCCCTATTTCCTCAAAGAGCGTTATTGAAAGATTGATTTAGCCTACACAGAAATGGCAGACTCTCTGTGTTTTGATATTGAGAATCAATTGTTGGTTAGTAAAATAACTGGTCCTTCTTTTTTGCCCAACACTAGAATCAGATATGTCCAACTATTGAGGGGAAACTCATGCTTTCAAATAACTATGTAGACTAGTCACTATCCTTTCTTTGAGGTACAGTTACATTTTCATATGGTCAGACATTGTGTACCTTGGTGTTGATGCATGTATGTTCTCTGGGGCGTAAGGCGTACAGTCAAAGTATAAGAATGCGTTCAGTGTGTGTGCTGTAATGGGGATCTTCCTCCTCCAAGCCAAGTTTGTGGTGCAAGTCTTAAATGATTCATGCTAGGCACGCGCTGGTGAATTAAAGGTAAAGTGATAGCGCATAGCAGTGCCTCGCTTGGCTCACTGCTGCATTTTTAAAGTGTGGGCTGGCACTCAAATGTCAAAATGTTAACATTGTATTCCCCTTAAAACTGTTACCCCGGTCTCAGGGACCGGATAAAGGGCCTCTCTGGGAAATCCGACCCGCTGTTTGAATAATTCAGACTAATGGTTTGGTATTGAATTGTCATCCCAGTGCAACTTCCCAATTTCCATGCCAGTGATATTTCCCTGTGCTTCAGGCTGCGCTTGATGTTCCTCGGCTACCACAGGAGAAACTAACCACGTATGAGGGGATACAGGGAGGAGGAATGCTTTTGGATTGGTTTTGATCTCTCACATGACATGAGAAGCAGGACAGCAGATGCTGCCTGCCTTACTTGCTTGCTGCTACACAGATGTGCATGTGCTTTTCTTCTGCAGCAAAAGTATCAGGGGGTTGGGCTAGGTAGGTAGAAGGATGTCATTAAACACTTGGTCATTGGCAGTATGATAGTGTTAGTCAATGGGAAGATAGTGAAAGATAAGTGAGGTGTATCACCTGTAAATCACGTTTGCTTTCTTCAATATTATTTAGGAATGCACAATATGGATTTTTTTCTCCCCCAGCCGATACCGATAATTCCCTGCTTCTCATGGCCGATATGGACCATTCATTTCACATTTTAGTTTTTTAAAAGAAGTTCATAACCTGTAGTGTATATGCACACCTGAGGATACAAAAGGCTAAAATAGTGAGCAAAGCTGGATGATTTAATATTTCATAGCTCTGACTCTGATCTAACCAAATATAACCGACCTTGTCCTTCGGGTCAATCATGTGCTTGAAAGGAGAACTTCACGGAAATACAATGTTTATTTATTTTGCACATGATCTCTCACACATATCCAAAGACTGTAAACAGTTTGAGAGTTGATTGTTCCGTTTTATTAAATTTTTTACTCTGCCGTGTTTCCACCTCCGGAGTCTAACCGCTTCTGCTAGCGTTAACATTAACGTGTTTTCAGCCTGAACGGCATCTTTTCCGATTACTCGATTAATCTTTGGATTAATCTGTAGAATACTGATACTCGATTACTAAAATAATCGATCGCTGCAGGCAGCCCTAGTACTTCGTATCATCAGCTCTATTATCAGCTATAATTCAATGATCAGAATAATACAGAACGTACATTTCCCATTATAGGCCTGATATTTCGTCGTGCATCCCTTATATATTAGTCAGTGATGTTTACATGCTTGTACATGTTACCTTCCATAGAAGAGTTTTAACACTTTAGATGGAACATATGAAATAAAAACAGACATCATTTCTAGTGAAAAGATGGGTGTTTTGAATTGGACATGACCTCCAAAGCCGACTGTTGAGAAGGACTGAGATTTAGCCATCCTCTGTCACTCCCTAATCAGTCCCACAGCTCTCACCCCCCTCTCACCCACTCGTACTCTGTCAATAATTCAGAGCAGCCTTTTGCCTGTTGTAGAGAAGGAAGGGGGGACACACTTGATAATAGAGGGCAGTAGGGGACAGTGAAAATAGCGGCTGATGCACATTTCTAAAGACAATTTCACCAGCTTTGACTGCTGGTGGCTTGAATTTGAGCACATTTGCCTATTGCTTTTTTTTTAACGATGCAAATGCAAATCACTGCAGGTACAAACTGATGCAGCATAACTGACTGTTTCTTTACAAAGCTAACGGTCCCGCCAACTCTGGGGCAAAGCTGTACACAGTACTAGAATGCCTCCCACCTGCTTTCCACTCCATGGTGTGGTGCTCAGCACAGTAAGAGCTGGCCTCTGTTTTCATCAGAGCTGCTGGAGTCTGTATCTGTGATGTACAGCATGTAGATTAGCCCAAGTCAGCCACTAAATGCCACTGAGATTGGATGAATGGACACATGTGCCTTTGCTCTATGCCACTCACGATATTGCACGAGAAAAGCACTCTTTTAGTAATGAAGTTATTTGAGAATCATTTAGAGATTTGCTCGATCTTTTAAGAATTTGTTTTATGCATCAAATAAATCTGTTGATGGCATGCCAAAAAGCCCACTGCTGGAATCATGCTCAAAGCTAAATAAGGGATCAAAACATCAAATACTCAATCTCAAGCTCTCCTGTAAAGTTAGCTAATGAAAGCAATGCCCCAGCGACTCTAAGGCCTGGACACATAGTTAACCACACTTGTAATGTTGTAGTTTGTTGACTCTTACTGCAGTTATTAACCTTTGACCTTTTGAAGGATGTAGGCTAAACTTGGCAATGTGTTACATGGTGGGTACAGCAGATGAGTAGATTTAGCAGAGCTCCAAGTACCAGCTTTAGTCATTCTCCTTTGTGATTGATTTATAGAGTTGACGCCTTCACTGCTACATTAGGGGCTTCTGAGGACTAGAGCTATCAATACCTATACCTATTGCCTTTCTTTTACCCTTGAATTCTGAGGGCCCTCCTGTGTGTATGCAACCAGTGTTGGGCAAGTTACTTTCAAAATGTTAATATACTACATATTACTAGTTACTTTCATTTGAAAGTAATAAGTTACTTTACAATATTACTGTCTGTGTACTAGAGTATAACTTGTTACTTATAACACTACTTTTGCATTTCTTTCACCAAAAATAACAGCAGTAGCAGAATGACATCGCCTCCCCGGAACCATCCCGGAAAATAATTTCAACCGCCTTGAAGTCAGTGTAAACCGTCCAAAATTCGAAATGTTATTCGTTTCCTTTGTTATTGTCATCTATAGTGGTTATTTGCGTAAAAACACACAATTTGATTAGGACATGATTGTATATCTTTACTTAAGTATGTGCTTTGATAAATAAATAGAAAGTAACTAAATTTCTAACTTGTGCTACTTGACAAAGTAACTGGTATAATATTACTGAAATCCTATTGTAATAAGTTATATTACTGAGTTACTATTATTATGTAATATGTTACTTTTGTAATGAGTTACCCCCAACACTGTATGCAACACACCACAATAAGAGAGGCCTCGAAGTTCAAGGGTCAAAGAAACATGCACTAACGTGCAGATTGCAGACTAGAATTGTGACAGGGGCAAGACGGGTGTTGAAGGGCGGAGCTGTGTATTTTTATAAGTCATTCATGCTTCGGAAGCCTTGTTGAAAACAGGAAATCCCAAATGCAATGGCTGTGCACCCACTTTGTCTAGGCTGTGCACCCACTTTGTCTAGGCTGTGCACCCACTTTGTCTAGGCTGTGCACCCACTTTGTCTAGGCTGTGCACCCACTTTGTCTAGGTTGTGCACCCACTTTGTCTAGGTTGTGCACCCACTTTGTCTAGGCTGTGCACCCACTTTGTCTAGGCTGTGCACCCACTTTGTCTAGGCTGTGCACCCACTTTGTCTAGGCTGTGCACCCACTTTGTCTAGGCTGTGCACCCACTTTGTCTAGGCTGTGCACCCACTTTGTCTAGGCTGTGTTGGGAGGCAGGAAGCTGCGACTTCACTGGGTTTCTTCTTGCATTTCCATCCTGCCCAGGGAGCATTTTACTGATGCTCAAATTTCATACTATTTATTTATTATTATTGAATTATTTGTATTAACAGTGATGGCTACTACCTCACTGTGTCTCTGATTTGTCAACCTTCATGACAAAAACATATCGCAACATGCTGATGCTTTTTAAATTCAAAAGTAGAGGGTAATAATTCAAAACTGGAGGCCTGTCCTCTAGAGATTGATGTTAGTTTTAGTAATGCTTGACATTCCAGTAGTTGCCCACTAGAGAGCAGCCTACTCTGGAAAACTGGCCTGTATACAAGCTCAGTGACTCATGTAGAGCTGGCATATTGTTTAAGGACTTTTTAAATGACACTCACCTTAGCATACTTGTTTATAATTGTAATTTTACAGTGACATTGTTAGACATATAGCTTATATCACAGTATGCAAACTCAAAGCAGTCAAACACTGAGTGAGGATGTATACTAAATGAACTACTGTACTTGACTTCACCAGTGCGCTTCCTTGCAGCGGGAGCTTCGTCTTAATCATGAGACTCCTCACACTTGATAGAAAAACATTTGAATTAATTGGCCAACAAGTCACAGTTAGTTAGTTAATGCTATTTCAACATGTTGCCCTCTTAGAAATGTGAGTGGGTTGATGAGGATTTTGATGCTCTGTGGAGTTTTAAACTCCCAGCTTTGTCAATTAAAATAGGCTAACACCGTCCAATCAGGTAATTCCTAAGGCCAATTCTGTGTGTGGGGTTGGCTCAGCCAGATAGGCTGTTGTATGTCTCACTCTCAGCCAACTTGGCTGAGAGTGAGACAGCCAACTTGGCTGAGAGTGAGACAGCCAACTTGGCTGACAGTGAGACATACAATAGCCTACCTTAATGTGTCATCAACGACTACACCAGTCTGCCTCGCTGCAAATCCAGCTGTAGATTTACTGGACACAACGGCAGTCACAGTCCACAGACGCACGACCCAGTGGTGAATCGCCGTATCGCCAGAATTAGTCTGAACACACGCTAAGACCTTTGAGTGAATATGGCAGTGGAGCCTTCTCCAGAACCCTGCCCACAGTCTCCAGGAAGTCTAAGTACTCCAGACTGCTATTAGGCACATACAGTACATGCAGCTGCAGCAATGTGGGCATCGCATCGGACTGTGGTGGTCAACAAAAAGGAGCAAAGCTCCCTCTCTCGTTTTGACCCTCACCAATAGCCCTGCGCTGGGGGCAGGGGCGTCTGGGTAGTCGTGCGCTGGGAGCAGGGGCATCTGGGTAGTCGTGCGCTGGGGGCAGGGGCGTCTGGGTAGTCGTGCGCTGGGGGCAGGGGCGTCTGGGTAGTCGTGCGCTGGGAGCAGGGGCGTCTGGGTAGTCGTGCGCTGGGGGCAGGGGCGTCTGGGTAGTCGTGCGCTGGGAGCAGGGGCGTCTGGGTAGTCGTGCGCTGGGGGCAGGGGCGTCTGGGTAGTCGTGCGCTGGGGGCAGGGGGGTCTGGGTAGTGTAGACGTAAAAGCACTCACCTACCACCACGAAGACCCGAGGTCAATTCCCGGGTAGTGGTACTTCCGGCTTGGTTAAACGTTTCTACAGAGACAATTCACTGTGTCTGCGCCTGCGGGTGGGAAGCTGGTGGGGTATGTGTCCTTGTCACTGCACTAGTTCCTCCTCTGGTCGGTTGGACCACCTGTTCGGGGGGAGGGGAACTGGGGGGAATAGTGTGGTCCTCCTTTGCGCTACTGTACGTCCTGCCGATGAAACCCCTCGCTGTCAGGTGAAAAGAAGCGGGCCCGTGGGCTGCAGCGATAGTTTCCACGCCCGGTTTATTTTTGACACGAGCCACGAGCAGCCTGGCATGAAGTCAGTACAAGTTGTGACCGGCGCAGAGCAAAACAGAGCGCTTCTGGTGTGAACGGCCAGACTCCTGCTCCAGCTGAGTTTACACACCGCTTCCGTTTACACAGTGTTTGCGCCGTCCGTCTACAACTCTCCCCAGATCGGAATTGGGGGTGGAGCAACAACCGGGACAGCAGGGTGAATTCGCCATGTACAATTGGGGAGAAAAACAGAAGATATAAAAAAAAAAAAAAAAAAGTACGGTAATGCGCTTTGTGTATTGAAGAAACAACAACATGTGATTGTGGATCCAAGCTGCTGAAATAAGGTTTGTCAGGAAGGTGGCTGGCCACATTGACAGGTTTTTTTTGAGCACTGCACCTGGGAGGACCTCATAGATGAGGCGTTGTGTTAAGCTGTGTGTGTTCACACACCGAGATATTTATTTTTCACTCTGTCGCTTGATTCAACCCTTTGGAATCGCTCTGTCGCTCTGTTTAAATCGCTCATCAACAGGCACACGAATTGACTGACATGTGGGGGCTATAACGTTACGCAGTGTTTGTCCACTACGAGCCACCGTAGATGTTTACAAGCTAAGCCTATCAGCGTGCTCCTAACGCGAGCTACATACCGGTAGTACAGACTTCACTTCATGTCAGCTGTCAGCCTGTCAATGCGGTTTGTTGCCACACAATAAACCAGCGGTTTGTTCCAAGCCAGTGTGATCCTTGACTCGCTCTCACACGGCAGCCAATCAGTGTTGAACAGCGAGCGACTGATGCCAGCGTATTTTCGCTCGAGTTGGGATATTTCATCTGGGGCGACGAGTGTATTTTCTCACTATCGCTCTGTCTCTGTCGCTCGGACGCCCAGCGATTTTTCTCCCGGGCGAATTTACGCTCAATCGCTCGTTTGCATTGACTTTGTATGTAAACTCGATGCCAGCGAAAAACTTTAATAGGTCGGTGTAAACGCAGCTTTACTGTTTCATGATGGACGGATGGCTCATCATTGTAAAATACTGTGATCATTAGACTTACTTGGCTTCTTAGCATGTAGTGCCACTCTTCCCCTGAGGTGAATCCAACGAGGCGTGAAATGGAGCGCATTACATTATTTATTGACAAAATAAATATCACAATATCTACAATATTTTGAGGAAAGTTCGAACTTTTGAGAGAATGCTTAACACAGATTCTTCAAGCTCTTATTTTCAGCAGGGATGCCAAGCCTTTAGCAGCAGGTGAGCCCATGTTGACATGAGAACATCCCTGCATCTCTCCGAGCGCAAGACACCTAGAAATATCATTGCAGCCTTTTTATGACTGTTTCTTTTCTTTTCTTCTTTTACTCACTCCATCTCCTGCTACAACCATTTTATCGATATTATAAATGTGTCAGTGTCACTCTCACAGTTGTGTTTTTTTGTGCTCACTTGCCTACCCTGGGTGCAAGGTTTTCTCAAGGGGATATGACGTTATTACTTCCACTTGCAGCTTCCAGCTCTTGGCTCTCGTCATTGCTCTGAAAGAAAAGGCTCTTTTGTCTGCTTGTCTGGACAGTCACACATGCAAGTGTGTGATGTTGGAGGCTAGCACATTCCTGACAACTTGGCCTGCATCTGAGCACTACAGTATACAGTAGGTGCGGTGGATAAACGTCTGGTCAAAACAAAGGTTTAACTCTGAAGCTGCTGGCCCCATCTCTTGTCATGCGGATATCCTGAAATACACATTTAACATAAGTTGCATTTTCATTTAATAACAAGGAAATAACAAGGATAGTGTTAGCTTGTGTTGGTGTTTGTTGTCCTGGCCAGCCAGGATTTCTTCATATGCGTAGCCCTGATGGAGACTTGCCTACCTAGGCTTTTCTCCATTTGGTGTACAAGTAGTACCATCATTTTCTCAACTAAAACTGACCTGTAGTTTGTAAGCATCATTAATGGACTATCCTTAATTTTCTCTTCTCTCAAATTTAGGATAATCTTAAATGAAAAAGTGAAGAATTCATTGTAATTTTTTTTTTTTTTTTTTTTTTTTACCTGCAGCCGGAACCACCTCTGTGGTCATAAGGAGGCATTTTTTCAGGCTAGTCACTCATTCATTCACTCAGTCATTCAGTCCGGGATGCTTTCTGCTTACAGTCCGGGACGCTTACCGCGGTGTTGCTTTGTAAGATTGCCTCTCGTTTCCCGATGGGGCGTGTTTGAGCCATCGGGCCAGCTGGTACGCCGGCCGAATCACAACAAACGCACCTTCAGACAACCACACACGCCCAGTGTAGGCTGCACCTGCACTATTAACAATCAGACACACAGAGCAGGAGGACGGGTGGGGTGTGTCCGACTCTCCGCCCACACCTGCACTGTTAAAAGATGGTGTACTCATTATGCAGACCTAAAGCTGAAATATTCTTTTGTTTCAGTTGCTGTTACATCACATACATAGTAGCAATAGTACCTAGAATATAAAAGGATTCCTAATGAGTAGGAATATGTAAGACCAACTTATTTTTGTGACCCTGTTTTTGTGACCCTATTTTGATTTTCAGTTTATCACTACTTTGCATTGTACATTTCAGCATAAAGTGTAATTACACATTATTAGCTATATCCCCTTTATATTGTCTCATTTCTAAATCTATACTAATTAAAATCATAACACTGTAAAACCATGCCACATAGTGGTGGTACCGTGGTAGTAGTACAGTAGTAGCATTAAGGCCACATTCACACAGGATCAGGTGCTGCAACGGAAACGCCAGTCCTCCCGTTCATTTGAATGGGGGTTCTGTATTTAGGCTACAGAGGCGGGCGCCGCAGGGGATGCCTGAACAAAAAAAAGCTTTTGGAGAAACACAATCACATAGCTGCCGATCAGACCGGAAGACCCCCATGGGAAGAAGAACCTTGTTACCATGAATGTAGCATTGTAGCATTCTGCTGTTTACCGAGCAACTGTGTGAAGATGGAAGAGAGACTGATCGCCGAAGTGATGACCTTTCCAGAGCTGTACAACCCTGCCATGAGGGAGATGCAAAGATCGCAGCAGTCGCTTGGCATTGTCTGGCTCTTTGAGTTGATATTTCTCCATAGATCATTAATGGTGGGTGGTCACGTTGTAACCATTTGCAGAATGCAGTAGTTTATGTACATAGATGGACCAAGTAATCCTTTAAAGCAGTGGTCCCCAACCATCGGGCCGCGGACCGGTACCGGGCCGCAACGCATTTGGTACCGGGCCACGAGCCGTCTCCCAATTTTTTTTTTAATAAACATAGGCTATAATATTATAGACTGTGTGTGGTAGGGATGTTCATCAATTATCGAAAATCGATAATCGATCGTTAAGGATTGGAATCGATCCTGTGGCATTTGGATCGATTTTTTAATTATTAAAATTTTTTTTTTTTTTTTTTTTTTTTTTGGACTAGGTTTGGGTGGAATTCGTTCCTCCTCGCCCCACTCCATTGCACAGCCGACTAACGTGAGGTGGAGCTTCATATAGTCTCTAGTTTTCTGGCTGGGCACGGGCCTTTGTGCCAACAAAACTGTTTTAAACATGAGAAATTCACACCGGCATGCGCCGGGGACAGCAGTGTTGGAGAGGAGACACATTGAAATAAAGAGTTCATTGAGGAGAACACGTTGTCTTTCGTATTTTCTGCCATAGGCATTCATTTTGTTAAAAAAAAAAATAAAAAAATAAAAAAAAAATTGAAAATATTGAAAATTTTCTAAGTATTAATAAAATCGATAATCGATAATTGATCGTTAATTCTCAGCGATTATCGATTTTGGAAAATTTTCAAAATGAACATCCCTAGTGTGTGGTAGTTGAAACATAGTTTAAAGTTGACGTTTATGTTTGTAGTTGAAACAAAAACAAATATACTGTAGGCTACATACAGTACAACACAAAAGGCACCCTTTGTCGCCACCTGGTGAGTAAATATATATGTAACTAAAACCACTAAAATTGACAACCGGTCTGCAACCTTTTTTTCCATGTACCTACCGGTCCTTGGCACAAAAAAGGTTGGGAACCCCTGCTTTAAAGCACAGCACTAATAATATGTTGTGCACATTAATACATGACATTATATGCCAGTCCAACCGGCCCTTGCTTCTGTTCTCCCGACAAGGCACCCTGATGTGAAAATAATTAAAGTAAAAAGTAAGTCAGAGGTTCAGCTTACTTGGAATATATATATTAATTTAATATGGTTTAAGGTCTCATGAGAGGAAGAGGTGTAACAAGCATAAAGGGTGCATGGATACAGTTCTTCAAACAGGAAGAGATTGATAGTCTTTTATGTGTTGCAATGATGCACAGAGAGCTGACATGATAATAGAGAAGTTAGCTGGTGGCTGGTACAGAGGCATGGTACTACAGTAAGCTGTGCTATAGAGATGACATTTTGGTGATAGATTAGGATTCCTGTGGTTGGACATGTGAGATCAAATGGTGTACAGAGTTGAAAAAGTGTGTGAATATTAAGGAGAGATGTGCTTATGAAAGTATATATTATGTGTATGTATTTAGGTGAATGATTAAGGGTCTGTTATTTTTTTTATGTCACACCCTGTGGGCTTTGTGTCCATACGGGTTCCTCTGAAACCCTCTGCTGTGGTGCAGTGAGTCTCCACTTTATGGATCAATACTGAAGCAGCAAGCTGACACAGTGAAAAGCAATATTCATAAATAATGAACGGGGCACCCTTTCACCCTGCCCTGTCTTCCAGCCCGGTGGCCAAGAAGAGAACAAAACAATGAAACGGAGGCTTATTTTCCAATTTTGGATAAAGTGAGCGGTCAGACTGTCATAATGCCCCTCAACGCCGTCTTTGCCTCCACCATGATAGGCGGTACACATTTCTGCAATATAAACGCTGTTTTAATCACACCGAGGATCTGACAGTATGGATCTCTCCACATTTTTTATGTAATCCTCTCACGTATTTATTTCATTTCTCTCATTGAATTCTTTGTGATGGTTGTGGGTAGAAATGTCTTTGTTTCGCAACGGCAACAAGGTGTTGTAGGACATTTCTGTAGCAATGAATCACAGTGGTGGGGGGGTGTCACCTTTGCTTTGTAGCAGTCCTGTGTCAACGTCACCGTGACATGCCAGTGAGTGAGCCTGGAGGACACATTTAGGCGCTTTGTCATTACTCCCTCCTGGAATTGGCAATTGGTCACAACTGCAGGCCAAAGGATGCTGCAGGATCATCTTTGCTGTACCCACCTGAAGAGATACTAATGGCAGTGGATTTCATCAGGGCGCCTCTGCGCTTCACTGAGCCTAGCCAGTATGTTGAATACTGAACAGGCTGGACAAGCCCCCAAGCGGAGAGAAGCTGTTGTCGTCTGTGGATACTCATCTTAGTTAATCTTCTTACAAGGCTACAATTTAAGGTGGTATGAGCTTATTGTTGGAAGTTTTCACCATCTATTATATAAAATTGAATATGCGGGCAATGTTTGTTTGTTTGTTTCAAGTTCTGTGTTTGGCCACAGCTATGCCGTTTTACGTGCGATCGGGCTGAAACCTTCAGGGTGTGTAATTAAAGGGCACCCGTGCGGGTGACCTGACGGAGCCGGATTTTTTGATTAGGGCAGATTAATTGCCCTAATTGCCCTAAGGCTGATTACCCTAAGGCTGAGGCTATAGTTCAGTGATGATGTCATCAGTGATGTTGTCGTCAGTGTGAGGCTATAAGTGATGGGTGTATAAGTAGGTAGAATCGGGAGGAGACGATGGCTTCCGCCCCTGGGCTGTGCGGGTGACCTGACGGAGCCGGATTTCTTAATTAGGTGATTGCCCTAATTACGATGTCATAGAGCAGGCGAGGCCGCGACACGCAGTGGTCATCAGTGATGTCATAAGAGCAAGTGAGCTACGGGCGAGGCCGTGCCGCGCTACACTACACTGTTGTTTTCCATGTCATGATAATTGTCTTGAAGTAACATTTTGCTTCTTAGAGCATTGCTTGGCATGCTTATGATTATACTCAGCTTTGATATTTTGTAGCATTCGTAAAGTATACAGTATACCCCATTACCCATTCTTTTTGTTTGTTTGCTTGCTTCATATTGAGGGTGACAATCAGGCGAACTTACATGATCATTTAACTGGATTATTCTTGTGCTATTAATAGCAAGCTGCTACGGTTCCTTTAACACAAGGCCCATTCTCCTAGTTCTTCCTCAACCTAGCTTTGCCCTGCCATCGTCACTGCCCCTCCCACATGCTATCACTCCCTCTCAAGGCCTCCTGGCTTCATCGAGCCTGATTGCCATTTGCCTCCGAGCTGAATGATTTGCTTGTTATCTTGTTTTTTCTCTCTGCAAGTCGCATGGGGGCAGGTTCCATTGCTAGACTCATCAGGTCACATGGGGGCAGGTTCCATTGCTAGACTCATCAGGTCACATGGGGGCAGGTTCCCTTGCTAGACTCATCAGGTCACATGGGGGCAGGTTCCATTGCTAGACTCATCAGGTCACATGGGGGCAGGTTCCCTTGCTAGACTCATCAGGTCACATGGGGGCAGGTTCCATTGCTAGACTCATCAGGTCACATGGGGGCAGGTTCCATTGCTAGACTCATCAGGTGACATGGGGGCAGGTTCCATTGCTAGACCCATCAGGTCACATGGGGGCAGGTTCCATCGCTAGACTCATCAGGTCACATGGGGGCAGGTTCCATTGCTAGACTCATCAGGTCACATGGGGGCAGGTTCCATTGCTAGACTCATCAGGTCACATGGGGGCAGGTTCTATTGCTAGACTCATCAGGTCACATGGGGGCAGGTTCCATTGCTAGACTCATCAGGTGAACCATGCGTGATGAGGTGAGAGTGGGCGGGGCCTCATCAGGTGAACCATGCGTGATGAGGTGAGAGTGGGCGGGGACTCATCAGGTGAACCATGCGTGATGAGGTGAGAGTGGGCGGGGCCATCTCACTGAAGCAGGGGCAGATGTTGAGATGCAGATAAAGGGAGGGGGGAGGCAATAGAAGAGGATGTGCTTGTTTTGCAGATGCCTAAATTGGCAGCAGACTCAGACATGTAGGCTGTGTGCCATATATAGTCTTGCTCTCAATTTACTTGCTGGAATTATTGAGCTTTTATCATAAGTGGTATACGTTTTGTCTTCTTGCTGTTTCAACTATACTTTATGAGTCAGGCACATACTGTCATATTTTTCCGCGGTGGTTGGAGTAGCCGTTGCATTTCACTGAAACGTACTGTTTACACTAGGCATCAATTGCATCTCGACTGCGGTAACGGTTAATTAGCTTAATAATGCTGCTGTCCACAGTTACTGTTACTTAATGCTTACCCTCATGCTCCTGCCCCCACCGCACCCTTTCTGTTTCCTGCTGTCAGTCCCTCTGGTGCATGCAGAGTGGCTTGGATTTCTTCTATTAATCTGCACACTGCTTCCTCCATTGATGGAACATCTAGGAGCTCCAATGTCATACGAGGAAAGCACACGTTTACCGGCAGGTTGGAGGAGCGTTGTCTGAGTGGATTACCGCTGGAGCCGGTGGTGGGGAGGGGGGTTCGTGCGGTGGCGGCAGCACCGACGGCGACAGCATCCTCATTGCCTAGCAGCCGAAGCCAGTGGAGGGAGTGGAAAGAAACGGATGGATATCGCGGGAGACAGGAGGAGGGGACCAGACCAGACCGGACCGGACATTGCATCCGGAGTATCATTTGCAAACGTTGGGAATAGGTGTCTGTCTTGTGTGGATCAGAGTGAGTTTGACAAAAGTGGGAGCTGCTGCAGGAGGTGTGCGTCTAGATGTTGCATGGAGATCAAAGTATAGCGCAGGGATTGGAGTAAGTGGGAAGCAGTCATCACCACCAGCAGGGAGATGGAGCGAGCGGACTGTGCTGTCCAACTCAAAGTGCTCCTGAGTGTGGAGTGAAGTGAGCATCGTCCTCTGTATTATGCTGACTGGAGAGAACAGCATCTGCACCATGTGGAATACATTGTAGAAACCGCATCAGCTCCGGGGGACGACTGAGGGAAGTCGGCAGGGACCAGGAAGTGGCTGTGGCTAGCAGCTTCCCTATTTTCCCACGTCTCTTTCCCCCCCCAGAGCAGCCGGGCTACTAATGAGCGAGTCAATGTGTGGCTGCAGCATCATCTGCTCTCTGATGAAGAGGCTGGGCTGCACAGCCTGCTGCTCAGACCTCCTCTCCTGCAGCCATACTTCAGAGCAGCTGCAGCGCCTGGCCACTGGCTGCCCACCTCCACCAAAGGTAACCAGGCTTCAGCGCCCACCCACCACAGCCACAGCTGGCTCTTCACCCCTCTTGACCAGGCAGGCAGCATTCCGCTATAATATAGACCTTGTCAATTTGTGTACAATGCACCGTGCCTATGGGGCCTGACAGCCTCTTGCTGGAAGGACAGGGTGAAGTAGAATGTCTTTGTGATTTTTATGGGACAAACCCTGCATTGGTTTGGTTGTCTGAAAAGCTTCCTCTTGTTTGCGAGAGTGGCGCTGCCGTAGGAGAGCGCTGCACTAATTGATTCTTTAATGGAACCAGGTGATTTAATGGCCGCCTTCGCTGCCCTGACAACCGCGGGCTTGGTTTCAGCTAGCACAGTCATTTAAAAGGATGCCTTCAGGTTCCAGCTAGCACAGTCATCTAAAAGGTTTCAGCTAGCACAGTCATTTAAAAGGATGCCTTCAGGTTCCAGCTAGCACAGTCATCTAAAAGGTTTCAGCTAGCACAGTCATTTAAAAGGATGCCTTCAGGTTTCAGCTAGCACAGCCATTTAAAAGGTTTCAGCTAGCACAGTCATTTAAAAGGCTTGGTTTCAGCTAGCACAGTCATTTAAAAGGTTTCAGCTAGCACAGTCATTTAAAAGGATGCCTTCAGGTTCCAGCTAGCACAGTCATCTAAAAGGTTTCAGCTAGCACAGTCATTTAAAAGGATGCCTTCAGGTTCCAGCTAGCACAGTCATCTAAAAGGTTTCAGCTAGCACAGTCATTTAAAAGGATGCCTTCAGGTTTCAGCTAGCACAGCCATTTAAAAGGTTTCAGCTAGCACAGTCATTTAAAAGGCTTGGTTTCAGCTAGCACAGTCATTTAAAAGGTTTCAGCTAGCACAGTCATTTAAAAGGTTTCAGCTAGCACAGTCATTTAAAAGGATGCCTTCAAACTGCCTGCGGTTTGCAATGATTGCTGCCCTTCCTCAATTGGAGAAAAAAGCTTTTCCTAATGGAACCATATCGGAGCCAAACAAGACTGTGTGCGTCTGACGGAGTGCTCGTGTGCACATCTGCCAGTGTGTGGGAATGAGTGAGTGACTTGGCTCTAGCACAAGCTTCTGTCCCATGGCTGTGATAGCCTGTAGAGTTCACCCTGTGTCGTTGCTTCAATATGCTCATGGCTGTGTTGAATGAATGGATGAATGAATGATTTTATTCTGGATAAATGCACGACAAACATCCAAGGGATGACAGGAAAAGTGCAAACACTTGTCTCCATCATGGTCCCTGGTCTTATAAAAACATGACACACAATAACATGGTAACATCAGGTAAACAATACAGAACAATCAAAGGATAAGAGGAACAGGAGATAAAAACCAACATACCATAATACCGGGAGACTCATGTTTTACACTCGGCAAGAATTTCTTCTGAAGGTTTTTAAAATCATTCAGAGAATTGGCAAACCTAATTTCATTAGGGATTTTGTTCCGCTCCTCTCGCCCCGTGTGTACGCACTTCTTCCTACTTTGCTCTTCAGATTGGGCAGTTTCAAATCTGCTACACTGGCTCCTGTGCTCCGCCTATGGAATCACGCGGACATGTTGGTTTTAGACACATTGTTAGTTAGATGGTGGTATTGATGGGGATCCATATCTGGCAGTAGGCCATTTTCACTCTACCTGAGATTGATTGTGTTTGTCTCAAGGTAGATTTATGCTCTGATGAAATAGCGATAGAACACCACAGAGGAGCATGTTGTGGTAATGTTGAGCTGTTGCGTGGCAACTATTCAAATGATAGGGAGATGAGACACAGATTAGAGGAGGCGTACTGCATGCGTGGAGACAAACCTTCAATATCACTACTTTATGTCATTGTTCTTGGTTCTTCACTCCAGTTCCAGTACAAACAGCATTGCAATAGAGCAACATATTTCAGTGTTCAAATTATAAATAAATGGGGGGGGGGGGGGAGTGTTTCCCCTCTGTCAACCAGCTCCGGAATGAAGGTTTCACTTTCTTCCTCTGAGACATCACAGGGCACCAGCTCTAAATAGAGTCATCGATTAATAGCCTCTGCAAAGAAATGTAGACACGAAGGTCTGAGCCAAAGCACTGCATTTATAGGACTACTGGTCTAGAAGGATGTCTCTGACCTTGCAGCTCATGGCTTCTGAAATAATTCAAAATTACAAAGGAAAATATCATATTATTCTGAATTTGCCTTTTTTTTTTGTTAGATAATACAATTACTGACTCAGGAGGTCTGGATTCAAGATTCAAGATTCAAGATTTTTTATTGTCACTCCATGGTACAAGTATCACGTGTGAAATTCTTGTGCTGTGGACTCCGTTTACGACATAGTACAAATATAGCAAGGCATATGGACGGATGCTACAGTAGAATGTGGCCTTTTAGTTTAGTTTTTCAGTGACGCGTCTTCAATAATAATAATAACAACACTGTTAACATTGTGAAATGTAAGTATAGCTGCCTGTCATACAGCCACTGCACAACACGGCACACTCTCCTCCCACTGTTCTATTAAGGTCACATCGCTGTGATTTATTGCTGCCATTTGAGGATGTTTCTTTCTTCCTGATCCCCAACAAGCTCTTGTCTGCTGTGTAACCTATAGCATAGTGCCCCTTAAAGCCCCGCCCCCTCCAGTGTATTTTGCCATTTTAAAGATATTTCATGTTTCTTCGGAGTCCTGCTGCCCTGGCCATGTTGTGTAGCCACAGTGTTCGCCACATGTTTTTTTTTATTACAAAATAACCTACTTTTGTGCTCAAGTAAAAAAACAAAACGCTGTTGCTAAAATGGAATCATAACGTATGACTCAATGGAGCGCTAATTCGATTCTGACTGAGGACGAGCTAGTATGTTAATTAACTAGCTAGCTAGCTGTTAGCTATGTTAGCTAAGCCCACTGCCTAATGCTGTAACCACTTTGGCGGGCTCAAAAACGCCACAGAGTGATCAAAGGTTTCACCTCTTAGTCAGTCAAGTGAGTCAACGCTGGTTAATCCCTGCTCATGACAACTCAAATGAACCATTGTCCGACCCACCTTGCCAAGCCAAGTTGGGCAACGCAGGTTAACCCTTTCAAACACAAAACCAACCTGGGAATAGCCCTGATTTGACCTCGGTCTGAAAGGGGTATTACAGATACCACACATTTCTAAATATTAACCTACAAACTTACTTAGACAATTTAATTTACACTAAACCGTTTTTTTCTCTCAGTAGGATGTGGATTTATCAGTGGATTAGCAATTGTTAGCCGATTGTTTCAGTTGCAGGCATTAATTGACACTTGTTTTACACGCATATGCAATAATGGCATGAGTTGTGATGAATCATGTTTCACCTCTAGTTGAGCTCTTAATCAAGCTCTGCACTTGCTGTGCATGTAATACATGTATTGTTGGGGTCTGATTGCAAAGTGCTATATCGATTTTGGAAAATAATTATTCAATTCAGTGGAATCCAATGGTGAACAGGGGCAATATGCGTTACTTTTAAGTCATGATTGTTGAATATTATAGACTCCGCTAACAGCTGGGATAGTGTACATTTTGCTTCAACAAATTAGCCAGCAGGCACGAAAGGGTCTGTAGTGGAGCTGGATAGTTTGCTGCTGGTCAGACCCTGTCCATAGAAAATGAATGCTGTCTCGTCTGCTACCCATCACTGCCCCCATAGAGAACCTGGCCCAAATCCACCCAAGAGAAGCATGCTGGAGCTGAAGTGCCCCGTTTTAAAGCTATGCACGAGGCTACAGTAATGCATGTGTGTGCCACAGCTGTGGCTTTGTCTGTGTGGAGTGCCAACTTGGCACAGTCCACTGAAGAAGTCCTGGACCCTCCCTATCAGCAGCTGTGCTGGGTGCTGCCTGCTGCCAGGCCGCTGTGCACAAACGAACAAAACGAGTCTACATAGAGTACGGCAGGGAGGAGGTATTTTTGGAGGCTTACCCAGAAGTCCCTGTACTTCCTGGTTCCTACGTGTAAAAGTCAATGGGATTTTTGTATGGGAATTTCAGTTAAATGCATGAATAAATAAGGTCTGTGTGGTTAACAAAAGTTTGTGAAATGGCAAGATAACATTCACAAATGAGAAGCACGACTTTTATGACTTTTGAAGTGTTTTCTGCAAATCGCATAAAGAAAAATGCATTTGCGCTTCCAAAATCATAAAAGTGGTGCTCGTTTGTGATTGTGATGATTACCTTGCCGAACGTGAACACAAACTTCGCTGATTAATCCATAATGAAAATAATCGTTAGTTGAATCCATCATGAAAATAATCGTTAGTTGCAGCCTTAAATACATCTTTGTTCGCAGTACTGCAACTGTTGTGGAATTCAATTTCCTCTTCCGGTCACCTACCCACTCCATGCCCTTTGCTAGTGTGTGAAAGTAAGAAGTGCCAGAATAGCACTTCAACCACTTCACAGCTTTTAACAGAGGAATAGCTCGTGTAAATGTACAGCCTGGCCCTCTGAAACCATTTGGACTAACTTATGCAAGGAACCATGCTATTGCATTTGAGGTAGACATGTTTATCAAAAGCAGACTTATCCTCAGACAGTCGGATATATGGGTTACAAGAAAATGTATTGTGTAGTCTTTCTGTTGATTATATATTAAAGATTTTAGATTAATAAGACAACATCAAAGCAATGAGTTGAACTTACAGCATACAGTACAATGTGTGGTTGTAATAGCAAATGAAGGTTCGTAAGGAAGCAGCATGTCAGTTTTAATAAAGCTTTTGGAATTTGGACCAGTGTTTCCCATACATAAAGGAATTTGTGGCGGGCCGCCACAATAATATTTTGACCGCCACATGCCACAATAAGATGTTGACCAAAAAAACAGTGCACCTGAACGCAACATGCAAGATATCCGCTGAATAAGTGTCCAATAAATGTTCATGTGATTCTGGCCAATACTTCTGTTATAGCATTTCAGTCTGGAATATGGAATATCTTTCAATAATCTATGATTTAGCTGCTAAATTGTCAAATACCGCCATCTGCTCGCTACCCAGGCACTTATGTATGTACTTAACCCAACTAACTTAACCTAACTAACTATCCGGTGTGCACAACACTGTCAGCCTAAACTCCGGCTGACACCCCAAAAACCTACAATCCGCTACAGAAAAATGTATATTGTTTGTTTATTAACTGGCCCCTCGCCTTCTATCATTTCACGAAAGTGGCAAAGCAAGTTGAGTATCCCTGACCTATAGGGAGAAATTTAGTTTGTCATTGTAAACCCACAGCACAGTAATGATGACATGTTCTTCATAGATCTAGCCTTTTAATTTTGCTCTTAAGCTTTCTCAAAGTACACCAAATTCATGCATTTTACTTTAAAATGTTTAAAATAATCTCGCGGGGGGGCAGGCCCCCGCACCCCCCTAGGGGGTCTGCGGTCCCCCACCACAAATTCTCAAAATCCTGTGGGAAACACTGTCGACCCTTCATAAAGCAGAATTCAGTGACTTTTCTCCCACGTGATCAACACCACATTGCATTCATCTCTCCTGCCCTGTGTGTGCTGTTTGAACAACAATAACAACAAACACATTTAACGCTGTGTTTAGGAAACTAATTACGGAACCTTGGTCGTTCCAGTAAAAGGCAGGACAACTCCAGCTATTCATAGCCTTCCTCTGTTGAGCTCACAGCAATGGACTAGCAGTCCCCAGGGGGTCTGTGCAACCTGAGATAGGGCTAATGCTTCTCACCGCAGTACCAGGAGTATCCAGCAAAGACTAGGAGAAGCCCTACACAGGGGCCAGACACATTTTGCTCAAGGTCAAACTGCTTGGGACTGAAACAGACACACAATGGGCGTGCCAGCTCCAAAACATGTTCACCCATTTGTGTATCGAGCATTGTTTAGGGAGGTTAGGAACGGCGGCCTAAAAGTTGCACAGCTGATGATTCATATTTGTCAAAGTTAACGTTAGCCAGATACCTCATGTGTGCAAGGAAGAGGTCATTATCATTAATTATCATAACACCATTATCATAGGTGTGTCTCTGATGCTCTAAAATACCAAAGGATGCTGTAAACTCACTTTCGATGCACCCTATTTCCCCCTGATAATGCTACATTCTGAACACTGAAATCCATGTTGAGGAGAGAAGAGCGCTCTGTCTTATCTCTTTAGAAACTAACGTTAATATCATTTTCCGTTACGATCACTTCATACTAGAGAGCTGCGCGGGCCTGAAATCTCGGCCCGAGCCCTCCCCGGCCCGTGACATGCAGGCCCGTGCCCGACCCGGCCTGGATGAGTCATGAAATTAATTGGCCCGAGCCCGTTGCGAGGCCCGACATCAATATCACGATATGACGACACATCTCTCTCTCCCTCTCTGTGCATGCTGCCGCGCCGCTGAACTCGTTGGTCCAAAACGTTGCTAGACTGTGTTGCCTATAAAGACAACCACCGCAGCTTTCTCTCTGTCTCTCTCTCCCCCTCTCACACACGCTACCGTGGCCTATCAAAATCCACACATATTGTCTCGAGAAAGAGAATGTTAGATCGTTTAATTGCCAACAGCAACAATGCCCATAAACTGAAACATTATGTCACTCAAGCATATCGAAATTAAAACAGCAGACTTACCGTTTATAGCTGCATTGAATAACGTCACATTAGTGTCCTCACAATGTATGGTAGATGGGTACGTTTTGAACAGGTTGAAATGAGCTTTCCCTACTGCAGTGGGGACTGTTTAACTCTCCCCTCGCAAACTTTGTTTTACGTCCATCGATCTTATTTCTCTCTCTCACACGGACACACGCGGCTTGTTTTGTTGTTGTTTTTTACGCTGACAGATGCTGACTGAATGGTGGATTGTGGACTGGAGTGGCAGACTAACGTCACGGTGAGGGTGTGTGTGTCTGTGTGTGTGTGGCTGTGGCTGGGCGAGTGTCTGTGCAGTGTGCGCTCCTCCTCTTTGTCTGACTGCTCTGCTGTGTAAAATCAAGCGAGTAATACAACGTTATTTTATTTTATTATTGAAAAACGGCCCGACCCCGGCCCGGCCCGGACCTATTAATTAAAAAAAAAGAAAAAACGAGCCCGGCCTTGGCCCGTATTGGCAGGCCCGAGGGGCCCGCGAGGGTACCCTCGGGTTTGCAGCTCTCTACTTCATACCCAGGTCAATTCACACACCTGTGTGTAAAGCATATAAATGAGAAACTTTGCGCTTACCTGATAATGCCAGCACGATTACAACAAGCACCGACTAGATGTCAACAAGAAAGCAAGAAATGCTGATCACAGATTTAGGACTATCATTCGCCGAAGGGAAAACAGTCCAGCAAATGCAATCATTTGATAGGAATATATGAAGGTAAATGAAATGAATGGTATATGAATACAGTATATATATACTGTATATATATATGAATATAATGCAAAATGCGTGAGCTTGTAGTCGACTTGATGTGAGAACTTGTAAAATATGGTGAGAAGAACTTTAACACAAATCTTTCATTTAAATTTTCACTTCTGAATTTGAAGTCACAGGGGGGAAAAACACATCTGTGATTGCAACCTCTGGAATAGGTCACTGCAACTTCACAAAATGTGCTCTGTTGCATCACAAAGTGACGAATCTGCACGCCTTGACTTTTGCAACACTTCTTGCGATAAATGTGTTGCAAAACTCACTTGTAGCTGTGAGAGTGCTAAATTAGTCTTTGCTTCACCACTAAGAACGAAGTCCTGCTAACACTCACCAACCACCATTTAAGGAATTTGACTATAATGCAAGTTTGTTCCCCTTCTTAAAGGAAATATCTCTCGTGGGATATGCATATTGTTGACCAGTGCATTCCAGGAGTTGTTTTTTGTGATCAAGTGTTCATTTAGGCGACTTTTTATTGCACCTGCTTTCCTCTCAGTCTGCCACATCTTCTTCAGTCAGGCATTTCCTACATTTCCCAGAATGCTTTTTCCACAGCTGTGTAGTTGTAGAGACCGAGAGCAATAGCGTTAGTAAGAGTAAGAGCAAGAGAGCGAGTTTTTCCAGTCGAGACAAAACAAGTCATGTCCCTTAGCAACCGTTTGTGGCTGTGTTGCATTGTGGTCTGTTGAGGTTTGTGACGGTGGAGAAAAGATGCATGCCATGCAGCCGTCTGTTGATCTGCGTCACATCTAGATGGAGCTCGAACAACAGTGACCTGCCCAGGTACAGTGTTGTATGAGAGGTTCTGGAAAGTCTGGCAACGTATGGATCATTTCCAGGTCTTGGAAATGACACAAAAAGACTAGGGGTGTTTACAAATGGTATTGGTCATAGGGCTGGGTGTTGGCAAGGACCTCACGATACGATACGTATCACGATACATGGGTCACGATACGATTGTATCACAATACATTGCGCTACAATACATTATTGCGATATATTGCAATACTCTACATAAGTTACTGAACATTTTAAAATAGAGCTAAAATACAACACGCTGTGTACCACCCAGGTAGTGTAATAATATGTACATCACTTTATATTGATAACTGAGTGGACAAATTTAGTCAAAACTACCGAGTGTTGAGTTACTGAACGCACTGAAGTAAAAAGTATTCTTATTTGTGTCACTGAACACACGGATGTGCAAAAAATCGATATGGTGATATATCACGATATTGTTCTGAAATATCGATACAGTATTGTGGAAAAAGGTATTGCGATATATTGCCGTATCGATTTTATTGCACAGCCCTAATTGGTCATCTAATGACAGAGGTAAACGTGCTTTGACCTTATGTTCATGTTCATGTATAAATATGTGTTGGAGTGACTTGATGGCTCAAACCAAATGACTGGAAGTCTTCATGTGGTGTAGGCCTATATTTTACTACACTCCTCTGTATTTGTACTTTTAACTCTTTGAACCAAAGTTACCCTTAAAGATTTGTGTGGTGGCGACTTTAACTTGACCTAAGAAGTCACTTTTTGATACATTATAAAAAGAAGGTACTAGAAAAAGGCTTTTGAACACTGACTGGTTTTCAGATTTTTTTCTCTCTTGGAAAACTGGACTAGTACTGCGAGATAAAATGATATTCGATAATAATGATTCAACTTTCCGCGGTTACGACATAAAACCAGCTCGATGACTTTCAATACTGAAGATAGCAGAGTTCCCCCCTTCCTCTGCCATATTTTCCTAGTTTTTGCCATCATGCCAATTGATCATGTTTGATATGTTCATCATCACTTACTACAATAGAGCTGAATGTAGTTCCACATAGCCGGAAGCACTGCTGTCCAACACACATGCACACAGCATGCTGTCCAACACACATGCACACAGCATGCTGTCCAACACACATGCACACAGCAAAACAAACAAAAACACAGTTGACTGAACAGTTGTCTGAACTTCACCTCTCTACAGTCGCCCCCCTCAGGGCTCATGGTGTAGTCCAGCCTGTCTGAACTTCACCTCCCTACAGTCGCCCCCCTCAGGCCTCATGGTGTAGTCCAGCCTGTCTGAACTTCACCTCTCTACAGTCGCCCCCCTCAGGCCTCATGGTGTAGTCCAGCCTGTCTGAACTTCACCTCCCTACAGTCGCCCCCCTCAGGCCTCATGGTGTAGTCCAGCCTGTCTGAACTTCACCTCTCTACAGTCGCCCCCCTCAGGCCTCATGGTGTAGTCCAGCCTGTCTGAACTTCACCTCCCTACAGTCGCCCCCCTCAGGCCTCATGGTGTAGTCCAGCCTGTCTGAACTTCACCTCTCTACAGTCGCCCCCCTCAGGCCTCATGGTGTAGTCCAGCCTGTCTGAACTTCACCTCCCTACAGTCGCCCCCCTCAGGCCTCATGGTGTAGTCCAGCCTGTCTGAACTTCACCTCCCTACAGTCGCCCCCCTCAGGCCTCATGGTGTAGTCCAGCCTGTCTGAACTTCACCTCCCTACAGTCGCCCCCCTCAGGCCTCATGGTGTAGTCCAGCCTGTCTGACCTTCACCTCCCTACAGTCGCCCCCCTCAGGCCTCATGGTGTAGTCCAGCCTGTCTGAACTTCACCTCCCTACAGTCGCCCCCCTCAGGCCTCATGGTGTAGTCCAGCCTGTCTGAACTTCACCTCCCTACAGTCGCCCCCCTCAGGCCTCATGGTGTAGTCCAGCCTGTCTGAACTTCACCTCCCTACAGTCGCCCCCCTCAGGCCTCATGGTGTAGTCCAGCCTGTCTGAACTTCACTTACCTCCCTACAGTCGCCCCCCTCGGTCAACCCTTAGCTATCAGCCATCATGTTGAGCCTAATAGTTGAACTACATATTAAAGCTCTGCAAACATACATTTGTGCCGTTCTGTGTGTATGTAATTGTAAACCAAAGCAAATGTGAAGTGGAACGAGGTTGAACCCAGCATAGAAATAATTGGCAATTAGATGGTGCAGAACAGACAAGGACAGTTTCTGAGATGGATATTTGTCTGCATTCAAGTCTCTTACTCTTTGTCAAAAGCTAGCTGTCTCATTGTAGATAATGCTCTTGGGCTGGTGTTTCTGCAAATTCTGCAAATACTGTCATTATGTGAGATACGTATTCCAGAGGCTTCAGAAGATAAGGCAGAAGCAAGTTATTTGACTAGCTAGTGGATTCAGTACGTTTGCCATCATAAATTGGCGACAGTGGATTTAGAACATAAACAACTTTGCTTACCCCCCCCCCCCTCCATAACTCTAGATCGTGATTATCCAAAACCTTTAGACTTTTATCTTGGGAAAAGTTATTGGACTGGATCTGGTACACCAGTCTGCACCATATTTTTGCTTTTATATTTGACAGATTGGGCGTTGTTTATTTATTGGCTGTGCTGGAAGTTGGAATACCAGTAGCTCTCAAGGCTAGCCTGCCTGTCCGTCTGCATGAGGCAGAGCATCCCAAGGCTGTGTGATCTGAAGCCAAATGCACTCAGGCCTACCTTCTCTTTTTTCTTGTC
Organism: Poromitra crassiceps; assembly: GCF_964638095.1. Taxonomy (NCBI): domain Eukaryota; kingdom Metazoa; phylum Chordata; class Actinopteri; order Beryciformes; family Melamphaidae; genus Poromitra; species Poromitra crassiceps. Next base: position 9,803,743 of record NC_139646.1, read on the forward strand.
TGCTGTTGAAAAGCAATTGTTTGGCTCCGAGAGCAAAATGCTAATGTCCGTTGTTTTATTTGTGAAGCATGAATAAAAGATGAAGAGGGTTATTCCTTCGTTTTTTTTTTGGAGCAAGTCAGCAACTGAGCATGTGTCTGTGTATTGAAAAACTCCAATAACATCCAATCCACAGCTTTATTCTCTCTCTTCACCAGAAGTGTGTGTGTGTGTGTGTGTGTGTGTGTGTGTGTGTGTGTGTGTGGCTGTGTGTCTGTGTGTTTCCCCATTATAATAAATTGTCGATATCAGAAAACAAAACATTAACAAATATTTTTCTCTGCCTTCCCTCCTCTCCCTCTCTCTCTCTCTGTGTATCTTTCCAGCATGTCAAGCCCTTGTCCTCCTCAGACAGCCTAGCGAAGGTCCAGGAGGTAGCAAGCTGGCTTTTGGAAATGAACCAGGATCTGCTGTCGGGGGGCAGCAGCAGCAGGCGGAGACGGGGCCCGGTGGGGCGAGGTAACGCCTCCTCCACAGCCCGGACACCCCAGCAGGCGGCTGAGGAGGGGGACGAAGATGAGCACATGGACCGGGTTGTAGAGGGGGAAGGAGAGCAGCTGCAGCACAGGGTAATGTCGCATATGCATGTAGTCGCATGGAAGAATATCATTTCTGTACAAAGTACCAACTTTGTACCTAACCCCTAACCACAGCACATTTGTGCCAGTGACATTTCAGAATATGTAAAGAAGACTGGGGGGGGGGGGGGTTCTGTGAAAATTTGCAGCTCAAGAGTCAAGAGTCATAGGTCAAGTTTAAAGTGAATGATTAGATTTGTATTTAAATACACTTTTTATTACTTGGTGATTCGTAAAAAAAAAGAAGAAGAAGAAAAAAGTAAAGTGTTTGTCTTGGTCTTACTCTATCCTAACCTAGCGAGAAATGTTTGGTCCAGACCATAGGTCCAGACGTACTATCAATGGTCCAGACAGTACGAGTAGACTACAGATCGATGTTTTCATCGGAGCATTCCTGGTTTGAAGCGTTGTATGTTTTGTGTCTGGCTCTTCACAGCCTGAGGCGGCGCAGGTCGACGGCGAGAGAGACCAGCCATGGGCGCCCAGCGAGTCGGGAGCCAGCAACGGCCCTCGGGGGGACGCGGAGGACGACGAAGAGGGACCGCCCAACGAAGTCAACGGAGGAGAGAAAGGAGCCCGGTGGCTGTGGGAGGAGGAGCAGAGGCGGCTGCAGGGAGCGCCGCTGGGAGAGGAGGACGAAGAGGAGGAGGAGGAGAACAACAACAGCCAGGAGAGGACAGAGGGAGGAGGGGAGGAGCACGGGAGGGAGGAAGAGGAGAGGGAGGAGGGCGAGGACGAGGAAGAAGATGAGGACGAGGAGGAGATGGACCAGGACAGCGACGACTTCGAACACTCGGCGGAGAGCGGGAGAGAGGAGGAGGAGGAGGAGGAGGAGGCGGAAGGGGAGGAAGGGCTGCGGTCTCCCTCTCTCAGGAACAATGTGTCTGCCCCCAATAACAACCTGGACTCGGGTTGCACGCACCAAAGCTCATCCAACAAGAAGGTAAGCACAGTTCAAGTTCCATGTGATTTCCATGATTCTTCTTTTAGTGGAAATGGATCATCACATCCTCCCACAGCAGGTGCAGTGGTTTCAGCAGCTGTCATCACATGACTGCTGTGTAAACCTCCCACAGAATACAGAGGCTTGTAGCTAAAGGGCTTTTGTTGATTTGAGCCAGCTCTACTGTATATTTAAGTCAATAGCTCCCTCTTGTGACCAGAATATGTTACTGCACTGTGATTTCATGCTGTCGTCGTGTGTACCCTTACAATAGGGCATTATGGGCACACGACTGCTGCTAGTGGCAGGGTTAGCATATTGAAACGACAACCTAGAAAAGCACTTGGATATGTGTCAAACCAAGGAAATGAGCTATGCAAATGATAGTTAAAGCAGGGCTCCTCTGATGGTTCTGTTGATTGATGATGCAATGCAGAGCTATTCAAATGTAGGCTGCTTTACTAACACTTCACTAACAGGACAAGATACAAACTAATACATACAAAGACATGAAGTGAGCAGCTTTAGCCTGCAGTGAAGCATGACTGTTGTGATGGGTTTCTTCTTACGGCCGGGACACACATCTTGCGTGTACCTACCTAGTGCGTGTGCGTGGCTGGCACGCCCGCGGCATCCACACAGGCAGCGTGGCTGCTGCGCGCTGCTGTCTGTCTGCCAACTATCTTCCTATAGAGTTGACCTTTTATTAAATTTGCTATAAACAATACAATGATGATTTTAACTGAAGATCGCTTGGGCTCACTTCGTAATCGAGGCAGTATTGATTTGTGTGTGTCTGTGTGTGTGTGGTGGGGAGGGGAGGAACGAAGCCACGTTGTAGCCTATGTGGTTTTCAGAGGGCAGGAGAACTGCAGCTGTGAGCTCAGCTCATCCTCCTGTCTCAAATCAAAACGAGCCTTGGTTGGCTGTGGCTGCCCCTGTAAAATATAATTTAAATTTGTGTCTATTTGTGTAGAGACACGCTAGAGACACGCGCGCGGTAAGCAGAAAAAATAGGCGTCGCTTCTATTCTCTAGATGACGCGCGTCTCACGCCTCGCAAGACACGCGCGTCTGATGCCGGTGGTGTGGCTGCTGTAACCTGTTAACATGGGCGCCGAAATGAAAATCAACAGGTAACGAACGCCACGCAGACGCCACGCAGACGCAAGATGTGTGTCCTGGCCGTTAGATGGCAATGTCCACATCTACAGGGCACTAGCACTACTGCTACATGTTTTGATGACGCTGAAAATGATAGAAAGCATATCACATGGCTGTCTGAGCAAATGCATATGGGAGCTTCCGGGTTAGTGCCTGACGTAGCATTTTTCACCACCGTCAGTAAAGCTGAGCAGCAGCACAGTTTGGTCACAAATTGGAGAATTCAAGGTAATAAGAGACACTGCACACACACCGGCTAATCTCTGCTGCTGTGTCCCAGGAGCATTTTGTCATGCAGTGTGAGTGAGACCAGACCACACTCTGATAGAGGAGTGAAAGTAGAAAATAACTATAGCTCAGCCGCCCTGCAGTAAAGACTTAATTTATGTGCACAATGTACAGAAGGCTGTTATACGAGCTGTGGAGACGTGGAACATGCCCGTGCCTCACAGATAGATTGCTGTCATGATGAGTGACCGCACTGAGGCTGGAAACTGTTACAGGCCTCGTGTAGGAATCATGCTTGACAGTCAAAAAGCCACACGTAACAGGTTGCCAGATGGACGGTAACGGCACAAATGTGCTGGGTTGAACCTTCAGTCTGTTTCTTGCAGTGTGGGGAAGACTGACCCCTTGTTAAAACTGGCAGCATAGAGCGCATGTGACATGAAGCAATTATTCCCATCTCAACAATCAGTTCCTGCTGCGTGGAGCTGTGACAGACCCGTCATCAGCAGAGTTGCAAGATCACTAATATTCTTCAGCCGTAATGATTGCTCTCTAGCCATTGCTCGGTCTCCTCACACCGCTCTGGCTATGGGAAACCGCGCCATGAGGAAGGTTGCTTTGCTATTGGTGAGCATGTGCTATTCTGTTTATGTTCATGTATGTCGGGTCTGTCGTCTCTCCTTTGATGTTGAGTACACCTGTTGTTCAGCTGTGGCCGTTGTATGTTTGGAGTTTGAAGTTGTGCAGAAAGATTAGTTTAACATTGCAATGTATATTTTCATGTTTGATGGACAGACGCACTGATGGTCGTTGACAATTAAATGGCACTGGATTTATTTTGATTTTCTATCTTATTTTCGAGTTTTAAATGGCTTCACACAACAACAAATCCTGGGGGGAAAAGTTTTTTAGGCTATAAGATAAAGAATAAATGTTAAAATTTGAAATGTTAAATTTATGAGAGCCAGATATTCTTTGCTCGCTCCTTTATTTAATTTATTTTATAATTTTTTATTTAGTTTATTTCTCAGGGACAATGCACACCAATCAACAGTAAAGTTGTAAGTGAGCCAGAGTTAGCCTGGATGGCTAGATTCCATCTGCTGTCCCTAGCCAGATGTTGCAAAGGCAGCCTAAAATATATATATTTTAAATGCATGTGTCACAAAGATAAAAGCACTAGTGACTCGAGAGATACAATAAAACATAAAGGACTGATTAGTACCTTTCTAGCATCCCTCGCTGCCTCGCCCGCTGAAGTGGCAGTGCTTGTTTCTACCATGCATCGATTGTTTGCCCTCACGGTGTTGTGGTCTCGCAGACGCAGCTCGGCTGCTGCGTGACCTCACCCGCAGCTCGGCCGCTGCGTGACCTCACCCGCAGCTCGGCCGCTGCGTGACCTCACCCGCAGCTCGGCCGCTGCGTGACCTCACCCGCAGCTCGGCCACTGCCGTCGGCCTTGCCTGCTCAACTGGCAAGCGGGAGTTGAGCAATTGTGCACCGTGCTGCCGGTCGCCCAATTATATTAGTAAGATGTTAAGCAACCTGTTTTGATGGAAACCATGACAGTGTAAATTGTTTATCAGTTTCCATTCCCATCGTGCATGAAGCAAACTCATTTGACATGATTGTTAGAATCATGCTGCTTTTTCAGCAATTAGCCTAGATTGCTGACATTTATGTCATGGATATTGGCTAATAATAACTGAGGTTGACATGAAAGGTGGAATAATAGCACTCAGACGGTTGTCATATGTCCTAGAAATTTGAGGTCTATTTTTCTAAAAACGTCAAAAAAGTATACGTAACCTGGCTCCCTAACAAGAATGGGCCGATGGTCTGTCTCCACTGAGCTAGGTAACACTTCAGATAAGCAGCAAGCAAGTTCTTCCTTGTTTGAAAATGCAGTGGCATACTTTTGATTTATTTTGCACGTCTATTTACCAACTGTAGAGTTAGTCATAGAAATTAATTTTGAATTTCACTTAGAACAGTAGCCGACTAGCTGTAAGATTCCAAAAGTTTGATTACAATATTATTTTCCTCATCAAGACTTAAGTGTGATTCGTAATCGTGATCTAAGTACAGTATCTAACAAATAATTGATATCCTTTTATCCACAATCCATAGGTTCAGTTTGTACTTTCTCAGTGACACACACACACACACACACACACACACACACACACACACACACACACACACACACACACACACACACACACACACACACACACACACACACACACACACACACACACACACACACACACACACACACAGACAGAGGCATAATAGTGACCCTACCCTTTTCTATAAATCTAAAAAAAAGTTTCAGGAATATGTGAGAAGTACATGTAGTGTAGCCCAGGATCTTGTGTCCTTGTTAGCTGAATCAGCTGTCTTTGCAGGCATAGACCTGAATGTTCATAAAGCAAAATGAGTTGTTCAGGAGTTGATGGCAATTAACATTTTAATAGGCAGAGATGTCATCATGCTGCTCTATTCAGTAAGGGTTGAAATGTGCTATTGGGGTTACGGGAATACTTAACCGTGAATATTCATTTGATTTTAATTACTGATTATCTGTTGTGCATTACTCCATAGTGCATGTCCTTGTGCAGTGCATTGGAGGTCAGGACGAATGCTATTTTCTGGCAGACGACGTAGGATTCAAATCCAAACAAAGACACCGAGTATACTGTGTATACACTTGATATATTGTTGTTTCTCCACTAAAAGCTTGATAATTGATTAGATAGTGGCAGATATTCTATGTATATGTTGCATATTAAGAGGTCTATACACCTGCCTCCTGTAGAGCAGATGCAGCCTTCTAAACTGCACCACATTTTGACAGCTGGAGTGTGTATGTCACAACAAGGGGCCACAGGGTTGGAGTAGAGGATCCAGTGCCTATGTTTGGACTAAGAATGTATCAGTGCATATGGGGTTAGGTGATATGTGTTGGCTGCGTTTGTAGTCTCTTACTCAGTGTGTTATACAGTAGATGCCACATGTCCATATATGCGTGGCAGAATTGTGTGAACTGTGAAAAAAAAAGTTAAAATCAGAATGTATATAAACAGTCCTGTAAATGCCTAAAATGCTCTCCGTGTACGTCTTAAGCCTTTGGCATAGTCTTCGCGCCCAGCCAAGCGCATAGGGCGCGCGGCGATTTTGAAGTCATCGCACGGGGCGTGTCGGGGGGGCGAGGCCTGAGCGCGGCGCGGCGCGTCCATGGAGCTTTTTCTATCAGCGCGTCTGATTTTGGCAGCGCCAGCACACTCGGAGCTGAGGAAGCTGCCTGTGCCTGTGAGATCTCCGTGGTAGGCTATCAGCGGATATCTGCTGTGATCGAGTCCTCACCGTCCTCATTGTCGTAAAGTCGCCTTCGAAGCATGACGTTCGATTATAACGAACTAGTTGCGTGGCTTAGCCTTCCCAAATGTTGAGGGTCGTTTATTAGAATTGAATACATAGAATTGGGAACGTTACATTCAATTTCATTCAGACTGCCCTGGCACTAATCGCCGCCATTTTCCCTGGAGCTTCCACAGGAGGGGGGGGGGGGGGGGGGGGGGGGGGTGGGAGGAGCGAGCTGCACACTGACTATGTTCGGTTTTGGCCCGCGCAGAGTGCGCGCGCCCTCCGCGGAGCCCCGCCTCCAGCGCGTGCGCGGAGAGTATGCCAGACGCTTTAAGGCAAGACACATGGTGACTCACTGGCCCAGGTGCTGCAGCAGACTCGGGTCACCAGAACTCGACACGCTCTCCTTATTGACCCAATGCCAAGCTGAGCAAAGGACACGCATAGGGTCATGCTACCCCCAAGGGAGGGAATGAATCAACTCATCATTTTGATTCACCTATTCAATGGTGTCGCATGTAGCTTCATGAAACAACATGCCGGCAACAAGGACATTAACATTCCTCACACACACACTGAAGAGCTCATCTACAAAGTCTCTTCTGGAGTTGAGTCGGGACTTGATTCCCATTTATTTTTTAACCTGTTGCCCTTCTAGTCGAAGGTACTAAAAGGCCATCGCATGAACATGATATTTATTACGTGTTGAATCTTGGGTGTTGGGTTAGCATGTGGCTCGTTGCCATTTGAGCTATAGCAGGTGTTAATATCTGTAGTCCGTGTCGTATACATTAGTTCCTGGGAAGCCAGGCTATTTGATATTGGCAGTAGGAAAGAAAGTTCAAGTCAGTTTCATATGCAATGTATATAGAAAAAGGATCAGCAACTATTTTCACCGTTTTAATTTCTTTTAAATATTTGGAAAACAAACACACCGAAAGTTAGATAGACGAGAAATATTCACCACATCACCACGTTGTCACTTGCTGTCCCTTGGGAGAAACTTAGTCAAAAGTATACAACAGTGAGTGACACATCTGCAGTATAAGTTGGAAATGAGAGAAACAACAGAAGTTTAGAATGCACGCTCAGGAATGTGCGGTGCTGCTGATGCAGGAGCTGAACCTGAGTGTTCAGTGGGAGCTGTGCTGCACTGGACTCATATCAGGCGTGGCAGCCTGCTCGTCTTCAATACTCACGTTTGTTTAAAATTATTGGAAAGAAAAGTGATATAAAGTTTTAGGAATTAAATGTCAAGCTTCTGATCGTTTACCTTCATGGTTGGAATGTGTATGTGTCCTACATTGTCTGGAATGTATTTGGTCTGAACAGCATTATAGCATTGATGGATAATGGAACATAATGCTAATTCATTTTGTCTTTGTCGGCCTAACCCTGACGTCTAGAATATTATACAAACCTTCTACCGTGGCAGATGTATTGTGTGTGTGTGTGTGTGTGTGTTCTAAATTTAATCCGTGGGACAATAGGAGCGATTACAGGTCTTATCAAGCTCATTTGCTCAGAGCCACTGTTGGTGATCCTAGCTGAAACATCCTAGCTCTGGTGTGTGTATATAAGAGGTGAAGCCTGGTTACAGTGAGTAGGGGTGTGTGTGTGTGTGTGTGTGTGTGTGTGTGTGTGTGTGTGTGTGTGTGTGTGTGTGATTGGCTTGGTATCCCACTGGCATTGTTCTGTCCATTTTGAACATGGCTTTGTTCCAGACAATGTTTCTGCTCATCAATGCCAAGGCCTTTCTGGCTGCAGGATGCCTCCAGATTTAGATGAGGCGGCTCCTTTTTATATCTGACTGTCACTGCATGAACTTACTGCATGTAGGTGCAGCAGTGATGGGAGAGGTTTTGAATTTGAATGAGCAGATTTGTGACCCTCTTTTTCTTCTGGATTTCCAGTCACTTGTAAGGCAGTGTGGCGTCTGCCCCCAGCTACATTTGGCTCAGGAGGTACAGCGGGCCGTCCACTAATCCGAAGGTCGGTGGTTCGATCCCCGGCTCCTCCAGTCTGCATGTGGAAGTGTCCTTGGGCAAGATAGTGAACCCCAATTTGCTCCCGATGGCTGCGCCACCTGGCGTGTTAGCTTGCTGCCAACGGTGTGTGAGTGTGTGGGTGAATGTAGGCGTTATTGTAAAGCGCTTTGAGTGGTCAGTGTGGACTAGGAAAGTCTACTGACCATTTACATATCAAACCTTATAATTACTTATGAGCCTAAGTGCACCCCCAGATCCTCAGGTAGGGTGCCCCTGGCTGTTCCAAAGTCCATGCTAAAGACAACAGGTGACGGGGCATTTTCCATCAGAGCCCCAGGTTTTGGAGCGCCGTCCCTGATGAGCTCAGCCAAGCAAAATCAACTTTTAAATCTCTTCTTTAAGTACATTTCTCAACGGGCCTTTTTCAGTTGGCGGGGGCCAGCAGCTAGTAGGCTTAATGAGCTCGGGGAAGAATTGCCTGTCAATTGGTGATTTCATTTAAGCCCCCTCCCCCTTCAGTGGTTGACTGTTTTTTTTAATCATTTTATATCCATTGATTCTGAAACCACATTGAATTAATTAATGAATTACCCTCCCTCTACTTGGTTGACCGTTTTTCATTGCTAATATCTATTGATCCCTAAGTTGCATCGATGATAACTATGATGAAGCCAGGATGCAAGGCTAAGGTGAGGCTAAGGCGAGGCTAAGGTGAGGCTAAGGCGAGGCGAGCTGACGATGATGTGATGAGAGAAGGCTGGCTGCTGTTAAGAACAGAGAGAAAAAGAGCGAGTGAGAGGCCAGTGCTGCTAAGTGCTAATGCGGCTAAAGTTGACTTTAGTCTGGCCAATGGCCATGAGCGATTCACCAATGATGAGGTAATTGCTTTCATGGAGCCAAAATTGGTCAGAGCTTTATCACGAGATCCATGATTGCAATTGTCATTTTTATTGTGTTGTATTGTGTTTGGTTCAACTCTCTAGCCTCTGTGTTTTGTATGTTTTGTTTTGATTGAAAGCAGAGTTAAATCTCTCATTGTGACTTGTCTGGCAGACACTGCTGCAGAGATAAGGCAGAGCAGCATGGGGGCAGAGAGCATGGCTGTTAACACCGGCACCACCACTGGCTGAATGAAGCATTGCAGAGAGCATGGCTGTTAACACCGGCACCACCACTGGCTGAATGAAGCATTGCAGAGCAGCGCTGTCAACACCGACACCACCACTGGCTGACTGATGCATTGCCTTGGTCGCATGAATAGAAGCTGGATTCCAGCCAGCAACCTTTGTTTGAAATAGTGCTCAGAGCTGCTGGAGACGGAGAAATGGATGAAGAAAGAAAGTTCAAATTTGTCACAGCAGCAGACTCACTTCATACACCAGGCAGTACGGTAGAAGTCCTCGTTTGTAGCCTGTCAGGAAGTAGACTAAAATTATTCAGTCAACACATCAAATATTTTGTTCGGGTATTCTCTTATTGTAGTTACAACACTGCCACCACAGCACTTTGGTGTTAACAGGTGGAGTGTTTAGTCAGTTGACACTTGACATTAGAACTAATTTATGCTGGTCATAATTAGAATTCTCTCATAGTTGTCAAACTGGCAATTATAATGTCAGTTTAAGCATTTACTAAGTAAAACAAAACATTGCATTATAATATAATACACGGTATATGAATAATTCAATAATACATTCAAAATTCCAATATATTTTCCCCAGCTGTTCCCCTCTTAAGTTGCCAGAACATGCAGACTACATTATGCCATAGTGAGTGACCTAAGGAAACGTTCTGCTATTCCAGTTTGATTGTTGCAGTTGGCCAAAAGCCTAGTGCAGCGTGATCTGTACAATATTTCAGTGTCACCTACTTGTTAAGGGACGCTAACGCTAATATTCTTTTAACAGAGACATCCTGGTGTCAGAGTTGTTTTGTTGCTTCTCTGTGACCAGCCTGGGAACTCAGCTCCCTGTCCCATCTGGTGGCTCTGTCCCCTAGAGCTATTATAGACTGACAGGGCATGAATATTTCACCCAAGTGTATTTACAGTACGCATGTATGCCCTTAAGTTGCACTATTCTCTCGGGACAAGGTCCCTGCTTTAAGGCTAAGTAAACCCTACTTAGCCTTAAAGCAGGGACCATGGCACAGGAGAGTAGTATCATTTAAGGGCATACATTGATTGGCTAATTAAGCGCTCGTTATGCCTCTTGACTTCCTGTGTAGCCCAGATATGTTTTAGTAGCTACGCTACAAAGCTTTTGATTCAAAGGTGTTCCACTGACCTCCCCCACAACCAAATGCATGGACTGAACGCATTCCATGCATTTCACTCACTCACTCACTCAAATCTGTTTTATACAGTTTATATATAGTTTATAGTTTTTTGTAGTTTATATAGCTGTATACTGCATTAAATCATTGGTATGGGAGATTTAATCATCATGGGAGAGAGAGAAAAAAATATATATATATATACACACACGCATGCGTATGCATGTATATATATATACGTTTTTGGACAACCATCTTGCGACCCGCGGTCCCGACCCCCAGGTTGAGAACCCCTGGATTACTGATCTATCGTTCTCTCTTGGGGCTTTGGATTTGTTCTTGATCAATTAAGACAAGTGTTTCCAGGTACTTCAAATATCAATAGATTGCCAGCTTTGTACTGGAGAGTATAGTGCTGTGTATTTGTGCCAGCTTTGTACTGGAGAGTATAGTGCTGTGTATTTGTGCCAGCTTTGTACTGGAGAGTATAGTGCTGTGTATTTGTGCCAGCTTTGTACTGGAGAGTTTAGTGCTGTGTATTTGTGCCAGCTTTGTACTGGAGAGTATAGTGCTGCTGTGTATTTGTGCCAGCTTTGTACTGGAGAGTATAGTGCTGCTGTGTATTTGTGCCAGCTTTGTACTGGAGAGTATAGTGCTGCTGTGTATTTGTGCCAGCTTTGTACTGGAGAGTATAGTGCTGTGTATTTGTGCCAGCTTTGTACTGGAGAGTATAGTGCTGTGTATTTGTGCCAGCTTTGTACTGGAGAGTATAGTGCTGCTGTGTCTTTGTGCCAGCTTTGTACTGGAGAGTATAGTGCTGTGTATTTGTGCCAGCTTTGTACTGGAGAGTATAGTGCTGTGTAGTTGTGCCAGCTTTGTACTGGAGAGTATAGTGCTGTGTATTTGTGCCAGCTTTGTACTGGAGAGTATAGTGCTGTGTATTTGTGCCAGCTTTGTACTGGAGAGTATAGTGCTGCTGTGTATTTGTGCCAGCTTTGTACTGGAGAGTATAGTGCTGTGTATTTGTGCCAGCTTTGTACTGGAGAGTATAGTGCTGTGTATTTGTGCCAGCTTTGTACTGGAGAGTATAGTGCTGTGTATTTGTGCCAGCTTTGTACTGGAGAGTATAGTGCTGTGTATTTGTGCCAGCTTTGTACTGGAGAGTATAGTGCTGTGTATTTGTGCCAGCTTTGTACTGGAGAGTATAGTGCTGTGTATTTGTGCCAGCTTTGTACTGGAGAGTATAGTGCTGCTGTGTATTTGTGCCAGCGTGCACATGGTAAGGTACTGTGCTCAGTTTCATGCAGTTCAGGCAGTATGGGCCTGCAAGCTTCTATTCTTCATCATTCTATCTCTTCTCCCTCCCTTCCTCTTTGTCTTGTCTTCTCCTTCTCCCTGCTTATTTATTCTGTATTTCCCCCTTCCCAGCATATTGCCAGGTAACGAGGGTAACGTCGTTAACCCCAGAGGAGCTAAAAACGTATTAATCACATTCACAACTGAATGAAACCAGGATTATTACACTGTTACACAGCAGCCATCTGGGTAGCTAGGGTGACACAAAATGCTTGCGTATATCTGTTGGCCAATGAGCAACTTTGAATCTGGAGTACGTATTTCTTTTTCTTTGTCTTTCTTTCTATCCATGGTTAACACTCATAAGCCCTTCCATATTCTTTCTTTCTCTTTATGCTCATGTCATAATCAAGCTGTCAGGCTCGGCCATCTCTTTCCAAAACACCCAGGTGAAAATGCCTGCCATTTTGTGAATTGTGAAGAAAGGACCAATAAAGACAGTGAGTGGACAGCCCCACATTCAGCATCTGTCTTGTTGAACCGTTCTGTATCAAATAATGGCTTAAGTCAGCCACATTGTTTTACTGTAGCATACTTGGCTAGTTCGAGGTATACCGTATCCAGTGGTCCAGTCCTTCTGCATCTGCACAACCACTCATTGCTACTAATTAAAGCTGCTTCCAAAGAGAAGGTGTCGTAGGTGGCGTCTCCCGCACACTGGCCTCGTCACGCAGTAGATCTGGCAGAGATGAACCGGTGTTGTCATCCACCCACACGAAGGCAAATAGTTGGACTCACTAAGATCACATATTCACAACACCTCGTTTTCACAGAAACCCAATCTCCGCTCGCTGCAGAGAAGCTGCAGGCTTGTGAATGAACGGCAAAAGGTTACACCTCCACTGCCCAATGAGTTGATAATTGCCTCAGGATAGTGATGCTGTGTGGGGTTACAGTTGTTCCCTGTCCTTCCTCTCTTCCCCCCCCCCATCTCCTTTTTACTTTCCTCACAGAGATTTGGTGTTTTAGAAGGTGTTTTTTGGCTCATATGTTATTTACAGGCTGCCCGTCAACAGGCATGTAAGGAATTTTGGTATTATGATGATATGCAGAAATGTTATACAGGAACAAGATTCTTCAAATGTGCCTTTGAAAGCTGCACCTGACACGTTGCAGAATTGGTGTTCCAGTGGTAGACAGCAGAGGGAGGCAGTACATAAGCCATGGCCCACAGGTTGTGGCCACTTGTTGCAACTGTGCCCAGACTGCATCCCATGATCCATGCTTTACTCACATCTCTCTCACATGGATACTGCCCAGTCACGTGTGTGCAAGCAGGTCAACATATTAGGTGTTCTCCTGTAATGTACATGTAGGGCCATATGAATTATGAAATGAAATCTGTTTTATTTTTTCCAAATTCCATTTGATTTATTTCTATTTTAATTCTAATTTAGGAGTTAGGATCGATATTTATTTTCTTTTTTAAGGACTTGGCCCTCTCAGATACCCTCTTTGACGTGTTTCCACACGTGAAAACCAAGCTGTGAGCTGACATAAGCGTCCCAAGCAAGACCAGCCCCCCTTCTCAAAACACCCTAATCGAAAACTAAATTATCTAGGCCTATTTTACAATTATTAACTCATTTAGGTTAATCCAATAATTAGGTATACTTTTGCTTTTGATAATTAGGCCTACTTTTATCAATTTCAGCCAAATTCGGGAAATGTTTTACAATATTCCATGTTTTACATTCAATTCCATTTTTATTACCAAATTCCGTGATTCTGTCAATTCTCTGCATTGGCATATGGCCCTCGAAATGCCTCTGATGTTGGGTAGTCTCTTCTAAGAGACAGGGTGTGGATGAATAGGATGAGACAGGGCTGTTTCTACTGGCGACCATGACCATCCCAATATAAAACACAGCATCATTGATACTGATATTTGATAAGGCGTGTGTAATTTAAAGGCTGCCCCTTTTCACATAAAGATTCCCTTTTCTATTTTAGTAAGTCCTTTGCAAAATGACCTGGAAGTTCTTTTTTCCTGATTTAAGCAAAAATGTACCGTACAAGTGATAACAAGTGAAATATGTGTTTGATAAATCTTAAGTCAACATTTTTACAGTCCTGCAGTTTTGTAAATACAGCTGTCCTACGAGTTTTCCCCCCAGACATTCCTTTGCTAGTCTCACCCCAGACTCAAATATTATGTTGAATCGCTGTGCTCAGCATACTACATGAGTGAGTCTGTGCCACTTCACAGCCACTGCTGGTTTTTGAAGGCGGGTTGAAATTGAATGAGTGACAGGTCGTAGCACCGATGAGAGAGCGGTTCGAAAAATGGGCTGCGCCTCCCGTGTCGTCTGATCGCAAAGTCGTTACTGATTGGGGAGGAATGAATCCATCAGTAGCTGTGTTTCCATTACAGTTTTTCGCAAAAGAATTGCGATATTTCTACAACTTCGACAATGTACAATTGCGACTTGTAGGCGTTTCCATTGAAGTTGCGTTTGAGTGATTCCCCGTTGCAGCAGCTGCCACAGTGATTACGCACGGGGATCTGCCCCATATCCCGTCCCCTGCATGCTCAAATCCAACCAATGGTCAATGCAAATCCCAACATGAAGTTACAATGCATATAAACGAGCCTGATTATCAATTCAAAAGAAAATGAGTCGCAAAATGTTGCTGGCTGCGTGAATGCAGTCAGCGCGACAGGCAGAGGAAAAAAGGTAGCCTAATAGCCTACAACTGGTCCGATTTAGAGATGGAGGGGGGAAAAGGCTGATTTGGTTCTATAATTGCACCTGAAACGTGTGCAATGTATTAGCCTACTCACAGTCACTGTATTCACTTCAGACAGCACCACCGCACCAGTGTGTGCTTTTCATCCTCTCATCTCGCCGCTGTGCCAAATGCGCGCACACAGGCAGCCTGCTGTCACCATGGACCGATTTCTGCCATTAAACATCTAATTTGCCCGGCTACGCTTTTGCATAACACTCGTCTTTCTGCTAGGTAGCGTTGCTTCAAAGTTTTCCACTTGCTGCGGAGGTTTTGACACGGCTATCGAACCTTACTTACCAAACTTATTTTCCGCTCCTTTTCCAAGGGATAATATGGGTCACATGACGTGCAAATGCGAAAAATGTGTTTCCATTACACTTTTGCGATAAACTTCTATATCGACACGTCTGAAAAACCACCTCATGAGAGCGAAAAAACTTTTTGCGATATTTGGGAGGTTTTTCGAAATTCACGTGTTTCCATTACCCAATTTCTATTGCGATATTTAGATTTTGCGCATTTCTGAGTGTAATGGAAACACAACTACTGGCATATCACTGGACAAGTGAACGGTTCCCTCCCATAACCAGCCGGCTCAGAGAAAGTGACCCAGAGACAGCTCTTGCAGCATGCAGTAACGTAGTGTATATCAGTAAGAACTCCCATGGGTCTGGCGTTGAGACTATTGCTTTGCTCACTTTTATGAACTCAAAAATGTCAAACAATCAAGTTTTAGTAAAGCCATAGTTAAGCCACTTGTGCAAGCTCTTCAAACAAACGTGTGAGAAAGAGGAAAATAAACCAACCAAGCAAGTCCCTGCGTTGATTGACATTCTCACACAACATACACATGCCATGGCCATGGCACATGCATGCACATGAACTTGGGAGTTCCCCCCGTCTGTTTGTGAATGCACAGTGTTTGCCTTACCTTGTGGTGGAGCCTGGATTTCAGCCCTGTCATCCGGGCACAGCTCCACAGGCATTAAGCTGGAGTGACTCTCTGTCATTGTCTGCTGCACATACTCCTTTGCCTCCAATATTTGCACCAGGACAAACTGAAGATCTCAAAGCCACTGAAGAACATAATTATTGTAAGGTAGTCTCATTCAACTCACTGCGTGTTTAGATATTTTCAACTTCTATTAAAATCTGTGAATAAATGGGCACATTGGTTTGTCCATTCAGATTTTTTTCTCTCTTTTTTTTGGCACCTGAAGGACCAAACTCTAGACTAGCCCAATATCTCTCACACTAGGGCACAAATGAACACTAGTTTATATTTTGGTGCCAGTTTGAAAGAGATGCTCAGTCACGCCCCAGTGAAGAAGAAATAATGCTTGTGTGTATAGGGGACTGAAGCTAATTACTGTGTTCTGAGGGAGGTGTGACATCAAATATTCCTTGAAGCTTTTGAGCAGAGATGAAGGGAAACGTGTGTTACTCTGATAATCCGAGGAGTGTAGCATGTGGTTGCCTGTCAGAGTCAGTAGTCACTGTGTCTTAGGCCTACGCTCTCCCTTTAAATAGGCCCTACATCTGCAGCCCTACCCTGTCGCTCTCAGTTGCTCGGAGAAGCCTGGGAGTGATTTGTAAGTGTGCTGAGTAACTAGAAGCCAAACATGCTTGACCTTTGACCTCTGGCACTCCAGCAGTCTTGGCGTTTGTCGTCCATGAATGCAGCGTCAGTTAACACAGCAGTGATACTGGAAAACAACTATGATTCAGGCTTATTTTGGGCTGCAGTCCAATAACGTATCAGAGTATTAAAAAAAGGTTGCAAGTTGTTAAATTATTTAATTGAGTGTCTTGTAGCCAATGGTGACATTTCAGGCAAACCGGGCGCTCTCTGATTAAGACTATAAATCTCCCAGGTTACTCATAAGACAATACAAGCCTTTGCGAGGGAAGTACTTAAGAATATGCGGCAAAGGGCGAGGAAGAGATTGCCCTGCATAGGGGGGGCAAGCATTCCAGAAGACCCAAGGTCAAATCTTGCCTGCATGGCTGGAATTCTACCAATTACCTTGGGCTGATCATGTTGTAGCAGCCTGGAGCACAGCAGTGCGTCTGTGTCACATAGCCTGGTAGCCGGAGATTAGCCAGGAAGCTCATGTAACCTCCCCACATAGAAATGTGAGCTTTTTGAAGGTGGGGAGACATGTTCAAAAACAAGCAGCCCTTCACACGCGTCTTTGTCTCTACATGTGGATGTGGATGATCTTCAATCATATTGATTTGGTTTTGTATCAGCTGCCCTGGTATCTGTCACCTTTTTCACGCTCCATGAATGAATGAATGAATGAATGAATGAATGAATGAATGAATGAATGAATGAAAAAAATGTATTGGTCACCACCACCACCACCACCAAGCATACACTTAGGTCATAACCAAAGGTTTGGGGCAGAAGCAAACGCTTATGTAAAGCCCCCCCTTTTCTTACAATTAAAATAAGAAGATCATCATGGTCACCATGAGTTTGCATCCCCGCAAACTTGTAAGTCTGTCATTCAGATAATTCAGGCGTTCTGTTGCGTTATTCAAATGTTTTGCTTATTTAAGAAAAGTTACTTGTCCCTTGTTTTTCATGATATATTGAGTGGATTGGAAAGCACTGCCCGTTGTCAGACAGGCAGTGTTGACGAGGCAGTTTTCCCCCCATAGAGCTGTAAGGAAATACTCTCCTAGCTTTACCCGCTCTCTCCCTTTGACATTGAGTCTCTGTCAGTGTGAATTTGAAAGACCTGCATTGACCTGCATTCTAGCCATTGCCCTGGAGGAGAGAAGTGCACTATTATGACAGATGACACACTGTACTAGTCTTCTGGGGCCGGTTCCACCAACTGGTCTTAACTATGCCTGGTCGTAACTCCTACGTCGGTCTTAGTTAAGACCATGGATTTACGCCTGTTGCACCAACACGGCTTACGTCTGGTCTTAACTATGCTGGTCGTAGCAATGCGCGTCCATGTGAATTGCCAGGGAATGCACCCTGATTGGATGATGTTGCAAAAAATGTGCCTCGCGACCTGCTTGGAGCACAGTGCCACTACGCTCTCTCAGCCACTACTGTAAAACACCCTCCCTCCTCTCACCCTCCCTCGCTCCGGGGGAAAGATGGCGGCGATTGAGCCAGAAAGACAGTCTGAATGAAATTGAATGTAACGTTCCCAATTCTATGTATTACATTCTAAAAAACTAACGGCAACATTTTGGAAGGCTAAGCCACACAACTATAATCTAACGTTGTGCTTTCAAAGACGGCGAACTGGCGGTGTTACGACGATGACGGTCAAAAAGGTCTCCGCGGAGATCTCTGTTACAGGCAGGCTCTACGCCTCCTCCTGACCAGGCGTAGGAGTTACGCTTGGTCGTAGTGAAAATAAGGCTTAAGCCGTCTTGGTGCAACCGGCGTAGCTGTTAGGTCGTAAAGTTACGACCAACTTAGCTTAAGACCAGTGTAAGACCAGTTGGTGCAACCGGCCCCTGATGTCTTCTGATTCTGATGTCGAGCGAGACTGAAGGAGGTTCAACTCTACGGTTCATTTTTGTAATGGGTATATAAAAGTCCATCCTTCCTGACACCTGGTCAAGTGAAGCCTTGTTGAAGTGCATGTGTCACACATACTAACATTTGGCATCTGTGTGATCGCTCTCCTGAAATATCCTCAGCCGCTTTGCTGACATAGACAGGGTCATTCACATTCCTTCACACCTTGGTGCACGGAAGAGCCATAGAAGGCTAAGCATTAAACAAATAATCATAGCTTCAAAAGGGTGAGCGTTTCAAATCAGGAAGTTAGCCTAATATTTCAATTTGTGTTTTATGCTGACGCATTTCAGTTTTTACTCTGGGCCTTGTGATGATGTTATGAGAGAGCAGAGCTGGTATTCGCTGATTTCTATGGTTAAGATGGACCAGAAGAGGGTCAGAGAATGACTGCGATGAGGAAGCTCCACGGATGCATGTGCCGTATCGGACGACTGGTGGTGTAACAGACATTGCTCCACTGCGGGGTCACGAGAGCAGATTCCTCTGTTCCTGGCTGAGGGGGGGAGAGACTGGGCAGGTCCATCCTGGCTGAGGGGGGGTGAGACTGGGCAGGTCCATCCTGGCTGGGGGGGGGGGGGGGGAGACTGGGCAGGTCCATCCTCTTCTCCGGCCCCTGACAGCAGCTGCTCCGCCTGGCAGCGACGCAACAGTGACCTCACGGCCGCCGAGGTATTTTAAAGGCAGCCAGTCAGCAGGGCAGTGAGTTCTGAGTTGATAAGTGGAGAGTCCTAGCAAGTGTTGTATTGATATGTACGTGTAGCGGGTTCTGTGGTCCAAGGAAGATACTAGATTAATTTAAGTAAAGAAAGATCTTCTGCCTCCGACAGTAGTTGACCAGCTTTCCAAGCTCCATCTGGGATATGATCCAGTAGACGGACCTCTCTTCTTGCAATGCTGCGGCATTGCCCTATCCCCCGTTTCTCTTCTGGAGCCCGGAAAAAGAGTGCGAAGGATGCCGAAGGTTCTGGAAAGGAGAAGACTCCCCAGGTCCCGCTGGAAGGCCCAAAGGATGCTGCCAAGGAGCCCTTGCCCGCTCAGAAAGTACTGAAGATATTTAGCATCAACATCATTGCTCAGGGTTTGCCTTTCTGTCGCAGGCGGGTGAGTATTGTGCGTATGAGGCCAGTCTTTGGGGCTTGGGTTTGTTTGAACCAGAGGAACCTTAAAATGGCAAAGGTCATTCATCCCACACTCTCTCTCACCCCTGCTCACCTTGGTTGTTGTTGGCGTTTGAAAAGTAATTGCTTTACTTTACATCAAATTTTCTTTGCATTTTCTCTGGGCGTACATGTAAACGATCAAAATGCCAAATCAAAAATCTCTGCTGTGTAACTTCCTTCCTCGGGATGTTAACCAAACTGCCCTTTTGCACGAAGTCGAAGTGAAGGAAGTTTGAGGCTGACATGAAAATAACAATGACCTTGCTAATGCCCAACCCCCCCCCCCCCCACAAAAGATTTCATCACCTCTGTTTAAACCTTCATTCCACTTCTCTTGCATCAGCATGCTGGAAAGATCCCTTTGTGTTGAGTTAAGTTAATAACGACTGAAACATTATACATGTAGCCTCCGATTTGATGGTTACAGTTGGCCCTTCTTCAATGTTTTTCATAGAACATGCTGCAAATTAGCTCAAGATCTACCCTAAAGACTTGTTTGATCTGGAATGCTTAAATATATATATATATATATATATATATATATATATATATATATATATATATATATATATCATTGAGTAAACTTTTTATATGATTACGGTAATCATTTGGTAGTTCTCATCAGACGTGCTACAATTGGTTCAAAAGATATATTTTTATCCATACACTCATAGATGCAAACTTCGCTTTCCACTGCTCCGCCCATGGCGGGCCATGCATCCCAACCCGTGGCCTTTTAAAGGCCGTCGCCGGCAATGAGCCTATTTTTAGGTTACGTTTTTTGGTAGAGGCATAAATGCATTGATTGGAGGCGGAAATTGTGCATCTACTCTTTATGGAGGAATACTCAGAAAAATTCTTAATTAATTAAATTGTGAAATGCTATAATAAATGTATACTCCTGATGAATAAATAATGCAATCGGGTTAATTGATAGACACATATCTAGCATGCCACTTATCTATTCATCTATTGATTAATACCACCAACGTTGTTGCATGGCAGTAATAAAGTATCTTGTATACATTTGTGACAAAATGTTTTGTGGGTTAGTTGTCGGGTCATACTTCAAAATTGCAGTGGCCAGGGCAAATGTAGAACTTTCTATGTGGAAGATATGTTCATTTGGCAGTCAACATTTCAGCATTTGGTCGTCATTCTTGTGATTTCTTAAAGCAACTTGAAGTCTTCTCTGAAACAATTCCATTACTATTGGCCTCCTTTGACTTTCAAACTTAATGGAACGTATACGATGAAGTAAATGAGACATAGGAGCTGTCACAGTAACACCACTCGCCTAAGGTCGCCTTGTACTGCCCCTCTTTTCACATCCCTGCTGAGTCAAGAAGCATTGTGCTACTACAGTATGTGGCTTGACGACTCATGAAGCAGCTTCTTGTGTCAAGCTAGCTGCTGTCCAAAGTAAAGTAATGCACTGCAGCTTTTACTAGCTGCTGTCCAAAGTAAAGTCATGCACTGCAGCTTTTACTAGCTGCTGTCCAAAGTAAAGTCATGCACTGCAGCTTTTACTAGCTGCTGTCCAAAGTAAAGTCATGCACTGCAGCTTTTACTAGCTGCTGTCCAAAGTACAGTCATGCACTGCAGCTTTTACTAGCTGCTGTCCAAAGTAAAGTCATGCACTGCAGCTTTTACTAGCTGCTGTCCAAAGTAAAGTAATCCACTGCAGCTTTTGGAAGCCATTCATTTACAGGCAAATACTAGTTTATCCCTTTATGCCACAGCCAGGACTGCTTAATTTCTCCATGCATTGTCATTGGCAATCTACTGCACAAAAGAGACTGTCATTCAGCTGTCTAATGAGACATAATTCACGTCATTGTGCGCCACCTTGCACCACTGAAATAAATAAATGAATGGATAAATATTTAAATAATTCAGATTTCACTATTTATTTATGGTAGTCCAAATGATTCCTCACTGAATTGAAATTCCTGTGTAAACATTTCCAAACCATTATACTCTTCATTCATTCAGTGAAGTTGATTTTTAATTGTGGTAAGTTGAAATTTGGGAAAATATCAGGTGACAAGTAATTAAGGTCTGAATTCCAGGAGAACTCAATGAGACTGGCAGCCATTCTTCAACATTATACTTTGACCGCTGTTTCCAATTAAAGACCCCAGTAAATGAACTTGTATTTGTGGGGGGCCTGGGGCCCATCCAACCTTTCCATCGTAAGCTCTGTTTCTTGGAGGTATTTCACGGGTGCCTTGTAGCTGTATACAAGGACCATTGACCAAGGCTTGACAGCCACATTGAGTTGAAATCCTTCCAAATTGAGTTGGGGAGATTGAATCTTTTGCTCTCAGTCTGGAACATCTCGTCAAAGGAGCAGTACCTCTGCATTTGACTTCTGTGATTCACAGTGGCAACGGCACAATGTTTAATTAATCTCAGTAGAGATCTGAAAGATAAGCAGTTTCAAATATTATCTGCCAAAGATTCGGGAAAAGACGGAGATGGATGGGACATGGGAGGGTGAGGGACATGGTTGATTATAGATCCTTTTCACCGCAGTGTCTCAAGGCAGGGTAAAACAGGTGTCGCCAATAACATTAATGAGGGACGGGGGGCACTGGAACACCTAATTGGAATGGAAGTTGGAAGCCATCATTCATTGTATTGGTTACCTGCATTTACCCTGCCTTGAGACACAAAATGGCTGCTGTGAAAAGGATCTATTGTACAAAGATTTTCAGAAATAAGGATAGCAGTGACAATAACTTGCTGTTGCCTGCTGTTTTTGCCCCCTCTCTTTTCTTTCAGATCAAAGCTAGCCTCTGTGTCAAGATCAGAATGGTAATTTGGTCTTAATTAGCCCTGTTTATGCACTAGTTACAGGTTCAAAGGCTAAGCTGAGATGGATTGCAGCAGGAGGTGGTACTAATTGTCATTCCTTTTGACTATACTGCCGCAGGCTTGACATCTGCCCAGAGGCACTCAAGTATTTGTCAACTTTTGATGACTCGTTTGTTTTGGCTAAACATGACTGTGTAATAGAGAGAGTTCACAGTTCAATGCTTAGAATGAGAGAGGCTATAACCTCTTTTATTGTGATGTTCATTCATGTAGCTTATGCATAACTTAACTACTAGCTACAAGCAGGTTTAGTGTTGTATTACTACACTGCTGTTGACCTGAAAATGTGTGATGCAATATGACTCTAAATTTTGTCCCTTTGGACAGCATGTACTGCTTGTATTTTGCCCTTACACAACATAAAATGCTTGTTTTTGGGGATCTCCAGGTTCTAATATTTGACAGTTGTGATTTCTAAGATGAATATGCTGCAGTACCTGATACCCCAAATTTGTTTTTCGTATACCCTGATGGGTTCCAGACCTGGGCCTCAGGGGTAGCATGCAGCTGCATGCTTCTGGCATCAAGAACAGCAAGAAGGAGATAGTTAGATTAGCCTGTGTCTCCTGCAATCTCTGGATGTTAATTGATTTGACTGTTTAGATGGGGAAAAACACTTTGGATGATCCTGTGGTGGCCACTGGCCATGCAGACTTTAATCCGTGTGACTTCTTGGAGTATTAAACGAACCCATCTGTACGCCAGCAGCTGCACCATCCTCCACCTCCCACACCCTCATTGAAATGTTGAAAGATCCATCTAATCAGTATATGACAGATGACACACATTCCCTGGGTATGATTACCTGGGTATGATGATCCTGGGTATGATTACCTTTGTATGGAAACACTGATGCCTTTTAAACATCATAGCATCGTGTGGTTGTGTTCAAGAACAAGTTCTTATTTGGTTGTTTTTCATCTCTTTCATGTACCAAGTATGTAGGCTCTAAGCTTTAACGTTTCCAGCGCCCTTTATGCTGGCTGAACTAAAGGAAGGTCCCACATGGGCAGTTGATGAGGTTGTTAGAACTTCTGCTCTGCCACGTGGGCTCTGCGGTGGCTGTGTGGCAGCTGTCTCCAGTGAATGGAATAGCTGGGATTTCTCAGGGTCTCTGGTATGTACAGTATGGTACAACTTGAGCCAACTAGAACTGTTGCTTCAGAAGTAACAAACGATACATTAAATACATGTTTTCTTCTATCTTGAAGTTGTTAGTCGGTTAATCAATTAGTAAGCTAACCTTGCAAGGCAGCGCCAGATCATCTCATCACACGTGAAATCAAAACCATTTGGCAGCATCAGGTTAATCGATTAGTTGATCGACAGAACATTAATCAACAACTATCTTTTTTTTTATCATCGATTAGACAAAAAAAAAAGATAAGAGAAAATACCAAAATGAATATTTTCTGGTTTCTTGAGTCTTCTACAGTATGACACTAAACTGATTATCTTTAGGTTGTGGACTGTTGGTCTTGGTCAGAACAAAAGACATTTGAGGATCTTGGGGTTTGGGGAAAAAGTGATCAACATTTTTGACCATTTCATGGCATTTTATAGACCAAATGACTAATCGATTAGTCGAGAAAAAAATCAACAGATTAATCAATAATTAAAAAAATCATTGCAGCCCTACTGAATTTATCGAGTGCTTCGTCATTCCCTTAGCATCTTCTGTTGTTTCCCATTGCTCTGAATAAAAGTGTTCACTTTGCCTTGTTTGAGGGAGTCTCCTGCCTTGTGTCTTAATGTCTTGAGACACGTTCAGTGAGATCTACACACCAGCACTTAACTTGTGCTTTACTGGTAAAAATAGCCATGAGATCTGCGTTAGATTTCCAATTAAAAGGTGCCCAAGGAGGAACCGCCCTATTTCCTCGAGCCAGAATAGGCATCCAGCTGTTGCGGTAGGTGGCTAACAAGATATAGAACATTAACAGCAGGGCATTTTAGTTGGGGTATTGCCTTCTCACCCACCGCACCCCGCACTGCCATGCCCCTTGAGTAAGGTGATCTGGCCTTGCCCACAGCAGCTATGTCCGTATCAACAACTATCAGCAAGATGCGTTTGCTGCTTGAGCAGTTGGCTTTTGGGTATGTTGCAACTTTCCTTCCCGTGACTGACAGCTATTCCTAATGCGCCCCACGTTGTCATCACAGTAGGCTATTTATTACAATAAGAGCTGTGAGCTGAGTTATCAATTGATTAGTACATGAAAGACTATTTTAGCCAGAAATTGTGTTGAATAATTTGCTATTTGCTGCTATCATAATTAATTACCGGTACTCATGTTGAGAAAAGCTTTAAAAGGCTGTACCATCCCCATTTGAATTTGATTTACCTTTGATTTTCAACCAGTACAAATCCGTTTCGGGGGCATTTACAGCTGGATCTTTGTTTTATGCTTTGAATTAGTGTGATAGAATCAGACAGAGTTTTAGTTGTTACCAGCTTGTACTATTATTCACTGTCCATTTCTCAGTACACATGCCTATATATTATATTACAGTACTAGGCTACTCGGCCGCTGCGCGGTCTCGCCCGTAGCTTGGCCGCTTTGTTGTCTTTCGTTTCTGGTCAGCTGATTCTTTTGATCACGTATACTTTCGCTTAATCGGTGCTGGCTTTGACCTGGTGACTTGAGTTCCATTGGAAGAACATGGTTCTGTGGTGGTTATTCATTTTTTCTTATATATGGCCTCAGACTGATCTTATGTATCCTCAGACCGACATAACATGGTCACTGACATCATTGATGACATCACATCATTAGGTAATTAGGGCAATCAATCACCTAATAAGAAAGTCAAGCTCCGTCATCACTGATGACATCACTGATGACATCACTGAACTATAGCCTCAGCCTTAGGGCAATTAGGGAAATTAATCTGCCCTAATAATTATTTAAACACCCTGAAGGTTTCAGTCCGATCGCACGTAAAACGGCATAGCTGTGGCCGAAAACAGAACTTGAAACAAACAAACAAACAAACATTGCCCACATACTCAATTGTATATAGATAGATATTATATTATATTATATTATATTATATTATATTATATTATATTATATTATATTATAATGAATACCAAATGTATTTACTTTTAAATCAAGTTTGTGTGTTGTGCGAGACAACCAGGGTGACATGATGCTAGCAGGCATAGTGCTGTTAGTGTGCTGGATGGACTGACCAGACCATGTTGTGGACTCGATTTCTTTCTTATTCTCACAGCAGGCATAAATTAGCTGATGTACTTATTAATGTACTTAGGTGGTTGGAGATGCTACTGAAAATCAGAGGGAGAGAAATGAGATTGCATAAGAAATATGAGTTATATTTTGTACTGTTATTGTTAAAATTTTTATTTATTTTTTTGACAGAGCAAACATGCACAATAAAAGTGTGCATGTTCAGAACATGTACTTTTAATTATGTAATCATTATTTGTCAGCTGTGACTGACAGTAACAATCAGTTAACCGAATATTTTCTGTCTTTTACTTTTACTGGAAAAATCTGAAGATTATCTGTCATTTTAACACAGGCAATAATAGATTATGACAGAATCTCCCTGTCTGTCAAAATGACAGACAACGAGAAAGTCTAACGCAACCTCTGGTAACAATACACGTCACCACATTCTCAACTTTTGTAAAGTGACCCGAAATATAACAAGGAAAAAATAGAATGGCTTCTCCAGTAATGGATACTACTACAGCCTAATTGAACATACACTTTGCAAGACCTACTACAGTAACATTCCAGATTCAGCTCACTTAACACTGAAGATGTCCAACAAGCAGGAACCTAAATCACACATAGTAAAATGATACAACGTTGCATTATCATGAAACCTGAAAGGAACATTCTACCACCTAGCAAAATGCTTCCACAAGCAATTTGAATTGCAGAATGATGTGAAATGGGGAAACCAATAGCAGAAAAATAGCAGGAGCAGTAACTGACTAGCCATCCAGCCTATCAAATTAATCACATCACCATGGGCATTTCTGATATGCGCAGTTCAACAAGGACCTAATGAAAATCTTGTGACATCTTCGTGACATCAGCAATGTAGATGCTTGCCCTTCTGGTAATCATAAAACGTATTAAACAGGACAGGAGCGAATTAAAATAACCATATAATGGCCTCAGAGTCTCTCCGGGCTGTACGCTGAATTATTTCTTCAACCTTTTATCTGTGACACAAAGTTTTGACGCTGCTGCTGCTGCTGCCTGCCTCCTACAGCATTAAGTAGCACACAGCAGCATATCACCTGAGATAAGCTGACTTGGGCTGGAGGAGCTGCACCCTCTGCTAATTTGGAGCTCTGCAGATACAGTACGTGTGTGGTGTCGAGGGAAGACTGCCACCGCTAGTCCCATCACCAGGGCCTTCAACCCGTTTCCTCCTGCTCTTGCTGCCAAACGCAACAATGTTGTTCTCGACAGTGAGGTGTCTTAAGAAAGGGACAAGAAGCTGTCTAAATACTCCTTGAAGTCTTTTCTTTTTTGTGCTCCCCTTACTGAGGCAATACGTTGTAACACACCGGAGTGAAGCTGGAGTGAAGTAAAAGGGAGTTCCCGGCATGCAACGGTCTTCCTATGAAACGGTTTGACTTCTCTTTCATTTGGCGACGACGTTTGTTTCAAATTTGCGAGTCTCGTTTGTTTCAAATCGGTCGTCGTCTTTGTTTCAAATTTGTCGAGTGTCGTTTTTTTCTCTGGGACGGCGTTCTCCCAGACAAACGGGAATGTCAGACTACTTGGTCCGTAAGCTGTTAATCGGGCCATTCCTCTCCTGCCAAGTGGCACATGTTAGGAAGCCCCAGCGCTTGGTCTCGTTTAATCTCCCGCTGTGCTGCCGTGACAAGAGGCTGGAGTTTACAGGCTGAGCACGCTCTGATGTGACAAGCTAAAAGGTAGTGATCTTTCACCCAACCCTCTCTCCCTCTTAAACCGCTTCAGGAAATTGTCTGCTCTTATTTCTGAGAATTTGAATCATCCCCTCCCTCCCACACTTCCCCCACTTGCAACACAGGATCATCCCACGCTGTCACCTTGATGCCTTTGACCACATTAGTCATGTACTGCCTGCTGCTGGCATGTCATAGGCTTGAGTTGGTGATTGAGGGACAGCTGATTTTGTCCTTCCTGCTTGCATCTCCCCCCTCCCCTGTCCTGAAGCGAGGACCACACCACGCTGCGCCGCGCTGCGCTGAGTGAGGTGGGATTCCATTGCCCTTGGAGCTCCAAATAACACAGAGGGGAGGAAGGCATCTGCCACCGGCTATTCTGAGATGCAGAGCAGCCATTCCAGGGAGCGGCACACACACACAGATCCAGTCAGCTATTTAGCCAGCAAGCTGTTCTCTTAACCCCCGCATTGAAATGCAGACACAGAACCATGGCAGCCAAAAGGCTGGGAATATAAAGCTGCCCTGCTCTTGACTTGGAATCCCTCTAAATGGGCCTTTTTGCTGCTGCTGATGCTGCTTGATCAGATGTGCTCCTGGTGTTGCTTTTGAACTTGTTAACCGTGCAGTGGATCATGTCAACGTGTCATTGGTGACACAAGCAGTCTTTCACATGGCACATTACCGGTGACTTTTAAACCCAATCAGTAACTGTAGTCTGTCTTGTGCTGCTGTGCGGACAGAGCATGCTCAGTAGTCGGTAGTAGCTGTGCGGACAGAGCATGCTCAGTAGTCGGTAGTAGCTGTGCGGACAGAGCATGCTCAGTAGTCGGTAGTAGCTGTGCGGACAGAGCATGCTCAATAGTCGGTAGTTTGTGCGGACAGAGCATGCTCAGTAGTCGGTAGTAGCTGTGCGGACAGAGCATGCTCAGTAGTCGGTAGTAGCTGTGCGGACAGAGCATGCTCAGTAGCGATGGGCTCAGCCACAGGGCTTCCTGGAGGCTCTGACATTTCCCAAACTGCTGGCCGGGGGCAGAGAAAAGTCACTCTCCTCCCTCAGGAATGTTCACAGCTCCTAAACATCACCCCATGTAAATGAAGATGGGCAGGAGTAATGAACTCCCTTGACTTGTTCGTACGGCCTACATTACTGGGCAATCAAATTCCTCTCAGTTAAAGGCACACACATCACATTTTGACCTGAGTGATTGAAGATGGAGTGGTGCCAACCCAAGTCCAAAATGCTTGATCATCACGAGACTCACGTAGCTATAGTGTGTGTGTGCGGGGTGTGTTGGATAAAAGACATTATTTAGCAGACTGTGCCACTGCCTCTGCTCAGAGTCGTGGGCAGGGCTGGCCTCCTCACATTCAGTCAGTCCAGTGAGTCCCTCACCCCAGACACGCCCACTTCCCAACGGTCAAATCAAACCCCACACGCTATGGCCCGCCTCTCTACCCTGTTTCAGTCGGAATACGTCACGATAAGGAATCGCATACCCCGGGAATCCCATTCCAGCTCGACTTTAACAATATTAGCTATATTGAAAAGGGAAAGGCATTTTCTGCATTATGTGTTAATATGTATATTCTGTAAAAAACAAAAATAGTTTTCATATTGGCGCATATCGTAAAACAACATATACGCCAATGCGGATTAGGCCAATATCAGCTGATAAAATTGGAAACGTGAGCTGCTTAAACACTTTCTCCTTAGTATTTGCTACAACTCACCTTCAATAAACTTCCCCTCTGTCTTTCACAATGTCCTGCTTGCCTTGCCATAATTGGGCCATCAGCAGTGGCAGCCAGTGAATGGATAGCTGACTGGATGTAATAGATGCGGCTGTCTACATAGTTTGTCTAATCTGTGCATGAACTCTGCTGTCTGGCTCCCAGTGTGTGGTCTCTGATGTTCACCTTCTCATGTGAAGGTGACAGAGAGACAATCACTTCTCAGTCAACGGATTGGGATTCAAAAATACTGCAATGCTCATAGGACATTTTAAACTGGTGTCCAATGCCAGCCCTTTCCTGTATGGACTTATGCAGAGCATGAAAAGAAGAGTCACAAAGCGTGAAGAAAGGTTACTGTAGACCCTGCAAAATGCTTTTGACTGAATATTCAAAGTGAGAATACAGACTTTTAAAAGTGATGGACACGCAAATGTAAAAACAGTTTATTCTTGGTTACTAGACATCCTTTTGTAGCATCTAACAATAATACCAGCCTTTGTAACTGTAGCCTAACCATGAACAAGTCTGCATACCTGTATCGTTACAGCTGGATCACATCATGCCTATGTCCTTTGCACCTAACTTGCCTTTAAACTGGCCGTTTGATAGCCTATATTTTAACTTGACATCAACTATTCAGCCTTAACTGTCTTTGAAACAATAGGAGCAAATTACATTATAGTTATATATAGGGTTGGGTACTGTTCACATTTGAACCGGTACCGGTTCGGGTACCTGGCATTTGGTACCGGTACCCAACTGTACTTTTTTTTCTCGATACTTTACTCTCTCCGTAATTACAAGCATGCAATTTATTTTGTAAAAAAGAAGTCCAAACGTATCAATTTCAACATTGTTATTTATTTCTAACATTTCACACACAGATGCACTCTCAGCAGGTCCCGAAATTTGGTACCAATAGATTTGACTTGAATCAGTACTCGGTAGCACTCGGTAGTACCGATGTAATTCGGGCGGTACCCGTAAAAGTACGGTACCAATTTCGCTACCCAACCCTGGTTATATATCAGTCTGGGATGTTCAGTGTGTTCCAGGAGTTCTTTTGTTATTACGTGTCATAACCTCTTTCCCACAACTTGTCTTTCGCCAAACCCTCAAAACGAGGGTGAACTTGTTGCCTTCAGCTGTGGGGTGTACGTGACCAGAGTAAAGTTAAAGTTAGCTTGATATTGGATATTTGTTTTTCCGCCTTCAGTAACATACCGTAAATTCCGGACTATAAGCCGCGGCTTTTTTCCCGTTTTTTGGCCCCTGCGGCTTATATAACGGTGCGTCTTATCTATGGATTTTTTCAGAAAAAAAAAAAAAAAAAAAAAAAAATCTCTCTTTTTTAGCACTCTTTCTAACTATAAATCCACTTCTGTTTTAATTTCCTCTCTTGCCCTCTTTTCACCACACCGCGGACACTGTGTGCACTGTAAAAATAAACAACGGTGGTGTTGTGTTATGTTGTTTTGTTGAAATGTTGTAATACGGTAAATGGGAGCTTCCTCAAACAGCCATCTCTTCCCGACAATCCCCTCTGTGCGTGACCACTTACATATGGTAATTACGGTAAGCAAACGGCCACTCGGGCAACAACTCCCTCCCCCGACTACCAGGAGAAAATCACAAACTTCGGCGAATTCACACAAAGGAAGATCAAGGAATATTCACAACAAGACGAGCAGTAGAAGCAACACTCTCACTTACCATGGGGAAGGTACGCAGAAATTCACACGAGGCAGCTTTCAAGTTGAAAGCAGTCAATCTCGCATTAAAAGAGAGCAGCCGCCGATCAAACAGAGCAGCCGCGCGTAACCTGGGCAAAAGGGACTGTCCGTCCGGGGGAGAACTACTGAACAACTCCCTCCCGACTATCAGGAGAAAATCACAAACTTCGGCGAATTCACACAAAGGAAGATCACGGAATATTATAGGAGTGTGAAAACATCCACAATTACCAACGGGTTCCAAAACGCTGGACTGCTGCGGGATGAAGAGGATGACGCCACGGGGACTGCCCCCTAGTCCGATACCTCACGAGTCCGATACCTCACGAGTCCGACACCTCATGGTTTTGGGTTAGGGTCTGGGGGAGGTTAGGTTTAGGCGTGGGGGTGGGAGAGGTTAGGTTTTGGGTTAGGGTCTGGGGGATGTTAGGTTTAGGCGTGGGGGTGGGAGAGGTTAGGTTTTGGGTTAGGGTCTGGGGGAAGTTAGCCTCTTTTTTCGGACTCGTGAGGTGTCGGACTCGTGAGGTATCGGACTCGTGCCATGGCACCTGAAGGAGAGAGCAGAGTGGTTGACGAAGCCACCCTGAACCTGTTCGTTTCCGACACTGAAGATGAGGACTTTGGTGGTTTCAGTACGCAGGAAGAAGAGGAAGACGAGGATTAGTGACTTGACTTCTCTGGTTACAGGTTTGCTGCACATATACGGTAGCCTATTGTTGTGTGATTTTGTCTGGGGATTAGTGACCTGACTTTTGTTTTGTTTTGTTGAAATGTTAATAAATGGGAGCTTCCCCAAACAGCGATCTCTTTCCCGACATTCCTCTCTGTGCACGAACCCTTTC
Source organism: Poromitra crassiceps (assembly GCF_964638095.1). Taxonomy (NCBI): domain Eukaryota; kingdom Metazoa; phylum Chordata; class Actinopteri; order Beryciformes; family Melamphaidae; genus Poromitra; species Poromitra crassiceps. The sequence continues at coordinate 9,835,243 of NC_139646.1, forward strand.
ATATGGTAATTAAACATCAAAACACCCGCGGCTTATAGTCCGGTGCGGCTTATAGAAGAAAAAAATAGTCAATTTTGGTCCCGCGGCTTATACACCGGTGCGTCTTATAGTCCGGAATTTACGGTACAAACAAACCTTGCTCTCAGCACTTTAATAGACTTGTGATTATTTGAAGAGAAAGAAGAACAATTTAGAACCACACATTTTTTTTCCGATATTTGAGGAAATGTTTTCTTTTCTTATGCAACCACATGGGAAATGTTGAAATTAGAATTTTTGTTCATACGTGAGAAAAATATATTCTCAAATATTTAGTGGTTATAAAGTGTTCTTCCTCTTCCAGTACCGGTAATTACAAATATATTCAACAATCTACTTTTGCTTGTTCATGTTCATCTCACTGGCACTCACTACTGTTGCTGCATTGCATTTAGATCTATTGAGGTTACTGTCAGTGGAAAGAAATTGTATGTCTCCCCCTCTTTACAATGAGTTTCTCCCTGTATACATGTTGAACATCACTGTAACACAGTGACTCTAGAAAGAAGGCCATATTCTTTGATTCTGACAGACTGGCAGCAAACTTGAAGTTTTAGACAGCTGAAAATATTGCTGCTGCTGTCAAACCTCATTGTGTCTGCGCCAGAAATATTTTGACATGATTTTGTTTGGCTGATTATTATCCATGGAAAAAGGCAAGGTACATCACAGGTATACCTTCCTAACAGTGTTTGCATTTTAGCGTGTATTTTTCCTTCAGGCCATCTGGAGCTTGCTATTTGATCAAATATATGGCAAATATAATGTGTGTGTGTAAGTAAAGACAGTATTTAAATTTGGGTATAAAATTAGTATAAAATGTAGCCTAAACTCTTTGAAAATAGGGAGTATGAGGTGAAACAATGTAGCACCATTTCTCAATAAAGTTATACAACTGAGCCTTTATTTTCTGTATCATAGTAGAAGAAGCGTTAAACAGGGCAGTCAGTCATATCACAAACAAAAGAAGTGCTTATTAGTAATGTATCTAATGATGAATAGGATGTCCACAAGATATAAGTGCTCTTGATAGCTGCTAGTGACCATGTTTAACGGTGACGTAACGGATGCCAGCGTTAGGCCTCAACTTTCCTCTATTTTTAAACTGTGCACAGTTTATAAATGAGCCGGGACTGTTGTCCAACTGCAGGTCAGAGAGGGCAACCGAGGCTCCTCCATCATTAGACAAGACGACATCCTCAGGAAAACATAGGATCTCTCTCTTCACAGCCGGGAACCAGCATCACTTCAAGATTGTCCAGCTCACTGTCCAATTATGGCAGTCTCTTCCCGTGTGCCCTCCTGACTCAGTGCGTTTTATTCTCCTAAAAACATGGAGGCAGCGAGGCAATGGTTGCATTTTCTGTGTGAACGCGCTAATGCTAATGTAGCTGTGGTGACTCAGATAGCTATTCATAGTGTCTAGTTGACAGTTCCTCCGCCCCCTCAGGTCTCTCTGTGCTGGGATACAGTACATTATCATCCTCTCTACAGAGTTAGGAGGCAAACCAGACCAAAATATGCACCTGGCCAAAAAGATATATGGGTTTATAGTACATGGATTTTACAGAATGGCTCAGCATCATTCCCAATACTCTCACTTCATGCTGTCTTGTGCCTGAGACTCAGTACTGCAGAGTAGCTGGCACGCTTTAAGCTGTTCAACCTCCCAGAGCTTAGAAGATTTATTTATTTATTTATTTTATTTTATTTATGACCCGCCGCGACAGCGTTGGCTGGTATTGTTTTCACTGTGTGTGTGTGTGTGTGTGTGTGTGTGTGTGTGTGTGTGTGTGTGTGTGTCATCATGGCAAAATGCTGTCCTGGAAGAGACACCTACAGCTGTATCCTAACAGGAACTACCATAGATAGAAGGGGTTTTGAGTACTTTACTTTGTCAGGCGTTTATATGTTTGTGGACAGATTCTGCAACGCGATGGCATCAGAAAACCGTGCAAGATGCAGCCACCAACTAGACAGTAATATACTGTAAGTCATTCCGGCCTTTCACGTCACCTCCTCAAGGACATGCTTTCTCCTTTGTGTTATCATCACTATGAGCCCACTGTAATGAAGTGGAGGATATAGCTGGCTGTCAGTTGTCCTCTATGGGCATAGAATAGAGGAAGGAGGAAGGCTGCATTGCCTGGCAGAGTATTGACTCAGTGTTCATAAAACTTTAACTCCTGCTCTGGTCTACCTTATATCAACGTCTTTATCTTCTCTCCCTGATACCTCCTTCTTTTTATTCATTCATTCATTCATTCATTCATTCATTTAATTCATCTGGATGGATGGATGGGTGGATGATTCTGGTCTTATCTTTAACCAGCAGACCCCCCCCCCCCCCACACACACACACACACGTGATAGGGGGGGGGTGGGTGTGGACCACCTCTTCTTAGTTAGTTCGATGGACTGGATGGGCCTCTTACTATCCCAGCTAAATGGATCCATTCAGTCTCAATACAGATGACATTGACTCCCTCTGAACGAGCACTACTTTAAGACAGACATGTTAGTTCAGACATGGACTTTGCTGGAGTTTCCGACATTCATAGCAAAAAGACAAGACATTAAAGTGCTGGATTTTGACACCGCCCCCCCCCCCCCCCGAAAGTCATTTCATTTTGCTGCTCTATACTGATCAAGATTAAGACTGACACAGTCATTATTACTGAGAAATGTCAGATCAGAATCTGTAAGGATTCAAGCATAGAGCTGCCGTTTGTGCAGTATAGATGAGGCCCTGATTGCCTAGTCTTCTTTTTGTCACAACTGTTTGTGTAACAGTTGGAGGTAAATGTCTGTTAGCCGCCCCGGCATTTTGTTTTGTGTGTATGTTTAATATCATTCACTGCGCTCAGTGCGCTGCCATGCTTCCTAGACTACTCCACAATCTGTCTGTCATGTAGAGGTGATTCAATATTTTCTCTTTGATCTGTCTGCAGGCTACAATGAATCAGTCTGAGTGATTAACTGCCTGCACATGTAATGTATGAGATGTCAGTTTAGTGTTCCAAGAAAGATGATTTGAAATTAATTGTTGTTAATGACACTACATTATACATGACATCTAGGTCATTTTTGTAATATCAATTTGAAAGCTTACTACTCCATATTAATAAGATCCACGACTACTTCATAGAAAAGCAATAGTAATTGCTCATAGGGATGTGCGCAAGTATATTTTTTCAAGGTCGGTTGGTGGGTTGTCTCAACAGTTGGGGTGCTTTCTCACTGGAGCCCCGGTACCGTTCCCGAGCACACTTGTCCCCAAATTGACCCCAGTTTCGCAACATTTGATAAGTGTGAACTGTGCGTACCGTGACAGGATCCACTTGAAAAGGTGGTCTGGGGAGCACTTTGGCGTGCCCGGGCACGGAACACTTGCAAGTGTGGAAGCCAACCGTTCCGAACCACATTGACAACAAACGGGCGACGATAAACTCCAGGCATAGTTGACGATGCAAGTGCACTCTGTCCCGTTTCCGAGCGCGGAAGAAATGATGTAATGTGAAAGCTGACCAGCGGGGGAGAGGGGCGGGGGGGCGATCGCTCCCGAGTGCGGAACAGAACGGAACGAAAGCAATCGTTCCCAGTGAGAAAGCAGCCTAGTCTGTCTCAAGAACCCCCTATATTTAAATGTCTTTTGAAGAAGAATGCTAATCATTTTTTTCTTAAATGAATTAAGATAATGGGCAAAGAGAAGTGTAAAAGATCTTTTGGTCCAATTCTTACTTTTTGCTCGTGTTGAATATGGACCCGCAGCCTTGGCCTAGTTTACAATTGCTGCGTGATGTCATATTTTAGATGAATTATGGAACTTCAGTAGTTTGCCCACAACCTTCATAAAATGAGACGTTTTTTCCTCCAAGGTCAGAGTGCTTTGGAAATCATGTCCAGAGCGCTTCCAACGTGCACAGACCCCGTGCAGCATGCACACTGAGCGCTTATTTTTTGCTGTCAAAAAAAGTGCCATTGTTTAGCAGCCCTCTTGCCATTAAATTGAATGACATGTCCATCCTAACTATGGTTGTCAAAAGTATCGATATTATCGAAAAGTATCAATACTAAAAATTTTAAACGGATACAATACTCATTTGCAACAGTTTCGATACCATCAGTACCTTATTTTAATGAAAAGTCACTGATTTTTCTCTCCCTATCATTGTGGCATCTGTTGCTTCAACAAGCTAAACGTGTTCTGATGGCTAGAGCAGGGCTAATCTGCTGTCTAAGTGCAAAGTTTGATCGGGCCTAGATTATTGAGAAGTGTGCGTCTGTCCGTCCATCTGTCTAACTTTATTTTTATGCCTCTTGATGTGTCGTCATCCGCCCCTTCCCGTGGTATCGAAAATGGTATGGAGTATTGATATTTTCCTGGGTATCGCTATCGAAGTAGAAATCATCGTGACATCCCTAATCCTAACAGATAAATGGCAAACCTGATATGAAGGCACTTGTTTGCTGAGTAGAATATAGTTCAGTAGTGTGCGGCAGAGGAAAATAAATCCACAAAAGCTAAGCGAGCAGCGAGTCACCCCATCCGATCGGGATGAATGAATCTTCAAATTTAGCCATTTCAGCCCTTTTGAGCCGTCCCATCTTAGTGCCTTTGAAGAGCAACTGGAAAAAGCAGTTTTGAGAGCCGCCGTATTATTCTCAATTTATCTTAGGCCTGTTGCCATTGGGTAGAACTCCAAATCGAAATTTAAAGACTTAATTTACAGGACAGTTCCATTTCACATAGCTAGATGCCTCTGTCTCCACACAGCAATTGGACTTCTCCAACTTCTGTGGAAGAGCTGGAGCTTTCACATTCCTCTCCTAAGAGCGTAGATGAACTGTGCCTTGGCGCTAACCACTGCACACTGTTTCAGTGTGTTGACTGCTTCAGCCGTGGTTTGTTCCTTTAAGTCCAATATTCCAAGACAGATTGCTTTTGCTTTTCAGCTGAGTGTTTGGACAGTAGAGCATTAAGGCTTTATTAAGGCCCGGTCTTGATGCCATTTCAACTGGCGCTGGTCTGCAGAACCCCAGAACTGAAATTGAGTCCTGTGACCCAAAAGATGATTGCCTCATCACCACGCAGCCATTGCATCAGCCACCAACCACCAACGTTCTGCCTGCATGCCAGAGCGTTGATTATACTACCTTCTTGTACTCCATGCAGGTCCACCTCACAATGGCCAAGATAGTCACATCATTTTACCATGCAAACATTTGAGTAACTTTATGGGATCAAGGTTTCCAACAGGTCCTTAAAAGGCAGTAAAAAGTCTCAAATCCAATCATCTGAATTTTAGGCCATAAAATGTCTTAAATACGATTTTAATGGGTCTAGATTGATTGGATTATGAAGTTAACGTTACTTTTACGAGGTTGCATTAACTTCAGTCTGTTCTAAATGTGTTTTTTGGAGGGGGGGGGGGGATATTGATCAAACTGTAACTAAATTACAAAATGAAACCAATATGCAACCAATAACCACTCATGCAAACTGTGCAGCCCGGTCAGAATTGATTAATTTGGGCTAACGTTACTTTAATCTAAAATGGGTAAGCGCAAGTTCAACAAGATCTGGCTTGAGAACAGCTGGTTGATTGAAGCCGGTTGAAAATAATACATTTCAAGGCCGCTGCACCTTGTGCAAGAAAACGCTGAAGTCAGGAACGTTGGTACAAAGATATTTAGAGTCGCATGGGAAGTCTGAAAAACATAAAGCCAGCAGCAAACGCCTGCCATCACCCAAAGGCTACTGTTTCACATCGAGAGCATCACATTGCCATTTTCCTTCATATTCTTTGTACTTTTCTGCTGGTATGGATGTGAAATAGATCTTAAATTGCATTCATAATGGTCTTAAAAAGTCTTAAATTTAACTTCTTCAAACCCGCAGAAACCCTGGTCGTGTTTGGAGTTTCCCTAGTCATATGCATTTTCATACTTTTTAATAGTTTTAGCAACATCCTCCTCTTCTTCCTATACCACATTACCGGATAGTTCATTTATCTCAATTTTTCTTCCATTGATTCAAGTTATTACTCTCACAGTTGAGAGATAAGTTTACAATGTGATTGGGTTCCGCTGTTCTTGCCTGATCTGGCTGAGCAGATCAATAGCCACTCGTCAATAGCACAGCCAACGCTTACTGTTTAAGTGGCCAGCTGGTGCTTAGAGCTTTCTGTCTGAAGTTTCTTGAGCTCATGCATTCCTATAGTCCAACAATATTCAGTAATGAATCGATGGCAATACTCGACAGTGTCATCAACACTGCCCGACTTGGTCCAGATGAGGTCCGGGCCGGGGTGGTATAAATGAGGCAAAAACCTGTGTACCAAGAAAGCTGAATGTAATTTGAATCAAAACGATTTCAAAGAATTTTGATACCTGTGATGGATAAGTATTAGAATCACAATACATTGGAGATTGTTTTATTTGTATTAGTAATATGGAAATGTCCAACTTTTAAAGATACAAGACAAACTTGCACAAAAGCTAGTTAGCTAATTTTGATAAATGCCTGGCCTGGGTTTCTGGGATTTTCAGTGAGGTGTTTTCATAGTAACTGGTATCCTCCTGATATCTAGTACTGTGGAGTAGCATATGATTATGGCAGTCCTAATGTAAACTCAACAGGGAAGTAGCGGTCTGCACCAGCATGGTTTCAGCACAGCAGTGAATACAACTAAGCACCATGGTCTCTATTGAAAGCAGTTGTTTTGGACTGGAGCTTGATATTGAAAATGAAACTGCAGATGGGCCCTGCGGCCTGAATTGTACATATTTTATGTTCTGTGAAGCAAAAAACACTTTCCTTTTTATCTTTTTTTATAATGGATAAACTTGAGAAGACATCTCCATCTCCGCAGCTAAATGTTCTCACATTCCACACAGCTTTATAGTGCTGTATATGCAAAGCCTTCTTCTGTTAAGGTCTCAGATCACACTGCGTTCAGCGTAGGGCCTCAAGTGCTCGTGCTCCAGAGCTATTGCTTCCTCTAAACGTGTGCTAGTAGAGAGACACAGGCCCATTCACGTGTCCCTCCTCGCATTCAAATTCACTAATTAGTATGGAAAGAAGAACTTCCTCTTGTTTATCTGGATCTACCCTGTTGATTTGCTGCCCCTTCTCATACTCCATCATTTACATGCAATCTCTCCACAACGGGGTGGAAACATTAAACGTGTTTTGGTACAATAGCAGCAGCATGTACAAATACGTCAACATTCATTCATGATCATTCACTGTCTGGCTTATTCTTGTTTGCCTGTCGTCTTACTAATCAAAATATCTGTCTTTCCCCTTTTTCCCTCCACAATAACACTATATTCTATATATATATATATATATATATATATATATATATATATATATATATATATATATATATATATATATATATATATATATATATATATATATTCTAGCACTAGCAGATCAATGTATTGCAGTGTGATAGGTGTCCTCCAGGAGGAGCACTTCTATAAGAGCCTGTGTGTGTATATTTGTGTGTGTGCTTGCATAATGCTTTTTGCAATGTGCACAGTGTTTAGAGTCATTACGGTATGTGCTCTTTAGTGTGCAGAGCCCTGCATAAGGTATGTGCTCTTTAGTGTGCAGAGCCCTGCATAAGGTATGTGCTCTTTAGTGTGCAGAGCCCTGCATAAGGTATTGTGCTCTTTAGTGTGCAGAGCCCTGCATAAGGTATGTGCTCTTTAGTGTGCAGAGCCCTGCATAAGGTATGTGCTCTTTAGTGTGCAGAGCCCTGCATAAGGTATGTGCTCTTTAGTGTGCAGAGCCCTGCATAAGTTATGTGCTCTTTAGTGTGCAGAGCCCTGCATAAGGTGTGTGCTCTTTAGTGTGCAGAGCCCTGCATAAGGTATGTGCTCTTTAGTGTGCAGAGCCCTGCATAAGGTATGTGCTCTTTAGTGTGCAGAGCCCTGCATAAGGTATGTGCTCTTTAGTGTGCAGAGCCCTGCATAAGGTATGTGCTCTTTAGTGTGCAGAGCCCTGCATAAGGTATGTGCTCTTTAGTGTGCAGAGCCCTGCATAAGGGAGATAAGCGTGTGCTCGCACCTCAGACAGTATAGAAGTCACACGAGCATAACAAGCCAGTACAAGAACACAGTGTGACAACTGCACTTTGGTGTAAACGGGTGGAGTGTTTAAAAGCCATCGTAGTTTCACTCAATCCACTGATGCATAAAGCCACCCCACCCCTCCACTCGAGCAGCTAGAAAGTGCTAGCACACTTGTTAGAGACTTGTTTCTATGGGTGATACAGTGTCAACAAAAACAGAAGACTGACTTAGTTTCCAGCATGCATACTGTATTTCTTCACTGTATTTCCTGATTTTCATGGATATCATTTGGTTTTGGTACTACTTGGGGAAAGGACAGTGAATGTACCACTATGTAGAATCTGCTGAGTAGAGACTCATTTGCTTGTGTTTTTACCTCTCATAAGAGCCTATCACTAACGGCAATTTTGTTTTCTTTTTCTCCAATGTCCTGCTCGTCTGCGTTGGATCTTGTGAACACACAGGTAAGCAAAACCTCACCTCTGCCATTGTGTGTCAGGATTATTTTCTTTGCATGTCCATGTTTCACAAGTTTCTCTGTTATATATATATATATATATATATATATATTTTCCATATAAAAAAACTTATCACAATCCCACAGTGCAGTTTTCAATATACTGTATCATTCCAGTGTTCTATTTTCCAAAACTCAAATGAATTGGCATTTTGTAACCTCTAGGGGGCAACATAAACTCAAAGTCCTGGCGGTTGGAATTGCCCAGTATCACTTCAGCCCTTCCCCATGTCAGCACACTGCTCCTCAGCGTTGTGTGTTCCAGCTGGGCCTGTAGTAGCCCTCTGCATAACCAGCTTCCCTTAGACAGCTGGGCCTGTAGTAGCCCTCTGCATAACCAGCTTCCCTTAGCTCAATTCACTGACATGCACAACGAGAGGTGCTTTGTCCACACCTTTTTAAACAGGGCCTGATAAGAAGCCTGCAAGTTGATTAGTTGGCTGCGGTTGATTGGATTAGGTCAGCAACGGCCTTAAGAGGTTTTCTGTGGCCGTGGCTTTAGTTCTGTCAAATCCTGGACCCTAGCCAACGTCCAACAACCACTTTTGTGCCTTAAGATTTGTCCCACTCCTTGCTGCTTTGCATCTGTCTGCCTCTCCATTTGACTGAGAATTTGTATGTACAAGCAGTCCTGCTCAGAGACATTTGCTCTCTTTCAACAGCCAGCTCTTTCCCCTCTTCACTCATTTCTACACACAGACAGCGCTAGCTAAGAGCTTCAGTCATTTCTACACACAGACAGCGCTAGCTAAGAGCTTCAGTCATTTCTACACACAGACAGCGCTAGCTAAGAGCTTCAGTCATTTCTATACACAGACAGCGCTAGCTAAGAGCTTCAGTCATTTCTACACACACAGACAGCGCTAGCTAAGAGCTTCACTCATTTCTACACACAGACAGCGCTAGCTAAGAGCTTCAGTCATTTCTACACACACAGACAGCGCTAGCTAAGAGCTTCAGTCATTTCTATACACAGACAGCGCTAGCTAAGAGCTTCAGTCATTTCTACACACACAGACAGCGCTAGCTAAGAGCTTCACTCATTTCTACACACAGACAGCGCTAGCTAAGAGCTTCAGTCATTTCTACACACAGACAGCGCTAGCTAAGAGCTTCAGTCATTTCTACACACAGACAGCGCTAGCTAAGAGCTTCAGTCATTTCTACACACAGACAGCGCTAGCTAAGGGCTTCAGTCATTTTACACACAGACAGCGCTAGCTAAGAGCTTCAGTCATTTCTACACACAGACAGCGCTAGCTAAGAGCTTCAGTCATTTCTACACACAGACAGCGCTAGCTAAGAGCTTCAGTCATTTCTACACACAGACAGCGCTAGCTAAGAGCTTCAGTCATTTCTACACACAGACAGCGCTAGCTAAGAGCTTCACTCATTTCTACACACAGACAGCGCTAGCTAAGAGCTTCAGTCATTTCTACACACAGACAGCGCTAGCTAAGAGCTTCACTCATTTCTACACACAGACAGCGCTAGCTAAGAGCTTCACTCATTTCTACACACAGACAGCGCTAGCTAAGAGCTTCAGTCATTTCTACACACAGACAGCGCTAGCTAAGAGCTTCAGTCATTTCTACACACAGGCAGCGCTAGCTAAGAGCTTCAGTCATTTCTACACACACAGACAGCGCTAGCTAAGAGCTTCAGTCATTTCTACACACACAGACAGCGCTAGCTAAGAGCTTCAGTCATTTCTACACACAGACAGCGCTAGCTAAGAGCTTCAGTCATTTCTACACACAGACAGTGCTAGCTAAGAGCTTCAGTCATTTCTACACACAGACAGCGCTAGCTACGAGCTACGGTGAATGTTGAGGTTGTTATGACGACTACGAGTGCAGCACTCAGTACTAGGGGTGTCAAAAATAATCGATTATAAGATGCATCGCGATGCGGACGTGCACGATTCTGCATCGATTAACAAATGTCAAAAATCGATTATTATTATTATTTATTTTTTTATTTATTTTTATTTTTTTAATCAAATAAAATAGAATGTAAGTACATGCAGTTGTTTATTTTAATTATGGATCATAATACAATGCAATTCCAAATGCACTTTTATTTTAAAAGTAGCCACACAGTGAGAAAAAAGAAAGTGAGAAAAAATAAATCATGTATTGCGGAAAAAGTGATGCATCGATTTAAGATGCGTCGCGATGCATCGTGATGCATCGTTTAATCGAATCGAATCGAATCGTTGACAGATGAATCGTAATCGAATCGAATCGTGAAGCCAGTGAAGATTCACAGCCCTACTCAGTACTACATTAAGAGTTTGTAGAAGCTCTCATTCTGTTGCACATCCCCCAGAGGGAGCGATCGGGAAGAGACTCCGTGAGAAGCTGCTCCTGTTGAAGGTCAATGCTAAAAGATGGCTCTTGTCAAAGTTTCCGTTTAAGAAAGAAAACTAGAATTAAAATGTCTTGAACACCGCACCCTAAAAAAAAAGTCTGCGTACTATTCCAATATACAGTATAGGGCTATTTTTAGTTGCTAGCTTACACTGCCATGAAATGTACGCCATCCATCCTACAGTAATCATGAGGGAAAAGACCAGCAACTGAACTAACTTGAGTGTTATAACATGTGTGCCATAATTGGCCCATTCAACCAGACTGTTTTGCAATACCATCCCTTAGAGACTACAATCACATGCAAACTGACCATATTGTATTGTCATGGTACTCTCTGTGGTTGATTGAAATGTTGGGGTCAGGAAGTGGTCAGATCATTGAATTGCTCCACCAGCATGATAGTAGATTCTAGACGGACAGAGGGGGGCGCTCTTCTCAGCCTTGCACCATCACTGCACCATGAGCTTTCCATGGCAACACGGGGGGGGGGGGGGGGGGGCGAAGGCCACATCTCTGCTTTGTCCGTGCTTCAGACTCTCTCTGCACGCCATCCATGTCTTGTGACGGGAACAGACCATAGAGACACTGCATGAAATAGGCCACACCCATCACGGGGGAAAGGCTCCGTTCATTTCCACACACCAGCGTCATTTTCCTTGAATTAAACATAGCTAAAAGCTGTTGTGTGGTGGGCTGCGCAGACAACAAATGTAAAAAATCGCCAGTTAAAGTTTTTTTGTACTCCTGAGCAAAACAAGGAAGCCATTGAGAATTGGCGAGAAGAAAAATGTGGATCTAGCTGTCAAGGAAGTAAGTTGGAGAGTTCATCTTCCGTATACACGATCTATTTGTACAACACGCAACCATGCACGTGACATAGGAGAACGCCAGGATTGGAGGGGGGGTTTCTGTTTTCCCCCGTCTTGGGCGTGGTTTCTGAATGATGCCGCGTTACGCAGTGTCTCTATCGGTAGATCCCAGGCCCGCCTCTATAATACACAAGTCCTGCAGATAGCGCTCCACTGTAGTCATCTTGCGTTCCGCGGAGAACCCCTAAAAAAGTCACCTAAATAGATTCAAATCAACCCGAGCCAAATGAAATGGCAGCATCAACTTTTCAGAGCTGCAGGACTTGTTATGTCGCTACTTATTTTCTCTGGGGCGGGGGAATGATTCTGTAGCAAAAAGCCAAACATTTCACCAGAGCTCAGCTAAGCCTTAAATATGTCAAACAAATTGGCTTGTATTTGAAGATATATTAGCCATGGGTTTGTGAATTAAATTGTGCTCAGCAGCACTGCGCTGATAAGACAACAGTAAACAGTGGTTAATTAATCCAGTGGCGGGGGCAATTAAACGATTGAAGTTTGAAATTAAGCAGTGCTTTGCAGACGTGGCATCGTGGGGCATTCTGGTGTGTGCACTGCCAAAAAGTGTTGCTTTGATGGAGCGCGTCGTCACTTTAGTGTTTGAGGTAGTTATAAGCAGCAACTCTATTCAGGCTAGGAGAGTCTGTCCCTTTGTCACTGAGAGGGATAATATTGCCACTGCCGTTTGTCTTCACGCTGACAGGTCATATAATATCTATATAGTCTCCTCTGTGAGCATAGGCTCAATTACAGTCATAATGAAGATAGTGTCTCAAACCAGTAGTATATTGATGAGCACCATAACCCTGAATCACCCAATATGACATATATCATAATACCTTCTTGTTGAACTTAAATGCCTGCAAAAGTTAAGTAAACAAGCCCTGCTGACGAGGGGTGCTGCAACCAGCAGTACTTGCAGCAGTGTTTTCTCGGGGTAGCAGCAGTTAGCACCCCGTGGTGTCTCTCCAAACCTACCGTACGTTTAGCCTCCAATCAAACTCAAGCCTGGGCCATGCTTCATGCATCATCAAATGCAGCGCAGTGTACACAGCTAAAATGACCTAATTGTAGTCAGGATTACTCGCTGTTGGCTGCATTCCAGAGTCACACCTGACCTGATGTTCTGCGCTGCCTGAAATTTGCCACCAAAGTAGTTACGTTTTCAGTTGCACCATCATCGTGAGGGCACGACACAGTCACTCAGTACCCTCTGTTCTCCCATCACACGCCCTGCTGGTGTGCATGGCTGTCTTCTACATGTCTACAGTCTTACCACACATCCTTGGGCACCTTGAGGGTATTTAGCTCCACATTTAGTCTTATTGCACATAACAACTTTGCCCCCGGTTTCACTAAAGCTATTGTAACACAAAGCAGAAAAGAGTGAGTATTTCAGTTCATTGTTCTCGTATTGAGTCTTCTATTCAGCCCAACTGGGAGAGTAAAGACATCAAGGTATACATTCTTGTTCTCAATACGAAGGGAAATTATTTCAGCGCGGAGCGACAGAAATATGCCTTTGGGAAACAGGTGTTTGCAAAGGCAGCGCTTCAAACATTCCAGCGTTTCCCGGGAGTGTTATCACCATCTCAGTGCTTAAGACATTTGAAGATGGCATTCTAGATGGAAAGTGGCACACCAGAAAAAGTGTGTCGCTTGTATTTATTTTTTCAATATGCTGTGACAACAAAGACAACGTCGAAACAATGTGATCCTGTTGGAATTTTCAACCTTGCTTTATTGTGTGCGTACGCCACTAGAACTTTCTTGCACCTTTTCGACAAAGTCACTACCACCCACAAAGCCCTCGTGCTGCTTGCCATAAAATCAAGATTGAGTTCTATATTTGCATGATATGATAGTTTTGACGTCTTCAATTGGCCAAGCTTTATGAGGAGTTGGCTGTGTTTGTTTGTTTTTTAATTGGTCTGCTCCTTTTTCCCCTCAGTTAGTTTTTGTTAGTTAATGGAAGATATTGTGGTTATGTCAGTATAGCGATGGCGATGGCTGTGAGGTATTCTGATTAAAAAAAGAAAGGGGAAAAAGTGTGTGTGTGTGTGTGGGGGGGGGTAATAATATTATATATCATTATGCTATTATAATTAAACCCTGGGGTTTCCTCCCCATTTGTGAACCCCCCACTAAAAAGAACATGCAAGAAGTCACCCTGCTGAACAGCGACGATGACAGAAGATGGTCCCTGTGGTGTACGCTGTAGCTGCCCGCTGCTCTTGGCTGCCCCCCGGTGGAAGAGCTTACATGCCCCCCTCCTCCCCTAATGTAGTGAAGTTAGAGTACCTCAACTGAACTGGGGCAAAAAGCCTATCCATATTCATACATACATGTCAGGTATATGTATTGTACACTAGACTAAAATATGAAATGATGACAGGCTTGGTGCTGTTTGAGCGAAAACGTAGTTTGTGTAACCAGAATGACAAGTGTACATCTTTTGTTGTTGTTTTGTTTTCCCCCCAACAATATGTCGCTTGAATTAACCCAAGCAAAATGCAATGTCACACCCTCTGACTCTACCACATTATTCCCCGGCTCCACAACAGTTTAGCCCTGTTTGTTTTGCATGGCCTAGAATTGAATATTTACCCCTGATGCAATTCCCCGTAGAGCTTGGATTTTGATTACCAAATCACGGCCTCCTTACGGCAGTATTAGTAATCAATAACTTCTCCTCTGATGAGGATAAAGCTAGCCCGTTGTAGGGATTAATTTACTAATACATAATGGAAAGTCAATGATAGCCTCATCACATACATGCACGCATCGCACACACAAACAGACCAGGGGTGAGCTCAGCTTTTGTTTGTCTTCTCAGCTGCAGATAGCCTGGAGATGTGGTAGTGTTGCTCTCAATACGAGGGAATCGGGGAAGTACGCCACACGGTGGTGTCAGTCGCATGTTGTATTGCATTACTGTGATGGATGACAATGAGAAGGATTCCATGGATACATTAGATTTCCCAGCCTTGCCTCCTAGCCGGGCAGCAACATCCCAAGGCTTTCCAGTTAGACAGAACTCTGATGTGATTAGCTAGGCCTCATTACTCCCCTCGTTACCCCTCCCACTTATTTACCATTAGTCCAGTGGGGGGGGGGGGGGGGGGGGGGGGGTGTAACCATGTTGAGGACCCCCCTTCAAATGTAGCAAAGGTGAATTTACTCCTCATTTGCACGCTGAACTTTTCTTTTAGCCTTTCCTGATGCTATGATGCAGAATAGAAGCAGGACTTTCCCTATTAGGGTTTTTACTGACTTGTTGTGCTGTATGTGCGTGTGTGCGTGCGCGTGCGTGCGTGTGTGTGTGTGCGTGCGCATGCGCGCGTGCCAGTGCACGTGTGTGGTCTTTGATGACTCTTTCCTGAATGGCAGTGCAGTTGTTTGCAGGTTCTGCAGTTGATGCATATATATATATATATATATATATATATAGTTTTTTTTAGACTAGAAAGGCTCCTAATACCTGGTTATATTTTGGAAATGTCTCCAAATAGCCAGAATATATGCTGACAAGCAAAGAAAAGAATATTCAGTTTATTTCCATCAGTGCAAGAACACCTGAATGATTATGCCACAATAAATTGAAGCTATTGCTTAAATAGGCTGTCTCAAAGTGTGTGTGTGTGTGTGTGTGTGTGTGTGTGTGTGTGTGTGTGTGTGTGTGTGTGTGTGTGTGTGTGTGTGTGTGTGTGTGTTTGGGCGTGGTGGGGTGGGGAGGGGGGGTAATAATAGCTTATAACTTTTTGGGGGCACTGCCCAATTGAGTTGATGGGTTCACAGATAACCAGAGGAGGTGAGCAAAATCATGCAAACATCAAATGACTAAGGACTTGGAAGTAACCGCATCATAATCACAAAGGCAGCTGCAAGGTGAGCCATTCAATTGAATGCCAATTAGCAGTGATGTCGGCTTCAACCATGCGTTCAGACAGCAAACAACACGATCGACAAGTCAGCGGAAATCCACCACTTTCCTGTAGAGCTGGCAAGGCCAACAGTGTTGATAATCATGGCAAATGTGTACCAGGCATAAACAAACTGCACCAACAAAGTGACCAATCAAGATCACTGACGGGATTGGGAATACATGGACACTTGTATGAGGATAGCTGCTTGCTACACAGCAAAACTACTGTCTCAAAGAATTGACACAGAATTGAGTCCCAGGTGACACAATCTCCAAAACAGAACATTGTGAGCTGGTATTTATGGCAGGGCTGCCTCCCATTTGGAAAACATGTATACTCAATGGCAATGCACAAAGATGCATATCCTAGTTTAAAGAGCTAAAGCAAAAGGATGCCTTCACCCCCGCAATATTTAGTGCCAATTATTAAACATAATGGTGTATTTTATCATGTGATGGGCTGCCATCTCGGGGTAGTCAATGGTCTGATGATTTGGTGCAAACACTTTTTTCTGATGATATTCTCATTTTCAACATAATGCCTCCATATACACTGCTAAACAAATTCTAGTGCTGTGGAAGACATTTACATGACCTCCTCAAATACCAGATCTACATCATCTAATCTTTATAGGTATATGTGATGAGTCTAAATTAGATGTCCATGTCCTTCATCACTGAAAGAAGTTGATGACCCAGGACACACTGTTTAGAACTAGAATAACAATCTAAGGAGGATTGATGTAGTTCTAGACTAGGGGCTATCCTACTCCTTGGTCCATCTTGATAATCATATATTGGTATATTGGTGTTTATGTACTTACATGGATGTATAAAGGATTTGAAACCATGATGTCTACATTGTATAATCCATATTTATATAAACATTTTCATCTGAAAGGGCAATGGGGGAAATTGCTAGAGAATTGCTAGGAACCTGAATTGTTAAGGGTGATTGCTATTTCCTTTGGAATTGAAAATTATCTTTTTAACAACCTTACCTTACTTGTGACCAGTATGCACCACCCAAAGGTTCCTGGACTACAGGTAGCAGTTAATAAGTCTGATAAGAAATTACACTTTTGCCTTTGGGGGAGATTTGCCCAATTTAATTTTGCCTCCTATTTCCTGTTCTTAATCAGTTACTAGAGCACTATTAGATTAATGATATCTTCTTCAGCCCGTTAGCTTGCTTTTTCCATCTCCACTGAGGGCAAAGTGGGTGGAGATGCAGTCATCCTGGATGTAGTAGAATTAAGGCTCACACTTTACCCACATGTGCACTTCATGCATCGTCTCCCCAGATTTTCCCAGGGCCTCCCTCCCTCACACCTCCCACACACCAGTACAGCATGAGCGTGCTGCTGTGCATGAGAGGGAAGTGCTGATGTGCTGCTCCGACTGGCCTCTTTAATTTCTGATGAGCGTGGGAGAGTGGGACCCCAGGGGGCCCCACAGAGAGCCTTGTGGCCAGGTTCTGCTACTGCGCCATCCTCCAAGCCCAGCTGTAGGGGTGCAGCTGCCAAGTCAGCGCCTGCTCTCCAGGTCAACGCTGCTGGGCAGAGTGCAAATTCGTAAGCTTCAAATTTACCTCAGGCAGAACATCCCCCCCCCCCCCCCCCCCCCTTCCCCTCTTAAAAAAAAATACACGTCATGCCATGTATAGGACACAAGTGCAGGCCTTTTAGAGGGATGCGAAAACTGTTTTTTGTGTACTTTAGGTGAATTCCTTCTTACTGTTGTGTTAACTTTACAAACAAATGTTACTTTCCCACTTTGGTAGTGAAATAGTTGAGTAATGATGTTTGCTGTATAATTTGCTCTTAATCATACATTTTGGTTGTCATTGGACCTTTTTATTTACCCTTAGCCTCCATAATACTCAGGTAACAGTACACGCAGAAACCCCTCATCACATGTAGAGAACACAATAAAGGCTATGAGCTAACTTTAGCAAAGCAGTCTCCACATTTTGAGATTTTTAAGGGGCTCAGTTTTCTTGATGCAATGATATGGACCTTATTCTTCCCAATACTTATAGATCCTTTCCAAAAAAATAATAATATCATGGAAACGTTTTTTTCCATAATTCCTTTCAAAAAGTGAAACTTTCATAGATTCATTACACGCAAAGTGAAATATTTCTAGCCTTTATTTGTTTCATTTTTCATAATTTTGGCCTACAGCTCCAGAAAACCCCCAAAACAGTATTTCAAGAAATTAGAATAGTGTGAAGAAAATCAGCAGTTACTTCTCAGTTATGACTGACTCCAGCCTCAGTCCACTCCCTCTGAATCTGCACCAAATTTTTGAATCATCTTTGCTTGACAATCCGCCGAAGCCCACGGTCATCAATGGTATTTCCATGATATTCAAATTTTTTGGAAAGAATCTGTCTATCCTCTCCTCTGGTTGTAATGATTACCCAGTCGTCACATTTATGTATAGAGATGCTGGGATATGAGACTCAGAAATAAAGCTTCTTTAGGTTTACTTGCTTACTGTATATTGTATCTGCTATTAAAAGGATTTCCCCAGTTTAAATCTCAACATAAGTAGCTGTAGCATGTAACCTAAACCTAGCTCTAGTAACTGACAGTGGCCATTTTGCCTATGTGGGCAAAATGAAGGATGAGAGGTGAGAAGTGGAGGTGTATAACAACTCAAATGGGTCATTAGGGGACTAGAATAGTGTCCCCTTGAAGTGATTTAAAGAGACTAATTGATACATGGGACCTCAGAGAGGAGTTTGGCACGTGAAAGGGTTAGCTGAAAACGCTGAAGATTATGGAGTGCGTTGTAATTAAGTGTGGTTTCCATATATGTCCTCCGGAGACCTCCCAGCTCATCTATAAAGATGCGTTGGAATTGTTCAGGCTTCTGGGAAAACTGCGACTTCCCCTTGTGGAGAGAGAGCGCACATCTCTTCCCCGACCAAGACTCATTAGTAACCTGTCGATGCAAACGTTGCCTCAAAGCTTGTTTCTACCACAAAAGCACTTCACTGCTTGTTTAAATTGCTTTAGTTAAAGCAAGTTTATTCATATTGTAACCATCTTTTGGTGGCTCAGCATTTTATTTTTGTTCCTGCACATCGAGCAAGAATATGTGATGTTCCCACATCATTAAAGGTAAATAAAGGTAACCCCTCCATTTCCTTTGCAATTGTCATTGGAATTCATTCCAATTGTCATTGGAAAGCATTCATAGGTCGCTATTTTGTTGCAACAGCCTGTGCTTTAGCGTTTTTGATGCTCCCACAGAGTAGAGCCCACATGTCAAGACATTTGACACCTGGAATTGTAGTAAACCTGCCACTCTTCATATCCGGGGGATGTAGTACCTCCTCTCCCCACAAACGGCCCCCTTTGACCAAACGGGAATCCCTGACAACAGGTCACCTCTGTGCCAAGCCTAATAAGAAGAATGTCTTTCCTTGTCATCCTGATCACTCCCTCTTCCCCCCCTTTCACTGCCATTACGGGCCCCTTCCTTCAAGCAGCAACCTACAGTATCAATCAATAAAATAAAATAAAAATCTCCTCAACCAACCAGTGTCCTTATACCATTTGAAAATGCTTTATAACCATTCCTTATGCTGATGCACTTTTAGAAAAAGTCATTGTAATGTACAGTATACACTTCCTGTCCTCAAAAAACCTAATAAACAGACTTAAAAAAAATAATGCATAGAAAAAGCACATGGTGTGGCTACTATAGAGGCTGGCTGAAGGCTTGGTAACAATCCAATTGTTGTAAGCATGTCTCCCCTGCATAACAATGAAGCCACATCGTCACTGGCTGAATCCGAGACAGATGGCCATTACAGGAGGGAAAAAGAGAAAGTGTAGAGGTTTGGCCGTTGCCTTTTAAAGATGATCGTTCCCAGGCCGTTGGGACTATGCCCCCAATGTTCATGACATTGTTAGTAGGCGACGTGAATGACGGCTTGCACCGACACACGGGGCGAGAATGTAGATCATTCATTGAAATAGCTGGAGCGTAGGCAGGCAGCTGTACTTTTCTGTAGTACATTTTGGAGACCAAACAGGCCTTCTGCTCCTGAAGCCCTTCATTACTGTAGCGGCCTCTGCAGAATTCATTAGTGAATGGCGGGCCCTGGCCCCGGCTGCATCCAGTGCCAGGATTGGTTGACGCTAATAGCAAACAAGAGCCTTATCCCTGGATGAGGCCAGAGGCAACGCACTGCAGCCTGGAGGCCAGCGAGAGCAGTCCTTGTTGCCAGGCAACGGTTTACAGATGGAGGGAGGGCCGGCAGCAGGGTCCTCCGTTGCCGCCCACGCCCCTGCCTGCCTGTCCTTCGTCATAGTCGCATCAGGATTAGCCCTGCCACTCGCCTGGCCTTCAATGGTTCATTTGATTTTGCTCGAGCGTCAACATTTTATGTTGCTTGGGGTCCTACCTGAGATACCTCATATTCTGGCCCGTCTTGACGAGTAGCTACAAAATGTAACGGCACTTACACTTCAGTGAAAGCACTACTTTCTCTTGATTTTAGCCCTCTGAAACTCATCGATGTATTCTCTTCTTCACTTAAGCATATTTTTTTTCTTTTCTTCTTACCTTACTTTACATATTTGGACTAAGACAAATTCCTTGTTTGTAATCTGATTACTTACTGTGGCTTTTCAAATGAATCTTGAATCTTTACGGATTACACTCTTTCTGGAGTCTTTAAGGATGAAGCACTGTTGAGAAGAAAACTTCACAAAGATATATATACACTTTGTTGTATTATCTATCAGAACTTCTGAAAGGACGGGGAACCACAAGGTGGCAGGCAGACATTTTTTCCCTCCCATCACAGTATCAGTTTAGAAAAAGAAGCCCCCCCCCCCCCCCCCCCCCCTCCTCCAGGGTCTTTCTTGTCTCCATCACTACACGTTTGGTTGTTTTTGTTGATTTGGGGCGCCCGTCTGTGCCGGGTCCTTATTTGTTTCCTGAATGTCTAATCTGCCAAATCCATGCCTTTGGCTCGCCACTGAGAAGGGCTTCCTTGTTCCGTAGCTGCCTGGCAGTCCTGTGTGACTACTGCCTGTCCCCAGCCTCTAGTGCTCATTAACATACAGCTGTCCCAGAGGATGTAGTGAGATAGAGACCCGTGAGCTTCAGAAGGAGGCTGGCTACTCCCTCTCCTCTCCCAGAATCAACTCACTGCCTCCAGCCACAGCAGATGGGCTGTGGGACTTCAACCATTAGGCCCATGGCGGCCATTGTGCAGGCTGCCTATTGTGACATTAAAAGGTCGTCTGCAGGAGGTAGAGGGGTCAAGGCTGAATTGGAGGGGTGAGGTCCACCTCCCATGGCTGAACTCTGTAGCTTGAGCTGTTACTAATGATAGCTCTTGGACTTGTCAAGAATATTGATCCATAGACAACGTGTGGCAAAGAGAAGCAAGTGAAAACGAGGAGTGTAGTAGTAGAGTAGTAGAGTAGTAGAGTGTAGTAGTCATAAACTTGCCACGTAGGAGCCTATGGGTAAATAATGCAGAGGTTTGTATTAGCTGGGCTGATCTTATATATACAGCGCAGTGCAGGCAATAAAAGTTTGACTTGGAGTGCTATCCTCTTCTCTTTTATTCTTGACATTCATTGTAGGATTTAGCACCCAGTTATTAGTTGAGTTGAGTTGAGCGCGTTTTTTGATTTTTTTTAAATTTAAACAGCGAAACCATTTTATTACAGCTTTATTTCATGCAAAAGGAAGGGGCACTCGTGGATTTTTCCCCCTTCAAAATTCGTACTCAGTTTTGTCTGTGTTGGAACGCCCACAAAACGTTACTTCCGATATCGTGTCAGTAGCAAGAATGGTAGGACGGTTGGAGAAAACCCCCCCATATTTCTCAATGGGCCGACCCCCGCCCCCAGCGGAAGGTGCTGCTGCTCTACACTACAGGATTGGGGATTCAAGAGCAGGTACATAGACGTCTGTGTCTGTTACTGGGGGGGGTTTGAATCCCCGATCCTGTCTGCCTGAGCTGGGGCTGTCCTAGCAGCTAAATGCTAACTATGCTGAATGGGGAGAACGGGAGGATTCCCCCCATGCTGACCCATTGACCGTGCGTCTATGACGAGATACCGCCTGAATGTATCCCACAGTTGAACATTGTGCTCTCAAGTAAAAAACAAAACAAACATCTGCCTATGGTATACCTATCTTCATCATGAAATGATGAACAAAAAAATTCCAGAGAGTAAAATAAAACAAACAAACGAATTGAATTGAAAATAAGTGATTCTGACTTCAACATGCTCTGCAGGATTTTAGGTGAGGGTTCTCAAAAGGTCAGTGCATCCTAAAAATAGAGTTGAGCGATTCTTATTGGAATTTGACTAATTATTCATTTGAAATCGAGTTGCAACTCATCTATAATAATAATATACATTTTTGCAACTCTGGAGAATATTACAATTATTATATTATTTATTATTTAGTATTGTTGTTATTCTATTGGGTGGGTGGGTGTTCAGTGACATTTCCTTTCATTGTCAAAATCTGAGCAGAAATGGCGTTGGGTTTGGTTTATGATTGTATTTTGTGGGAACCTCACCCAGGTGATATATGTCAGATATTGCCCCATGGCATCATGTTGATTGGATCACTGAAGTGAATCTAATGGACCACCAAACACCTCGTTTTAATCAATAAATAAACCAAATCAATTAAATTAGACACAGAAATGACAGGGTCGTCACACTTCCTTTGGCTAAAAAATCTTGTCCCGCACATTGACGTCTTGTCTCCGCCCACTCCACATGTCTGTTCCAGAGCAGAGTTCAAGCACTACAGATAGAAGGACAGAAAGAAAAGGAAAGGAAAGGGCTACTGCAGGAAGTAGGATACGTTGGTACTGGTGCTGGTACTGGTCCAGTTCACTCTACTTCCCTCTACCTGAGAAGACCTGACACCACAAACTCATGTTCCACTCCTTTTGAAATGCAGCCCAAGATGCCTTCAAGAAGGCAGTAGGGTTTCTTAGCAGAAGACAGCTCAATCCTTCCGTGGAGAATGCTGTTGCGGTGGGAGAGCAAGACACTGTGTCTGCGGAGGAAAGTCTATTTCTGGGAGGTTGTTCCAACCTCACTTCCATTTTCCAGCACTTTTATGCTTATTTCAGAGACTTCCTCTTGAGGTGCAGTGAGATCATCTTCTTCCTTTGTTGGGGAAGTTTGGAAAAGGAGAGAAGAATGACTGTCAGAGTAGAGCCTTGTTAAGTGGCCGCACGTTAATGGTAGAAGTGACAAGCCTCCACCCATACCTCAACAAAAGCACATGAAAACATGAGGAGAACGTGTTGAGTACTTATGAGTTCCGACAGCTTAGTGATCTGAAATATTTGACTGATGGTGAAGTTATTCCTTTGGCAGTTTGACAGACTTTGACTGTACCAGCCCACAAACTTAAAGCTGCATTCAGCGATGTTTTTGTGTTCAAATAAGTGTTAAATGGCTCTATATTCTGACAGCAATCACTGAAATAGAGTGTTTGGTCAGTGACTTGAAACCCCCCAACCCCCCGCTGTCCTCTAGCTCTCTCCTGTAGTCCTGCAGGCTGGGTGGACGTATCTCCTGTCCTCTATCTCTCTCCTGTAGGCCTGCAGGCAGGGTGGACGTATCTCCTGTCCTCTATCTCTCTCCTGTAGTCCTGCAGGCAGGGTGGACGTATCTCCTGTCCTCTATCTCTCTCCTGTAGTCCTATAGGCAGGGTGGACGTATCTCCTGTCCTCTATCTCTCTCCTGTAGTCCTGCAGGCTGGGCGGACGTATCTCCTGTCCTCTATCTCCTGTAGTCCTGCAGGCTGGGTGGACGTATCTCCTGTCCTCTATCTCTCTCCTGTAGTCCTGCAGGCAGGGTGGAGGTATCTCCGCAACCGTAACTCGTAGAGACTGGCGGCATTGGATTCGGGGTGAAAAAAAATACATAATAGTCCTTTATAGGCATCGCGATCTGAACTTCTGTTTCCAAGAAAATGTAAACTTTTCTCAGAATATAGAGCAATTTACCACTTATTTGAACACAAAAACACCGCTGAATGCAGCTTTAACAGGATAAATGCATCAAAAACATATTTTTTAGAAAGTGACGCCCTCTGATGAAAAACGAATTGACTTACAGTAATCGAACTGTCAGTTGGGCCATCAGTCAAACATACCTACGGTGTTATATCAGATGGCTCTGATCTTATTTTGATGAAACTTGTAGATTACGCATCTTCAGCAATACTGCATCTACATCTACGCACTGTTCCCCAAATGACACTGTTTGGCTAAACTTAAACTCCATCGTTTAATCTCAAACACCACCGTTTTGACCCTGACACAATGTGAAGGGATAGTGCCTTTTGGCAGTGATGTGGTGTTTAAAAATCACACTTGGTCTGATGGAAACACCATATTTAAAGGTGAGAATGTAAACATTGAAAGGCTATACTGTAACTACACCGCTGGTCCTATTTTGATGACACTTGGAGAGAAGATGTTGACTTGTTGCTTCTTCCGTGCCTCGGGGGACTTTGCAGGTGGCAGCTACCTCAGCTTCAGGCTAGATGCTGTTTCAAGGTAGACCTCTCATCCGGATGACTGACAAGCACTGGGACATGAGCAGTTGAGGGGGGGGGGGGGTATGGCAGGGCTAACAATATGCTCTCTGCGACAAGACGAAAAGTAGCATAGCTTTAGCTTTTGCCTGTGTTAAATTGGCATATATTTTCAAGTTAATACTACCCCTTGGCCTTGAACTGAAAATACTGAGTGGATATGATCGTTCTTAGTCATTTCAGGCTCTTCATAGTCTACCAGTGTTTCCCATACATATTTATTCCTGCCGCAGGAAGATGCGTGTCTTTTTCTCTCTGAGGTTTGTCAAATTCAGAGCTAGCTATGCAATTATTTCACGATGTACAGACCAGTAGTAATGAACCAAATGTGTAAGAGCTTCCCACTGTGGAAAAATCAGTAAAGTTAAACTTAGAATTCTACAATTTGCTCCGAACTCACAAGTTATTTATAGCGGTATGTGTGAGCAATCAGTTGACACTTTTTAGTCCGAGTTGTGAACGTCCGCAGGCTGCAGCGATGACCCTGTCCACGCCTGCGACTCCTACCTTACTGCCTGCTGTACGAGCCCACACTGCATCTAAATGATGCAGGGCTGTTAGGGCCCTGCACGCCTAAACAGCGCTCACCATCATTCCCATAAGCACTGCACATTAGGGCTGCACAATTAATCGTATTTTCATCGTCATCGCAGTATGAACATGCGCAATTAACACATCGCAAAGACTGCCTGAAACGCAATGAATAACAAAAGTGGTTTTATTTGCATGCGTCATGCATTCCCACTCAGCATCTGATCATTTTGTCTTGTGTTGTAAATCCAGCGTACACCTTTCCCTTGCAACAGTGCGCTCCGCCTCCTCTGCCAAAGCCCAAACACGCTGTGTGTAGTTTCAGCTAGAGTCAGTGTGTATTTCGTTTCTTTATTCAGTGGGCATAGGCTATGTTTGGGGTATATGTTAGCATTATTAAAGCAGAAAGACATAGGAACTGTATAGCTAATAGGCATACTTTAATATTTGTTTATTTATCGCAAGTCGTATCGTCATCGCTATAAATCGAACATTGTTATCGCACATCGCAGATTTTCCTCATATCGTGCAGGCCTACTGCACATGACAAAATAGTGTTACACACGAATGAATAAATGCGCACACACACACACACACACACACACACACACACACACACACACACACACACACACAGAGCGTGGTATATAGAGGTGCTTCTCCCAAGCACCTTAACGCCTCTCCCTTCTGGAAAGACACAAAGTAGGAGAGTAGCGTTCTCTGTGTAGTTGTACAGTGAGTAGGAGTGCTCTTCCCTCCTAGTAAGAGTAGTAGTATGCCACAGAGACTGTATGAGATGGAGGCAGGGAGCAGGAGAAGGCAGCAGCGATGCCTGCATCAGAACATGCCGCACGATAACGGCGATGCCTAACCGCTGCTCCCAATGGACGCCCGTTCAGAGGGTCAATGTGTCCACTGTCTGAACTCCCCATGTACTCTTTAACACGTGAGCACTTCGCTTTCCATATCTGCCCTTAGACACGTGTTGGGCAAAGAGAGGCAGATTGCTGCTTCTAAATAATGCAGGTCCATTCAGAGAATTCTCCATCACCAATGGGACCAAGATAATGGCCAAGTGAAGATAACTCCTTGACCCCCCATGTGTCCTCCTAGTGAATTTCCTTTCACAAATTCTAAGTTTGTCTTCTGACAGCAACCTTAATGAGCTGGGATAAAGTTCTTGTTGGCAGTAGATGTCAAGGAAACTTGAGGTAGATGTCTGACTCTTGCTGACACGGGAAGGGGAGGCTTGAGGAACACAAGACAAGACAAAGTATGCCATATCACTGCTCCTCTTTACATAAAGCAGATCTCCTAAATCCAGACCGCACAGGCATTTGAGATGGACTAAGCATCAGCTGGGGTCTTCCTCTGAGCTTCCCCTGTCTCCAGGTCCTCCAGCATGGGATGTAGCTCATCAGAGACCCCATGTTGTATGTCCTCTCCGCCAGACAGATCTATGGCCTCAGGATACTGTGTGCACATATGGCCTCAGGATACTGTGTGCACATATGGCCTCAGGATACTGTGTGCACATATGGAAGGCACCTCAAACATCAGCCTTGCCCAAGTATTACTGCTGACCAAGAGCTATTATAATGTTACAGGTCTGAAACAGATGCCTCTGCCATGTCTTTTATTAAATTAGAAGGCAGACAACAATATACAGTTGTCAGTGTTTTGCGTCTGTATCTGCAGCTTCAGAGTTCAGATGTCTATTTTGACATCATTTGAAGTACTGTGTGTCTTTTAGATTTAGTCGATGCTCCTCATATGGAACGTTGTGTCTTTGCTGAGGTGACTTCTGGAGTCTGAGCAGCAGAATGTGCTGCTGAAGAGCACAGTATGTCATCATCACTACTCTATCTTAGCCCTGCGTTAAAGGAACACTCCGCCCATTTTCAACCAGCTTTGTATCATTAGAACATCAGTAGTATATCAGAAAACTGTAAACGGTTTTGAAGTCTGTCATTTAATTTGACAGTTATTGAGTGTTAAAGTGTGGTCACACTAACTAAAATTAATAACTCATTAACTCAAATCAACTTTCAATAACTGTCAAACTATTCATCATTCATCTAGTTTGACAGTTATTGAGAGTTTATTTGAGTTAATGAGTTATTAATTTGAGTTAGTGTGGACCAGTGATGTCACTGGTCCACACTTTAACACTCAATAACTGTCAAATTAAATGACAGACTTCAAAACCGTTTACAGTTTTCTGATATACTACTGATGTTCTAATGATACAAAGCTGGTTGAAAATGGGCGGAGTGTTCCTTTAAGTCCCCTCGCCATTCATTCAAATGTCTCTTCTCTCTGCCGCTACCATTCACAGGGTGCAGTAGCCTCAGTGACGTCACGTGTTTTGTGAGTGACAGAGAGGGCGGAACCCGCATGGGTTCACGCCCTCGGGTTCACCGCTTCGCTGCCATTCCTGGAATTAACCGTTTATGACCCTTGACCCTTTGCCATTGAATCTAGCTCTTAAAATCCCCAGACACACATCTCTCTAAGCATCAGTCTCACTCATCCTGCCATAGTCTTTATAGAAGGTGCCTTAGGTTGCTCCAGTAGTATGCTATTCCTGTGTTCTAGCATTATTCGTCTGCAGAACAGGCTCTAGTGTCATTTCCTGGTATTAACTTGGCCATAAAGCCTACTTGATCCTCAGTCTAACCTCAGTGTGTAAGCCACTAAGGCAGTCACTATATATCTAGTCCAAGTTGAGTCGCAAGTCCCCAGAGTCCAAGTCCAAGTCTGAGTCACCAAAGAAGAGGCGGAGTCGAGTACGGGTTAAGTCCCCATTACCTGAGTCCTGAGTCCAGTTACTGAACATGAGCGTGAATCCGCATGTAGGTGGAACACACGTGCCTGCCCTTGCACGAAATTGAATAATGACATAGTATTAATATAGCTATCAATATCGTATGCCAAATCATTAGGGCCTATTACAATAAACAAAATAAAGAAAAAAAACAGTCAGTCTTTATCAATAAACAAGTCCAAGTCCTCGCCTCCAACTTCCGAGTCCGAATGCATGAATGCTCGAGTCCAAGTCGAGTCATGAGTCCTGAAAATGTGTCCAGGACTCGGACTCGGACTCGACTACAACACTGGTGTAAGGTTACTCTTCATGAACCTTATTCCTTTACTTATGACTATCTGCATATGTGTACACATGCTTCCCCCGCAAACAAACATTCAATTTCCCTCAGGCTTTTTTGCTCAAACTTTAACTTTTTAGAGCACAGCACTGCAAAATACCATTTTTGGTATTATTAACCCATTGCTAATACTGATTCTGTCTACACACAACTTATATACTGATTCTGTCTACACACAACTTATAGAATTTGATTATTATTATGATGTTAGTCAATTAGTGTGTTAACACTATAAAGGCCACAGGAAAACTGCCAACAAGGCCCATTCACTATGTCACCACGGCTGTCTGCACCTACAAACATGTCTGAAAAACAAAGGTGTCACTGACTCGGCACCCTGTAATGAAAGGGTGCTGTACCGAATCAGTGAGTGCGGCTGTAAATAATGTATATTGAAATATTGAAAATGTATTAAAAATATATCATTGTTATTGAGGCATATTTTATCCCAATATATATTGATATGGATTTATTGCAAATGTGCACCCCTAGTACAGTACGCAGGCAGAGTTGCATTGCTGTTGCATTGCGTCAGTCTATTCAGCAACAAACCATCTAAAACATAGACATATACACTTTCATGTTGTGCCTCTGTTGATCTCTCTACAAAATATGGCCATTATTTGGCTCTCGCTGTGCGGGCAGACATGGCGGTTGATAGCAGTCGAGTCGAGCACTAAAAAGGCTGCTATCGCCACTTTCCCTGGTGGCCCATCAGAGATAACAATAATCCTTAGCAGACACTTTAGACAAGAGCCCGGGCTTTCAAAGGCTCGGCCAGTGGACACATCTAAACAAGATCAAACGTGCCCTTCACTTTCTGGAAATTTGATCATGATTCAAGATGGGGGTCGCTTATGTCAGTCTTAACAAATGTCTTCTCTCTCCATCTCTTTCTCTCTCGCACACAGTTTACAGTATTTTTGCCACTTTTTGGGCCAGCGCTAGCGCCGCCCCGTAGAGCCCACATGTCCACTCGTATTTGCATGCCGATCTGCGAGCCGATCTGGTCATCTGGCACGCCAATCCGAGGAAGCCTTTGAGACTTTGGTTGGCACGCTGCGGTATATAGCCAAGGATATGCAGGAAACATGACTCCTTCCAGAGCATTTTGCAAACTGTTTCCACTTCCCAGCTTTACTTTACTCACCAGTTTGATGTTTTCTCGTCCAAAATAATCCAGGCACGTGACGTACCTATCCAACACCGCCTCGCATCCAGTGCATCGTGCCTCCTCAGCTGTTGCCAAAGAACTGACGTTCAACAGGTTCAACCCACCCCAACACACAGCTAATCTGCCATTTTGGACAGACTAGGCGACACAGTCAATGCCTCGGCTAATATTTTTCAGGCCAAAATGGCGACAGCGCTGCTTCCAAAACTACACTAATACCCAGAGTGCCTTGCGCCACGGAAGAAATACGAGCAGCCGGGGGGGTTACATTTACTAAAGTGAATGTTTTCTAATACATAATTACATCAATCACCTACAGACTGTAAAAACAGATTTGATTGCATGATGATGTTTTCTTTGTTGTGTTTGTGAGGGCCAGATTTTCTAGTATTCAATATTTTTTTATTTTTTTTAACCCCTAAAATAACATTTTACATCAGTAATGTAGCTATAACACTGATCAGATCCAATTGTATATAGGCTATCTATCTATACAGTATATAGATGATATTTTATAGATAATAAGAGATCAAATTATATATGATACAATTAATAGAATATATGATAATATGATATGATATAATATAGCGTTTAGGTGATTGATTAAAAGACACAAAAACATTGAGCTAAACAGGGGTAAATAGCCTAATTCTTTTTGGAGTAAAAAATATCTTAAAATGAAACACGCATTTGATTTTAAGGTGTACACACCAACACACATCATACTTAAATGAAATATGTTTGACAAGTATCCTTCATACTTTTGCCACTAACAGCCCTTCCCATTAACAATGCTGCTGCCTGCTACAGCGAACAGGCTCGTCAATGCTTTTCCGCGCTGGCCCTATGCTAGGTTTCCACCTAGGCTAGCCTTGCGGCCTCACCCATAGCTCGGCCTCACCCGTAGCTTGGCCTCGCCTGCCCTATTGGCTGTGTGTGTGTGTTGCTCACTAAATGTTATTGCATCAGTGATTTCACAATGCCTCCTTGTGTGTGTGTGTGTGTGTGTGTGTGTGTGTGTGTGTGTGTGTGCCCCATTATGATATCACTGATGACATCATCAGTGTGTGTGTGTGTGCCCCTCTATGACATCACTCAGTGTTGTCGCAAGGCCTCCTTGTGTGTGTGTGTGACATCACTGATCAGTCTTGTCACAATGCCTCCTTGTGTGTGTGTGTGTGTGTGTGTGCGTGCGTGTGGTGTGCATGCGCGCCCTTATGACATCACTTTTGATATCATCGTTGATGACATCATTACTGATGACATCACATCATTAGCTAATTAGCCTAATTAAAAAATCTGGCTCGTTAGGTCACGCACGGGTGCCCATTACACACCCTGAAGGTTTCAACCAGATCGCACGTAAAACGGCATAGCTGTAGCCGAATACAGAACTTGAAACAAACAGTAAAAAGTCCACGTACCCAATTCATATAGATTCTTAAGAATTCTCATCAAACTCCGGCACCTACAGATGACGGCAACACCCAGCAGGTAGAATGTGTCTGGCTCTGCTTCATATGGGATGTTAGAGTGGTCATTCTGGATGATTAAAGGGGCTTATCCGTTGGGGTGTAAATGTTGATGCCAGCACCAGCCAAGTTTCACCTGGCTCCTCACACACATTTCCATAACAGTCTTTCATTTCTGAAGGAGATATGACAGCTCAGTTGGCATCCAAATGCAAAACCAGACAGGCTTATAATAGGGAGAGGATTGGAAGCAGAGGAAAATGTTAACACTTATGTTGAAATGTTGCCTGCAGAGTGACCTCTTTTGGGGGGTATTGGGATTGTATACTAGAATTTATTTTTATTTTTATTTTTAATACTTATCAAACTGTAAAGCTGATGCAAATGTTACTTAGTTACAGAGCTGTAGACAATCATGGTTGTAAAAAATATATATATATATATATATATATATATATATATATATATATATATATATATATATATATACATATACATGTATACATATTGTACCGTTTTTTTTTTGCCTATTATTATAACTTAATTAATTGTGCAGCAGATTGGTTGAGAATAAAGCAAATGTAAAGGTTCGAGCCTCTCTCCTCTGTTGGATGCACACGCGGAGGCCAAAGGGTTAATTTAATTTTCATCATAATAACTCAGCACGTTCAGCACACTGATTTATTCATTCAGCCGACAGAGCTTCTGCTTCTTGGTCTTTTATATCCTCCTATCACTAGATCAGTGATCTTGGTCTTCTTGGTCTTTTATCCTATCGCTAGATCAGTGATCTTGGTCTTCTTGGTCTTTTATCCTATCGCTAGATCAGTGATCAATTTCAGCCACAGTCATTAATCAATTAGGAGACAAGATGGTTGTTGTTCCCAGGCTTGTAGTTTGCTGACAAGAGACAAGGAGCTCTAGACATCCCAGTTCTGCTACAGATGTTGCCCACTTGTGCAAGCTGTTCTGTAGCTTCCATGTTAGAGCAGAGCAATATGGCAACTTGGCAAGTCCAAATTTTGTTTAGGCTTATTAGAGGGACGTTATAGAAACCTCTGGCCTCCTGTCCCACTCAGGAGCTATGAAACATCACAATTTCTCTGCACTGTTTCAGTACATTGTCCCCCTCCCTACTTTACTGCCTTCTGCTTATTGCTAAGACACTGTCTGTGAGAAAAGTAATATTTTGTTTTATTTTTTATTTGTGACTCTGCATTGGTTAGAAAAATACCAATAGAATGAAAGCAATGTTTGCAATTCCACTATCCCTAACCCTTGTTTTTTTGTTAACCAAGTTACATGGTATCTAATTGTTCTTTCACCAGACCAGGAATCTATAGTGCAGCTCCAGTGCGTCATCATAAAATTTGACCTTTGCTGCATTTCAACTGCAGATTCTGCTCTGATATACAACAAATAAAACAAAATGTTTGCGTTGTCCAGTCACCCCACAAGCCCACTCACTGCTGATGTGGTGGGCCTTTTCGGTGCATGCCTGTGTGACAGTGCTGATGTGGTGGGCCTTTCCGGTGCATGCCTGTGTCACAGTGCTGATGTGGTGGGCCTTTCAGGTGCATGCCTGTGTGACAGTGCTGATGTGGTGGGCCTTTCAGGTGCATGCCTGTGTGACAGTGCTGATGTGGTGGGCCTTTCAGGTGCATGCCTGTGTGACAGTGCTGATGTGGTGGGCCTTTCAGGTGCATGCCTGTGTGACAGTGCTGATGTGGTGGGCCTTTCAGGTGCATGCCTGTGTGAAAGTGCTGATGTGGTGGGCCTTTCCGGTCCATGCCTGTGTAACAGTGCTGATGTGGTGGGCCTTTCAGGTGCATGCCTGTGTGACAGTGCTGATGTGGTGGGCCTTTCGGGTGCATGCCTGTGTGACAGTGCTGATGTGGTGTGCCTTTCAGGTGTAGTGTTAGTACACTTTACTTCCATTCTCTCCAGTGTGTAGGGTATTATCCATTCATTGTTTTCTTTTCTCAATGCTTCTTAAGACGTTGGTTATATTTTCAAATGTTGCATCTGATTAACTCAAATTTGGAAATGATTGACAGTAATTAGAAATGCTGACCTTTGCTCTTCATTTATTACCCGCGGACCTCATTGATGTCACAAGGGAGATACCGGTGCCTCTTGCATTCATCTCTTCGTTGACCTGACCCCTTCAAACCTCAGCGTTTTAGTCGCGTGGATGGTTTTAGGATGTTAATTCAACCCCACGCAGATGATGCTGTTATTGTGCTTCACCAAAATGCCATGATCCATGGTCTCCTTATTCATCAAACCTCCCCCACATGCCTTGCATCTGTCCAATCTGGAATGTGGCTTGCACTTTGCCATTGCCAAAAATCCATTGTGAGGAGACCCCCCCCCCCCCCGACCCCCCCAGTCCCTCATTTTGTCACAGTGTGGACAATCACACAATGACATGGCTCTGATTAGTGATGCATCGCTGCCCAACAACTATTTGCCTCCTTCAAGTTCAGCACCTCAGATTAAACATTTGCTCAAGATGGCCCTGTTCTCTGGTAGCGCTTAGCTTTTTCACACCTACGTCTCTTGCTTTTGAATGGTAAGCCACAGCAGTCAAAACACATCTATAAATCTATATTTCACTCACTGCCTCCTCCGTTCATTCACTCCTAAACTTAACTGTAAGCTAGTACAGTTCTCTATTGAGTCACTATGTTGAAATGTTCACATCAGTGTGTCAAACATACAGAGTCAAATGAGACGGCATTTGCACTTCCCCCACTAGTTATCCACCGCACTGCCATGTCATGGGATCATATTTGTATTCTGCAATTCCAAAATACACCACAAGGAGCTGGTGTCTAGTGCAGCCACCGCTTGAAATTCATTTTTATTTTGTCAAGATGACGATAACGGCCCCAAAATGAGTTGGCTCTGAAAGACACCTGTTTTGTGTGACGCGTTGTGTTTGCCCGGCTGGATTTTGGTTTTGATAAGCAGCAGGAGGTCAGTAAGATCAGGGGGCGTGGCCTGTGAATGCTTTACCAAGTGGCAAGAGGGCAAGGACAAAGGAGGCGGCGGCCTATTCAAAGGCCCACCGTGCAGCGCAGCAGCCCCACTCGCATGCCGAGCATTCCAGCGTGCTGTGTAAAGGTTGGGCCGGCAGAGAGCAACCAGAGGGTCTTTCTCATGAGGACCACCTCAAACACACACAGACAAAACTCAACCCGTCCTTACTGACACCCCCCTCCCTCTCTCTCCCCGCCTCCCTTGCTTTGAATGCTTTCTTCTTCTTTTTTGTCTGTGTGTTACTATGGTAACAAAGGAGAGAATCCCCGTGTTAGTACAATGTCCAGATTACCCCCGCGTCCCTCTACACCTGTCCTGTCTTTCTTGATGAATATAAAAAGCGGTGATCATGTTTGGTATCCTTCACTGCATCCGGCCACAGGTGTTTTCATCAAGCTTTCCAAGCTGTGTCCCTCCCTGTCTTTGTGATAAGAGAGGTTATTTTCTGAGGTAAAGCCGTACGGTTCACAGAGCACCAGTTTGATTTCACATCGGTTTCTCGGGTTGTTTGGTCCAACATTCAGCAATTGTGTTTCCAGGTTGTGGCAGGTTTTTTACCAGCAGCACTCTTCTGCCAAGTCTTTTACTACTCTGGTGTAAAAGCTCTCAACCCCCCCCCCCCCTCCTCCTCCACTCCAGATGATTTGATAATTACAGGTGTAGGCCTGGGGTGTCTGAAAGCCTGCCAGATCCCAATGGCCCATTAGCTGAGAACAGAGCCCTCCCCGTGAGCCTATCATGTCCCCTGTTTTTGTCTGAATAATCTGCCCAGACTAATCCCGTCAAATCAAGGGAAGCAAATGTTGAAGACTTATTGACACAAAATGGTATTGTAAGGTCATCTAGTTTCATATTACATATCTAATCTTTCCCACTGATATTTCTGTCAGAGATTAACACTGTGGCGTGCGTACGTGCCTAAACCCACACTCAATCTTTAATTTCCATTCTGCACTCTGAACATTTGCTAACGGCTTAGAAATTACAACTGGTCAGTTTTATTGAGAAATGAGAAATGTCAGTATGTTCTCCACAGCACTGTGGCATAACACAGTTTCTGGGACATTATTGCATATTGTCTGTTATCAGTTTGTCCATATTAATCAGTTTGTCCATATTCAAACAAAAAGCTTCTAGTGTGTTTATCTTGTATAGCTAAACAAAGCCTAGTTGAATAGGAAGTCAACATGGCTCAACACTCACTTTTAAAAATGCTTGCCATCCTGGCAACCAGGCATCAGTTTTTGTTTGCTGAAATTGAAAATATGGTTGCCATTTTTAGGCACCTTATAGTTTGAGTAATTAAGATATCTGATGCAATCAGTAGTATATCTGAAAACTCTAAACCGTTTTGCAGACATTTGTTTCGTTGGACAGTTATTGAGAGTTGATTTGGACTAGTGAGGTCATTCGTGCACAAATGGTCCACAACTTAAATCAATTGAACTCTCAAAAACTGTCAAACTAAATGAATGTCTGCAAAGCTGTTTACAGTTTTCAGATATAGTACTGATTTTGTAATGATACAAAGCTGCTTGAAAATCGACACAGTGTTCCTTTAAAGGCCAAGAATTGTTTGACAATCTCTCAAAATGGTTGCTAATTGCAACATTTTGAGCCCTGGAAAAGCCAAGCTACCTGTCACCACCGGTTTGTTTTCCAGACATGTCCCCTTGAAAAGGCTGTTTCTTTAGCTGTGACAGAAATACTAAAGGGAATAGCAACAGTGCATCGTTTTGTTAACTGGACGAGTGTAATTGCCATATTTAAATGGAAGTATTAGGCTATTCAGTTGGTGTGTAAAAAGCAGGTGCACCAGATGTGGCTCGTTTACACTGTTGCCAAATGGAGCATACTAATAACTCTTTTGGCTGGGATGTTGTGCATTATGTTCATACAGTATTTGTTTTAGAAACCTATTAGGAACAGAATTCTCTGCTGTCGCCGCACTGCCCGATGCATAGTCAGAATCAGAATCACTTTTATTGCCACAGTATGCAAGTTACATACGAGGAATTTGTCTTAGTGTCTGTATGCAGCGTAGCTCACATCAATATACAGAGATAAGAAGTAGGAAGATAACTAAAGACAATCACAAAGTTGCAAGTGCAATCAAATCGAGTAAATATATACAATATGTACATGAGTGGTGAAGTCTTCTGTGGATAATAAATATGAATTTACGTTGAATTTACATGAGATGTAGGCAGACTAAGTTAAATATGCAGTGTACATGAAGATGCCACCTATGGGAAATAATGGTCAGGTGTAGGGGCTGGGGTGGTGTTTTGGGTTATCTGTCGCCTACTCAACTGATATGCAAGTGTCCCCCTGGTCGGTACCCTGCCTGCTCATATAAGATGCGCTGCGCATAGTGTTGAATGTTGGACTGCACCATTCCCCTCTCTACCGGGGAGGCTGTAATCCGATCCCGTGTAGAGAAGAGGAAGAGGGCACGGCTCTGCGCTCTGACGCGCCCCTGCACTCCTCTTCTCTCTCCCCCCCCCCCCCCCCTCCCTCTCTCGCTCTCTCTCTCTCTTGCTCTCTCTCTCTCTCTCTCTCGAATGCCACCGTCCCCTCCCTTCATCTGTTTCTCCCTGCTCCTCGCTCGCTCGGTGCCACACACAAGCTTCCAGGATCGCTCGCATCGCATTGTTCACCGAGCCCCGTTCAAGTCACGGCGCGGAGTGGAGCTCTCCTGCCGCCTACCTGGGGGACCTGGAGGAGGAGGAGGAGGGGGAGAGGGAGAGGGAGAGGAGATCCACTAACGTGCACGCCAGTCCCAGTGACGTGCCCGAGCATGTTCACATCAGCGATAGCGTCGGATTTACCTGAGAGTACACTGCCCTCCTCGCACTGTCACAGCAATCTCCCTGCCACGGACTTCACCCATTTTTACTGAAGAGGGGGAAAGACACACCGGATTATAAGGATGGGGTTCTACGGCACTTTAAAGATGATTTTCTATAAAGTGAGTAGGCTTTTCTGCTGTGTGCATATTATGTTGCATTATAAATGCATGTGTTTTCCCTCGTCGTGTCGCCCTCGTTATATTTTTGACGCGCCTCTCTCACGCAGCAGATTGTGCGGCCACTGCAGAGGATGAACAGCCGAGTAGTAGTAGACTCTAGAGATGCGGTTGTAATTGACCGGGCCTGTATCTTTTTAGTTCTGTGTTTGATGCTACAATATGACGTGATTTGACATTCTTTAATCCTTTAGTCACTTTTGTGTCAAATGAATGCCGCGGCGCAACGCAATAATTGTTGTGATTTGTAAATGGGCTAATGTACGCCACATTACTAGAAAACACGCGCTGCTGTGTGAGACACTTGCGGCGATTTAAATTTTGCAACACGGGATCCCCCGCTACGTTTCTGAAATTTCCGAAAAAGCAGCCTCAACGCTGAGTCGATGTGCGCTCTGCTGCACCTGTCCTGTACATCACCGATCAATGTGGTCCTCCCCATTGACACAAGCTGCTAGTAGTTGACGCTACACCCGGTTTATTGTAATGCGAACACACATAGACCATGCATTTCAGATGGGTTTTAGGTTATTCTATAATGCAGACTTCAAAATATCTGTGAGGAGATGGGCAGCACGCACGCCCCCTGCAATCCTTCCTTCGCAGCGCTATATGCCTCTACAGTACATTATGCAGTGGTTATCTTGTACTGCTCAAGTGACTGCTAAGATGCATGTATGTGATCTTGTGACATTGTGCACTTGCCTGCGGCTTCAGCCACATGCAGATAATGGGTCACTGTGTCACACTGTGTGAGGTAGAATGTCCTCAAGGATGTTGGATGGATTATGCTGGATGCCAGCCAGAAATTAATCCTCTGAAATATGAGTAGATTGTTTATTGTGTTGGGAAAACATGTTTTTTTTGGGGGGTTGTAATGCAAAAGGAATCAAATTGGACAAAGTAAATTGTTGAGATGAAGCGAGTTAATTGGACAAAACATATTGCCTAGTATTATACCATACATTCTAATAAAGTCTGTTACGAGGAACCTGCCCCTCCCATGTCCACAGCTGTATACTTGTGTTTAAATGTACAGTGTAGCCTACACTAGTAGCCTATGCAGTGTTAAACCCTATATGCAAGTAGTTGAATTAAACTTCCATCCCTAATGTATATTTTGTACAGGGAGTTGGAATTGTCCCTCATTTGCATACTCATTCCATTGAGGGTCTGTGCTCTCACTGTAGCATATATCAGTATTTCAAAGTAAGTCAGTCGTAGAGCTTGTATTCATTGGAATTATTTGCGCTACTCTTCGCTTATAAAGACAGAAATTAAAACGGAAAGAGTTTAGGGGTTTGATTTCAGAAACGACGGGGACTCTTGTCAGTCCCATAAGTTGATCTGGAGAACTCCTCTCCTCCACAGTGACCAGTTCCTCACGTCAAAATGTTTCTGCTTCTCTACAAATGCTGATTTCACACGACGAGATGATTTCATGGTTGCTCGACAGTATGTCTGAATAACGGGGCTAGGATGAGAATCATTATTCAATCGACCGAAGCTGAAGGATGTAGTCTCCATTTCAACGAGTCAACACGTTACATCAGAGTGATTGCTGTCTTTAAAATACCATTAGCTCTACATCCATCTGTCCCCTGCTCTTGGCCAGATAGGGAAGCTTGAAGAAGTTGAGCGCCATTTGACCGATGAATATTGCTTTACAAACAACAGTCATCTCTTGTCTCTGGTTACCTTTTCCCAGGCTCAAACACTACAGTCTGTTTACACTGTTTTTCTTTTCTTTTTTTCCCCCTTTTGGACGCCTGTTTACTTGGTTTCCGCGCTGCGTCTTACACAGAGGCACACACTCATAGCCAGCACTCCCATTCTCTCTTCCCTGCTCTCCCGCGCTCTTTCTCTCTTACATACATACACACACGCTCTTAAACACACAAAAGCACACACACACACACACACCCATTGCCACCCATACATTCATGCGCGCGCGCGCACGCGCACACACACACACACACACACACACACACACACACACACACACACACACACACACAGTCTCTCCTTAGCTACTGAACTGCCATTGCAGTGAGATCATTGCTTTGAGAAGAGGGGAGTTGGTGAAGTTGAAGAATGGGATCTCAGCGAGCAGAAATATCCTATAGAAATCCTCACCCACTTCATTAACCCATTGATACCTGATGCAGCATTTGTGTGTGTATCCCTTTAAGACCGCGAACCGCGTCCACGCGGTTCGCGGTCTTAAAGGGATACACACACAAATGAGGGATATATACACGCAAATGCTGCATCAGGTATCAATGGGTTAACATACAAAAAAAAGCTCTATCCAGATATTTTACATTTACACTTGATGCAATATATGCTGCATATTTCTCTATCTCTTCCAGTGCTTTTTTTTTTTGCCCCCTCACTTAAATTGCCATCATGACTTAGGTACTCAAAAAAAAGAAGAAAATCTGACGCTGGCTCTTGTCATCAAGCTCTCTGCATGCGGTCCTTAGTAGCAGACGGTGCAGCTCCTCTCCAGAGCACATAGACATGCTTTCATTCATTTCTCTATGATAGATGGCTAGTACCTGGTCACATCACAGCCCAGTGTCCAGGGGACATCCAACGCTAGTCATATATGCTCACGCATCTGTCAAATCAGGCTGTGGTTGTCAGTTGTTTACCACATTGATTTTTATAGTCCACAATATTTGGTGGTAGGTAGGTAGCCCCTTATTGTTATCGCAGACATAGTTGGAGTTGCCCTAACATTGGGTTATAGGCATTCAGTGTTTCAGTATGTTGGCAACAAAATAAAATATTTCACAGTATGAGCTGCTCTTCTCAGCATTGCCTGGCCAAATGGATGTTATTCTGAACAGAACACCCCTATTATATGTGGTCATGAGGATGATGAAACTGAGGGGATAAATATGATGGACACGCCTCCACACTCAGCCAAACACAGCAAGAAACTAAAAACACACATCTCGAGGAGAGCCATGTAATCATGTCACCCTGAGGCACAAATGATATGCAAAGTAAATTCATCTTCAAAGCCATGTCACCACCAGTGCTTCTCCCTACCATAATGATACGGTACAATGCAGTCGGTATCAAAAGAGCGTTGTTGGCATCAAAAAACGGTTTGCATTTAAATGTGGTTCTAAGGCCCCTCGTGGCAGGCCATTTACATGGCAGTGCAGAAGCAAGTGCCACTCGAAATGTTCCAGAACAGGTCGTCTCGTCTCGTGCCACACGACAGGCAGGAGTGGAAGGCTCGACCAACTGCTGCTGGATAGTTCTGACAAAGACCTGACATAAAAGTGCAGGAGCATGGATTTGAATGGGCTGTTGTTGTACAAGTAATGCAAAACAACTGGACGGACAAAATTTGTTATAGGAATAGATCGCCGTCACCAATGTGCCTAGTAATGCATAGCAATATCTATTGTGTTTGTCAAAATATAGGCCCTAGCCTGTACTGCAGGAGCTCACTGCTAGGCCGGTCACGATAGCTACGGTTTGTTGGTCGATATATTGTCCGTCCCAGACATAAATGTGATCAATGATATTGTAATTTTAAGACAGTTTTTCCCCAATGATTTGATGATAATATAATAGCATAATAATGCAAGTGCACCGTTTCAAATAGCAGTGAACTTTTTAATTGTAAAGCCTCTAGACCCCGGTAGAATTCTAGAATGTTGCTGCATTTCACTCGGAATTCTCACTTAACTCAGCATCTTCTTGCTCATTCCAAACAAGGTTCTCGAGTAACACGTTAACTTCACCTGGTTCTGTGTGTGTGTGTGTGTGTGCGTGTGTGCGTGTGTGTGGGTGTGCGTGCGTGCGTGTAAGAGAGAACAGATGAGAGGACAGAAGCAGCATGGCCAGAAAAGGACAGCAAAACGTGTCTCAGCATAGTTTTTTCTTATACAAACACACATGTAAAAACAATGGGCCATTTTTGAGGTCAGAAAAATGATTGAGGTCATATCCATATCTTTTTACGATAAGTTGATTTATTGATTGTTGTGACGGGCTTTACTCACTGCTTTGGTCACTGCCTTTAGTGACTTGCTTCCTGCTCAACAATATTTACCAGTAAAATGGAGCATTTCTAGAGAAGAGACTAATACCTACATCAGGGTCTCAAATAACACCCCACCATTTCTGAACGTTGTTTTTTCTTTTCTCTTCTTTAATATATATATATATTTGGTTAATATTTGCACTGTAGTGATGTGCCTGCAGCTCTTTTGGCACAGGTGGAGTGTTGAGAGGACAGGCTGCCTCTCTGTGCAGGAGCGCTTTCACTTCAGACTGAAACTATAGGACCATGAGCAAAGCCAGTGTAGCTTTTGGCTTCATATAAAAGCATATTTTATTCATCAGAGATGAATTAGGGATGAAACGATAGAGGGTTGAATGGTAAACCGTGATAAAATTCCTTACGGTCAGTATCACTGTTTCAAATTTTAATTATTGTTACCGCGATTACCGTGTCACCGTACAGCACTTTGAGAAACACGCTAAATACTTTCCATCATCAACTGAAGTTAGCATCAGTCTCCCAGACACAGGTGCACAGCCTTGGTGAAATGATTTCAGTGAGTGTATCAGTACTCTTTGGGTCTGAGTTTTCAATATAGAACTTAGTGAAATGAATTCAGTGAGTATACAGTATCAGTACTTCTTGGGTCTGAGTTTTCCAATATAATACTTAGTAAAATGATTTCAGTGAGTGTACGGTATCAGTACTTCTTCGCTCTGAGTTTTCAATATAAAACTTCGTGAAATGAATTCAGTGAGTGTATCGGTACCTCTTGAACATTGGAGCACATTTTAACAATACCGCGATAATACTGATATAACCATACTGGAAAACTATAATCGAGATGTGAAATGTTCATACCTTCTCATCTCTACAGAGAATACAGTCAGTCTGTCTTTCTTTTGTCTAGACACTTTAATTCAGGGTTGGGTTAGTCTATTTACTCGTGAGAGGTTGGCACTGAGATGGCGATCACTTGCACGTGACGATGGAGCCCTGGCTAGAGTGGCGGGCACGGGATGAAGAAATCTGGCTAGCAGACCTATACACCGAGTCCTTTGTCTGCACAATAGGGTAGTCGGTAACGGGGTTCTAGCTTGGCACTGGCGCAGGAGAGTGTTTGGGATGGGGGTTGTGTGTCTGCTGTGCACACATGCATGTCTGCTCCAAGAAAGACTGGAGCTGCTGGGTTCTTCTTCCCTGAGCATCAATATAAATCAAACTGGCCTCTCTGAAAAAAAGACTGCAGTCTGTGCCCAAGTGGGACAAGCCTTGCTTACTACTGCATGGTTATTTTGTGTGTGTGTGTGTGTGTGTGTGTGTGTGTGTGTGTGTGTGTGTGTGTGTGTGTGTTTTGAAGTTTTGGGTGCACACTTTTGGCCATGTGTATATTATGAGTGTTCCCTTCTGTAGGCTACAGTATATCTTGCTATGTCACCCGTCACGTGCCTCCAATATGGACTGTAATCAGAATCAAACTCATAAGTGTAAAACCAGCTAGTGCACCTCCTTTGTAATATTGTGCTACCTTACATTGAAGTTGCAACATGTTCCTACTAGGGAGGCACGATATGGATTTTTTTTCAGCCGATACGATAACTTGATCGTTATTACCCGCTTCTTCTCATGGGAAATACGACGGTGTGATATTCCATAGCTCTGACCTAACCAAATCAAACTGATATCATTATTGTTAACACAAAACAAAGAGCACTTCTCACTCTTCAAATGTTCATTTCTTTTTTCTATTAAAGTATATTATCAAAATACGCAACTTTGTCTTTTATAGAGCATTTTGCCTCAGAAGAATCCAAATTAAATGCTTTGACATAATCTGTCAAATGCAGGTTATTAGTCGTAAAGTGGATCAGTCAATACAAAAATAAAGGCTTTTATAGAAGTGAAAGCCTGTGGTTGCTGAGTCTGCAGATAAAACACAATTAAAAGAAGTATGTTGTAGACTGGCCCCTATGGCATTTTATGCTGAGGTATCCAAAGTTTTCCTTGTAAACAACTCATTTTGTATAGATATTATTATAACCGAATACAGATCATACCTGATAAAGATACATTTCCCCAATATCGGCCCATAATTCTGTTCGATATAAATTATATTGTGCATCCCTAGTTCTTACATCTACAGATACAGTAGGTCATCGTGGGAAATGTTTAAAAGTGGCAACATTAAGATATTTAGTAGGGATGCACGATATATCGGCAATCATACCGGTATCGGCCGATGTTGGTCATTTTTTAACATATCGGTCATATCGGTATCGGTCAGATGTTGCAATGTTAATATCGGTTATCATTATCAGCCAAATTCTTCTCATTGATATGAAATAATGCAGTAAATCTATGATTTATGGGCTTTTCCAAAGGCTTTGCAAATAAAGAAATGCATAACTTTTTCAAATTCAGTGTTAACATGTGTTTTTCAGTATGTACAAAATGTGATGATGATCATAAAAATTTGGTTTTATACAGATCATATCGACATTGGTAAATATCGGTTATCGGCCATAACAGCAATGTTAATATCGGTTATCGGCATCGGCCAAAATTTTCATATCGGTGCATCCCTAATATTTAGGTTTAGTGTCCTATTTACTTAAATCTGTTGACAATAGTTTGGTGGGATTTGGTGTATTTTAAAATGTTGAATTTTGAGTCATAATAATAATGGAAGCTGTATCTATTGTCCAAGCAGATATCTGCTTCTGCAGTGCCAGTTCTTCAAAGTGCCCACATGCATATTCTCAAATCCTCATTTGCTTCTCAAGAGCTGGCTTAACCCATTGATACCTGATGCAGCATTTGTGTGTGTATCCCTTTAAGACCGCGAACCGCGTTAACGCGGTTCGCGGTCTTAAAGGGATACGCACACAAATGAGGGATATACACGCAAATGCTGCATCAGGTATTAATGGGTTAACACTTATGAGCCAAGTGACTGTGTTCTCCTTTTTTTTAAGAAAGTAATCAGGGGAGAGCGAGTAAATACGATGAATTATACATTACAACACACGCCAGAACTGCCATCTCCCAACAAAATTCTGTGTGGCATCTGCACACACTTGTATTTACTTTGCAGAGGGATGCTTATAAGGATTCTCTGTTGGTTGTTTTGCTGTGATGGTCTCTAATGTTTTTCCTTTGCTCTCCTCTCTCTTTGACTTGCAGATGAAGAGGAAGTTGGACCATGGCCCCGAGGTCCGATCGTTCCCTTCTGGAAAAAAGCCCTGTAAAGGCCCCGAGTATTCAAGGTAAAAGAAGCGACATTTCACCAACTTGATCCTCCCAACTGCACAAAGGAGACACGCTGGCTACTAAAGTCTTCATGTTTCCTGTCCTGCAATTATGTCCCGCATTCCCCCCTCACACTGGGCCAGAAGAGTCGTTGAAATAGACCATTGAGGAGCCTTAATCTCCTTGCTTTAAAGTGCATCACACGCATAGATCAGCCTACCATGGAAGGAAATCAAAAGATATCTGGCATATCTACCA
This sequence comes from Poromitra crassiceps, assembly GCF_964638095.1. Taxonomy (NCBI): domain Eukaryota; kingdom Metazoa; phylum Chordata; class Actinopteri; order Beryciformes; family Melamphaidae; genus Poromitra; species Poromitra crassiceps. The sequence goes on from NC_139646.1 coordinate 9,879,626, forward strand.
TCCTCAAAGATGAAGAATGAAATAGAATGAGAAATGATTGCGCGCATCTTGTTCTTATATCGGCAACATGTAGCCGTCTGTCCCAGATGTTCTTCAAACCCTAAATATTTAATGCGTGTTTTCACACGAAGACGCGCGATCCCACGAAGACGCGTGAAAATATTCCGACTGAACGCAGACACTCGACGGGCAACGCTGGCGTGTAATTGGCCCCGTCTCCGCGTCCTGTAAAGAGGAATCCATGTTGAAATGGATCGCAGCGTCCCGTGACGTCCTCCTGCCACCGAGCACAACCAGAAGTGCTGAGGGTCGCCCGCCGCTCGCTTCCTCTCGCCGCCCCGACACTGAGAGCACACGGGTGCCCTTTGAAGTCCTTCAGATCCCGTCTCTTGTCAGAGGAGAGGCCACTACTGAACACACATCTTTGGAATTGTGCCAAGATAGGATCTCAAGAGCATCTTAACCCATTGATACCTGATGCAGCATTTGCGTGTATATCCCTCATTTGTGTGCGTATCCCTTTAAGACCGCGAACCGCGTTAACGCGGTTCGCGGTCTTAAAGGGATACACACACAAATGCTGCATCAGGTATCAATGGGTTAAAGGAAATGTGTGGTTGAGGTTTTTTCCTTCTCTTTTGTCATTTCACTGCATATCATGTTTCGTGTCACTTGAGACATGCGAATCAAATGCACATTTCCTTTTGATACTCACAGGATGCCACTCAGTTTGAAACGCAATGAAATATGATATTTATAGATATTGTTCTTGTGGCTTGTCTCAAGCTATCTAACCTGAAGTTTCTATTTTATTACTAAATACCTTGTTCCAAATCAATTAGACCATACCTGGTAATGTCCCCAGAGTATACATTTTTGAATTATGTAAGAATAATATATATATATATAGCATCTAAATTAAAGGGATCTTGACCTAAATTCGAATAATATAGCCATGTAATTGGAAATAGCCTGTGTACAATCAAAACAAATAATACAGTAAGGCTAAAGAAGGCAATGACCCAAATGCCACTGTGGAAAAACACCACTATTTTATTTTTAATTTGGTTTGCAGAATAAATTGCCTTCAGCTGGAGTTCTTATTAAATCATTAATGAGCAAAAACTGCTTCTAGTGTTCGAGAAATTCTGCTATCAAAAAAGTCCAGCTTTAAAAATCCAGCTGCCCAATATTTGCTCTTCCAGTGGCCCCACAAGACAGATCTTTCCATTGTCATTTTAATTGGTATTGGAAATATCTGCAAAGGTTTTTTTTGCAGAATTGCACCGTGTCTATATAAATGTCCCAAATACTCTGTTGTTAATAACACCCATTGTTTTGGTCCTCATTAATATTATATGCTCAAAATTTCCCAAATCTTTCTCTCGCAATGCAGTTCTTTCAAATTCTACTGCTACTGCTAGTGAGTGTATTTGTGTTTTAATAATCACATGATATTGTTGATTTGTCCCTCCGAGCCGAATGATTTGATGTGTTTTCTATCAATTGCAGCCCAACAGGAATCGTCCCATGCCCAGCCACACCCACCACATTTGGCCACATCAGAGCAGCCAACGGTCAGGGGCAACAGAGGCGGCGTATCACCTCAATCCAGCCACCCACGGGTCTTCAAGAATGGCTCCGAATATTTCAGGTGAGTTGTGCACAGCGCAGCCGTGTTGCCGCCTCCTCTGTCCGTTCCTCCATCTCCCGTGGGCGGCTCTGAGCCCTGCAGCAAAAGCTAATCAAAAAGCAGATGTTGTGCCCAATCAATGTTCACTTAGTCTCCGAGATAATTGCTGCCTTGTTGTTCTGGCTTACCACATTACCATAGGCACTGTAGCGTGGAATTTGGAATTAGCCCTACTGTACCTGTTCAGACGAAAAAGCAGACTTCCCAAATTGCATTTTTCTACAGCCTTATGATCTCATTTATATTCAGAAGTTGAACAGATGTTATCTTCTGTGATCCTCTAAAGCCCACTAGTGTTAGTATAGCGGGAGGTTCATGACAACGTTTAGTTTTCTCATCAACGGGAGCTGCAGTCTGCTTTGACTCTGTACTGGATTTGGAGCTCCACCTTGCTGTTTCTTTCACTGTATTGTCCAAGGAGAGCAGTGCAGACTTGCTGTCCATTTAGAAGTCATGTTGGGTTTGTGATGAGCAAAGTTGAAGAGAGAAAATTGTGTCAATATAGTCATTTATTTTACCCTGTCCTCATATTTTAGGCAGCTCTCAGACTATTAGCGCAGTATACAATCACACCACTTCAGTGACCGTACTGTACTGTAGGTGCAAGGCTGGATGACAAACTTAAGCTTAATTTATACTTATTAGAAAGTGTCGCTCAGCACATGTTCGCAGACGAAAAAGAAAGAGTCGCTCATGTTGCTGCATTTATGCTTCTCTCCTCGGCTCAACAGTCACATGACACTCGAACGCTATATACAGAGAACTAGTGCAGACAGCCAAGAGAGGGAATGCTGTCAGTGAAAGCACGTCGGAGGCAAGATTTAACGTAGCCTACTTGGCTGCAGCCGCATATAACAACACACAACCACACAACTCACCTCCTCTCTCTCTGGGAAGTTTCTCACGCACAGTGTTCTTTGTGATTTTCACAAAGTCATACATCAAGCACATGCTGATAAAATAGCAGGGACATGTTCATTCATTTCATTTCAGCGAAAACCAAAACAAGAAAGTCAAGCGCGTGCCGTCTATATAGCCAATCACACTTGCGCGACACTATGTGACGTAGTCAGCGGCACTAGACATTTCACCAGGTAGCAGACACCTCTCGCCGACACTTGAAAGTGTCGACTCAAGCCCTCATTTCTGTCGGCGACGGTTTCAAAAGTGTCGACAGACAAAGGATAAATTGGGCTTTAGGCTCATTATGTCACAACCTGGAGGACTTAAATATGACAAAACAAACCTTTAACTGAACCCATGAACGATAATGATATGATCATGTCTGTAGTCGTTTATGTTTGGGACAGTGAAAAATTAAGAATCTTACCTATTGTCCAAAAAATTATGACCATGAACCCCCAGGGCTAGTCTTTTCTGGCTTTTCAGAATCAGAGATGAGGCAACAAAGACCTCTTAGGTGTTGGTCAGGTGAGTCTGGGGAGTTTAAAGACCTGGATCTGTTTTGACATTCATAATTTTGAGTTCATGAGTAAACTTAAAGGAAACAGTTGCTTTTTAATTGAATTAGCCCATTCTGTAATAAAGCGACCCTATTTAGTGTGTGTGTGTGTGTGTGTTAGAGAGCTGCAAACCCGAGGGTACCCTCGCGGGCCCCTCGGGCCTGCCAATACGGGCCAAGGCCGGGCTCGTTTTTTCTTTTTTTTTAATTAATAGGTCCGGGGTCGGGCCGTTTTTCAATAATTAAATAAAATAACGTTGTATTACTCGCTTGATTTTACACAGCAGAGCAGTCACACAAAGAGGAGGAGCGCACACTGCACAGACACTCGCCTAGCCACAGCCACACACACACAGACACACACACCCTCACCGTGACGTTAGTCTGCCACTCCGTCAGCGTAAAAAACAACAACAAAACAAGCCGCGTGTGTCCGTGTCCGTGTCGTGAGAGAGAAATAAGATCGATGGACATAAAACAAAGTTTGCGAGGGGAGAGTTAAACAGTCCCCACTGCAGTAGGGAAAGCTCATTTCAACCTGTTCAAAATGAACCCATCTACCATACATTGTGAGGACACTAATGTGACGTTATTCAATGCACCTATAAACGGTAAGTCTGCTGTTTTAATTTCGATATGCTTGAGTGACATAATGTTTCAGTTTGTGGGCATTGTTGCTGTTGGCAATTAAACAATCTAACGTTCTCTTTCTCGAGACAATATGTGTGAATTTTGATAGGCCACGGTAGCATGTGTGAGAGGGGGAGAGAGAGACAGAGAGAAAGCTGCAGTGTTTGTCTTCATAGGCAACACAGTCTAGCAACGTTTTGGACCAACGAGTTCAGCGGCGCGGCAGCATGCACAGAGAGGGAGAGAGAGATGTGTCGTCATATCGTGATATTGATGTCGGGCCTCGCAACGGGCTCGGGCCAATTAATTTCATGACTCATCCGGGCCGGGTCGGGCACGGGCCTGCATGTCACGGGCCGGGGAGGGCTCGGGCCGAGATTTCAGGCCCGCGCAGCTCTCTAGTGTGTGTGTGTGTGTGTGTGTGTGTGTGTGTGTGGTCAGCATTGTATCTGAAACAACTGTACCAGTCATAAATATAATTCTAGCTTTGCTCTTTGCCATAAAAGCATTGTGTGTAGATACTGGCTCCTTAAATGCATCAAAATGTCAAGCTCTTGTATTTTCACGTTGCCAGCTCGTGCAAAACCTCACGTGTTTGCCTGGCTAACTTTCTCTCTCTGTGTCGCTAATTTGGTGAATGAAGCCGCATTCTGATGTGATGGAAATACGTGATTAGAGCAACAGTGTCTATAGAAACCCAAAATGACAGGGCAATTTATTTTTGATTTTTACACTAATGATGAGATTCCAGGACTTCAATTCATGGAGATAGCATTTCTATTGCTTTAAAGAGACCAAAGCCTTTACCATGGAACTGCTGCATCTGCCTGTGGCAACTGTGTGTTTTGCAACCGGTCCTCAACCCTGACCTGCCACAGCCCACTGTCTTTGATCTGACAACCCAGGCAGCTACATGCAGCCAAACCTCCAATATACATTCTATACATTCCCCAATCCAGTGCTAGCCTGTACTACAGGCCCTGCAGGCTAGAAAGCATGAGAGAAGTCAATCCAGTGCTAGTCTTTACTACAGGCCCTGCAGGCCAGAAAGCATGTGAGAAGTCAATCCAGTGCTAGTCTTTACTACAGGCCCTGCAGGCTAGAAAGCATGAGAGAAGTCAATCCAGTGCTAGTCTTTACTACGGGCCCTGCAGGCCAGAAAGCATGAGAGAAGTCAATCCAGTGCTAACCTTTACTACAGGCCCTGCAGGCCAGAAAGCATGAGAGAAGTCAATCCAGTGCTAGCCTTTACTACAGGCCCTGCAGGCCAGAAAGCATGAGAGAAGTCAATCCAGCGCTAGTCTTTACTACAGGCCCTGCAGGCTAGAAAGCATGAGAGAAGTCAATCCAGTGCTAACCTTTACTACAGGCCCTGCAGGCTAGAAAGCATGAGAGAAGTCAATCCAGTGCTAACCTTTACTACAGGCCAGAAAGCATGAGAGAAGTCAATCCAGTGCTAGTCTTTACTACAGGCCCTGCAGGCTAGAAAGCATGAGAGAAGTCAATCCAGTGCTAACCTTTACTACAGGCCCTGCAGGCTAGAAAGCATGAGATAAGTCAATCCAGTGCTAACCTTTACTACAGGCCCTGCAGGCTAGAAAGCATGAGAGAAGTCAATCCAGTGCTAACCTTTACTACAGGCCCTGCAGGCTAGAAAGCATGAGAGAAGTCAATCCAGTGCTAGTCTTTACTACAGGCCCTGCAGGCCAGAAAGCATGTGAGAAGTCAATCCAGTGCTAGCCTTTACTACAGGCCCTGCAGGCTAGAAAGCATGAGATAAGTCAATCCAGTGCTAGTCTTTACTACAGGCCCTGCAGGCCAGAAAGCATGAGAGAAGTCAATCCAGTGCTAGCCTTTACTACAGGCCCTGCAGGCCAGAAAGCATGTGAGAAGTCAATCCAGTTTTAGCCTTTACTACAGGCCCTGCAGGCTAGAAAGCATGCGATAAGTCAATCCAGTGCTAGTCTTTACTACAGGCCCTGCAGGCTAGAAAGCATGAGATAAGTCAATCCAGTGCTATTCTTTACTACAGACCCTGCAGGCTAGAAAGCATGAGAGAAGTCAATCCAGTGCTAACCTTTACTACAGACCCTGCAGGCCAGAAAGCATGAGAGAAGTCAAGCCAGTGCTAGTCTTTACTACAGGCCCTGCAGGCTAGAAAGCATGAGAGAAGTCAATCCAGTGCTAACCTTTACTACAGACCCTGCAGGCTAGAAAGCATGTGAGAAGTCAATCCAGTGCTAGCCTTTACTACAGGCCCTGCAGGCTAGAAAGCATGAGAGAAGTCAATCCAGTGCTAGCCTTTACTACAGGCCCTGCAGGCTAGAAAGCATGTGAGAAGTCAATCCAGTGCTAACCTTTACTACAGGCACTGCAGGCTAGAAAGCATGAGACAAGTCAATCCAGTGCTAGTCTTTACTACAGGCCCTGCAGGCCAGAAAGCATGAGAGAAGTCAATCCAGTGCTAGCCTTTACTACAGGCCCTGCAGGCCAGAAAGCATGTGAGAAGTCAATCCAGTGCTAGTCTTTACTACAGGCCCTGCAGGCCAAAAAGCATGAGAGAAGTCAATCCAGTGCTAACCTTTACTACAGGCCCTGCAGGCTAGAAAGCATGTGAGAAGTCAATCCAGTGTTAGTCTTTACTACAGGCCCTGCAGGCTAGAAAGCATGAGAGAAGTCAATCCAGTGCTAGTCTTTACTACAGGCCCTGCAGGCTAGAAAGCATGAGAGAAGTTCATCCAGTGTTAGTCTTTACTACAGGCCCTGCAGGCTAGAAAGCATGTGAGAAGTCAATCCAGTGCTAACCTTTACTACAGGCCCTGCAGGCTAGAAAGCATGAGAGAAGTCAATCCAGTGCTAGTCTTTACTACAGGCCCTGCAGGCTAGAAAGCATGAGAGAAGTCAATCCAGTGTTAGTCTTTACTACAGGCCCTGCAGGCTAGAAAGCATGAGAGAAGTCAATCCAGTGCTAGTCTTTACTACAGGCCCTGCAGGCCAGAAAGCATGAGAGAAGTCAATCCAGTGCTAGCCTTAACTACAGGCCCTGCAGGCCAGAAAGCATGAGAGAAGTCAATCCAGTGCTAGCCTTTACTACAGGCCCTGCAGGCCAGAAAGCATGTGAGAAGTCAATCCAGTGCTAGTCTTTACTACAGGCCCTGCAGGCTAGAAAGCATGAGAGAAGTCAATCCAGTGCTAGTCTTTACTACAGGCCCTGCAGGCTAGAAAGCATGTGAGAAGTCAAAACTACTCAAAAGCTGCATCGCTACAAAAATGTTTTGCCAGTTTTTTTTTATGAACTCTTAAACAATTTTTGTCTGATTGATTTTGGGGATGGGAATTAGAATTAGAATTGGAGCCCATTAGTCTCTCTATTGACATTGAATGTGTAGGCCACTGGTCTCCAAATGGTTAAATCCCGGCCCATCATGAAGTCTAGCTTTCATCTATATATAATTCAGTAAAATAATACATTGGTTGACTTGAGCATATACTTACAGTCCAAACTCCATATTTAGTGCTGAGCATGATGTAAACAACAATACAATGGCAATCATGTACCACTGGCATAGACGGATTTAGCCATTGCCTCCTCACTAGCTGTGTTTCCATTACAGTTTTTCGCAAAAGAATTGCGATATTTCTACAACTTCGACAATGTACAATTGCGACTTGTAGGCGTTTCCATTGAAGTTGCGTTTGAGTGATTCCCCGTTGCAGCAGCTGCCACAGTGATTACGCACGGGGATCTGCCCCATATCCCGTCCCCTGCATGCTCAAATCCAACCAATGGTCAATGCAAATCCCAACATGAAGTTACAATGCATATAAACGAGCCTGATTATCAATTCAAAAGAAAATGAGTCGCAAAATGTTGCTGGCTGCGTGAATGCAGTCAGCGCGACAGGCAGAGGAAAAAAGGTAGCCTAATAGCCTACAACTGGTCCGATTTAGAGATGGAGGGGGGAAAAGGCTGATTTGGTTCTATAATTGCACCTGAAACGTGTGCAATGTATTAGCCTACTCACAGTCACTGTATTCACTTCAGACAGCACCACCGCACCAGTGTGTGCTTTTCATCCTCTCATCTCGCCGCTGTGCCAAATGCGCGCACACAGGCAGCCTGCTGTCACCATGGACCGATTTCTGCCATTAAACATTATCTAATTTGCCCGGCTACGCTTTTGCATAACACTCGTCTTTCTGCTAGGTAGCGTTGCTTCAAAGTTTTCCACTTGCTGCGGAGGTTTTGACACGGCTATCGAACCTTACTTACCAAACTTATTTTCCGCTCCTTTTCCAAGGGATAATATGGGTCACATGACGTGCAAATGCGAAAAATGTGTTTCCATTACACTTTTGCGATAAACTTCTATATCGACACGTCTGAAAAACCACCTCATGAGAGCGAAAAAACTTTTTGCGATATTTGGGAGGTTTTTCGAAATTCACGTGTTTCCATTACCCAATTTCTATTGCGATATTTAGATTTTGCGCATTTCTGAGGGTAATGGAAACACAACTAGTGTCTCTGTAGCGCAACTTGACTAGATTTGTTGAAGGCAATTTGATTTGGGGGCCAAACAGAATGTGTTTAACTTTAGGGACAATACCTCCTGTGATCTGTATTCAGAGTGGCAGACAGTCTTTCTGAGGGCTGGAAAAAAAGCAATAAGCAATATCAAAGTATCAAATTAAATAGGCAATTGCTACAATAGTTCACATATTCCCTGAATGTCTGAGTGAGAGTATTATATCAACAGTAATCAACAGCCCATCATAATGGTTAGTCCCACAGTAGAGGAGCCAGCCTGATTACTCTGTGTATCAGCACTATAATGACAGATATTTCACTTGGTCTGCATCACACCCAGTCGTTTGAGGTTGTTGAAAGTCATTCTGGGGAATGAGTGAAATCACTAACTCAAGTAGACGAGGCAGGTTGAGGAAAAGTTGGTACACCAAAAAGTTAATGAAGAAGACAATTCATCACAAAATAATTCTGACATGAATCGAACATGACAAAGTGATATCTAACAGTGTAAGAGTATACAAAGTTGGATTTTTGTTTCGCTATAGACTCTAGAATAACATCCAGCCCCGTATGGTTCCATTTTTGGAAAAAATCTGAAACAATCATATATTCATGTAGTATAAACAAATAATCATTCCCATCCCTGGTTGCGAATTGTCAGCCTGTGTTTTTCATGATGCTGTTTGAACCAGCATGCCAATAATCTATGGCATAAACAGTGATGTAACTTATAAGTAAGTAGCCATTGACTGACCCTTATTATAGCAGGGAGTTGTTTGAACCCTCTGATTACCTTCAGAACCGGCACCTCTGGCGAGAGCTTTTAGCTGCCAAATTACAGGTGGCTTGCATGCAATGCATGCACCACATTTTCCACCCAGCCTTCTAGCCTGTAATCATTGTTCGAGGTTCTGTGCTCCTTCACAGGAAAACAACTGTTAGGCTGCTAGGTTCAACAAAGTGCAATCCTACAGCCAGAGTTGAACAGCCACTGAAGAGGTCCCCCCACACAGCTGTAACGACGTACTTGATGGAGGCTGGTTCTTGATGTGTAAATGAGCCGTTAACGTGTTGGCAGCCAGAGAAGGCCCGGTGCCTCAGGCTCAGCTCACTGCTGTGGAAAGAACCTGGGCACATTAACGGGTTACAGATGCAGCGATACCCACCTTTGTGTGTTACAGCCCGAACACGCCATACGCTGAAGCGTCGCAGTTTCAGCGTCCTTGTTAACAGGCGAGACCGATCACACCAGCCACACGCCACGCCACGCTGAAGCTACGCTGTACGCGTGCTGCAGCGATAGTTTCAGCCTCTTTTTCTATTTTTCAAACGTGCAGCGCGCTGCATCCAAGCTACCAGGCATGAAGTCAATGCAAGTTGTTGTGAGCGGGGGGAGGGCAGCGCCGAGCGAGGAAAAGAGACCGCTTCTGGTGTAAATGGCGAGGCTCCTGCTCAAAGCTTCTGTGAAGCACTGCTTCCGAGATGCCTATGGTGTGAACCAGGGCACTCCACACAAAGTATGTGTAGGGATCAAACTGGCACAATCACACTGAACGGTGCTGTAAGAGATTCTGGAGGAAGGGTTGAGTCAGCACGGTTCTCATGCCCGTGTAGTCAAATACTGAGGCTTTGGGTTGGTGGTCGAAGCCAAAACACCAGCCCAAAGCGTAATTATTTGACTACTTGGGAATGAGAGCCGTGTTGACTCAATCCTCTTTGTGAAGTTCTCTCTCCTGATTGGATAAAGTGGGGTGGGATACAGAAAAGTGTATCTTCTGTTTCCCACAAACCAGAGTGACTGTCAGATTATCGAGCTACTTATTTTACCCCAAAATATATCGCTTAAGGGGCGTTCACACCGACCTATTAAAGTTGGTCGCTGGCGTCGAGTTTACATACAAAGTCAATGCAAACGATCGATTGAGCGTATATTCGCCTGGGAGAATAATCGCTGGGCGTCCGAGCGACAGAGACAGAGCGACAGGGAGAAAATACGCTCGTCGCTCAAGATGAAATATTCCAACTCGAGCGAAAATACGCTGGCATCAGTCGCTCGCTGTTCAATGCTGATTGGCTGCTGTGTGAGAGCGAGTCAAGGATCACTCTGGCTTGGAACAAACCGCTGGTTTATTGTGTGGCAACAAACCGCATTGACAGGCTGACAGCTGACATGAAGTGAAGTCTGTACTACCGGTATGCAGCTCGCATTAGGAGCACGCTGATAGGCTTAGCTTGTAAACAATGACGGTGGCTCGTAGTGGACAAACAGCATGACATTGCGTAACGTTATATCCCCCACATGTCCGTCATTTCGTGTGCCTGTTGATGAGCGATTTAAACAGAGCGACAGAGCGTTTCCAAAGGGTTGACTTGAGCGACAGAGCGAAAAATAAATATCTCGGTGTGAACGCTCCTTTACACCAGCTTTGATATTTAATCTAGCTTCTTACCCGTTCCTCTCTCCTGTGTGTTCCAGAGCTGGACTGGCCCAGAGAAGCTGCTGGCGCTGGATGAGTTGATCGACAGCTGCGAGCCCACACAAGTCAAGCACATGATGCAGGTGATCGAGCCACAGTTTCAGCGAGACTTCATCTCCCTGCTGCCCAAAGAGGTGAGTTCCTGTTCCTGTTTTCAACCCGCCCCCCCCCCCCCCCCCCCCCCCTCTACTCGGCCTACTCCTCTTCCTCCTCCTTAAACTCCCATGGGAATCCTTTGTGAGTGAATTCTGAATGATTGTTTCTGAATGAGCATGGCTCATAGAGACATAGCGTCCTGTCCCTGTCAGCTGCCACACAGCATTCAAGGGAAACAAACAAGATCCTAGTGTATTATGGGGTTTCTTCCTCCACTGAGTGACAACACACACATTATTTGCCATCGGTGTGCGCATTCTTCCAAAGCATCCTCGATCCAGCATCCTCGGTAGCTCTGATGGAGCGCTTAACGCCTCGCCTCTGTCTGGTAGGTGAGGTGTCACTAGCACCGCTCGCTCCAAGGCCAAATGCTTGGAACAGTTGAGAGTGTGTGTCCAGACTAGGATATGCCAGAGGCCACAGCTCTCTCTCCTTTCATTTTGTTTTTCCCTTTCGCCATCTTGTTCATTCTGCCTCCATTGTTTTGATAATCCCCCCCCCCCCCCCCCTTCTAACGGCACTGCTGGAGGGTATATTGGGTGGGGTTGGCAGAGTAAAGTCATTTCAACAGGACAATCCTCAAGGCCGTAGTGTAGAGATGGTTGAAACTGAGACTGCTGGAGAGTTTGTGGTTAGTGGTTATGTAACTGGCTCAAGAAGCAATCATCAACTGTTGAAATGTCCTCAAGCCCCGTCAATGGCGGGTGGCTTACGCAGGCTTGTTAGATCACTGAAATGTGTCCGGGTTTGTGATGGTTCTTTTGTGGGGCACGGGATACGTCATACTAAAACAAAACTGTTCAACATGAAATCATACAAGGGGAGAGACAACATCATGTCAAAACCTAACAATACATGAAAATCAAGTACCTAAGAAGGAAGACGGCCACCCTTAAGATTCAAGATAAAGTCCTTAGTTGTGAAGGGCTTTAGCCGTCACAACAGCTTCAGTCATGGGATTCAGGCCATTTGACTTTTTGCTCGGGGATCCAGGTGTTGTGAGGCATCTTTTTTTGGTCAGACTGTGTCACACAGGTGTCATTTTTGAGGCCAGCATTTTGTGGTATTTAGCAACTACCCTATTTGCCCATCTATGCCTGTCAGTAAGGGTGAACACTGTTCCTGTTTGCTAGCGCAGTGTTTGGCATATGTTGTCATCATTTTCTGTAATTTTTTAAATTGTGATACATTTACTTACAAGTCGCTCTTCATGTGGTGTTTCTGTTATTTAATAATGGGGTCTCTTTCTCTCACATTCCTCCTCATCTCTCAACAGCTGGCTTTGTATGTGCTGTCATTCCTGGAACCCAAGGACCTCCTCCAAGCGGCCCAGACGTGTCGCTACTGGCGCATCCTGGCAGAAGACAACCTGCTGTGGAGGGAGAAATGCAGGGAAGAGGGTGAGTCCCAAGTCTCTGCAACAGATGCAGTCATCCTATCCACCTTATTTTTGAATGCCCCACTGTAAAAAATAATTGTGGGTACAAGGTCCGGTTTAACGTGACTCATTGTTGCAGCTTGCCATTTCCTTTGTTATACTCGCCTGCAGACCCGATTTATAAACCGGAAACTGGAGTACGTTATAAAAGTTATAAATATAGTCACGTTATAAACAACTAACCAACGCTGGGGGTCCGTATGGAAACAGTGTTACTCGAAATGGTTAAAAGATAAATCAATTTGGTCATTCAGTGGCGTTTTACTGCCATGTAAAGTAACTATTATGCCAGCCGCTAGCATTAGCCACATTAGCCGACTACCCACAATGCGTTACGTTATCCCAGCACCCCGAACGACACGGCTGTAGAGCAGAATGGCTCTGCTGTAAAATCCTCATAGACGTCTTCTTTTGTCAAGTTAAAACAGTGTAAAAAATTACACCGGAAGCGGAAGAAGCACCCATCAGGCATCACGGCAGCTAGAAATAAGGCGGATAGGAGCATTCTGAAACGGAACGAGGACGTACTCGATAAATCCTAAGTTTGTGCTCTCCGTCGCCACCTACAGTCTCATGAGCTTCCTTCTCTCTCAACAGGCATCAACGAGCCTCTGTCTTTCAAGGAAAGGAGGGAAAGGAGGAAATTTGTCAAGCCCGGGTTCGATCACAGCCCCTGGAAGAGGGCGTACATCAGGCAGCACAGGATAGACACTAACTGGAGGAGAGGGGACCTCAAATCACCCAAGGTAGCTTTTTCTTCAACACTTCTATTCCAATCCATTCCCCGGCCGCAACTTGGCCTGGGTACATCTCATCAGCCCACTTGACACTAAGCTGTGAGAGATTTGCTACGAGGAAAAACAGACTGCTCGATAAGGCTGTGAAGTTTGAGAGTTGAGGGAATGCGAGCGATGGGTCAGCTCCATGCCCGTGTCAGTATGGTTTGGAATTATAATTGAGCTGCGGCACCGGATGGTCTCATTCCGCCCTCTCTTTCAAACTAAACACTCCCATCTGTCTCGTGCCTGTTCACAAGTTTTCCATGCAGCTTGACTGACCAGCATACTAGAGTGAGTCCTTAATGACTGACCAGCATGGTAGACTTGAGTCCATTTGGAAACGGACGCAGGTTTTTCTGGACTGCCGGGCCACTGATATAAATTTGGTCGCTGTGCTCTCCATACTGCTTTTGCACATGCAGTGTGGTCTAGCATTTGCTGAGGTAGCAGTGTTGTGACCCGGTACTAGCCAACACACACACGCACACGCACACGCACACACACACACACACACACACACACACACACACACACACACACACACACACACACACACACACACACACACAGCTCCATTGAAAGAGCTGTGTACACTTGCAGCATTTGATGACATTTGCCTCTCATCTCATTCCTTTGATGTCTACAGCAGTGCAGACTTTCAGTCATTCACTCAGTCATTGTCCACCTCAGTTCTTCTTCACATTTTGTTATTCTGCGTCCACCCTTCTCCCCCCTCCTTTTGCATGTCCTTCTCATTGCACCTCTCTGTATCTGTCCCCTCTCCCAAAGGTGCTGAAAGGCCACGATGACCATGTGATCACCTGCCTCCAATTCTGTGGCAACCGCATCGTCAGCGGCTCTGACGACAACACGCTCAAGGTCTGGTCGGCCGTCACAGGAAAGGTAAGAGTTAACTATCGTTCTAACTCCTGGGCGTCCGGGGTAGTGTAGCAGTAGATTCCCTGCCTACCAACACAGGGGTCGCAGGTTCGTGCCCCCGTGTTACCTCGGGCGTCCATACAGGCACGATTGGCTGTGTCTGCGGGTGAGAAGCCGGATTAAGGGTATGTGTCCTGGTCGCTGCACTAGCGCCTCCTCTGGTCGGTCGGGGCGCCTGTTCCCGAGCGGAACGGAACTGGTGTGAATATTGTGATCCTCCCACGTGCCTACGTCCTGCCAGCGAAGCTCCCCGCTGTCGGGTGAAAAGAAGCGGCTGGCAAACTGTGCGTGTGTCGGAGGAAGCGTGGTGCTAGTCTCGGCTCTCCCCAGATCGGCAGAGGGTGCAGCAGGCAGCGACCAGGGAAGCAGGGGGAAATTTGCCAAGTACAAATGGAGAGAAAATGGGGGCGAAATCAGGGGGGGAAAACTGTCTTTCTAACTCCTGCTTTCTCCCCTAGTCTTACTGGCTTAGTTTTTCCACTGCGTCTTTGGCATTATTGTTTAGTCAGATGTTAATAGACTGTAGGCATGCTATCCAGTTTCTAAGAGGTTCATTAAACTTCATGAATTTTTCAGACTTATTGATCAGGAATTGGAGGAGTTGTCTCGATTATTGCATACTGTACTCCGCCCGTAGTCAGTTTGTAATAAATAATACATTCAAGGATAGTTACAGGACCTGCTGCCTCCCAGCGCCTCACTGTTCACTCGTGTGACACCTCCCTGACCTGATGGTTATTGATTGCGGACATTAGCTCTGCCACATAAAGCCATCCTGGCAAGACTCCATTTTGTCCTCCGTTCTTTTCCCCGCTACATTTAGCCATTCCGCAGAGCCGTGAGTTGCTACACAGCGCAGGTCCGCGAGCACCGTTAGTATTCATAGCTGAGGGGTGATGCTGTGACACAAAGCTTGTGCTGCGGCTACACTAGAAAGTAAGGTGTTAGTTGTAGTGTGGTGTTCAAAAAAGGTTCGCAGATCCGAATAAATCACCATGTTTTCCATGTCCCTGTGTTCATTTTCACTGGAGGAGTCCTTATAGAAATTCTTGGGGATACAGGCCGTGCACATTTCTCCTTTCCACTCTTGCAGATGTGATCATCACGCTACTTCATTTGGCAAAAATATGGTAAAACTAGGTTGAAAGAAAAGCCCTGGGAGAAATTGAACGTGTGCATGGTCACACCGCACTTAAGTTTCTCTTTCTGTTGGACACCATAGACCAGGAAAACATGAGCCTCCTTTCCATCGGTGCAAAGGCTCCCTCTTCGAGATAGTGACCTTGGCGTCCAGCCAAGCAGTGATTACACGCATATCAGTCACGGCGTTTGCTGATCTGAACACATCGCGCCAAGGTCATCTGATAGGCACGGGCCATAGATTGGCTCTCCTTCACGGTGCGGCCTCATATCTGGATGACAAGTCGTTGAGTTACAGCTGCAGTGGCTCCATATTGGGTGGTGTAGGTCAGAACATCTGTGATGAGTCACACCACCAGCAGGCTGAGCTGCTGTTTCTTCCACCACCCCGTGTTCAGCCGGGCGTCACGGTCACACACTGCATGTGCTATGCATTGCTTTTGCAGTGCCAAATCTGCCATAGAATGTGTGTTTATGAATAGTTGACGTCATGAGTGGAAGAAGAGATTCATTCAGCTTCTGTGTGGGAGGGGGCTGTGTTCAGAGCACACCACACCGTGGATATCTTCTGTGTGGGGGGGCTGTGTTCAGAGCACACCACACTGTGGATATCTTCTGTGTGGGGGGGCTGTGTTCAGAGCACACCACATATCTTCTGTGTGGGGGGGGGGGGCTGTGTTCAGAGCACACCACACTGTGGATATCTTCTGTGTGGGGGGGGCTGTGTTCAGAGCACACCACACTGTGGATATCTTCTGTGTGGGGGGGGCTGTGTTCAGAGCACACCACACTGTGGATATCTTCTGTGTGGGGGGGGCTGTGTTCAGAGCACACCACACTGTGGATATCTTCTGTGTGGGGGGGCTGTGTTCAGAGCACACCACATTGTGGATATCTTCTGTGTGTGTGTGTGGGGGGGGGGGGGGGGGGCTGTGTTCAGAGCACACCACACTGTGGATATCTTCTGTGTGGGGGGGGGGCTGTGTTCAGAGCACACCACACTGGATATCTTCTGTGTGTGGGGGGCTGTGTTCAGAGCACACCACACCGTGGATATCTTCTGTGTGGGGGGGCTGTGTTCAGAGCACACCACACTGTGGATATCTTCTGTGTGTGGGCTGTGTTCAGAGCACACCACGCTGTGGATATCTTCTGTGTGTGTGGGGGGGCTGTGTTCAGAACACACCATGCTGTGAACATCTTCTATGTGTGGGGGGGCTGTGTTCAGAGCACACCACACCGGATATCGACAGGCCTTTACAGAGACCCTCAGTGATGGCTAGGCGTAACACAGCTGGTGACAGCCCCCTTTCTACACACATGTGCATATCTTGAATTGGATTGAATTGAATTGAATGGACATATCTTTTCCTCTTCTCGTTGTATTGTAAATAGCCAAGATGTTTGCAAAAATATCTCCACCATAGTGTTCCTTTTTGACCTTGGTGTGTCTGTCTGTTACCTCTCAGCATTCCACTCCAAGGTCCAGCTTAAGCAGAGTAAACCCCCGTCCTCACTGAGAGCTCAGCGCAGCCATTTCCTCCCAGCTCCAACCAGCCAGTGCCTGAATTGAAGGGCTTACTCACAAATGGATCAATAAGAGATATCAAGATAATCATCATCAGAGTTGAGGAACACTCATTTCAGTCTCCAAAGTGCCACCTTTAAATTTGTTGGAGCTACCTGAAGTTTTCCTTCAACACCTACAAAGGTCTGAACATTTTGGCTGCTTGGATTTGGGTCATTTTTCAGTGATTCAGTCATGAGTGGGGAGAAGATTATACATTACTAGGGCAAATTGGCTCACAGTCTGTCTTTTTCTCCAGCTCACACACTCAGAGATCAGCAGTAAATGTTGTCCTTCTCTTTAGAGGAACGATCTGAAATGCTGTTCTGCCTGCCTGCACTGTAGGTAGAAGAATTAAATGGATATGATGTGAAGGCAGAGTGGTCACAGAGTAGGCCGATTGTGCCAAAGGATGGGGAGGAGTAGCACACTTGTTCTAGGCCACATGTGCTCTCCTCCCTCAGAAACCCTGTGTTCAGCCACCTCTATTTACAGCCTTCACAAACGTTGTCCCGTGTTGGGACAAAGTAGACTGAATCAGTGTGGCGATGTTCTCTCTCACATTATCCTCCCTCCACCCAACGTGAGCATCCCTAAATAGTGCTAAAATATTGACGCTAACGGGAACATAACAGATGTTTGTATGAAATGTTTTATGAATCTTTCCAATTTGCATATTTCAGTCCAAGAGGATTTTCTTTTTATAGCTCTGAGAACATGTCTGGGTTTTTAGGCCCGTTTACATTGGCGCGGCTCGCATTTTGTTCATTTTCACCCAGCATTTCTCAGTTAGTTTTAAGTTATTCACGATCAGCACTAGACTACATTCTCGCAAAAAGGTTCAGTAAACACTAAGACGCGGTTCTTGTTTTTCTCTTTGCATTACCAGACAGTTACCTTTACTCGCTTATTACTTTGTTATAGGAAAGTATAATTAATTACACCCTTGCTCTGAGGCAATCTGAAAAGTGATGGATTGTATGGGCACGGGATTTGTAAATGCTGTGCTCAGCTACTAAAGAACTGAGCTGTTCCTTGGCAGTGGTGTTCAGCTTATTACATTAGAGATTGAACAAACCCTGAAAAGTTTGAAATGAAAGTGACACGAGAGAGAGCATCCGTGGAAGCTCGCTCGCACAGTTCAGGTTGGTGGATTGGAGGAATTCTATAGGGCCTGTTTGCCTGCTGCAGCAGCTGCTACTTAGCAAATAGTTTGCGGCACTCGCACTGTCTTTACCTGGTGGACCTTTGTCTTTGCATGTCCTCCAGCTTCTGTGAAAGATGACGCACACACACACACACACACACACACCTCATTGCTTCAAAGGCAGCTGCCTGCTGCTTAACGGAGCAGCACACGTCCTTGGTGCTGCCAGTCAACAGTCTCAGCTTGTCAGGCAGATCGGAGGTGGCAGGATGGTGGACTCCTGCTATCACATCCGGGGAAGGGCGTCCTCGGGCCAGATGCTCTAGCTGCATGGATACCCAGCAGCAGCTCACCTTCTCCTCATTGTGGTTAATGGTATCAATAGGAACCTCCAGAGATTAGAGATTGCTTATGGTACACTGCACAGACTGCACATCCCTGAAGAACGGTCTTCAACGCAGGTGCTGGTCCAAACAAAAACGGCAGTAGAAGAAAAGAGACTGTCGCTCCCGTTTAAGCTCATTTATTTAACCCGTGACGTTTCGAGCTCACGCTCTTCTGCGCAGACTCTTTTCTTGTAACAGACTGAGAATATTGACCGTCTGATCAGACATTGGGAAATTAAGCTTGCGTATTGCACTGTTGATTGTTATATTACATTGATGAATGCTGAATATCATTTGTACGTGTGGGTGCATGTGCCAGCACTTGTGTTTAGATCTTCGCCCACTAGAGATCCCGTTATTGTCTTTGCGTACCAATCCCCTTTTAAGGCGAAGTGGATGATGTCAGTGCAGGGAAGCTATCTGCCTATAATATGACCTGGCATCAGCATGTCCGTGTACTCGCATCAAAGCACTAGTACGAGGAGTGCACAGGTCATATTAGATCAAAGCACGAGTACGAGGAGTGCACAGGTCATATTAGATCAAAGCACTAGTACGAGGAGTGCACAGGTCATATTAGATCAAAGCACTAGTACGAGGAGTGCACAGGTCATATTAGATCAAAGCACTAGTACGAGGAGTGCACAGGTCATATTAGATCAAAGCACTAGTACGAGGAGTGCACAGGTCATATTAGATCAAAGCACTAGTACGAGGAGTGCACAGGTCATATTAGATCAAAGCACTAGTACGAGGAGTGCACAGGTCATATTAGATCAAAGCACTAGTACGAGGAGTGCACAGGTCATATTAGATCAAAGCACTAGTACGAGGAGTGCACAGGTCATATTAGATCAAAGCACTAGTACGAGGAGTGCACAGGTCATATTAGATCAAAGCACTAGTACGAGGAGTGCACAGGTCATATTAGATCAAAGCACTAGTACGAGGAGTGCACAGGTCATATTAGATCAAAGCACTAGTACGAGGAGTGCACAGGTCATATTAGATCAAAGCACTAGTACGAGGAGTGCACAGGTCATATTAGATCAAAGCACTAGTACAAGGAGTGCACAGGTCATATTAGATCAAAGCACTAGTATGAGGAGTGCACAGGTCATATTAGATCAAAGCACTAGTACAAGGAATGCACAGGTCATATTAGATCAAAGCACTAGTACAAGGAATGCACAGGTCATATTAGATCAAAGCACTAGTATGAGGAGTGCACAGGTCATATTAGATCAAAGCACTAGTACAAGGAATGCACAGGTCATATTAGATCAAAGCACTAGTACAAGGAATGCACAGGTCATATTAGATAAAAGCACTAGTACAAGGAATGCACAGGTCATATTAGATCAAAGCACTAGTACAAGGAATGCACAGGTCATTTTAGATCAAAGCACTAGTACGAGGAGTGCACAGGTCATATTAGATCAAAGCACTAGTACGAGGAGTGCACAGGTCATATTAGATCAAAGCACTAGTACGAGGAGTGCACAGGTCATATTAGATCAAAGCACTAGTACGAGGAGTGCACAGGTCATATTAGATCAAAGCACTAGTACGAGGAGTGCACAGGTCATATTAGATCAAAGCACTAGTACAAGGAGTGCACAGGTCATGATATTAGTCGGTGGGGGAAAGGGCAAACTGTTCTGTCATTGGCTGCTAACTCTCACAGTGCTATGAATGCCTCTGGTCTTATCTAATTCAATTTCTCTCTTATTCCACCGTGAGATATGCAACTCAATTACATGCAGAGACCTCAGTTTCTAACTGGATTACAGAAAAAAGCATAGTAAGAGAAACACTTTGACCTGAGGCATCCTGGTGGCTTAGTTGGCTGAGGTGCATACTGTGTTACCCACACTACAAGATCTCATGTTCAAATATGGCCTAGGAACCTCTCTGCTGTCAAACCTCCAGTACTGTCAAACTGACAAATACATCCCAAATATGTTTAAAACCAGTGAGAGAAATGCTGCCCCATGAATAGTTCCTTAAGCGCGTCGAATGTAGATTGGACTGTAGCCTGCATCGTCAAAGCTCTGAGAGTCATCAAAAATTGTGTCCTGACTATTGATATCTAAGTAGCTGGCTTGTAATTATCCAATTTCTAATCATACAGTTTGTCTATAATTATGTAATGACTTGACATTTCCTGTTTTTTTTTTCTGTGTATTTTTCCTGGTAAGGCCAGAGAATTTTTATTTTTTTATTTATTTTTTGGTCTAGAGCTGGAGCATGGTTAATATAGCAGGATATGTTCCCACCCACCATTTTAAATTATATCCTTAAATAAATAGAGAGTCAGTGCAATCAAAATAAAACACATTCTAACAAACCCTGATGTAAAAAAAAAAAAAAAAAAAGTCCTTCACAGGTTCATGAAAAGAATGCTAATGGTCTTTTAGTGCCAAGGACTGCATTATTTTATATTTGTTCTGCAGACAGATAAAGGCTGCTAAGCCCTTCATTTCAGATATGCTCTCCTCCCACGCACTTACTGGGAGTAGGCTCTAATCACACACTGTGGTTCCATTCTTGGAACACCAACCACTGGCTTCGTTTCACTGGAAAAAATCTTGCATCCTAAGAACATGATTACAACATGCTGCAGGTCTGCATCCTAAGAACATGATTACAACATGCTGCAGGTCTGCATCCTAAGAACATGATTACAACATGCTGCAGGTCTGCATCCTAAGAACATGATTATAACATGCTGCAGGTCTGCATCCTAAGAGCATGATTACAACATGCTGCAGGTCTGCATCCTAAGAACATGATTACAACATGCTGCAGGTCTTCATCCTAAGAACATGATTACAACATGCTGCAGGTCTGCATCCTAAGAACATGATTACAACATGCTGCAGGTCTGCATCCTAAGAACATGATTACAACAGTAAGTTGTGGGCAATGTGCCGCAAATATGAGGATGAATATGAATGAGGATGCATGTTTGTCATAAATAATGGGAATATATTATGATAATCCACCATCAGTCGACTTAGGATCACAAATTGACCATGCATGGTGCCGTATCTTGAGACTAATTCCCTGATGTTATGCTAGCCGCCATACCACCTCGTCTTCACTACTGTAACGAAGCTGTGAGAAGGGAGCAGCATGATAGAACAAGAGGCACGTTAACGCTGTAGTGAGGTTGACAGTGAGGTCACGTCACATGGGCCCACAGCTAATGAAGTGATTCTCTTTATCACAGGGTGAGGGGAGAGGGGCGGGGCTCTAGCTCCATCTTCCTTATTCAGCGCCTGCAATAAAAAGCTCTTGGCCCTGCTCTGTCTCTGCCTGCTCAACGGCTTATCAGCTGCAGTCGGGGGGTCACATGTCGTACACCGCAGCCACACGCGCCATCTCCAACCTGACATTACCGGGCGTCGGCGGCCGCTTTCCCCAGCCTGCTCCGCCTCTCTCTCTCTGAAGCATCTGAAGTGAACGCGTTTAGGGTACTTAAATCGAGGTACAAACGAGATCAACTGCGGAAGCGCAAATTCAATTGATCAGAAAAGATTTCCATAAGTGTCGTAATCAATAGCTAATCTACCATGCCTAATGAGGAGGAATGGGTCCTGCTTCTTTATTGAAGGCGGTTGTCCGCCCCCCCTCTGCAAAACGAATGAAAGGACCTCTGTTCTTCTATGGATAAGTAAAAGCAATTATAAAAGCCAGAGAAAGGTCAGAAAGATATTTTGTCTGCTCGTACAGCAGCAGATGGTATGGATGGACTCGGTACTCTTTCCCCCCCAAGGTCACAGCAATTTCACATCTTTTTTTCCTCAAATGTGAATGTGGGGGGGGTACGTCATAGAGTAAGACCTCTGAAGGACGTTTTTCTTTTTTCCTTGGCTCAATTTTTAGAGGTATGAATGAAATGTGTTCAAAACCAGTGACATAGTCTTCCTGCTTGTCCTGATTGCAGTGTCTGCGGACGTTGGTGGGCCACACGGGGGGCGTGTGGTCATCCCAGATGCGGGACAACATTATCATCAGCGGCTCCACTGACCGCACCCTCAAGGTCTGGAACGCAGAGACCGGAGAATGTATCCACACCCTCTACGGGCATACCTCAACAGTGCGCTGCATGCACCTGCACGAGAAAAGGTATGGAGCAGAGCTTATCACACTTGTTATTAACTGTGTAGTATTCAATGTGCCACGTTGTTTCTGACATGATGCAATACTAGTTGATACTATCCGCTGGATATGTGCACCAGGCTTCTTAGTAGGGCTTAACGATATTGACCCCCCCAAAAAAAAATCTAATTAAGATTGTTTGCCAAAATTTTGAAATTGAGATTTATGTTTTTCTTCTTGTCATTAGTTTTATTAGAACGTTAAAATTGTTTGGAGACCATTTTAAACACCTTTTTATTTCATTCAAAGAAAATAGAAGTCGGTGTGGATGCTTACTGAATTTGAGTATGATGAAAGGTTTTCACCCAAAAAATCCCTAGAACACAAAAATAGCTTGTTTAGAAATCCCATTTGGACCAAATTGCAGAAGTTCGTGCACCCCCACCACCACCCCACAGGTCTACTATTAGGTCTACTACTGTTAGATGAGCTAACTAGTACTGCTACCAATCATTTTGAGCCACAACAGTGGGTTGATCAAAGAGTTTACATGCAAGAATTTCTCCTCCTCCTCCTCCTCCTCCTCCTCCTCCTTCTCCTTCTTCTTCCCTAAGCTGTATTATTGTTAGACTCATAACGCCTGACTTTACAGTGACCCTAGCACCAGAAAGAGCAGCCCTGCAACGACAGGATCTGTTATGAAGTGTGTGTATGGCCTCATGGTGACTGAATAGACCCTGTGAGCCAGACCTCAGTGAAGCGCTGCTCACTCATTCACTCAGTGCCTCACTCTGGAGACTCTAGTGCTCTTTTCGCCTGAGGGCCCACCAACGTTTTGTGTAGCATTGGATTACTCACTGAGCGGAAACACTGCGAGCTACAGGCTGATGGTCAACATGTTGGAGATTTGCAACTATGTAGCGCTGCCAGGGACATAAATAAAGAGTATGATCTGTTTTTTTTGGTTTGTTTTTTTGGTGAAGTACAGATATACGACTTTCTTTTTTCCATTCTGGTTGAAGACATTGCTCGAGGGGCACAGGTTATTAAGTAAAAGCGGTGTGTTTTCCGGAGTGCGTTTGTACATGCAAGTACAAACATGACTGTCAAAAGTCAAAGCGAGTAGGCAACAAATCCAGCTGCCTCATTATTCTTCCACTGCAGCTGTCATGGTGTGACTGAGAGGTAGAGCAGCTGTCATGGTGTGACTGAGAGGTAGAGCAGCTGTCATGGTGTGACTGAGAGGTAGATCAGCTGTCATGGTGTGACTGAGAGGTAGAGCAGCTGTCATGGTGTGACTGAGAGGTAGAGCAGCTGTCATGCTGTGACTGAGAGGTAGAGCAGCTGTCATGCTGTGACTGAGAGGTAGATCAGCTGTCATGGTGTGACTGAGAGGTAGAGCAGCTGTCATGGTGTGACTGAGAGGTAGAGCAGCTGTCATGGTGTGACTGAGAGGTAGAGCAGCTGGCATGTTGTGACTGAGAGGTAGAGCAGCTGTCATGGTGTGACAGAGGTAGAGCAGCTGTCATGGTGTGACTGAGAGGTAGAGCAGCTGTCATGCTGTGACTGAGAGGTAGAGCAGCTGTCATGCTGTGACTGAGAGGTAGAGCAGCTGTCATGGTGTGACTGAGAGGTAGAGCAGCTGTCATGGTGTGACTGAGAGGTAGAGCAGCTGTCATGCTGTGACTGAGAGGTAGAGCAGCTGTCATGGTGTGACTGAGAGGTAGAGCAGCTGTCATGCTGTGACTGAGAGGTAGATCAGCTGTCATGGTGTGACTGAGAGGTAGAGCAGCTGTCATGGTGTGACTGAGAGGTAGAGCAGCTGTCATGTTGTGACTGAGAGGTAGATCAGCTGTCATGTTGTGACTGAGAGGTAGAGCAGCTGTCATGTTGTGACTGAGAGGTAGAGCAGCTGTCATGTGACAGAGGTAGAGCAGCTGTCATGGTGTGACTGAGAGGTAGAGCAGCTGTCATGGTGTGACTGAGAGGTAGAGCAGCTGTCATGCTGTGACTGAGAGGTAGATCAGCTGTCATGATGTGACTGAGAGGTAGAGCAGCTGTCATGGTGTGACTGAGAGGTAGAGCAGCTGTCATGGTGTGACTGAGAGGTAGATCAGCTGTCATGTGACTGAGAGGTAGAGCAGCTGTCATGATGTGACTGAGAGGTAGAGCAGCTGTCATGTGTGACTGAGAGGTAGAGCAGCTGTCATGTGTGACTGAGAGGTAGAGCAGCTGTCATGGTGTGACTGAGAGGTGGAGCAGCTGTCATGTTGTGACTGAGAGGTAGAGCAGCTGTCATGGTGATGGTGTGACTGAGAGGTAGAGCAGTTGTCATGGTGATGGTGTGACTGAGAGGTAGAGCAGCTGTCATGGTGACTGAGAGGTAGAGCAGCTGTCATGTGTGACTGAGAGGTAGAGCAGCTGTCATGGTGATGGTGTGACTGAGAGGTAGAGCAGCTGTCATGGTGACTGAGAGGTAGAGCAGCTGTCATGTGTGACTGAGAGGTAGGCAGACTATTGAATATACTCTTGTGAAATGGATGACTGGAGGGAGACATTCCTTCCATGGGAAGTAACGCATAGCTCAACATAAACGGTCCTATTGAATTCTGTCACAACCATTAGAGCTTTCTGCCACAGTAAATATAATAATTAGTGTCAAATGTCACACCCAGCATCATACAGTAACACCAAACCATCAGACATTGACTATGTTTACATGGACTTCAATATTCCAATATTAACCTGATTAAGACAATACTCTGAATAAGAAACTGCTATGTAAACTGCATTTAGTATTTCGATCTTATCGTCGCATTATTGAAGTGCATTGTGTGCATTAATCGCACTTTAACGTCCTGTTTTTGCAGCATCTTGTGACACGTACAGCGGTCAAACTGCTTGACGATGCGTGCTCTAGCTTCCAGCGAGTATTGCGAAACTTGTTTAGAAAAGAAAAGATGGCTGCCACCGGTAAAAAAGAAGTCCCAACATTTTGTCCCCAACACAGTAGAAACATGATGGAAAGGTTTTCAGGTTAAAGTTCAGAGGGAAACTCATAGGCACGTCATGTGGGGGTGCGTCTTCAGTCATTAATTGGACTATGCTCTGTAGCATGTAAACAGGAATATGAATGGAATAACTCATGTCAACACCTTAATGGAGATACTGTCTTATTTAGCGTGTATGTTCAAACCCGGTGCTGTTCCACTGCAGGAATAGAGGTACCTGACCCGCTGTCTGTGTGTCTGTGCGCGTCTGTCTCAGGGTGGTCAGTGGCTCCCGGGACGCCACCCTGCGCGTGTGGGACATCGAGACGGGCCAGTGTTTACACGTCCTCATGGGCCACGTGGCCGCGGTGCGCTGTGTGCAGTACGACGGGCGACGGGTGGTCAGCGGCGCCTATGACTTCATGGTCAAAGTCTGGGACCCCGAGACGGAGACCTGCCTCCACACACTGCAGGGCCACACCAACAGAGTCTACTCATTACAGGTGGGTGGTTTCATACACACGCATCCAGTCGTTTAGCAAGTGTCTCTGTAGCCAAGACAAGGAAGCTGGAGTAGATTTGATTAATGAGATCTGAATCTCATTCATCTGAATTCTCCACACTGCACTGCACTCCATTGGTTTACAATAGTTTTGTAGATAGAACTATTGTATTGTGTAAATGGTACAGTATAGAGACAGTCCGCATGTCTGGGAACGCCCCCAAAATGTTAAACGGCTGGCGCGCGAGTGGGGTAAAACCGCCCATATATCTCATGGGCTGACTCGGTGCTGCGGCTCTAAACTACATGTTTGGGGGTTCTAGAGCAGAACACAAGACGTCTGATCAGATGTGCGTTTACTGCGGTGGTTAAATCCCCGATCGTGTCTGCCTGGGCGGGGCTATCAGCTCAATTCTAACCTTGCTGAATGGATAGAACGGGGGTTTTTACCCCACCCTGACCACGCCCCCAGCCAGGCTGAGCCAGCTAAACCAGCGTCTGTGACGAGACGTGGCCTCAACCTATAGTGACTTGTCATTGCTTCTTTATTTGAGGTGTTGTACAGTATGTTTCTATACCTGCCTGCAAATCAATTCCCTTGGGATTAACTAAAGAACTGAACTATTTACAGTCTTCATTAACATGTACAACAGGGGTCTCATTTCTGCACAGCATAATGTGACCATGAATCTCAGAAAGTGATACTCATTGGATAGGAGCAGCTATTCATAAAGCATTCACACTTTGTGGCTTGAAATGCCACCTGTTCTACTAAGCCTGTTGCCTTGCCAACCTGGCGGGCGAAAAGCCATAAACAAGTCAATCTATATTTATTGCACTAAGGTGTTTTGTCTTTTTTTTTTTTTCACCCATGTTTTTATACCGTTCAGTATTTTAGATTGCGTCCCGTGTTTTAAAACCCAAGTGTGAAGAAATGAATGAATTCCTCTGTCCTCTACGTTGTCCCCTTCCTGTCCCCTGTCCTGTGTGATGACAGTGCACTTTAGCTGCTGCCATCACCCTCAGAGTGGGTGGAGCCTATCACCCTCAGAGTGGGTGGAGCCTATATTTACTGCACAGATAGATGGGTTCTTCAGTATTGCATTGTTAGGCGTTTCAAGTATTGGTCGTCTAGTATTGGACGTAGTGGATATGGAAAATGGTTGCACGGGTCAATAAAATGCATTACTTCGAATGAGTTAAATCGAAAGCCTACGAATAGAAACAATATGATTCCATTTTGCTGTGTGGTATAGAAATGACAGCATTCATAGCATCCACGTTAAGGCCGAGATTTGCCATTTTCCTCAGCTGGCAACTTGCTTTACATCTGGTCAATAGAAATTAATTTCACCATCGTTCCATTTATGTAGAAACTGACTAGGCACCATCTAAAAGGAGAGTAGGGCTTTCACAGACTAGTCGAATATCAAAACCATCATCGTCGACTAATCGTTCATCTGTGGGTTTTAGGAATAAACAATATAAATAAATAAATTGAACATAGATTTGTTTGAACAATAATTTTCTACATCATGCCAGGTTAAATAAACAGAATTGAATGTATGTTGTTACTGCAGTCAAACAGTCGGTATCTCCAGCTCATACATGTTGCTGGGCTTTAGCGGCTCATTTGTAAACAGCCTCTCGGAGCCAATCAGGACTCTGCTATTTCACATACCCGCAGGTCGGTCCCGCCTACATTAGTTAACCCTTTACTGGCAGTTTATGAGACATTTGCGATGAGAATGGAATTGATCATTTTTATTTATCTTTATTTATTTATCTCCCGTGACTTGTTGACTAGTCAACTACCTTTTGGGAGTAGTCGATGACTACTGAAAATGCAGTAGTCGTGAATGCCCCAGTGGAGGGTAAAGGCTGAACTGGTTCTCCTCTCTGCCTTCCAGTTTGACGGGATTCACGTGGTCAGCGGCTCGTTGGACACGTCTATAAGGGTCTGGGACGTGGAGACGGGCAACTGCATCCACACGCTGACCGGCCACCAGTCGCTCACCAGCGGCATGGAGCTCAAGGACAACATCCTGGTCTCAGGCAACGCTGACTCCACCGTCAAGATCTGGGACATCAAGACGGGCCAGTGCCTGCAGACACTGCAAGGTGAGTCCACCAACGCAGAAACCCTCTGACGTATGTCCTGTTGGAAATCTCTCCAAAATAGAATGAGAGTAAATAAAACAAAATGTCACCAAAGAAAGCGCACAGTTAGCCTGAGACCGGTCCCCGGCTAGAATGTCTTAATGATCCACTTGGCTGTGCGTGTCAATGGGGCAAACACCTTGTGGGCCCGCTAGTCCAGATAGTCTCATTTTCTTTGTCTGCTGTTTAAATAGTTTTACCTCCCAATTAGTGGGACCGGTGCCTCACAGGAAGGTTGCAATTTCTTCTGAATAGCAAAAAAAACATTAGCAAACGACAACCCTGCATTCTGGTTGTACAGTCACAACACACACCCCATACACCCCATGTAACAAAGGGACGCCCCCAGTGAGAGCATGAAGAAAGAGAGAGCGGGAGGCGGGGCATGAAAAGGGAGGGGTCAGATTCAGAGGGGGCGTGACTAGGGGGTATGTCTTGTACACAGAGAAGGGATGAGGGTTGGAACATTTTGTAGGCCACATAATTAGGTCAGTGGGCAATTTCTTCCAGTCATTAGTGTGTTTTGATAAGACAATAGGCCGACAACAAGGGCACTCACTGTCAGCCGAGGTACTGGCAGAGGATAGGTAATGACAGCAGGCTGCTTTGTTGTGGAACTGTAGAGCGGGGGGCAGCGAGGGAGATGTTGCGGAGATGTTGGGGGGTTGGTGCAGGAACAGTGTTATGTGTTTGTGTAAATGCATAGCCTTTGAACCAACCAGAGAGAAAAGGCAAATACATTCAAGCTTGTTTGAACACTGATGTTAAGATTGAAGAAGAACAAAAAGCCAACTTTTCTCCGCCAATGGGTTGTGAAAGTGGAATGAAATTATAAATGTCAGAATAAAATGGCTGCTGTAGCACCCTTGGTGAAAGCGGTTTGTCTGTCGCCACTTGATTCTGCGCTTGTTTATATTTGCCTCGCACTAATTGATTTAATTAAGGTATCATTTTCACGTCCCAAGGGAAATCTTTAGTCGCTGCACACACATACAGTTACAATAAAGGCGTTTCAATGACGGTAGGAGCAGCCGTCATCTCCCCTGCCAGTTGTCAGCACGCACGCATCAAAACGCCAATGCACTTGCACTGTGCCAGATGTGGGTCTACCAAAGCCAGTGTGACACTGATAGGCCTTCGACCAGGCGTCGTGTTGCTGCCCATCATGAGCTTACCTGTAGCAGGCAAGCCGTATTGAACAGCTAACGGCTCCACAACTACACCTCTCACAACTACACCTCTCACAACTACACCTCTCACAACTACACCCCTCACAACTACACCTCTCACAAACTACACCTCTCACAACTACACCTCTCACAAACTACACCTCTCACAACTACACCTCTCACAACTACACCTCTCACAACTACACCTCTCACAACTACACCTCTCACAACTACACCTCTCACAAACTACACCTCTCACAACTACACCTCTCACAACTACACCTCTCACAACTACACCTCTCACAGCTACACCTCTCACAACTACACCTCTCACAACTACACCTCTCACAGCTACACCTCTCACAACTACACCTCTCACAACTACACCTCTCACAACTACACCTCTCACAACTACACCTCTCACAGCTACACCTCTCACAGCTACACCTCTCACAACTACACCTCTCACAACTACACCTCTCACAACTACACCTCTCACAACTACACCTCTCACAGCTACACCTCTCACAACTACACCTCTCACAACTACACCTCTCACAACTACACCTCTCACAACTACACCTCTCACAACTACACCTCTCACAACGACACACCTCTCACAACTACACCTCTCACAACTACACCTCTCACAACTACACCTCTCACAACTACACCTCTCACAACGACACACCTCTCACAACGACACACCTCTCACAACTACACCTCTCACAAACTACACCTCTCACAAACTACACCTCTCACAACTACACCTCTCACAGCTACACCTCTCACAACTACACCTCTCACAAACTACACCTCTCACAACTACACCTCTCACAACTACACCTCTCACAACTACACCTCTCTCACAAACTACACCTCTCACAAACTACACCTCTCACAACTACACCTCTCTCACAACTACACCTCTCTCACAAACTACACCTCTCACAAACTACACCTCTCACAACTACACCTCCCACAACTACACCTCTCACAACTACACCTCTCACAAACTCACAGCTGTTTCTCTTTCTGCTTTGGACTCTATGTAGCAGGTTCTTCCTGCCACTACTCCTGCCATGGCCTCATGTTCTCATTCCACTGACCTCCCCTCTTTCTCTGTGCACCTCCAGGTCCCCACAAGCACCAGAGCGCCGTGACGTGCCTGCAATTCAACAAGAACTTTGTCATCACCAGCTCGGACGACGGCACAGTCAAACTGTGGGACCTGAAGACGGGCGAGTTCATCCGCAACCTGGTGACTCTGGAGAGCGGCGGCAGCGGCGGCGTGGTGTGGCGCATCCGGGCCTCCAACACCAAGCTGGTGTGCGCGGTGGGCAGCCGCAACGGCACCGAGGAGACCAAGCTGCTGGTGCTGGACTTTGACGTGGACATGAAGTGAGAAGGTGGAGGGGGACGAGAGAGTGCGAGGGAATGGCAGGCGAGGCGCCGAGAAACCAGAGGAACTCTTCTCACCCAAACACTCACAAGAGCTCCTTTCGCTAAATACCTACAACAACAACAACCACCACCACCACTACCAATGGGCTTGTCCTGTCCTCTACCATCAGTATCTTCCCCGTCCCCTTTGGGCAAATGTTACTGACAAAGCCACAGACCCACACATCTGTCCGGCCCCTGCTTTTGACCCCTGCCACCCCGTACGAGGTGGAGTCACATGGGGGGTCGGGCTGGATACTGGGGGGGGATGGAGGGCGAGGGGGGGTGACTGCGTCTGCCCGTCGATACGCTGGGAGAAGGAAGAGGAGGAGGAGGGGAAGCACCGACCTGTCCACAAAAGAGAAGAGCAAACTCTTTTGAAGTGACTCTCCACCCGTGCAGTTAGACGGCAGCTTCGCACAGAGACTTGTTTGCTCAAGCCTGACAGTCCGATGTTGAGATGTATAGAGATATATTATTTTTTAAACCCCCCCTCCCCTCCCCACCCGTGCACAGTACACACACTCATGGCCAACTGTTAAATGGCGGACGTTGACCATAGTACATACGGTAGTACGCAAGGAAAATATTGAAGCGGGGGGGGGGGGGGGACATTATATGAGGAAAGTGGAGAGATTTTAAAGGTGAGTTTCCACACACACAGTTTTACCTAGTCAAAGAGCTGCTTGATGTAGAGAGGAGAACTTGGGGAAAGACGATTGGCTTCCAACCCGGGAGGCTTCAGCCTATAATCAGGCTCTATTCTTGTCACTCCAGTTGCGTTCTTTTTGTTCTTATGGGTTTTCTGTCCTTTTGATTTCTTCACAATGTCACAAACACAACTGTGAATTTCAATTCCTTTTATCATAAGGAAGGGGTTCCGTTTTTGTTCTTTTTTGTTGTTCTTCTCACCGTTGCCAACGGCAACAAATCCCAGTATTAGAACCTGCTCTGTTTAGGTTTGCTGTCATCATTATCACTTTTTTCTTTTTTCTCGTCTTCTCGTTTGAGGTTGTTTGTTGTTCCTTTCTACTTTCTACATAACTGGGTTTAGAGCACTGCCTCCTCACGAACCTAAAATGCTGTCCAGAGTTTGTCAGAGTGTGGTTGGGATGGCTCCTGGCTGCCGGTGCTGTGATGAGAGGAAGTCAACCTTCTTTGCTCTAAGCACTGTGGAATATTGCCCCCCCCCCCGGCCCCCCCTCCCCAGTACTGTTTTCTCCAGTGGCCAAACTGTATTTATGCTGCTAGATGAATGGGAAAGAGAAAAACAAGGCGATGGAACTTTGACTTGCTGTGACGTTTTAGTCCCAGACCAAATTCCAAATTGAACTCGACAAGTTTGGACTTTTTAAAAGACACACAGAAAAAAAACATGACATGACAAAAAACAAAAGGTAACATCCGACGTTTTTTCTTCTTTTGGTTTGTTTTTGCCACTGAAACTTGAGCCAAACGTGCCTCTGCGAGGCTGAGAGAGAGGAGGGAGTGTGTCCCACAGATACTGAGGGGTTTGCCTGCAGAGAGGAGAGCGAGGGGATGTACACTGTTGGTGTGTGTGTGTGTGTGTGCGTGCGTGCATGAGTGAGTGCGTTGTGTGTGTTAGCGTGTCAATGGGCAAATTGTAAACACATTCCTTGGGACAAAGCTCGTTCAGCCTGTTCTTTGGGGAAATGTACAAAAGCTGTGTGGACTGGCAAAGAAAAAAAAAAGGAAAAACTAGCAAATGTATTGAATTTAACAAGTGAATGAAAGAACTGTCCGTATCCACGTGTGATCGTTGTTCCATTCAAAGATGTCTGAAGCAACAGTGGACACACCGTCACAAGCATAAACTGACAGGTAGACTGCCAGGAGTCTTAGTGTTATGAGTATTAACGTGTGTTGCAGTTGAAATCCCTGGGGCAGCTGCTCTCGGTGGTAGCGGTCTCATGGATTTGTGAATGGGAAAAATATCTACACAAAGGCAACAAAGTGAACAGAAACATTGTAGCCAAATGAATCGTCTCAATCTCCAAGAGTCACAACTCAAGCTGAACTGTGAAAGTGGTATAACACTGTATATTAAAAAAAAACAAAAAAACAATCTTGCTCTATCTCCTCTCTCGTTGTTTTCTCCCTCTGTTTAATTTATGGTCTGGTTTGAGAAATCGGATATGTTGCAGGTGTTTTATTTTTTCAGTTCATCATGTAAACTGCCTGGCAAAAAAGAAAACGGACAGAAAAAAACCTTAAAAGGGATTGTGTATTTGTTTGATTCACTTAGAATTTTTATTTTCTTATAACTTAAGTGCAATAAAATGTGGGTTTTTCTTTTTTCATTTCAAGCATTTCAGTTGTCTGTTTTTGTTACCTGTGTGAAGGCATCTTATATGTTCAATAAAGCTAATTATTTGGTTTATTACATCCACGAGAGACAATACTTTGAACATTTATCTCCCAGTGCAGGTTTTCCATGCGAGATTTAGCACAGCCACCCCAATGATGCACCTGTATATCCTACATATTGAACCAAAACCCTCACCGTTTGTCAGGTTTCAGTCGCTGCGTTGAACAGATGCATCTCTCTCCTCACCATCACATGACAATATCATTGGATCCAGTGTGAGCACAGTGGGATGCTATATTTTATGGCTCCTATTCGCAAAAGTATGCATTTTTAAAGTACTGTTGCAATTTAAGTGCTTTTTAAGCACGAAATGACAAACGTCTGAATCAATCCTTTGTGATCACTGGTATGAATCTGATTGTATGTAATTAAGTCTTATTTTACTGGAAAATTCAAATATTGTTAGCCTGAAAAATATGGCATACATGGTATTAATTTTTCCATTTTGACCAGCCCTTCATATAATAATGAGTTGTTTTTTAAGCTCTGGTGTCATTTATATAACTGCAGCCTGTAAACATGTGGCCATCATTCAGTGCACATATGTGGCATAAGAGCTATTACGGCCATTAGGGACTAATTTAATTATGACCGTCAGTTTGTGAAGTGCCAGTTATACTGGGACCTTTATCTGTCATGATCCTACTTCATACTGTGGGAGCGCTTGTTTCCACTCGCCGGCTGCTGCGCTCTGGATCCTCTCTGCCTGTTGCCTAGTGATAGCTCCTCTCACCCAGACACAGAACACTGTGCAGCACGCAATATAATGCTATTGTGAGGGAGCGCTGAAGGCTGGACATCCTTACATGAATGGATGGCGCATTGGGGAGTTTCCACTTTGGTTGGCAAGGCTACTCTCTGCGCCTGTTTGTTCCCATGCTGCACTCGTGTGTGTGTGTGTGTGTTGTGCAAGCAGTAGTTCTGTTTTTTCAGATGGTCATGGAAGAACGAGAGGAGGTGGTGGTGGTGGTGAATCGCATCATATTTTGTTGTAGCTGCAAGAGATGACTACAAATGAATGTTCGCGTTTTCATCAAATGGAAATACAAAGGTATCTCCTGGCAAAAAATAAAAAATACTCTGAACAGACTAGGGCTGGGCGATAATTCAAAATTATGGTTTATCATCTTTTAGTGGAAGCATAATTGTGTGACCATTATGGTGATTTGGGATATTGTGACACACTGCCGTTTAAATTGACAAGCACATTTTACTTACTTTACTTGACAAAATGAAGTATGATTTTTTTTAAGGAATATCATTTGAATATTTATATTTAATAGTCATCACACCTAAGCTTGTCATTCAGTTCAACTGGATTCTATGAAATGTTGCATACGTGAGTCATATAATAGTGATATACATCAATAGTGGGGGGGGCATTTTGTGATGATTATGACATTGATTTCAACCATATCGCCCACCCCTAGAACAGTCATTTTATTTTATTTTAATGTTTGGTCATTGGTCATGTTATGATAGAGAAGCAAACATATTTTCCTTGGTGGAATGAAGGCGTTAAAGGAACACTGCCCATTTTCAACCAGCTTTGTATCATTAGAACATCAGTAGTATATCAGAAAACTGTAAACTGTTTTGAAGTCTGTCATTTAATTTGACAGTTATTGAGTGTTAAAGTGTGGACCAGTGACATCACTGGTCCACACTAACTCAAATTAATAACTCATTAACTCAAATCAAATCTCAATAACTGTCAAACTAGATGAATGATGAATAGTTTGACAGTTATTGAGAGTTGATTTGAGTTAATGAGTTATTAATTTGAGTTAGTGTGGACCAGTGATGTCACTGGTCCACACTTTAACACTCAATAACTGTCAAATTAAATGACAGACTTCAAAACCGTTTACAGTTTTCTCATATACTACTGATGTTCTAATGATACAAAGCTGGTTGAAAATGGGCGGAGTGTTCCTTTAAGCATCCTAGGCTTGAGTGGCGCACTGCGCAGTCTACTGTATAGCAAACATACACAACTTGAGAATAAGACACTGATATATCTCCTCGGGCAGTCCTTTAATGAACTTAATTTTAGGAAGTGATGAATCATACCATTCCTTAGGGTTAGCAGTCATTTATCTAACTTACGCTTACTGCCTCCATTGCACTGACTGCAGCTCCTCTTGATGGATGTCCCCATTCCCGTTCACCTCTCAAACGAGCCACGTCTGCTGTTGCCCTCAGCACCAACTCCACCACTGGCAAACACACCGCAGACGAGGGAGATGGAAGGTGATAGAGCTGGACGATATGGTTGAGAATTTCAACCATGAAATCAATATCACGGTAGTCCTAAGGATTTTTCTCAATATAAATATATATCACGATATGGTTCATGTATGCAAAATCACATTGAATAATCAAGTGAATGTTCATCTCATTGGACCGAATGGTGATGTCAGGAGTGACAAAACGGAAATATTCAAATCATATTCCTAGCATACTTGATTTTACGAGTTTTCAAGTCCCAATTTGCTCCGCATAAATTTAGACGGCACAAATATTGAAATGTCTTCTTATCATAACCATTATGATTCCACTCAAAGACGATAAACGATGATGTTGAATTATCAGCCCTAGCAGGTGAGAGAGAAGAGGGGGATGCTGCTTCACCGGCGACGGAAATAGAATTTGGTGGGACCTTTGTTTAAGAGGTGGAGGATGAAGGGATTAATGTTGAAGGGTTTCGGATGGCAAGATAAGGGGGGGGGGGGGCGGGACTCCCACACCTCTCTCCATATCCCCACATCGCTCTGCTCAGTAATCCTGCCCTGCAGCTGGATGGCTCTTCTCATTGCCGGCACATTCTCAAAGGGCCGCGGCGTTAGTTAGCATAATCCTGTTAGCATTAGCGTTAGCATAATCCTGTTTTGCACCTTTGTTGTAGCCCGAGAACTGGTGACGGCCTAATGAGCATGACCTACTGTAGATGGACCATAAAGTTACAGTGTTGTCGTTCACTATTGGTCCATCCACACACACACACACACACACACAGGACAGAGGTTACATCTAAATGGCTTTGTTTCCTCTGGGAGCCGAAGTCGCTGTTGGCCATTCATCTTGAAGGTTGCCCCCCTGGATAAGCACATGCATTTAAGTCTGTGAGGGTCAGTGGGATCATGCTGCTCCTCCCCTGAGGCTGGACGCGTGCGTGTGCGTTTGTGTGAGAAAGAGACTTCACATCTGACAAGTCTGACCTTTTAGTCCTTTACACTCATTTTGCTGCACAAAGCCTCGGGTCTTGGAAAGCGATTGAAATGCCAGGTTCGCCGTGGCCCAAATTGGCGGTTTGAATGAGTTTCTGGGTTTAGAGCGCCCCACATCACATCTGATAGGAGATTTGACGATGAAACATGTCGGGGCCATTCCTGACGGACAAGACACTGAACAGGAAAGTTAAAGACTGCAGTATTCACCCTCCCTACGGTGCACAAAAGCTTTTATGGCGAATAATAACCGCATGAACACCAGGCAGTCTAATCACAGCAGACCCAGCCATCTCCAGTTTGCCTGATTCTATCTGATTGAGCTCATGGGATTCATACCTGACTGCGACCAGGATGAGAGATTCCCTTTTTCACAAGGCATTTGCTCTGATTGCTCTGATCTCGCCTTGCTCTGATTTCTTCCCCGTTTTTAATGCTCCGCCAGCGATAGCTGTTGTATGTTTTCCGATTGTCTGTACATTCATACATACATACGTGCGCCTGATGCTTGATAACACGATATCTCAGGAACAACTTGATGGAATTTCTTCAAATTCGCCTCAATAGATTTTGGTGGTCAAAGTTCAAGGTCACTGTGACCTCACGAGCATCCGTGCCATGCTCATTAGCACAATATCTCAGGGATGCCTTGAGGGAATTAGGCTACTTCAAATTTGGCTCAAACATCCACTTGGACTTTTACAATACATTTGCATGGCATGTTGGTATGTAGCCTACAGATACTATAATTTCCATATTTGACACTTTGGGGGGGGGGGGGGTTGTGCCCTGACCGAAACGTCGCAAATAAATTTAGATTTGCAAGTAGATGGTGTGCGGGAGCCTCATATACTTTTCGTTTTGCCCTTAGTTTCTGACCCTGACTGCCACACATACGGACACTTCTTTAGAAACTCCCTCCAGTGAAACACTTTGAGTAGGAGAGGGTGGATGAATAACATGAAGTAATGGGGGTTTCGTTCATAGTGACCTGCTTCTTTCTAATCAACTCATACACTCAGACATGGAGAAGGACACAGGCGACCAGCTGCTTTAATTATGTTCACTTTCAGCAGGTAATAGATTCATAGTGAGTTTCTCTATGGTCATATCTAGATTATGTAGATCAACTGTTCAAATATTCTAAACTGCTGCCTCAACTTAGCAGACTGTACTGCATAAGTCTCCCCCCCTCCCTTACAGTAGTTTCAGTGACCTTGGGAGTGCAGGGTTTGGAGGCACTTACAGTAGTGTCAGTGACCTTGGGAGTGCAGGGTTTGAAGGTGGAAGGGTGTCAACGTGGATGTGCAGAGGACTGCAATGGAGCATTCCAATAGGCTACATGCACAACTTTTTTTTACTTCCTGAAATTAGTACAGCTTCTTTATTTCCTGTCCTACACTATTGGATGAACTGATTAATCAGGTGTGCCTGATCACTGTTGTGACTGCAGCACACCTGGCATTAATCAGTTCATCCAATAGTGATGACAGGAAATAAAGAAGCTGTACTAATTTCAGGAAGTAGTGGAGTTGTGCATGTAGCCCATTCACGCTACAACACAGAGCCCTTCTGCAACACCAGTGTGCGTAGATGGCAAAGTATGGCAGGGGAGGACGCCAGAACATACCGCTATGGAGAGGGCACGCACACACACGTGCGCACGCGTACACACACGCACGCACACACACGCACGCACACACACACACACAGACTATATCCAAGCACCACCTGTCTCACAGGGGGTAACTGATGAGCATTAGGTGTGCAAGAGTGTGTGTCCTCGTTTAGGCCTATTTGTGGAGGAGATGATGAGTAAGCACTTTTGTGTGTAGTCATCTTCCCCAAGTTTTAATTATGCGTTCAATATTCTGTAACTGTGTGTGTGTGTGTGTGTGTGTGTGTGTGTGTGTGTGTGTGTGCATTTTAAAGAGTGTCGCAGTGGTCCGATGAATATGGAGCTGAAATTTTTGGTGTTTCTACATGCCAATACACCTGCCAAGAAATTGCAGGTGTATTGGCACCTTTTCATGCTAAAGCAGGTTTGTGCTCCTGCTTGTGTGTGTGTGTGTGTGTGTGTGTGTGTGTGTGTGTGTGTGTGTGTGTGTGTGTGTGTGTGTGTGTGTGTGTGTGTGTGTGTGTGTGTGGGGCGCCTGCTGTGGCTTGGCTGGGAGACACCGGCGCTGACAGCTCCTGAGCAGGGGAGTGCTGCAGCACTGACTCACCACAGCCAAGACAGAGGGAACACTACCACCCCACCCCACCCCACCCCATCCCCTCCGTGCACGCCATCACCTCCTCCACTGCTCTCACACTCACTGGTGCACTTCACTGTCCCATGGTGAAGACACGTTTGTTTTTGTTCTTTTTCATTTTAGCCTTTTCATTTGGATTCATCTTGCAGACATTATCAAAGGGGATAGTATAACAGTGTCAAATTGAGTTGTAGACAAGCGATCCACAAGCGATCCACAAATACACTGTGATCCACAAACCCAGATTTGACACTTGAACGCTGAGCATTGCACAGAATTTGTACGTGTCCGTGTCTTGAAACAGTGGTTTGAAAATACAAGTTAAACTGTGTTTGTTTGCTAATTGTAAAGAGTGCATTTGCAGATTGGTTGGTTACACCCAAAAAACAGCGGAACAGTAGTGTCAACATTTTGAAAACAAATGCGAACTATCTACGAAACTATCTACAAATAGAATACAACCCACACATGCAGACAAATCATTTTGCATTCATTCAAATTCAGTTTTTTAAGTCACTGAATTCTATTTGTGGATCATGAAGTGTTTGTGGATTTTGAATCTATTTGTGGATCGTGTCTTATGGATCATGAGTTGTTTGTGGAGTCTATTTGTAGATGGTGTTTTGTGTTTATAAGTTGTGATATACATTTGCGACTCACAATCTGTGCATTATTTACAATAATATTGACATCAATTTACCCCCAATAGTTTTTTCAATTATTTCATTTGCACACTTGAATGAATTTTGATTCATTCTCCATCGTTCAAGTGTGCAAATGAAATAATTGAAAAAATGCTTTACTTTAACAAGGCTAAATATTACTCTGAGAGAGTGAAAGAGAGCAGGCAATGTTATAATTACTAGTAGAAGTCTCTCTAATACTATGCAGGACACTATATACCCACCATCTGCAGAATATTCCACACACACTGATTCCTAAGGCTGCTGGATTATTATGCTTTGATCATGTTCGTACCATTTGCCAGGAAAAAAAAAAACTTCTATCCAACTTGTGTTCAGTACAGAATTGCAAATGACTCCAAGAAAATGATCTACTGTCAAGTGTCTATGCCAATAGTTTGATTATTATCCGATTAGAGGTCATTCTCTCATTGAATTAGTTTTGCACATATGTTTTGTCCAACTTGTGCTAACTTTCAGTTATCAGTCCATCTGTCACAAGTCCGAACCGTTTAATACAAAAACCCTCCTGGATTCCAAAGAGTGTGTTTTTAACAGAGGAATGAGTCCTATAACCCGGACATGAGTTAGCATGGCTTCCCTCTTCTCAAAGTCAATGGGTTTTTTGAATGGGTTTGTGGTTAGATGGCAGAGTAATAGCGTCAGTAGTAGCGTCAATAGTAGAGAAATTAGGTCTAGAAAGTTCATGATATACTGTACTTTTCTTCATCAAGATAAACTTCACAAATGGACACTACTTTTATGATTTTTGGGGGCGTTTTCTGGTGATCGCATTTTCGCTTCAAAGAGAAAAGTGGTCCTCATTTGTGAAGATTATCTTGCTGAACAAAACCTCTAAGTATCATAAACCTTTGGTACTATGCACTCACCTTATTTTCTGCAATAATCGCAAAGCCAATGAAAAAATCCCATTGGCTTGTAGTGGAGGGAACGCAGCACGATGCTACTGTAACTACGGGGTTGGCCTACAGAAATACGTCATTCCTGCGAGGGCACAAATGTAATATGGCAGAGCACGCCTGCAAGGCGATT
Source organism: Poromitra crassiceps (assembly GCF_964638095.1). Classification (NCBI taxonomy): domain Eukaryota; kingdom Metazoa; phylum Chordata; class Actinopteri; order Beryciformes; family Melamphaidae; genus Poromitra; species Poromitra crassiceps. The sequence continues at coordinate 9,919,952 of NC_139646.1, forward strand.
TGCAGAGTAGTTGGGGTGAAATAATTAAACTGCCAGGTCACACAGGTTATCAAAGATCTAATCAGGTTTTATGGCCGTGGTTTCTCCACGACCTGACAGCTGATCTGAGAGCAGATCCGATGTTAGCGTGTTAGCCGAGGGCTAAAAGAGATGGTCAAAGATAAGGGAGTTCAGCAGGACAATAAATTAGCTTGACCCTCTGATGACCCCTCTGTCACTTGAAGTCATTACAGTCTAGGGCCCTGCCACACTATTCCTGTAACAAACTGGTTTACTGTCATTCTGTAACAGGATCTTTTCCTCTAACAGTATTACGAAGCTCCTGAGACAAGTGATTTACCATGAAATTTTGCGTAATCCTTTTTTATTTTTAGTCAGCCATCTAACCACCTTAATTGCATAAAAATACCCTTTATTTGACAGCAGATAATTACAACATTATAACTCTGATGGTTTTGCTAATCCCACTCCAAAGCTAGAGCAAGAGTTTTGATTTTCCTTTTTCTGAAATCCCTATTAATTAGCGCTGAATCAAAGGAGCAGTCTCACTCTTTAACAGTAGATGTAATTAGGCGCTAATGAAGAAGGGTGTTGCGCCTTCATTCCACCACAGCGACACTATATAGAGGTCTGCGTTACATCAATAGCTCAGTTAGGCCCCGAGGGATTTGGCCTCTGCACGTTGATGAGTGAGGCTTTAAACCGCTGGATGAGATGAAACGGGGGGGGGGTGCTCTTAAAGTGTAGCAACTCAGACGGTGGAAAAGCCCCACTTCAAAGGAGAGAGAAAGAGAGGAAGATGGCAACACACAGGCAGCGATAACATGTCAGGACAGGGAGCGGTCTGACGGCGCATCTGATTTTGAGGAAGCAGCGTACTATCAAGTCTAACCTGCCGCTGCCAGAGGGTTTGTTTTCACATAACCATGTGGGAACCAGTCGCCGGGGAAACCGTTTCAAAGGGCAGGCGCTTAAAAAAAAAAACTGGCAGGTGATTGGATGAACCATCTGTCTATCACGTCTAGCGCGGGCTCGCTCTCGCTGGCGTCACACCTAAGCTGTTTCATAGGACTCTGATTGGTGTGAACCGCTGGTGGTTCGGATTCAAACCAATAGATTGCGGCGTGGCAAGATGGATTTGTTGTGTGATCTCGCGCGAATCCAGCTGCCCCGCAAGGTTATATAAAGACTGGCTGATTTACATTGAAGCAGAAGGGAGAAACCATTTTTGCCCTTAAAACATGCAGGGAGACCCTATACCTCTGTGCTCAAGTCCATTCACAAATAATGTGCGCCATCCAATGCACTCACATTTGACGCTGTAGGATTTGTATGCGTTTGTTATTTATATTTAAAGACAACTGTGGCTGGGCAATCTGCAGCGGAGCCGTATCAGCCAGGCCCTGGACCGTATATGATTGATATAAGGATGGTAGCCCCCGGCTGTGTAAAACCACTTGCATGATAATGTGGCTACACAAAGCTGATCAAAGGGCCTCAATATGAAGCGTGGCGATTAATGTTTGAAACAGCAGAGAGAGAGCAAGAGAGAGAGAGAGAGAGAGAGAGAGAGAGAGCGAGAGAGAGAGAGAGAGAGAGAGAGACTAACACCTCACTCTTTCCAAGACTATGCCTCATTTTACCATAGAAACAGCAAATGAGCAAATGAACGCGTATCAAACATATTACAGAAATAGATTCTGCTCTCCTGAAGAAGACTCCCTCAAACGCCAGTGAAATGCATAAGGGACTCCCCATATATACTGTATATATATATATATATATATATATATATATATATATATATATATATATATATATATATATATTACACACATATGCATATACGTGTATGTATAGTTTGCAGTTTGCTCGACACATAATGAAGACTCTCTGGGCCTGTTCAGAGAGGATTCAGTGGAAGCTATCTGTGGATCTCAGAGCAGAGCTGGTGCTGCCAGTGCCTTGGGATAATGAGCCCTGGGATAAGACTGTGAAGGGGGATTGGAGGATCTGCAGCAGACTGTTGGCAGGCTTGTGTTGTCTGAGCTGGGCTCTTACACCAACCGCAGTGGAGGAGTCTTTCAGACAAGAGAGGGTGAGAGGAAGTGGGTGGAGGAGGATGTGTGTGTGTGTGTGTGTGTGTGTGTGTGTGTATGCGTGCGTGCATGTGTGTGTACAGAAAGAAAAGGAAAGGACAACAGCACCCACATAACACCATACATTCGTCCCTAAAAAATGCTATATTTCCCCAAATGGCCTGCTGGCAAAGAGAGGGGAAACCGTATAGAAGGTGTCAGTCAGGCAGATGAGTGGGATGAGACGATGGTTGGTTGTGCTGCCAGCAGATGAGATGGGTTGACATCACCAAACATACTGTATCTTGTCTATATCAGAGAAGAAACAGAACAGTGTCTTGGTTTTGGCTGTTTGCCCCATCTCAAACACACACAAACGCTTGCACCTTTTTTCTCTCTCTGGCAGGTGTGGGAGGATGACACCATTCCCCCCAGTTCCCCTCCCCCCAAACAGGTCAGAGGAGGCACAAGTACAGCGACCAGGACTCATACCCCACCGGCTTCCCTCCCGTAGACACTGGCAATTGTGTCGTTAGGAATGTCTGACCAAGCCCGAAAGTAATTGACCCTGGGTCTCCGCGATGGTAGGCGAGTGCTTTTACCGCTACACTACCCAGACGCCGCGCAGAGCAGATGGAATGGATGCTGCTGGAGGCATTTCCCAAACGAATGGAAGGAGAGAGCATTTTGGTATCTAGGCTACGTAGCACTGAGCTATAGGCTACGTAGGCGTAAATTCAATGCACCCGTTATAGCGGCACCGCGGCCCATATAGGGTCATTCATTAGCCTGTTTCATTCATAGCTTTCCCTTGAACCAAAGTGATGATTAAAAAGGCTCTGATTGGTTGACTCTGCGGTCGCCCCAGACTTCAATCAGCTGCTAATTGAAAGGTTATAATGAGCTTCAGCAGAACTCCGTTAGTGGAAGAACTGCAGCTCCACTCCAGCTCGACGTCTGACTTGCTTCTTGAACGAAGGAGAACTCCGCCATTTAAACTTTCACACAAACAACCCATCAAAAGATCTCCAAGAGATGCCTTTTTCCAGATTTTTTTTTAATCATGCTAAGAAGTGAACTGACATTAAGGCAGATTTTATGCAAATTGAATGTTTGAAAGCGGTTGATATTTTTTCATTTTGCTGCGCGTGTAATTAGTTGCCATCCATTCAGAGTCACAGAGGAAATAGAGAAAAACAATGCATAAATATTGCATTAGGCAACAGAAGGCTGGGGAGGAACATCATTAATCAAAGATCTATAAGCAGGATAAACATCGCTCATAATGTTGATCTAATGCTTACTTTTAAGCTATGGACGCTTGTGATGAACATTGCAATCTATCTTTACAAAGTAGAGAGAAACATGCAAACCCAGAGTGTGAAGGGGCTGACACACACTGGGAGAACTAGAAGGACTTGCGCCAACGAAGGCCGACTGTTGCGTGGCCTCACGTCACCTGTATCATGCTGTATCAAGTTGCACTTGAACACAAATGCAAAGACTACAGCCGACGGTGAACTACTATACCACTTGCGTTCTGCGCCTGCGTGAGACCTAGGACTGTACGTATACAAACAGATAGCTACATGAAACAAAGCGGCGTTTTCACACAAAAGGGGTGCTATCATACAACGATAGGATCAAGGGGCTTTCCCGAAGGCCACGTTGTGTATTGGAATTATCATATGAGATGAAGTTGAAAAATGAGCAGAACATTTTGTGTGTGCTCTCTCTTCTCGTGCATTGCTTTGCTACCAGTTGACCAGCCAATCAGAGTGATTTCTCTCACCGACTGTCCAACGGCGATTCAACATGTTGAATCGGCCGAAAGAGCCGTTGCCAAGGCCAATGGAAAGACGGGCAACAGATGCTCAGACGTTACCAACGCCCGAAAATCACCTTGGTGTGTTTGGGCTTTACCGGCTAAACCAACCCAATCGGCAGAATAAACCATCTGTATTTTACGCATCTGTACCAGGAATACTACAATCACAACATCTATTTGAAAACAAAACAAAAAACGTCAGCATTTTGTTTCTGCAAACCACAGATAGTTGAAATTCAACCTAAATTTTAAACAAAATGGCAGTTGATTTGAAAACCTCATCACCTTTCCAACGATAAAAGCAAATAAAACAACTTTGCCTATGTTTAGGCAAGTAAAACAGGTTAAGGTTAGCATTATTTGGGTTAAGCTATAATAACAAAAATGATCAATGTGACTTACTGTATATAATGCTAGACTTTGAACACGTTGGGACCGGAACACAGCTCTCCGGTGTGAAAGTGCATGTGTACACATCCTCCATCCACCCTGACCACATCGATAAAGTCGATATACACATAATATAGAAATGTCGATATGCCTCATATTTTTGGTTGAGAAACGCTGACCTTGTACAGCTAGGCTGGTTAAAGCATCCATCAGAGAGTGAAAAAGGGGAGGAGAGAGGCCACACTGTCTCTGTAAAGCAGTTCTATTAACCCTGCTGATACAATGAGAGGATGTCAGTCAGGTAGCATAATACTATCAATGGGTAGCATGCAGTTTCTACACCTCGGGCCCCAGCGTGGCAACATTAGCATTCATCACACGTGCCATCTTGCTGCTTTAGCTGCGAGCTACATGTGTATGTGGATCTATGAGTTTTTATTAGCGCTGCTTCAAATGAAGGCAGACTGCCTTCCTGTGGGCGTCACACCGACATGAGGCAGACAATCAATCGCCGCTCGCCTGTATCGTCTCAAATTAATTTCCCAATGATGACCTCCAGGTATCCACCACTGCTGTTTTTCCTCTGCAAATCTATAATGCAAACACTTTGCACTGGCTTGGCTGTGTGTGTGTGTGTGTGTGTGTGTGTGTGTGTGTATGTGTGTGTGTGCGTGTGTGTGTGTGCGTGTGTGTGTGTGTGTGTGTGTGTGTGTGTGTGTATGGAGAGACACGCAAGCATGGCTACAGCAAACTACAGCTTGTTGAAAAATTAGCACCCTTGGGCGCTGAGGGGGACTGTGTGTGTGTGTGTGTGTGTGTGTGTGTGTGTGTGTGTGTGTGTGTGTGTGTGTGTGTGTGTGTGTGTGTGTGTGTGTGTGTGTGTGTGTGTGTGTGTGTGTGTGTGTGTGGCCCATGAGAACACTTTTCCTGGACAAAGGAGGCAAAGACTTAATATAATGAGGACTGCCAAAATGTTAAGGTAATGTTTTCTTTTACAGTCCCCTAATTACTAAGTATTTACTCAGTAAATATATTGTATATTATTGGCTAATTACCTCTAGTAAATAAGTAGGTATATTACCAGGCTCTTATCATATCCCTTGTAACTGGTTATTCCCTTTCTCATGCAATAATAAACAATCTTAGTTGAGCTGATAGGTAAAAATGGAGGGTTTTCTTAGTATTTCATCTGTAGTTTCTTTTCAATTCCCCTACTTATTTACCAATAATATGCTATAATTTACCATATATTTACCGGGTAAATTTATACTTCATAATTAGGAGACTGTAAAAGGAAGCATTAACAATGTGAAACGCATAATGAGAGAACCAGTCAATCTCGAAAAGGATTGGGAATGATCCAGTCCTAAGACTAGCGATCACTCCTACCAATACTATTCTATACTTTATTATTATTTTAATCAAGTTTTCTTTTACGGAACCGCCCAATTGTGCTTGGCCAAATTCCCACTGTTAGGGTGTTCTGGTCATTTCTCCACCCCCTCTGCCGATCTGGGGAGAGTTGTAGACTACAACATGCTTCCTCCGATACGTGTGTAGTCGCCAGCCGCTTCTTTTCACCTGACAGCTAAGTGTTTCATTGGCAGGACGTAGTGCGAGGGAGGATCACGCTATTCCCCCCCCCCCCCGAACAGGCGCCCTGAACGACCAGAGGAGACACTAGTGCAGGACACCAGGACACATGCCCTTAAGCTTCCCATCCACAGACCCGGCCTATTGTGCCTGTATGGACCAAGCCCCCAGGAATAGCGCTGGGCTGTGAAGCCATTTGAACATGGTGGCGAAGCTCTGTATTGCAAGTCACGTGACGCCATGTGCCCGACCAAGTCGGAGGTAACCTGCGAAGGAGCTCGAACCTGCGAAGCTGTATATTCAGGTTACATTAATATAGTCAAAATATTATTTCAATATTATGTTTTGCTTCTGTGCCGATGAGCTGTCTGGCCCTTCTTCTGTTACCAAAGAGGCCTGGAGACAGAATGCAGGCAAAGTGTCGGCTCTTCATAATGTTTTCTTGTACAGCTTCCAGTCTCTGGTGAGTCAGTGTTGTCTACCGCTGATTTACACATTTCCAGTCCATCACCCAGATCCTGTTGGCATCCTGCCACAGAGGGGGAGAGAAACCACACAGAAGCGGCAAATTCTCATCCAAACTATCATAAGTCCAAATGAACCCATTACCATTATTCTCATAGCTATTCAATTTTTTCATATCTTGGTGCTATGGGGGCCGTGCTCGGTGCTGGAGCGGAGCCATTTCCCACCCGTCTCCATTACGCCCGGCCTGTCAGCCGCCAAGCCGAGCAGAACAAGAGCGGAGGAGCAGCGGTCATAATGAAACAGGGAAGGAGGGGATGAGGGCATGGCACTGAAGGAGCGAGGTGGAGGCATGGCACTGAAGGAGCGAGGTGGAGGCATGGCACTGAAGGAGGTGGAGGCATGGCACTGACGGAGCGAGGTGGAGGCATGGCACTGAAGGAGGTGGAGGCATGGCACTGACGGAGCGAGGTGGAGGCATGGCACTGAAGGAGGTGGAGGCATGGCACTGAAGGAGCGAGGTGGAGGCATGGCACTGATGGAGCGAGGTGGAGGCATGGCACTGAAGGAGGTGGAGGCATGGCACTGATGGAGCGAGGTGGAGGCATGGCACTGAAGGAGGTGGAGGCATGGCACTGAAGGAGCGAGGTGGAGGCATGGCACTGATGGAGCGAGGTGGAGGCATGGCACTGAAGGAGTGAGGTGGAGGCATGGCACTGAAGGAGGTGGAGGCATGGCACTGAAGGAGGTGGAGGCATGGCACTGAAGGAGGTGGAGGCATGGCACTGAAGGAGTGAGGTGGAGGCATGGCACTGACGGAGGTGGAGGCATGGCACTGAAGGAGGTGGAGGCATGGCACTGAAGGAGTGAGGTGGAGGCATGGCACTGAAGGAGGTGGAGGCATGGCACTGACAGAGCGAGGTGGAGGCATGGCACTGACGGAGGTGGAGGCATGGCACTGACGGAGCAAGGTGGAGGCATGGCACTGAAGGAGGTGGAGGCATGGCACTGAAGGAGGTGGAGGCATGGCACTGACGGAGCGAGGTGGAGGCATGGCACTGAAGGAGGTGGAGGCATGGCACTGATGGAGCGAGGTGGAGGCATGGCACTGAAGGAGGTGGAGGCATGGCACTGAAGGAGCAAGGTGGAGGCATGGCACTGATGGAGCGAGGTGGAGGCATGGCACTGAAGGAGTGAGGTGGAGGCATGGCACTGAAGGAGGTGGAGGCATGGCACTGAAGGAGGTGGAGGCATGGCACTGAAGGAGGTGGAGGCATGGCACTGAAGGAGTGAGGTGGAGGCATGGCACTGACGGAGGTGGAGGCATGGCACTGAAGGAGGTGGAGGCATGGCACTGAAGGAGTGAGGTGGAGGCATGGCACTGATGGAGGTGGAGGCATGGCACTGAAGGAGGTGGAGGCATGGCACTGAAGGAGTGAGGTGGAGGCATGGCACTTTAGGAGGTGGAGGCATGGCACTGAAGGAGCGAGGTGGAGGCATGGCACTGACGGAGTGAGGTGGAGGCATGGCACTGAAGGAGGTGGAGGCATGGCACTGATGGAGCGAGGTGGAGGCATGGCACTGACGGAGCAAGGTGGAGGCATGGCACTGAAGGAGGTGGAGGCATGGCACTGAAGGAGGTGGAGGCATGGCACTGACGGAGCGAGGTGGAGGCATGGCACTGATGGAGCGAGGTGGAGGCATGGCACTGATGGAGCGAGGTGGAGGCATGGCACTGAAGGAGGTGGAGGCATGGCACTGAAGGAGGTGGAGGCATGGCACTGAAGGAGCAAGGTGGAGGCATGGCACTGAAGGAGTGAGGTGGAGGCATGGCACTGAAGGAGCGAGGTGGAGGCATGGCACTGAAGGAGGTGGAGGCATGGCACTGAAGGAGCGAGGTGGAGGCATGGCACTGAAGGAGCGAGGTGGAGGCATGGCACTGAAGGAGGTGGAGGCATGGCACTGATGGAGCGAGGTGGAGGCATGGCACTGACGGAGCGAGGTGGAGGCATGGCACTGAAGGAGGTGGAGGCATGGCACTGAAGGAGGTGGAGGCATGGCACTGACGGAGCGAGGTGGAGGCATGGCACTGAAGGAGCGAGGTGGAGGCATGGCACTGAAGGAGCAAGGTGGAGGCATGGCACTGAAGGAGCAAGGTGGAGGCATGGCACTGACGGAGGTGGAGGCATGGCACTGACGGAGCGAGGTGGAGGCATGGCACTGACGGAGCGAGGTGGAGGCATGGCACTGAAGGAGTGAGGTGGAGGCATGGCACTGAAGGAGCGAGGTGGAGGCATGGCACTGAAGGAGGTGGAGGCATGGCACTGATGGAGTGAGGTGGAGGCATGGCACTGACAGAGCGAGGTGGAGGCATGGCACTGAAGGAGGTGGAGGCATGGCACTGACAGAGCGAGGTGGAGGCATGGCACTGATGGAGTGAGGTGGAGGCATGGCACTGAAGGAGGTGGAGGCATGGCACTGAAGGAGATGGAGGCATGGCACTGATGGAGTGAGGTGGAGGCATGGCACTGACAGAGCGAGGTGGAGGCATGGCACTGAAGGAGGTGGAGGCATGGCACTGACAGAGCGAGGTGGAGGCATGGCACTGATGGAGTGAGGTGGAGGCATGGCACTGAAGGAGGTGGAGGCATGGCACTGAAGGAGCCCACATGGAAAGAATCTATATGTACCCTATATGTTTTAATATAGGGCCACATATAGTTTTCCCATATATGGTGCATACATAAAATTGGCCGTTTTCCTATATTATATGTACATATATGTACCTATATGTATAGGTACATATATGTACCTATATGTACATATAATATAGGAAATCGGCCAATTTTATGTATGCACCATATATGGGAAACCTATATGTACATATATGTACCTATATGTAGGATTTTAAATAAATAAAAATAGCAGCGCACACGGGATTCGAACCCCGTTGCCGTGCGCTCTAGTGCTGAGCTATACATTTTCTTATACTAACCAGAGAGCCGGGCACATTATATACTCTCTCGCACACAACGTAGACCACAATTGTCAGCGATCGGGAAGTTATTTTATGTGATGCGTACGATCGTAACAGACTAAAATGATGTTGTGTGTGTGTGTGCATCTATAGGCTGTACGGCTTCAGAGGTTAACTTCATTTAACACCAGAGACTCAGGAGGTAGGCCTACACAGAGCCTCGTATAGTCTAGCTGTTACAATAACATAGTGTGCCCAGAGCACCTCGTTCCGCACTTGGTGCAGACCGGTGCAGACTTGCTTTGGTCTAGTCAGTCACAGCTAGTAAGTACTTGCGCATGCTCGTTGCTGCAGGAACTGAATTCATTATTTTATAGTATTGCGCTAAACCATAGTTGTGTCCTGGAAGCTTTTTGCTGGCACCACATAGCCTATAGTCCCATATTTATGATATTTCATGTGACATAAAATGCGTTGAAATGTAGTTTTCGTGTAGATCAGATTTCAACTCTCAGTTACACAATAAAAGACAATAAAATGCCAATTCACACACTATCAATATTGTCTCTATTCCAAACTACAACAAATGTTTTAACAATATGATGAACCAAATTGTGTTTTTTTACACGTTTACGTTGTAACCGCATTTTAGCCGGTTGAAAAGAGGGTGAAATTAGGTCTTAGACGTTCAAACCCAATATCACCCAGATTTAAACTAAAAATCAACGTTGAAAAAACGTTTTGTGCTCGCTGGGTATATATGGATTATGACACAGTGTATACAAACAGATTTGTAAATGACCTATATAGGAGGCATATACCTTGTATTGTGTACATATATGGCCTATATGTGGATATAAAGAAGTGAGACCTATATGACCTGTATTATGAACATATAGGGCCTTTATGTGTATATAAAGAAGCTATATAGGAGACATATATGCCCTGTATGTGCACATATAGTACCTATATGTGGATATAAAGAAGCTATAGGAGACCTATATGCCCGGTATATGCACTTATATGCACCTGAATCTGGCCTATATGCAACCTATATGCGGCATAAATGTGGCCTATATGTGCATATATGCACCTAAATCTGGCCTATATGCAACCTATATGCGGCATATATATGGCCTATATGCTCCTATATGCGCATATATGCACCTAAATCTGGCCTATATGCGGCATATATATGGCCTATATGCTCCTATATGCGCATATATGCACCTAAATCTGGCCTATATGCAACCTATATGCGGCATATATATGGCCTATATGCTCCTATATGCGCATATATGCACCTAAATCTGGCCTACAGTATATGCAACCTATATGCGGCATATATATGGCCTATATGCTCATATATGCTGCATATAGGTTGCATATAGGTTGCATATAGTTGCATATATGTTCATATAGATTCTTTCCATGTGGGAGGTGGAGGCATGGCACTGAAGGAGCGAGGTGGTGAGGGGAGTGCGGGACCGCCATCGTTGGGGAAGATCTAAATAGCTCGAATGGCGCAAAATGAAGCTCTGCCAATTTTCATGAGCGAGGGCTTTGGCGGGAACGCATAGAAAAAATGACTTTTTATCATTGTGAGCAGCCTGCCTTGAGGAGGTCGTCCAAAGCAATATTGAGCTCCGTAGTGTATCATTTACAGAAAAGTATGAATTAAACATGGGACACTTTATTACCACATCGGTGAAGATATTACCGAACACTGATGCTTGTTTTACTTGTATAATTAAAATAGCTGGCACAACATGGATGATTTGAAAGGAGTGATTCACTGCAGTGCACCAGTGAATGCACCTTGTCATTGTTGCTGATTTCCTCCAGAGCTTTGAACCAAACCCTCTTATTGCCTTTGGCTTTTGTAACACAGCAATGAAATGATTCTTTGTAGCGCCGGAATAAAACGAAACCGTTCTCATACATAATTGCTATTACACAGAAGCCGGATATCTCCCATCTCATTTCCTCTGGTCTTGGCTGGGACAATATACACTGATAGTGGTTGGGATTAGTCGCTAGTGGCTATAAACTTCTGCAGTCTGTTCTGCCTGCTAGCTTCAGCAGGTGTCTGCAGGAGGCTCCACGGGCTGCTACAGGTCACTGATCCTCAGTCTGTCCACCTGGGCCCCGGGTTCAGCTACAAATCTGTCCCCCATCAAGGCTACAACCAGGAAGCGGCTCGCTGCCAAGCCAGCAGGTCAGAGGGCAACGAGCGCCCCCCAAACCCCCCCCCTCTGCCCTCCATGTGCTGGAGAAGGCAGAGCAGTCTGTCACCGAGGACAGGGACACAGCAGGGACACAGCAAGGCCGGCGTCTGATCATGTCATAAGACGTCTGAGATGAGGGAGATGGATGGCTCCGCCCACTTTGAGTGTTTGCGTTGTATATGGCCAAGAGAAAGTACATCCACAATGTAACAATTGATATTTCAAGCCCAGAAGCTCTGTTTGTATTTTTGTTTTGATTCTTTCATTCTTTCCTTTCTACAACACATTGACATTTGAATATGTTGCTTGCAGCCACACCACTCACAAGACAAATAAAACTTGATTTTAAAATATTCTGGAGAGAATCCCCCTTTTCCGCACTATGAATGTGCAAGTCAACAAACTCTGCTACAGCGTGTGAAAGTGGAGTTGACGTGTAGCTGTCAGGAGCAACACCCTGCAGGAACCTAGAGAGATGCAATATTAATGGTCGGACCTAAATAATGAATCCAACCAAACAACAGAACCTGCTGCTGCCGCACATCAATGGGTTCTTGAGGAACTGTCTTTCCCAATAAAATAGCAGAATTTAAACTCACCCTAATTTAGTTAATCCAACACCAGGTGCTGGGGAAATCCTGACGAAAGGAAACTGATGGGATGGTAATAACTGGATTGTTGAACCAACAAACTGTGTAGCCTAATGCATTTTTTTTTAATTACTAGAAATCGCATGCGCTCGATTTGCTACGCGGGCTCGCATACGCAGCTTGGCCTCGCCTGCTCTATTGGCATGTCCAGCGCACAATCGCCTGCTCTATTGGTATGCACAGCGCACAATTGCTTCAACTTAGCATCACTGATGACATCACAATTGCTCGCTGATGATGCCACAGTGCCTATGACATCTCGCCTGCTGTGCAGGCTCACCGCACGCAGCCCGGCTGCTGCGTGGGCTCGCCTGCCCTATTGGCATGCGCAGCGCACAATCTCCTGCTCTATTGGCATGCGCAGCGTACAATTGCCCAACTTCGCATCACTGATGACATCACTGTCACTGATGATGTCACAATACCTATGACATCATTAGTGATGTCATAAGATGATTTCGGTCAATAATGATGTCACTGATGACATCACTGATGATGTCATAAGATGGTTTTGGTCAATAAGAACATCACTGATGACGTCATAGACATTGTGACATCATCAGTGGGACAAAAATGTATACATGTAACTAGGCATCTCACGCGTATGCGGCCTCGCCCGCCCTGCAGCTCACCCAGCTGGCCCTGCAGCTCGCATACGGTGGCCGAGCCGTGGCTGCTCCTGGATGCTATACTTCAGGGATGCTGGATCACGTGTCCTGCAGCTGGCAAAATACAGCTAGCTGTCCATGGCTGAAGCCAGACTCCCACTTCTTTTTTGTGACATCACTGATCACTGATGATGTCGCAGTGAGATTCATGACATCACTGATGATGTCACACATCACTGGGATTTATGACATCAGTGATGATGTCACAGTGGGATTTATGACATCACAGTGGGACATGGGACAGACAGACAGACAGACAGACAGACAGACAGAGAAACACACAGAGACCCAGCTCCCATGTATATACTGAATTATGATGATGATGATGATTGAACAGATATTGATAATGGAAACAAACAGACAAACAGACAAACAGACAAACAGAGCCCATTTACTCCCTTTTATTTGATGATGATAATGATGATATGATGATAATGATGATATGATGATGATGATGATGATGTTCTCCCTTGTTGCTAATTGTTTCTCCCACATTTCTTTATTAGGAAACCTCTCTGGCAGCTAGTCAGAGCCAACAAAATCTTCCTCTGATGACAAAACAATCAGTTTCAGGACATTTTCCCATTGTATTAGCCAAACCGTCCTTGTCATCATGTTCTCTTTTCCTTTCTAATCATCCCTCTCGGCAATATAGCGAGGACTGCAACTTCGCAATTTGTCCTGTGCAATAGCGAGTGAGCGTCCAGTATCGGAGCCCCTTAAGTGGAGCACAATGGCGTCCTCCGCTAAAAGCCTCCAAATTGGTGTCCATAGATCAGGAACAAGGGTCTCTGTTTCCTGCAGCCTCAACTCCGCCGCATTGACAGCTGTGTCTGCTCTGCTGCAGCGGCCTCATTAAGAGCCTCTCTGTCTCATATCTCTCTATCTCTGTACGTCTCTCTCTCTCTCTCTCTCTCTCTGTCCCTCTCTCTCTCTCTGTCCCTCTCTCTCTTTCTTGTGTCACCCTTTTTCCTTTGCAGGTCCATCAGGTGTTCTGACTGGCAGGTAATTATCAGCTAAGGTGACAGCAGCCTATTCCAAGAGTGGAGAGGTCATCTGGGCAAATCACTGCCACCACTGTTTCTGATGGACAGACAGACAGAGCCTTCCTGGACCTGCTGCAGACTTCTCCCTCCCTGGCCCTCTTCTTGTGTGAGGCTGTGTCAGGACAGCACTGTTAGCGCAGCCTTCATATCTGGCGTTGTCAGCGGCTCCCTCTCTCTCCCACGGCTTGTTGTCTTGTCGTCTTAACCGCTGTCATTATAGAGCGACAACCAAGTCATTGCTCAGATTCAAGTGCACGCGAGGTTACACAGTATGTAGAGATATATACTGTAGACTGACTTCCTCTGGGACAAGCCGGGGAAGAGGAAAAGACCACGACAAAGCTGGTAGTCAAAGTGTGGCGACAGTGAGAAAGTGGAGATAGTGACATTTTAAAGTCTCAAGGAAATACAACATTCTCTTCAATGGGATGGTATTATTTGGAATTTCTATGTAAACCTACTGGTACATAATGAAATAACTACTAAAAAATACACTGTTTTCCAGAAGGTAGGCTATGTAATGGGGATGTTGATCTAAAATGACAAAGAAATATAATACATTTTTGCCATTTATTGTTGAATAGAAGTACATCACGATATCTTAGTGGAAAAACTGTTTCATTTTTCTTTTCATTTTGATTTTAATAACCATCCACAATGTTATATTGTGCCATAAATAAAAATCTATAATGGGTTTTCTGTCCTGAGGCGTATGCCACATAGTGATAGTAAATGCAGCCAGAGAAGAGAGGACCTCCTTCCCATGAAGTCCTGAAACCACACAAACAAGGTGTGTTCCCCCCCCCCACCTCTGCTTCCTGCCCTCCCTTCAGCTATAGCTGGCCTAGTGTCTCTCTGTCTCCCCTACTGACTGACCGCTACCCCTCATCTGTCTCCCCTACTGACTGACCGCTACCCCTCATCTGTCTCACTCGCTGATTAACCCATTCAAACAGCATCCTGCAGCTATTTGCTGTTCAAAGGCCCATTAGCACCCCACTTAGCATTAGCTTTCCCACACTAATACTGACTGACACAGATTCACTAAACAAGCTAGAGTAGAAATACATGTCATAATGTGTTCTACTTACAGGATACTCAGAATGTGGGTCAAAATGGCCAAATTTGTACTGTCGATTTGTCATCCAGTTTATGTTTTTAATCTTATATATAGTTTTGGTCATGGTGTAGATATACAAACAAAAGCGTATAGCTGTACAGGGGAAAAAACTAGAACTGTTACAAATTGTCAGGGCGAAAGTGAAATCACCGCCTTACCCATGGGAAGCCTGTCAGAGTGGCGCCCTTGTGATATTTCCAGAGCCGTACGAACAAGTTGTGTCTCTTCTCCCTGCTCAGCACGCTGTTATTGCACACTCGGAGGCCAGTTACGCAACACTCGGCAAAGCCTTTATTTAGTCTCAGAAGGCTCTCATTTGAGGTACGGCATAAATGTTGCAGGGCCCTGAATGACGCACGTAGACACAAAAGCAGCGGAAAGCTCTTCCACCGCGGCCGCCTCTCGCTTGGGCATACAGTCGCCATCATGCTGGCAGCATGGCTGAGTCACAGCCTGGACCACACGTATGCACAGCTGGACCACACGTATGCACAGCCTGGACCACACGTATGCACAGCCTGGACCACACGTATGACGTCTGCACCTCTCCCTGCCTAACACGCCCACTGCCCAACCTCTGCGTGTTTTTCACGCATACCCCTGCGTTGGCCACTGCCGGAGCCTGTCGGACTACCCCCATTGACTATGAATGGAGCGTGGGGGGGGCCAATGCGAGCATCGCATTGGATCTGAATGGGCCCTAAACGCTGCGGTGGGCGGGAGGCACTCTGCACCCCTCCCTGCCTAAACTCTGCGGCGGGTGGGAGCTGGGAGGCACTCCCAGCAGCGAGTGCTTGGAAGGAGGCTCTTATTTTAGCAGTCATCATAGGCTTGAGTTGACGGGTGCATAATTCAAGGATCATACACTCAAGCATGAAAGCATGAAACAGTGCTGAGAGAGATCTGCTCTGTCGGTGCACCGAGGCCCCTATGAGTGAAAGGAGGACTTCACCGAAAAACGATGCTGATTTATCTTGCACATGATCTCACACTGAAAACAGTTTTACAATCATTTCGTTTGACACTTATGAAGAGTGGATTTGAGTTTGGTTGTTTACATTAATTTAGTTTGACAGTTATCAAGAGTTGATTTGAGTTCAATTGTGGACCAGTGATGTCATTTGTGCCTGTGTGAGATCATGCGCAAAATAAATCAGCATTTGCTTTTTGGTGAAGTTCTCCTTTAAACATTGATGCTCCGCAAATGCTCAACGCTAAACAGATCAACAGTCTCGTGGTGTTGAACGCTTGTCTGTTTTGTTCCAAAATTATTTCCTGTGAGCTCTTCTCCCTCTCCTCGTCTTGCACCAGCAGCCCCTGCAGACATGGAGACAAGTTGGGGTGTGGCAGCCAGGAGCCGAGGCATCCGCTCCTCCAGACCAACACCACAGACAGAACCCTCTGGAAATTGCTGACTGTCTGTTCCTGACCACAACCACACAGCCACACCGCCACAACCATCACTTACCAACCCAGACGGTGCCTTTTTGCACCAGATGACCCTAATGCTTGTTTACCACACATGCTGACGCCACCGTTATCATTTTAAACATCACACTTTCCGGCTCAATTGGTTCGGTTTGTGAAATTTGAGCGCAGCCTCTAATGCAACCGCAAAGGCGTAGAAGACAAGCAAGAGATGGGGATGGACGTGTGCTTCATCAGAAAGCAGCCGGTTCCTGATTGATATGCACCAACTGTCCTCATATAGGCTGCTGCTGCTGCTGCTGCATCTGTGAGAAGAAGGAAGGCACAGCTTCTGCACAGAGACACCGAGATGAAAAGCCCACAGCAAGCTCTACGATCTAGCTTCTCCATAGTGAGCCCTAGGAAAACATAACAGCGCTGCACTCCAAGCTAAACCGATGTGAAATAGCTAATCTCATGTAAACCAGCCTAATTGATACTTCACTGCTGGTGGGGATTTAAAGATGTCTGTCCTTGCATTGGTTTAATATCTCCTTGTGCTTCTTTTTTTTTTACTGCCTTTTTGTCTTTACAGGTTAAAAGGATTGGCCCCGGATGTGTTAGTATTTGACAAGAGTCTTTGATCTGTGACAACACAATGAGAATTTATCCCAGGAGATGCAGGAAGAGAGAAATACAGCCATCGTGGTGTCTGTGTCTGCTGGCTTTTATTTGGTTGTCTGCTGCTAAAGGTCAGCCTGTTCCTGCTGAGAAGTGCAAAAATAGAGACGTACAGCTACTACAGCGAGGCATCACAGTGCCACACGGCTTCGGAGATGGTGGGCAGATTAACGGGTGTAATATTGGTTTGTTTATGCTTGTTTGCTAGAAATGTGACAAGTTGTAAATTGGCATCTTCCTTTTCCTCATCTTCATTTTCATTTATCTGCCATTTATCTCTCTCTCACCCTCTCTCTGTCCCTCTCTCTCTCACACACACATGCAAGCACGCGTGCACGCATGCACGCACACGCACGCACGCACACACACACACACACACACACACACACACACACGCACACACACACAAACTGTTGAAATGGAGACAAAAGACGACTTGACAGTTTACATAAACCACAGCAGATATGTGCCCTGTAGGCCTAATCAACAACACAAAACATCTCCTTAATTAAAACTCGTTAGCTTGATGCATCTGCTATTAACGGCACCAATTAATTGAATACAGAGCTAATGTCCTGTAAATAATGGATGGTAGTAGGTGGATGGATGGGCACGTCGAGGCAAAAGAAGGGCTGAACAGATTGGATGTTGTTTCATTTTGCTGCGTGGCGTTCAAGTTCAATCTAACCGCCCAGACGGCTAAAACTTCACTAATGGGGTCGAGTGCAGCAGTTGACGATGACAACTTTGTTCGGGGACAACGACCGAACCGCTCCTTCAACCATCTGGTGGCAGAAGCACACTCCCAGTGACGCGGTGGTACCGACATGAGGTCCTGGTATGAGGTCCAGCATACACTCATTTCATTAAGTATGCAGGGGCAAACACAGACTCTCACTTAGACACACACACACGCGCACATAAGGGCACACAAGGACATACACACGCATGCATACAGTACACATGCACACGCACACATCCACACGTGTTTGTTTGCAGGAGGAAGTGTGTGTGTTGTGGTGGCAGATGGCCGGCGCTAGCTAAGCATTCCTCATCAGAGAGAGAGTGAGCAAGAGACAAATCTGTCCAACAACTCAGCCAAGCCATGTCTAATACGGACACGCATCAGTTTCTAATGAGCAAAGCACCTCGTCACCCCCCACCCTGAAACTCACTCCTCCCGCCTCCTCTCCTGAAACTCACTCCTCCCCTCTCCTCTCCTGAAACTCACTCCTCCCGCCTCCTCTCCTGAAACTCACTCCTCCCCTCTCCTCTCCTGAAACTCACTCCTCCTCTCCTGAAACTCACTCCTCCCGTCTCCTCTCCTGAAACTCACTCCTCCCCTCTTCCTGAAACTCACTCCTCCCGCCTCCTCTCCTGCAACTCACTCCTCCTCTCCTGAAACTCACTCCTCCCCTCTCCTCTCCTGAAACTCACTCCTCCCGTCCCCTCTCCTGAAACTCACTCCTCCCCTCTCCTCTCCTGAAACTCACTCCTCCCCTCTCCTCTCCTGAAACTCACTCCTCCCGCCTCCTCTCCTGAAACTCACTCCTCCCCTCTCCTCTCCTGAAACTCACTCCTCCCGCCTCCTCTCCTGAAACTCACTCCTCCCGGCCTTTCCCCCTTTACCAGCCCGTCCTCACAATGAAAACGACAGCATTGGTCGATTTTCAAGGGGGTTAAAATGTGTACGAATGCGACGTCCTGTGGTCGTGTGAGTAAGTGCATGCGTGCAGTGCATAGTGCATATTATGCCAGCGTCGGGAGCTGTAACCCGGAAGTAGCGGTGACCTCTGACAGTCGTTAACATAATGACGTAAGGTAGAGGGGGTGGGATTGGTGGTCCGGTAATTTCCTCATCTTTCAACGTCCTCGTTGCGAGAGACACTGTTCGCCTCCCGACGTATTTCGTTTTTAACTGTAACCCAAACCATAACCCGAACCATAACCAAGTTGTTTTAGTTGCCTAACCTTGACCAAGTTGTTTTAGTTGCCTAAACATAACCAGCGTTGTTTTAGTTGCCTAAAAATAACCGTTTTCAACCAGGAAATGTGACGGCGCCAATCCCAAGTCCGCTTTACGAGCCTCTCGTCCTGGGTCAGGACGAGATGGAGGGACCAGTGGAGGTCAGCAGAACCATCCAGGCTGCACCTCTACATCAATGACCCTCTGGACGTCCCTGGTCAGGACTTGCCCCGGAAGCAGTGGACAACTCTCAACCGCCTAAGGACCGGCGTCGGACGCTACGGCGCCTCAATGAAGAGGTGGGGTCTTAAGGACAGTGCCTCATGCGAGTGTGGAGCCCCTGCAGAGACTGTGGAACATATAACCACCAGTTGCCCCAAACACCGGCCACCGCATGGAGAATGCGGCCTGATGGAACTGGACGATGAAACGTTGGCCTGGCTTGCCTCAACGGAGCTGCAGGTCTAGACACACGCCAGAAGAAGAAGAAGCCTCTCGACCCGCGGCACCAAGCTGCTAGCACTGAGCCTTCCCGCGAGTCATTGGAAATCGGCTTATTCTGTCGTTGCGGTATGAGGACGTGGGTGTGTTGCCTTTTACCAAGAAACTCTCTCACTCACTGTCCCTTTTTCCCCTTCTCTCATTTTCTTTGCATTTTCTTTCCCTCCGCCTCCCACTTCCTCTCAACTTCAAGCAGCTGAAAAGTGCCACTACTTCATTTCAGGGAGTATATCTAATAAAAAAAAGTAAAAAAAAATCCAAGGCGCCCTTCCAAGTTGAAAGCGATTCTCTTGATATATAGCGGAACAATTTCATGCCCAATTCATTTATTGCTTCGGTACTTTAATTGTGGACTATTTCTGGAACCAACTGTAAATTTCATATCATTTAATATCATTAGAGTAGTGTGGCACACCAATTCGTTTTAAAGTTTAGTGTCTGCAGTTTGGAACTTCATGGTCTATAAGTACTTAATTACATACCCTTATTAGAAGTGTTCAATTTACACCTTGTCTTACAGAGTAAGCACTGTGAATGTAAAACATTCATAGATTTGCAAAACATTGATATTATATAAAGTAATGAGCCTTGGTTAGACGTGTATCCTTGTATAATCCAGTTTACAAGGATAATCCGCTATGATTGACATAGGGAGGTTTTTGGCATTGAAGGTGATGCGCAGTAATGCAGGGTCTCCAGGTTTATGTATGGCTTCCAGAAATCCACTGACCAATCACAGCCCCGGGCCGGGACTGTCACTTCACTCTGACCAATCACAGCCCCCTGCCCGGGACTGTCACTCCCCCCTTAACCTCGCGTCACCAGGCTCTTCTCGGCGAGAAAGAGCCTGGCCTCCGTTTACAAGTGATTTTGTCACATTGCCTGTTTCTGGCCTAGAGCCCGCCCTAGACAGGAAACAACAGCAGAAATAGCTTGTTAACTTGACATTCAGACACAACGAATAAGAAAATAAAGCGGCAAACAACTAGCCTAGGCCCTTAACACGAGACTCATCAGTCATTAACAAAATATGGACATAAGTTTTTTATTGGAAGTTATTGTAGAAACATTGCAGATTCACAATATCACATATTTTAAGCCAATACAGAAGCTTTACTTTTCAAACAAATGGCCAGTTGATGGAATAGTTATAGTTGTCTGTCCGCTGTTATCGATAATGGAGGATCAAGTACAACAGTTGAAGCATCTCTGCTGCCTGTGCTGGGAAAGACATGGACATTGATCATAAGATTTCACATGGCGAGTACTTGTCTTTAGCTCTCCAGAAACCTTCCTCGGCAGTGACTACTGGAGAAATGTGCTAACGCTACTATACAACTTGTGTTGTTGTTCTTTTTATCAGGCTCTAGCTAACGTAACCTTGCCGCGTCAAGCTAACGGCAACAAAGATGTTTTTGGCGCACTTATTTCCGGTATTGTTTCCCGTTTCCTTGGTTTACGCCCCCCTGACAAAAAGCGGAGTAAAAGGTGCCCAGACTACTCCCCCCTGTCTGTCTGTTTCAGTCTCTCATCTCTCTCATCCCAGCCCCACAACAGCCAGTTTACTAGTTACAGTAAGTCCCAGTCTCTGTCTATGGCTTGTCTACCACAAGCCACATCCGCTTCTACAACAATTATACTGAGGCACTATTGGGTTGAGCATGGGGTGGAAGCGTTTGGTTGGTTGTGCGCAAACATGGAAAATGTCGGGCCGGGCCGGAGTTTGCCCAGTCTGTCTGGCTCTTTAAAGTGTTTGGTTGGTTGTGTGCAAACATGGAAATCCCCAGGCCGGAGGCCACACCCAGTCTGTCTGGCTCTTTAAAGCATTTGGTTGGTTGTGTGCAAACATGGAAATCGCCGGGCCGGAGGCCACACCCAGTCTGTCTGGCTCTTTAAAGCGTTTGGTTGGTTGTGTGCAAACATGGAAAACGTCGGGCCGCGCAGGAGTCCGCCCAGTCTGTCTGGCTCTGGATATTTTCCATGACATTTTGAAAACAAGTAATGCTGTGTTATTCCAATGCTTTCTTGCGTTGTATAGCATTTTGTACATGGTGGTGTGTTTTCATCATAGCCATTGTGGTAAAGCATTGTTTTCCATCTACAGAGAGGTATGCCAACTGGACAGGCATTGTGTACTGTGTGTATACATGCAACAGTGAGGCAGCTGTGTCGCCACATTGAGACACTAAGAAGGAACTTTGTTAAAACATCACAAGCGAGTGTATTCAGTGTCCAGGCACAGAGACATGTCGGAAGCATATTGGAACATCTTATCAGTCCTAAATAAGCACAAGCAGGTTCAGTAATCGAATCACGCATGTGCAGTATGTACAGTATGTGCAATATTAATGTAGTGAACTATCAAGCAGGTTTTAATTAAAAGATAAACACAGCATGTGTTGCCAAGGGTTTAACAAGGGGCTTAATTCCAGCAACAGATTCATGCACACCTGCTCCTTCAGGATGTTAGCGAATGGATTAGATGTTATAGCTGATGGGGCACGGCAAATACGATCTTTACAACAAGCTGCTTGAACTATAACCCTTACCAGCTCTATACAAGGTGAGCAGATTCAGATTCACTGTTATTGCCACAGTAATCACATGAGTTATACTATAACTACAGTGTGGTACCCCGTAGTTATACTATAAGTACAGATCTTGTTGCCCTCTAGTTAAAGTTTAAATTCACTCCTTGTACCCCATAGTTATACTATAACTACACTCCTTGTACCCCGTAGTTATACTATAACTACATGCTTATTTGCGGGCTGTATTCTAAAGCGTTACCGAAATTAGTTTAAGAAGTAATAAGTCACATTAGGTTTTTTTTTAAGAAGTAGAAGAAGGATGTTAGTTCAAGAAGAGCCCAGGTGTAGCCTGAAAAGGTGTGTTTTTAACCATTGTGGCACCAGGGACGAGAAGAGTCGTGATCGGGATGAGCAACTTTTGAGCCCACGTAGCAGTGGAGGGGCCAGGTGATCTGCAAGGGTGGAGGAGCGGAGGGAGCGATGTGAGGTTTGGAACCTGACCATAGATTACAGATAGGGAGGAGCAGTCTGGTGTACTGCCCTGTAGGCGAGTACCAGTGTCTTGAATTTGATGTGTGCCGACTCCGAGATGGGAAGTCAAGTCAGTGATGGTCCCAAAGGTCATTCATGGGAATGGCCGATTATGATCTGAAATAGACATGCCATAGACAACAACATACACAACATCACACCAATCTAAAAATCACCTTCCCCGCTCAAAGTTTGACCGCACAAATTCTTTGCTCAAGTTGAAAAACTTTCAATCGAGCGAATAGCGTCTGAAATGACGTCTGCTCACGTGTTTGCATTGACTTTAGCCCTGTTCGAAACCGTTCCCTATTAAAGAAATAGTGGACTATATTGTGTGTTTGACTTTTTTTAGTGTCTGAATTCTCAAATGTTAATTTGATTCACTATACCCAAAATCCACTGAAATTTCTAGTGAACAGCTACATTTTCTCCCATATGCACATGCATACCACAATGCAATGCGGTCGTGTTTACCAAAGGAGAACAAAATGTGCCTGATACTCGTTTTGATCGTTCCCCATAGTTCGCTATATGATAGCCACTACATGGGGAATAGTGAGTGAACCATTCCGAACAAGGCTTTTGTATGGAATCTCACTATGTGAATTTGCAAAATTGCGTTTGAACCGAGCTTAAGACTTTGAAGAGTGGAACATTTTGTGTTACCATTTCCTCAATGCTTAAGCTGTCTCTCATGTTTATCTTTCAACTCTGCAGTCAAAACATTGCAGTCTGTAGGAGTAATTGCTGTGGGGAAAAGGGTGGATATCCTCCTCTGCCTTTGCCTTTTGAGAAATTTAATTTTCTATAGACTTTAAATCCATTAGCAGTGCAGTATGACGAGCAGCACACATTTATTCATTAGGGAGAAGAATGCACTCCTTGTACTATACAACACTAGTGTAGTCTTATTTTGGCTTTTGCTTTTCTGTATTATTTCCTGCAGGATTTGATGTGATTCTCTCGGTAGCCAACGACGATGCTCTTCTGCTCACATTCTAAGTAATGGTAGAGCTTGGCTGTAGTGTTAACAAGCTTCCACAATAGTTCTGTTTTCACAGCAGTCCTTATCAGAGGGTTGTGTTTACCATTTAATACTGATCACAGCTGGTGTCCTGCACGGTCCCCTCCCGACACCAGAGGTGGACGCACGGCAAAATGGCTCTGCACAAACAAGCCAGCTGCAATCCATAGCCAAGACAAACACATAACAACAGTATCCTTGCGTAGCCTATGTCTATTGCCACCAAAGCACTGGGCAGCTAAATAACCTTTTCGAGGGCCTAGGCAGGCGAGACAGATGACTTTCCTAAATGAGGCGTCTGCTGACGAAAGGCCTTAAATCACTGGCGTGGCAGGCGTTGAAATGAAGCCCCTGCAGCATGTGCTCACCGTTTCCTTTAAGAGTGTTGGGAGAGGCTGCTCGTGCTAATGCCTCTCCACACACATGCATATTTTATCATCGGCACACTCGTGCTTATGAAAAAATATTGTTGCTACAGCGTGATCATCAAATCCAATCAGGTTTCTCTATGATCAATCATCTCTGACTTTGATTTGCCAGACTGGTAGCGCTATACTGTACATCTGATCGGTGACAGTGTGCATTGATTTTCTCTTCTCCATCACTTGTAATTTGAAGTTGGTCAGAAATGGGTTCACATTTGTATGCTAATATTATCATAGCTGAATCTGATCAGTCTAATGCTTTCTATGTTATCGTATTCTAGGATTTGTTGTAATGTCACTATAGGCCAAGGATGCCCCTTCTGTCCAATTTGATTCTGAATGGTAATGTGTTTCCATAGCCCATCCATGGTAAAGAAATAGAAACTGGAATCATGACTGACAACAGGGAAATATATAGCATATCTGAACATATGTGTCTAGATGATTACAGCCACAGTCAACAAATTATTTATCTACAATTTGTTATGATTTGCTGTCTTGCACACTAAAGAGGAACTAACCTGCAACGCAAGGCTTTTTTTTTTTTTAGATGCAAATGTAGGCACAGGGATTTGACTTTGCAGTCATTATGTATCGCTGGCTTCCTGGTGCTCTGCAAAATGTTGTTATTTGTGATTCAAATCGATTCACTGGGGCATGGTGTAGATGCTAGCTTTTGTGCATATTTGATGGTAACTTTAAGAGGAATAGCTGGGGTCTGGAGCTTTTCCTCGCCTGACAAATCTCTTTGATGTGGCAGCTCCCTCAGGTCATTCATTCTCCCTGGTTAATGGGACGTTATTAATCTAATTAAGTTTTAAGAAAATAATAGGCAAATTGAAAAAATGGGCATAAATGCAATGTGAAAAATGGCCCTAAGATAAAAGGTGGTGACAGTTGGCACTGAGGTAATGCTATCTGAGGTGGATGTGGATGCATTACTGCATGTTGATTTGCACTATGGTCCATAACATCACTATTAATCAAAGGCAGCTCCAAATTTGAAATGGTGCCCATTTTTACGGCCTTGCCTCTGTTTATTATTTTGCCCTGTTTTCAGAAGGTTATGATGACACTCTTCCTCACTTTCTTCCTTTCTCTATATTGCATGTGTAATATTTATTATGTTTACAGCTCGTCTCTGGATCCTGGGCGTCGGCAGATCCAGACGAGATCAAAGCAAAGCTGGAACAAGCTGTACCGGCCGGGGCCGGGGCCATCAAACCAATCAGGATTCAGAGAGCGTCAGGAAGACAGATGACCCTGGTGAAACATTGGCTGCTCTGGCAGCTCTTTTCATCCCATCATCTACCACCACCTGTTCATCACTTTCTGATGACCTGTATCGCCACTTCTGTTCCTGCTGAAGGAGGGACGTCGAGGGGGATAGAACATCTTCGATTCTGTCTTCTACACCAGTTTGTGTTGTAAGCTCTGCAGTGCCACTCTGGTCATGTAGCTGTATATTTCCCAGGTGGCTGAAAACATAATGGTACTGCGCCTAATACTGCGTGCTCTCCATTTAATGCATGCACACTTACCTCGATCTCTCCTCACGCTTCTCTCTCTCTCTCCCCCTCTCTCTCTCCCCCCCTCTCTCTCTCCCTCTCTCTCATCTCTCGCTCCAGAGTGAAGTCTGTGATGACACCTCTCCTCAGAGATGAGAATGAACCCGCCGTCATTTTTCATAATTATAGCCGGATGGGATTTTCATGCAGCCTCCTGCTTGACATTTCTGAACACACGTGGCCATTAGAGGCTGAACGAGGACGGAACACGAGAAAAGGAACACCATAAATGAATTCAATCTCCCAAGTTAACACTTCCATCCCCAAAACACTTCATTATAGCGATGCTTGGAGCGACAGTTTAAGACTGTGAATGACTAGATGCATATTAATGATTGTATAAAATAAGAAATAAATGAATGCATGAAACTCGGAAAGGAATTATTCAGTCCCATTTTCTCAGGGTGGGTTGGGGGATAATCCAGACGCTGTATGACTGAGGTAGAATCAGTCCGTGAAATTGGTTTCCCGCTGCTTAATTGCTGTACAGGCAAGACATTCCATGTTGTAGGCACCGCAGCTTAAGGTTGTAAATAAAGAAATTCTTAGTCACCTAATGACCATGGGATTTTGTCAACTAATTGAATGGTCTATTCATTTAACCAACCAAATGAACAAACCAGCCATCCAGTAAGTCTGTTTTTCTCTCACTATTGTTGTTCCACAATTGGGTGCAATTTATGCAATGTGACCTCTTTAGGCGTTGTGTATGTTTTTCAAAAGATCAGTGTGTGGATATTGTTGTATAGTGCCACAGCTGCTGGTGCATAAATACTTGGAAATATCTGGATATCAAATATTGGTAGCACTTTACATGATAGCAGTACAGCTCGGTAACAAGCTTCTGTTGTTGTTGTTGTTGTTGTTGTTGTTGATTTTTTTTGCATGTTTTTTTTTCCTATCTGGAGGAAAGCCCAGGGGAGCACGGGAGAACATGCAAACCACACAGAAAGGCCCTTTTGAGAGCCCACTTGGGTAGTAGGCACTGAAGACACACCCTCAGATCCCACAGCGTCCCAGGCGGGAATCAAACCCAGGACCTTCTTGCTGTGAGGCGACAGCACTACCACTGCGCCACCGTGCCGGTTGTTACTTTGGTAATTACATGGTATTACCTAATTATTATCACACTATTACCCCTATTACCATATTCAGGGTTATACGCAAGTATGGAAACGTATGGGATTTGATTTTAGTATTTTCCAGGTCTGGAAAATTATGTAAAAAGGAAAAGATAGTATGGAAAAATATTTGTTTCCAGACTAATTGTCTATTGTGACAATCTTCTGACTATTCATTTTTCTAAATAACAAAATTCTGAATTTATTTATTTTTTGTTTCAATGATTTAATAATCAAGGGTAATATGCCGAAGGACCGTCTGGATGGCTTCGCGGTGACCCCAGTGGCCAAGCCCACCCCCTTTCCCAGGAAGGTGCGGAAGTCTTTGTTTAAGATGTGATTCCTCGAATGGCCACTCGGGGGAGGGGGCAGTAGGCAGATCTCCCCATGTTAAAATGCCCGTCTTTGTAACAGGATTAAACATCTTTCCAGTTAGGGGCGAAACACGGCTTTGGTCTATATAGCTCATTTCACCTTTTCATAACAAGTGTGGGGGGGTAAATTGTTATATAACTCGCCCGTTTGGAGTAAAATAGATGGTAGAAAAGGGGGTGATTGACAGATCCCCTGTCCAGTGATCACGCAGCTTGCCGATCACGGACCTCTGGGAAACTCCCATCTCACGTGAGGGGCGGTAGGACTCAACCCATTCCCTCCCACTCTGCTGACGAAAAATCAAGATGGTGACGGCCAATGTTTGAACTCCGCCAGGTAGAAGAAATTAAATTGGATAGCTACGTCCATATATGTCTATGGGTGACCCCCAGTGGACTTGACATAACAGTCTGAGGTTTAAGTCAAAGTTGCACTAGGGAGAAGTGGTGGGAGTGGAGGACCCATTCAAGACCAGGTTTGAATCTCGACCCAATATGGCTTTGACTTACAACTGAACATTTAGCCCACTTGTAGAAAATACAGACATATATACGTGTCACTGTTCAGCCTAAAAATATCGAGATATGATTATTCGTCCATAATGTTGTCATCCATAAGTGGGCTGGTAGCTCACACAGATAAACATATGGATGTGGTGCAGAAGGTTGTTGGTTCAGTCCCTGTATCAGGCTCTTGTCTTCAGAAATGTTCATATGATAAGCTGCTGGCTGTAAGATACCAGCAGTGATGCTTCTTTATCATCAGTAGTTTGAACACTGATAGAAATAAGCTGATGAAGGAGACTGGACAGTCCCTGGCTCTAGCTCAGTGAGATAAACAGCTGCTGGGTGTGTACTTGTTCACTGGTTCAAATCCCACCTGTCTCACTCTTTATACTTTCAAATCAGATGCCAAAGCCGACAGTTTAAATTTTGTGTCGTCTAACGCCTGGCGGCCGCATAGGGTCGCGACCGGATGAAAAGCATTTACTCTTTAAATGTGGGTAAAAGTTCAGCAGTCTGTGGTTTCCTCTCTCATAATGCCCTGCTCATATCTCTGTGGAAGTCAAGAAGGACAGCCTCCTCCCAACATCATGAGGAAACAGTGACATCAGAAGGTGCACCTCGTCCTGCCACATAGTCCTGGCTGTTATAAAGATGGCTGCCCTACAGTACCCTTACAAATCCACCAGCATGCTGTGTAACTGTTGACAACAGATGCAGTGAGTTGAAGGCACCTCTAGCTTTGTCCACACGACAACCTGTCCGATGTAGAGAAAACGCATTTCTTTGCATCGCTCAGGGCTCCAGTTTGGCACTCCTTGTACGGTCAGGTCTGGTCAGTGTGTATCGGCCTTGAAAAGAAGTACTGGTCCTTTCTGAATGGCAGTGCTGCCATAATACCAGTTTATGAGATTTACAAGAGGGTTTTTATTGAGACTGTGTCAGAGAAGTGGTGACGGAATTCTGTGGTCATCTTTGAGGCCGTGGTTTTGTGGTATTTAGCAATTAACCTGTCTGTCTGTCTGTCTGTCAGTCAGTCAGTCAGTCAGTCAGTCAGTCAGTCAGTCAGTCAGTCAGTCAGTCTGTCTGTCTGTCTTTTCTTGAACTTCTTGTGATCACTGTTCCTGCTTGCCAGTACAGTTGATCCATGTTTGGCATAATGTCGTCATATTTTTCAAGACATTGTTAGTTGTTAGTTGCTTTTGAAACTCGAATATAAAAGTGGTGATGGTCGGCCCTCTTTTAAAGCTGCAGACATTCAAGCTATTATGACTCACCTGTTTATACTGATTGATTGATTGATTGATTGATTGATTGATTGATTGAGTGAGTTCATATGCGACTTTTTGTAGCTGCCTTTGCAGTTGTGATTTAATACTTCAAAGTCCTTTTTAATGTGGTATTTCTGTTGTGTTGTCCATCTGATAAAAGTGACGAGACTACTTTAACTAACACGGACAGCTTCTACTTGATGCATAAATACAAATTATGCAACCTTCACATCACTTTGATATGAAGAATGAATTCATTTCATAAAGGTTTGCAGCAGGTGAGCAGATATGTTGTTTTTATTCATCATTAATATAGAAAATGTAAAAGAAAAGCTCAGCCAAATTGCTGTGAATGATGAAGTGCATTTCTTCTTGACAATCTCTTTCCATTTGTACTCTTTAAAGTGCTTGTCCTACATTTCAACGCCCATGGTTCTTTTGAGCCACCCAGACACGTTTCTCCTCCTTGTCCTTTTTCAAACCAAACTGATGGAGTGACAAAAGAATGTCAGTCAAAATGTGTTTCATGACCACTTGAGATTCTTGGCTGGTCTGAATGTGAAAACTTCTGAGTCTCCAAGGTCTCATCGTAAGACTGAACAGCAAACCTGACCTGACTGTGAATGGAGACAAGTCTCTCTCTCTCTCTCTCTCTCTCTCTCTCTCTCTCTCGCAACTTTACTTTTTTTTTTAGAAGGGTCTCTATAAAACGGTCTTTTTGCAGTAAGGCTTCAGTCCCATTCCCTCTGAATCAATGCTAAGCTTGTGAATGCAGTCTATTTGTCAAGTGTTTAAATTAGAGTGTACGTGACCCGTATTCCTAAGCAGGAATTTGGTGTTTCAGATGCAAAGATTCATGGGTAAATACTCTTATTTACCGCAGTGTCCTCAAACATAATCACCAGGTTTGGCTCCATGTTCTGTGCCCAGCATAAAATTAGCTGGCTATTGATTCCTTAAATATCTCCCCTCAGTTCTCCGTGAGAAGGGCCCTAATTGGTTAAACCATCGTTTTAGTTTGGTACAAGCAATAGGACATTTGTTCTAAACTGTGTCTACTGCAAAAAGCCACGTTGCAGCACAAGCTGCATAGCATTATGCTGGACCTCGTACATCTGGCTGTGACTTGGCTTGCTGGATTACTGAGACCTTGATGTGACATTTGGTGACATTTAGCACTAGAATGTGAATGACTGAATATGAAAGGTCATGCCATGTGGGAAAGTTTGCCAAGTGGATTTGACTTATGTCTGCACTTTTGTGTTTGTGTTCAGAATGCAATTTGGGGTTATTTTGGATCCCTCTTGCTGTGTCCGATTGATTTGATTTGCTCTTCAGTCAGTATATTTGTATTTGTTTGTTTGTTTGTTTGTTTGTGTTTAACTTTTTGGACCCTGTGAGTGAGATTAATCTGAGTTGATATAAGTAGAGTATATATAAGAATAGAGTAGAGTACCGTATATATTATTCATGGTAATTTAATCCGTCATTGTCTCCATACTCGATTTTGAGGCAAATTAAATTGCTACTGGAAA